>NC_137163.1:51743996-52458402 GCF_951394435.1 Stenella coeruleoalba
AATTGCACAGCACGATTCTCCCCAGGCCAGGGGACAAAGCAAAGTAAAATCTACCATGAATTTAGATGTGCACTTACTTACTAAAACAAAGTTCACACAGAGCTTGGGCCTAGCTAAGAATTTATCAACTCAAACCAAAAGAAGTTTTGATAATAAACAGCTATATTAGTATCTTGTCCAAACTCCAACAGTTATTAAAATGAAGCTAAGGTTTGAACATCACTGACTTGAGAGAGTTGTTATTCCATTTTGGCTTGTATACATAGAAGTCCCTATGTACCTGTACACAAAGGGAATTTTAGTTCATCATCTTAAATGGAGTGCTCCAACAAGGTCTGAGATCATGACGCTTAAACAGAAACCGAGAGGAGGTAAGAATTAACACTAGGATTATTAGAGGAACATTTAAATGGAATACAGTACCTATACCAATCTAATTTTAAATAGTTTAGTAGCATTATCATGTCTTTTTTGTTTGAGTTAATAAAGTCTTAGAAAAGTACATAAGTGTCAAAATGTGTCAACTTGTTCCAGAAGCTCTTTAAGCTTTCTTTTAGTAATCTAATTCACGGCAGGATGATTTTGTCTCTCAGCCTAGGTACTGTGTCTGCAAAATGGAGATAATAACAGGAGCCATCTCAAAGGGACGTTGTGAGGATGAAGTAAATGAAATGATAACTCTAAGGTGCCAGTGCTAAGCATATGGCAGTCACTCAATGCACGATGGGGTTTATTATGACTATTATTGTAATGGACACTCAGTAAGTGGTAGTCATTGTTACAGCTGTGTTCTGAATGGTTTAACATTTCTAAGCCCTAACTCCCTTTAGATATACAGAATACAGTGACTCAAGTTGTACAGTCTCTCTCAGTATCCGAGGTACATGGGTTCCAGGACACCCCCACAGGTACCAAAATCTAAGGATGCCCAACCTATGCATATCTTCCCATATATTTTAAATCGTCTCTAAATTACTTATAATACTTAATACAATATAAACACTACATGAATACAGGCATGCCTTGGAGATATTACAGGTTTGGTTCTAGACCACTGCAATAAAGAGAATATCAAAATAACTCAATCTACACGAATTTGTTGGCTTCCCAGTGCATATAAAAGTCATGTTTACACTGTATTATAGTCTATTAACTGTGCAATAGCATTTTGTCTAAAAAGACAACGTACATACCTTAATTCAAAAATTCTTTATTGTTAAAAAAATGCTATCATCTGAGCAAGTCATAATCTTTTGGCAATAGTAAATCAAAGATCACTGATCACAGACCACCATAACAAATTAATAGTAATGAAAAAGTTTGGAATATTTCAAGAAATTATGAAAATGTGACACAGAGACACCAAGTGAGCAAATGCTGTTGGAAAAATGGTGCCAAGAGACCTGCTCAACACAAGGCTGTCATAAACCTTCAATCTGTAAAAAAACACAGTACCTGCAAAGCGAAATAAACTAAAGCACAATAAAGCAAGGTATGCCTGAATTTGCTGGCTGCAGAAAGTTCAAATTTTGCCTTTCGAAACTTTCTGGAGTCCCCCTTCCAAGCCACCCTGGAATATTTTCTATCCACTGTTGGCTGAATCCATGGATGCTGTACCTGCCGATACAGAGGGCTGACTGTACAATTTTATTCTGATAACATCTTTCTTACCTGTTGAAAGGAATCTTCGAACAATGTCTGCCGGGACACATTGATCTTTACATGACTGGGTAGTGCATTAGACTAAAAACAAAAAATAACATCGTAATATCATGTAAGTTATAGGACAGGTATTGGGTAAAGATAAAACTAAATGATTATGAACAGAAGATTTATTTACCACCGTAGTACCTGGCACAAATAACGGAAGTGAGCAAGTTTCCACCTAAAGCTGCGTTCATAAGCAATCTGTGGACCACCTTTAGTTCTAAAGAAAAACAAAAACAAACCATATGTTAATTCATAATAAAGCTAGATATTTAACATTTAGCATGAAATTGGAGTGTACCAGGGTCCTACAAATGACCATAGGAAGGTTACTTGTTGGGAGAGAAGTAAAGATATATTTAGTGGGCCAACAGAGACTTGAGCAATGAGGACACACAACATACACAAAGAGGGAGATTATGTGTATGGATGGATCTTTTGTAAAGAAAGTTAGTTAATGTGCCAAAAGGATGTAACAGCAAACCTAAGAATTGTATGCAAGCAAAAGCATCTTTTGGAAAAAAAATGAAAACATTTATAGAAAATCAAAAACAGATTTGTCATTAGCATAACAAACTGAAGGATAATAGTAAAAAGTATTTTTTAAGGAGAAGGGGTACAATCCCAGATAACAGAGTGGAGAAGCAGCAACAAAATTAAATATGTTGGTAACTCAAAATAAATAAAAAATGTATAAAACAGTGATAATATGTGATAGAATATCAATATTTATGTATATGATACATAGTCATAGTTAGCTTAACAGGAAAGGTTTCCTCATATTTGGAAAAAAATATTAAAAGCCACTACTGTTTCAGACAAAAGTCATAAAACATCAATTGTACTCATCAGTTCATTCAGTCCCATGTAATTAATTCTTATTGATCCGGATCTCTTGTTAGCAGTTTATGAAGCCATCAGGTTTTCCATTAGAGTTCTGTAATTTCTTACCCAGTTTGGTGGTATGATTTAAAAGTTATCAGAAACCTGTATTTGTAAAAAAGTCCTTTCTATGAACCTTCTTGAAGATCTTCATTTTTGTAAAAGCATCAGAGTAATATAAATGTCAAAGACTTAAAATGGCATGGTTAAAGACCTGATTACAATGCAATTGACCAAGAAATTTGGTTATTTATGCAACATATAACATCTTAAGATAATAACTAAAGTTATGACATAACATTATACCAGGACATATCCAATTTTAGGAACTGCATATAATTTCTAGAACATTTATATTAATAACATTTACCCATATAACCTAAGAAAGTTTATCATCACTCATTTGACAATGCTTCCCATGTAATTCAACATACCAAATAAATCTAATTAGTTTAATCTCTCTCTTTGAGATGTTTCAGGGATCTTCTGTAACACCCCAAATTTAGCTAGAGGTCAAAAGAATCCTTTTAGCACATTAAAGCTACCTTTCCATTGGGGGGGAAAATGTAAATCCACACAAAAATACTTTTGCCTGGCAAAAAAATATAAAAAAATAAAATAGATAATCAACAAGGGTACAGCACAGGGAACTCTACTCAATACTCTGTAATAGCCTATATCGGAAAAGAATCTGAAAAAGAATAGATACATGTATATGTATAACTAAATCACTTTGCTGTACACCTGAAACTAACACAACATTGTACATCAAATATATTGCAAAATAAAATAAAATTTAAAAAAATTTTAAAAGGATATTAAAAAAAACCTGACAGATTTTCAAATAATCCAGCAGTCCTAACAGAGTACTGTAGGGGAAAAAAATGTTTCAAAGGGGTAATTCTTATTGGACCAATTCTTTATTGTTGGACATGTAAGTAGGTGGAAAAACTTGAAATATAAATTCCTAAAGTCTTACTCATATTATAGGTTTTAGATCTTTAATGATTAAAAAATTATAATAATGTGCTCAATAAAAGCCTTGGACTAAAAAAAAGGGTTAATTCTCACTAACATATTGAGATTTTTATTAGAAAACAAAAATAAACTGACATTAGGATTTGCAGGAATGTAGATTGCGGGGGAGGAAAAAACCAACAGGCATGATACATGTCATCATGTAGGCATGATACCTACAATATAAAAATATAAAATTGAATTTTGTTGTAACACCAGGACTGGCAACAGGAATTGTCTGTGGATGGTATATGTTGCTTTTTCTACACTTTTTGGGAGGTCATGGTTTCAGCCACATTTTAGATTTCAACCATATATTAGATTGCAAAAATAAAAAGCTATGTTATTTAAAAAAAAAAAGAAGTTAGTTAAATAAAATACTAAAGTCTACTACTGACTATTTTTTTTTTTTTTGTGGTACGTGGGCCTCTCACTGCTGTTGCCTCTCCCGTTGCGGAGCACAGGCCCCGTGGCCATGGCTCATGGACCTAGCCGCTCCGCGGCATGTGGGATCTTCCCGGACCGGGGCACGAACCCGTGTCCCGTGAATCGGCAGGCGGACTCTCAACCACTGCGCCACCAGGGAAGCCCCCCTGACTATTTCAAAAAAAGCTTCTTGACAACCCTTAAATCCAAGGAGGAGAAAGGCTCTAGATAGAAGAGACACGAAAGGAAATTCTACCACATCTTAAAACTAATCTGAAATCGAAACAAATATTGCTGAAGAGAGTAAGCAAAGCAAAATTGAGTTCCTAGGAAGAAGTGATATCCAGTCACCCAGTTCAGCTAGTCAGCGAGGGAAGAAGCAGGGTGGGTGGCATGTAGGGATAGGTTCTAGTCACATTGAGACTAGTCACAAGGGAGAAGCATAAAGAACTTTCAGAGTCTTAGGGAACATTTTGGAATGGATGGAAAATGTTCTCTTTTGTTGTCAGGTTCAAGTGAATTCATTCAACAAATATTTACAGAATGCACAGTATGTATCTGGCACTATTCTAGATAGTGAGAGTATTATTGGTTAATAAAACAGACTAAAATACCTGTTTTGTGCAGCCTATGTACTAGTGAAGGAGATAGACAAGAAATAGAATGAATAAGTATACTATCAATATACATTCAGTGTTAGAAGGGGATAAATATCTCACTACTCCCGCTCCTCAAGAAGGAAGAAAAGGCAGTGTAAAAAGGACAAGCAGTGGGGCTTCCCTGGTGGCACAGTGGTTGAGAGTCCGCCTGCCGATGCAGGGGATACGGGTTCGTGCTCCGGTCCGGGAAGATCCCACCTGCCACGGAGCGGCTGGGCCCGTGAGCCATGGCTGCTGAGCCTGCGTGACCGGAGCCTGTGCTCCGCGGCGGGAGAGGCCGCGGCAGTGAGAGGCCCGCGTACCGCAAAAAAAAAAAGGACAAGGAGTGAAGTAGGGAAGAATTTTTAAATTGTGAAAAGGGTAAACAGAGTAGTGTTCACAGATAAAGCAGTATTTGAGCAAAAACATGGTGGGCATAAGCCATATAGATAATATTGAGGCAAAGAGCATACCAAGCAGAGGAAATGAAAGCCGAGATGTGGAAGCCTCAGATGTCTGAGGTACAGCTAAGTGGCCAGGGAAGCTGAAGCAGAGTGAATGAGAAGAAATATCAGAGATGAGGTTGAAGAGGTAATAGGGGTCAGATGCCATAAGGGCTTGGAGGCCACTGTAAGTACTTTGCTTTTCACTCTGATTGAGATGGAAACCACTGAAGGGTTTTCTGCAAAGGAATAACTTTTTACTTAAATTAAAAGAAAAAAATTAAAAAGTCTTGCTGCTTTATGGAGAATAGTATTACATGAGGTGTGGGTAGAAAGCAGAGCAATACTTAAGAGGCACCACTCCAAGTGAGAGAGCATGGTAGCTTGGACCAAAGTGGTGGCAGTGGATGTGGCGAGACACAGCTGGTCCTGGATACCTTCTGAAGGTGTGGTAACTAGAATTCTTGATGGACTGTATGTGAGGTAAGAGAGAAAGAGCAGTCGAGGATAATTCCAAGATTTCTGGCTCAAGCACACCTAAGAGTTGCCTTCAACTGAGATGGAAATAGCCCAGGCAGAACAAGCCTGATTGACGGCAGTTATCAGGAAAAAGTTATGAACAGAGTTATCAAGTAAGCAGCTGAATATATGAAACAAAATTTCAAGTGAGAAGTGAAAAGCTAGAGATAACATTTGTGAGTCATCAGCATATAGAAATTTTTTTAAAAGCATGACACTGGATAATATTCACCAAGAGAATGAGCACGGACAAAAAAGGAAAGAGATCTAAGGACAGAGCTCTGGGTACTTCAATGTTAACAGGCTAAAGAGAAAAGGAGGACCCCAAAAAACAGAGGAAGAAGTAAGACCAAAAAGGCAGAAGGAAATCATGAAAGTTGAGTCCCTGTACTATTGATACTTTTGCCAGGAGAGAGAAATTTTTGTCAAATCCTCCTTATTGTGTCAAAACAGAACTGCAAAACAACCCCTCAACTATGTGGAGGTCACTGGTACCCTTAGTAAGGTCAGGGTCAGTGAAACTTCCTTGTTGTCAGTCTGAGAGAGAAATTAGAAATAGCAATATAAAGACAACTCATTCAGTTAGTTTTCTTGTAAAGGGTGGCAATAAAAATGAATTTTCACTGAATGGATTTATAAGTTGATGAGTTATGGCTTTCTACTTGTTCATTTTCAATCTAAGAGAATTAATAGATGATGAGAATAATTCATCAGAGAAAGATGGAAGACAGAAATATGATCACTCATGGAGCAGTTAATTGGAAAAGAGGGGGAAGATCTAGTGTGCCACCAGAGGGACTGGCCTTTGATAGGAACAATGACAGTTCATCTTTAGAACGAAGAGGGAAAACAGATACTGGTAGGCAGATAGATGTAATGGTAGGAATTTGTAAAAAACGTTATGGCTGCTTCTATTTTCTTAGTGATGCAAAGATATCACACCTAAGAGTAAGGATGAAGGAGAGATCTTTCAAATAATTAAGCTATTTTTTACCTGGAAAATTCAATTTTGTTGAATGTCTCATTCTCTGACGTTGCATCTCTTAAGAGCACACTCTGTGGACAGACTGCCTTGGTCTGAAACCACTTCCATTACTTGCCGTTATGATTTTGCAAAAGTTAGTTATGCTCCCTAAGCCTGTTTCTACACTTGGAAAATAACAGTATCTACTTCAAGGAATTTTTGGAAGATAAAAAGCTAATTTATATAAAGTGCTTAAAAGAATCCTTGGCACATAGTAATCACTAAATATTTGCTATTGTTCTTATTAAGGAATTATGTGCCACAAATCCATTCTGTAATAAAGTAGGGCAAAGGCAGGTATACTAGGGTATTACTTGTGTAGATTTTCTTAATACACAAAGTAAAATTTGTTGCTAAACTTGACGCTAAATTAGAAATGAAACTTTATATCCTCATTAAACAGCATTTAAGAACTTCACTTACACAGATGACTTCCCATTGCGAGGATCTTTGAATGTTGTTGTTCTTGTGTTATGATCAACAAAGTACCTAACGCCTTCCCGGGTATACCTAATTTCCCAGCCTTCTGGCAGGGGTTCTTCATTCTGTAGGCTAAAAGATAAAGTTACAGTCACAAGGTGATCATTTTCTAGGTGCTAAAAATGTCTGAATCAAGGTTTACTTGATTTCATCTTCAGACATGTGTTAAGATCACTTAAGTAAGGCTGCAGTATATACATACCCTTGAGTTCTGGGATCCTCCCACTGGGTTGTTTTTGTGTTATGATTCACAAAGTAAACTCTGTCTGTTGAATCCACTCTTTTTTCTAAAAACAGAGTGAGCGTAGCATTTAATAACTATTTGCTATATATACATTACCGGTATTTTTACCAACAACATATTAGCTTACCCCAGCCTGGTGGCAAAGGCCCATATGGGTCATTTTCTGCAGCTAACATTGAAGCCTAATTGGAGAAAAGGGTTGGGAGGAGAAATTTAAAAAACAGGTTTTTAATATAAAAGCATAAACTTAAGCACTTGGCAGAATCACATTTTATAATAATTTTCTAAAAAACACGATAAAGGAATGTGAATATAATAATTTCAAGACACAAAGTCCTAAAACTGTCATGAATTAAGAGGAGTCAATTAAGTGATAAAATTAATAGTTTTTCTAAAATGATTTAGAAATAATATATCGACATCAGTACTTTAATCTCTTAGCCCTTCCATAATAGTCCACAGGAGTGAAATGACATGAGAAAAGAGCATATAGAAAATTATAGTGTTAAGGGGTGTGGGTTGGATCCCTGATCGGGGAGCTAGGATCCCACATGACTTGCCGCCAAAAAACCAAAACATAAAACAGAAGCAATACTGTAACGAATTAAATAAAGACTTTAAAAATGGAAGAAAAAAAAAAGAAAGAAAATTGTAGTGTTAAAATGAGGTAACATTATTTGTTTAAAAATAAAATAATTATCACAGTTCTTTTTAAAACAAATGCCTAGATTGGGAGGAAGATGGCGGAAGAGTAAGACGCAGAGATCACCTTCCTCCCCACAGATACATCAGAAATACATCTACACGTGGAACTCCTCCTACAGAACACCTACTGAACGCTGGCAGAAGACCTCAGACCTCCCACAAGGCAAGAAACCCCCCACGTACCTGGGTAGGGCAAAAGAAAAAAGAATAAACAGACAAAAGAATAGGGACGGGACCTGCACCAGTGGGAGGGAGCCGTGAAGGAGGAAAGGTTTCCACACACTAGGAAGCCCATTCGTGGGCAGAGACTGGGGTGGGGGGGAGAGGGGGGGAGCTTCGGAGGCACAGACGAGGGCACAGCAACAGGGGTGTGGAGGGCAAAGCGGAGAGATTCCCGCACAGAGGATCCGTGCAGACTGGCACTCACCAGCCCCAGAGGCTTCTCTGCTCACACGCTGGGGCGGGAGGGGGCTGGGAGCTGAGGCTTGGACTTCGGACTTTGGTCGGAGGGCAGGGAGAGGACTGGCTGCGTGTACACAGCCTGAAGGGGTTAGTGCACTACGGCTAGCTGGGAGGGAGTCCAGGGAAAAGTCTGGACCTGCCGAAGAGGCAAGGGACTTTTTCTTCCCTCTTTGTTTCCTGGTGAGCGAGGAGAGGGGATAAGGGGCGCTGCTTAAAGGAGCTCCAGAGGTGGGCACGAGCCGCAGCTAAAAGTGGGGACCCCAGAGACGGGCATGAGACGCTAAGGCTGCTGCTGCCGCCACCAAGAAGCCTGTGTGAGAGCACAGGTCACTCTCCACACCTCCCCCGCCGGGACCCTGTGCAGCCCACCAGGGTTCCGTGATCCAGGGACAACTTCCCCGGGAGAACGCACGGCGGGCCTCAGCTGGTGCAACGTCACGGCGGCCTCTGCCGCCACAGGCTCGCCCCGCATCCGTACCCCTCCCTCCCCCCGGCCTGAGGGAACCAGAGCCCCCGAACCAGCGGCTCCTTTAACCCCGTCCTGTCTGAGCAAAGAACAGACGCCCTCAGGCGATCTACACGCACAGGCGGGGCCAAATCCAAAGCTGAGCCCCGGGAGCTGTGAGAACAAAGAAGAGAAAGGGAAATCTCTCCCAGCAGCCTCAGAAACAGCGGATTAAAGCTCCACAATCAACTTGATGTACCCTGCATCTGTGGAATACATGAATAGACAACGAATCATCCCAAACTGAGGAGGTGAACTTTGAGAGCAAGATATATTATTTTTTCCCCTTTTTCTCTTTTTGTGAATGGGTATGTGTATGCTTCTATGTAAGATTTTGTCTGTATAGCTTTGCCTTCACCATTTGTCCTAGGGTTCTGTCCGTCTGTTTCTTTTTGTTTTTTTACTTAAAAACTTTTTTTTCTTAATAATTTATTTTTATTTTAGTAACTTTATTTTATTTTATCGTACTTTATTTTACTTTACCCCCTTTCTTTCTTTCTCTCCCTCTCCCCCTCCCCCTCCCCCTCTCACTCTTTCTTTCTTTCTTTCTTTCAACTTTTTCTCCCTTTTATCCTGAGCCATGTGGCTGAAAGGCTCGTGGTGCTCCAGCCAGGAGTCAGTGCCGTGCCTCTGAGGTGGGAGAGCCAACTTCAGGACACTGGTCCACAAGAGACCTCACAGCTCCACATAATATCAAACGGCAAAAATCTCCCAGAGATCTCCAACTCAACACCAGCACCCAGCTTCACTCAACAACCAGCAAGCTACAGTGCTGGACACCCTATGCCAAACAACTAGCAAGACAGGAACACAACCCCACCCATTAGCAGAGAGGCTGCCTAAAATCATAATAAGACCACAGACACCCCAAAACACACCACCAGACGTGGACTTGCCCGCCAGAAAGACAAGATCCAGCCTCATCCACCAGAACACAGGCACTAGTCCCCTCCACCAGGAAGCCTACACAACCCACTGAACCCACTTTAGCTACTGGGGACAGACACCAAAATCAACGGGAACTACGAACCTGCAGCCTGCAAAAAGGAGACCCCAAACACAGTAAGATAAGCAAAATGAGAAGACAGAAAAACACACAGCAGATGAAGGAGCAAGATAAAAACCCACCAGACCTAACAAATGAAGAGGAAATAGGGAGTCTACCTGAAAAATAATTCAGAATAATGATAGTAAAGATGATCCAAAATCTTGGAAATAGAGTACAGAAAATGCAAGAAACATTTAACAAGGACCTAGAAGAACTAAAGAGGAAACAAGCAATGATGAACAACACAATAAATGAAATTAAAAATACTATAGAAGGGATCAATAGCAGAATAACTGAGACAGGAGAATGGGTAAGTGACCTGGAAGATAAAACAGTGGAAATAACTACTGCAGAGCAGAATAAAGAAAAAAGAATGAAAAGAACTGAGGACAGTGTCAGAGACCTCTGAGACAACATTAAACACACCAACATTCAAATTATAGGAGTCCCAGAAGAAGAAGAGAAAAAGAAAGGGACTGAGAAAATATTTGAAGAGATTATAGTTGAAAACTTCCCTAATATGGGAAAGGAAATAGTTAATCAAGTTCAGGAAGCACAGAGAGTCCCATACAGGATAAATCCAAGGAGAAACATGCCAAGACACATATTAATCAAACTATCAAAAATTAAATACAAAGAAAACATATTAAAAGCAGCAAGGGAAAAACAACAAATAACACACAAGGGAATCCCCATAAGGTTAACAGATGATCTTTCAGCAGAAACTCTGCAAGCCAGAAGGGAGTGGCAGGACATATTTAAAGTGATGAAGAAGAAAAACCTACAACCAAGATTACTCTACCCAGCAAGGTTCTCAATCAGATTTGATGAAGAAATTAAAACCTTTACAGACAAGCAAAAGCTGAAAGAGTTCAGCACCACCAAACCAGCTTTACAACAAATGCTAAAGGAACTTCTCTAGGCAAGAAACACAAGAGAAGGAAAAGACCTACAATAACAAACCCAAAACAATTAAGTATTATGGGAATAGGAACATACATATCGATAATTACCTTAAATATAAATGAATTAAATGCTCCCACCAAAAGACACAGACTGGCTGACTGGATACAAAAACAAGACCCATATATATGCTGTCTACAGGAGACCCACTTCAGACCTAGGGACACATACAGACTGAAAGTGAAGGGATGGAAAAAGATATTCCATGCAAATGGAAATCAAAAGAAAGCTGGAGGGCTTCCCTGGTGGGGTAGTGGTTGGGAGTCTGCCTGCCGATGCAGGGGACCCAAGTTCGTGCCCCGGTCCGGGAGGATCCCACATGCCACGGAGCAGCTAGGCCCATGAGCCATGGCCGCTGAGCCTGCGTGTCCAGAGCCTGTGCTCTGCAACGGGAGAGGCCACAACAGTGAGAGGCCCGCATACCGCAGAAAAAAAACAAAAAGAAAGCTGGAGTAGCAATTCTCATATCAGACAAAATAGACTTTAAAACAAAGACTACTAAAAGAGACAAAGAAGGACACTACATAATGATCAAGGGATCAATGGAAGAAGATATAACAATTGTAAATATTTATGCACCCAATATAGGATCACCTCAATACATAAGGCAAATACTAACAGCCATAATAGGGGAAATCGACAGTAACACAATCATAGTAGGGGACTTTAATACCCCACTTTCACCAATGGACAGATCATTCAAAATGAAAATAAATAAGGAAACACAAGCTCTAAATGATACATTAAACAAGATGGACTTAATTGATATTTATAGGACATTCCATCCAAACACAGCAGAATACACATTTTTCTCAAGTGCTCATGGAACATTCTCTAGGATAGATTATATCTTGGGTCACAAGTCAAGCCTTGGTAAATTTAAGAAAACTGAAATCGTATCAAGTATCTTTTCCGACCACAACGCTAATGAGACTAGATATCACTTACATGAAAATATCTGTAAAAATTACAAACACGTGGAGGCTAAACAATACACTACTTAATAACGAAGTGGTCACTGAAGAAATCAAAGAGGAAATCAAAAAAGACGTAGAAACAAATGACAATGGAGACACGACCACCCAATACCTATGGAATGCAGCAAAAGCAGTTCTAAGAGGGAAGTTTATAGCAATACAATCCTACCTTAAGAAACAGGAAACATCTCAAATAAACAACCTAACCTTGCACCTAATACAATCAGAGAAAGAAGAACAAAAAACCCCAAAGTTAGCAGAAGGAAAGAAATCATAAAAATCAGATCAGAAATAAATGAAAAAGAAATGAAGGAAACAATAGCAAAGATCAATAAAACTAAAAGCTGGTTCTTTGAGAAGATAAACAAAATTGATAAACCATTAGCCAGACTCATCAAGAAAAAAAGGGAGAAGACTCAAATCAACAGAATTAGAAATGAAAAAGGAGAAGTAACAAATGACACTGCAGAAAGACAAAGGATCATGAGAGATTACTACAAGCAACTCTATGCCAATAAAACGGACAACCTGGAAGAAATGGACAAATTCTTAGAATTCCACAACCTGCCGAGACTGAACCAGGAAGAAATAGAAAATATGAACACACCAATCACAAGCACCTAAATTGAAACTGTGATTAAAAATCTTTCAACAAACAAAAGCTCAGGACCAGATGGCTTCACAGGCGAATTCTATCAAACATTTAGAGAAGAGCTAACACCTATCCTTCTCAAACTCTTCCAAAATATAGCAGAGGGAAGAACACTCCCAAACTCATTCTACGAGGCCACCATCACCCTGATACCAAAACCAGACAAAGATGTCACAAAGAAAGAAAACTACAGGCCAATATCACTGATGAACATAGATGCGAATATCCTCAACAAAATACTAGCAAACAGAATCCAACAGCACATTAAAAGAATCATACCCCATGATCAAGTGGGGTTTATTCCAGAAATGCAAGGATTCTTCAATATACACAAATCAATCAACGTGATACACCATATTAACAAATTGAAGGAGAAAAACCAAATGATCATCTCAATAGATGCAGAGAAAGCTTTTGACAAAATTCAACACCCATTTATGATAAAAACCCTGCAGAAAGTAGACATAGAGGGAACTTTCCTCAACATAATAAAGGCCATATATGACAAGCCCACAGCAAACATCATCCGCAATGGTGAAAAACTGAAAGCATTTCCACTAAGATGAGGAACAAGACAAGGTTGCCCACTCTCGCCACTATTATTCAACATAGTTTTGGAAGTTTTAGCCACAGCAATCAGAGAAGAAAAAGAAATAAAACGAATCCAAATTGGAAAGGAAGTAAAGCTGTCACTGTTTGCAGATGACATGATACTCTACATAAAGTATCCTAAAGATGCTACCAGAAAACTACTAGAGCTAATCAATGAATTTGGTAAAGCAGCAGGATACAAAATTAATGCACAGATATCTCTGGCATTCCTATACACTAATGATGAAAAATCTGAAAGAGAAATTAAGAAAACACTCCCATTTACCACTGCAACAAAAAGAATAAAATATCTAGGAATAAACCTACCTAAGGAGACAAAAGACCTGTATGCAGAAAATTATAAGACACTGATGAAAGAAATTAAAGATGATACAAATAGATGGAGAGATATACCATGTTCTTGGATTGGAAGAATCAACATTGTGAAAATGACTCTACTACCCAAAGCAATCTACAGATTCAATGCAATCCCTATCAAACTACCACTGGCATTTTTCACAGAACTAGAACAAAACATTTCACAATTTGTATGGAAACACAAAAGACCCCTAATAGTCAAAGAAACCTTGAGAACGAAAAATGGAGATGGAGGAATCAGGCTCCCTGACTTCAGACTATACTACAAAGCTACAGTAATCAAGACAGTATGGTACTGGCACAAAAACGGAAAGACAGATCAATGGAACAGGATAGAAAGCCCAGAGATAAACCCACGCATATATGGTCACCTTATCTTTGATAAAGGAGGCAAGAATATATAGTAGAGAAAAGACAGCCTCTTCAATAAGTGGTGCTGGGAAAACTGGACAGGTACATGTAAAAGTATGAGATTAGAACACTCCCTAACACCATACACAAAAATAAGCTCAAAATGGATTACAGACCTAAATGTAAGGCCAGAAACTATCAAACTCTTAGAGGAAAACATAGGCAGAACACTCTATGACATAAATCACAGCAAGATCCTTTTTGACCCACCTCCTAGAAAAATGGAAATAAAAACAAAAATAAACAAATGGGACCTAATGAAACTTCAAAGCTTTTGCACAGCAAAGGAAACCATTAACAAGGTGAAAAGAAAACCCTCAGAATGGGAGAAAGTATTTGCAAATGAAACAACTGACAAAGGATTAATCTCCAAAATCTACAAGCAGCTCAATAACAAAAAAACAACCCAATCCAAAAATAGGCAGAAGACCTAAATAGACATTTCTCCAAAGAAGATATACAGACTGCCAACAAACACAGGAAAGAATGTTCAACATCATTAATCATTAGAGAAATGCAAATCAAAACTACAATGAGATATCATCTCACACAGGTCAGAATGGCCATCAACAAAAAATCTAGAAAAAATAAATGCTGGAGAGGGTGTGGAGAAAAGGGAACACTCTTGCACTGTTGGTGGGAATGTAAATTGATACAGCCACTATGGAGAACAGTATGGAGGTTCCTTAAAAAACTAAAAATAGAACCACCATATGACCCAGCAATCCCACTACTGGGCATATACCCTGAGAAAACCATAATTCAAAAAGAGTCATGTACCAAAATGTTCACTGCAGCTCTATTGACAATAGCCAGGACATGGAAGCAACCTTAGTGTCCATCAACAGATAAATGGATAAAGAAGATGTGGCACATATATACAATGGAATATTACTCAGCCATAAAAAGAAACAAAACTGAGTTATTTGTAATGAGGTGGATAGACCTCTGTCTGTCATACAAAGTGAAGTAAGTCAGAAGGAGAAAAACAAATACTGTATGCTAATACATATATATGGAATCTTAGGAAAAAAAAAAATGTCATGAAGAACCTAGTGGTAAGATGGGAATAAAGACACAGACCTACTAGAGCATGGACTTGAGGATATGGGGAGGAGGAAGGGTAAGCTGTGACAAAGTGAGAGAGTGGCATGGACATATACACTACCAAACGTAAAACAGACAGCTAGTGGGAAGCTGCCGCGTAGCACAGGGAGATCAGCTAGGTGGTTTGTGACCACCTAGAGGAGTGGGATAGGGAGGGTGGGAGGGAGGGAGACGCAAATGGGAAGAGATATGGGAACATATGTATATGTATAACTGATTCACTTTGTTATAAAGCAGAAACTAACACAGCATTGTAAAGCAATTATACTGCTTTAAAGATGTTAAAAAAAATTTAAAAAAACACAATAAAAACAAATGCCTATTAATAAATATTAAACACTAGAATTATCTTTATACAAGTAAACTTTTACCTTAGTATTAATAGCTTTTATATATTCATACATACAGTAATGCATATACATTATTACAACCCAGAAATACATTCAAAAGGAAATATAAACATTTTACCATCAATTTTTAAAGAATGTCAAATATAAAAATCATTACCTGAAAAATCATTTCTTAATGATAAAGTGTATGTATCTTGATAAATATTTTATAACCTTTTAATAGATACTTTTAATTGTACTCAATATTATTTAGATAATAAACCTCAATCTGGCTAAAGATGTTCTGTTATGTGTAGAACACACTTCTGATACACAGCTTGCCTAATTCTGCCCTGTTTCCCTAAGATTTTCATACATACAACAAAGTCCAACCAAAACACACACACAGTACATAATTTGTTTACTATATACAGCTAACAATGGAACCTGACCACAGACTTCTGTATAAGTTGCTAAAGAACCAGAAATTTACAGCACAAGATGCTGTGCAAGCTGAGTTGGCCCACTGTCTCTCTGCTGGCTATAGACAACCAGGAGAGTGGATCAACCTGCAAATGAGAACTTATTATTTAACCTCCAAAGAAAGTGGAGTTGAATGAGCCATCCTGAGGTAGGATTCTGAAGAGTTTTCTTTTTGTATCTTTCCTAATTCCTTTCTACATTTTGGGGTTTCAAGTTGCCTCAAAACACTATCTATGCCAATATTTAAAATTTATATTTTCTACTTCTTGCGATCAAACCTATTTAACAGAAGTCCCCTCCACCCCCCATTCTTATGGATGTTTGCTTATGACAATAAATGATCACCAATTGGTCAAAGTTTCAGACAGCATTAGATTTTTTTTGGAACAAAACTACCCCCAATCCCAAGAATATATATTTGGTGGTCCAAAACAGATGAAAGCATTTCTGAGAATCTGGAATGGGAATCAGAATAGCTGGAATATGCAAAACTGGCCTTAAGTAAAATCAGGAGGTAACTGGTCTTGTTTAAAGCAAACCAAATGATTATAACTAAAAGTAGAAGACTAGGAACTGGTAACGACAAGTTATTTTATTAAGAAATTGCATTTATGAAACTACCACTTAATAAGGAGAAAACCTGATTGTATAGTTATGATAGTAAACTAGAATTAAAAAAAAAAAACTTAAAAGTGCTTATGTATGGGCTTCCCTGGTGGCGCAGTGGTTGAGAGTCCGCCTGCCGATGCAAGGGACGCAGGTTCGTGCCCGGGTCCGGGAGGATCCCACATGCTGCGGAGCGGCTGGGCCCATGAGCCATGGCTGCTGAGCCTGCGCGTCCGGAGCCTGTGCTCCGCAACGGGAGAGGCCACAACAGTGAGAGGCCCGCATACCGCAAAAAAAAAAAAAAAAAAAAAAAAAAAAACTGCTTATGTATATCGGAAATGCTAATTATTTACTAAAGATCAACTAAAAAATACCTTGTAATGTATAACATTTAAGAAAAATCACGAAGATAGAAAAGGGAAAAGCCTGGAGGAAAAGCTGTATTAACATCTTATAATTTCCTAATTACCGAGTAGAGGTATCGTTGGTTGAACTGTTGCATAGCTCCCTGCAGTTGGTTCCGCTGAGACTGCCACTGTTCAAAATTCCGCACAGATTCCATGGTAGGCCGCTGCCAGGTTGTTGTCCTGGTGTTATGATCTACATAATAAACTCTTCCCCGATCATCAACTCTTCTTTCCCAACTACCAAAAATAAAATAAGCAATAGTAAAAATGAAAATAAAGAATAATCTCTTACTATAAGAAACTGGAAAGTAGTTAGGTAATACTTCACTTAAATAATTTAAAAATCAAGTCCAAGAGCTAAGTTTAAAAGAATGTAAATACTGATACTCCTCAGAAAAATTATGAACATGTAACACTTGCTATCTATTTTAGCTAAACTACCTTCCCATTCTTCCCTATATGATTTCTAAGGGCTGTCTAAAAAAGAGGCCATAGACTGAACAGTAACAGTATGACTATACTTTCTCCCTCTTTTTTTGATAAACATTTACTGAGTGTTTACTGTATACCTAGCAATCTGCCTCTATCATTCCTGCCCACGTAAAGGGTTTTAACTCAACTTATATAGCTTTTTAACCTACCTTTCACGGTTACACTGCTGCTGAACTAAAGTGCAGATCGAGCCATGCTGTTCCACCTATCACCGTTCTCTGGCATGGCATAAAAATGAACCCATTCGCCATTTCAGCCTTAACTCCCTTAACGTCTTTCAAGGGACCCATATGAGAGCCAAATCAATTACTTGCTGGCCCCAAATGTGTCATATGTTTCATTCTGTCATGCCTTTGTTTTAATATCCCCTCGGAACAGAATGCCCTTCTCTACCAGCCAGAATTCTCCCCATCCTCCAGTTTAGTTCACCTTAAGCCAATTTATGTCATTAATTTATATGATTTCAGTATCCTTTCAGCAACCAATCTCACAAAAATAACATAGTTCTTGTCTGAAGTTTCTGGACTTTGAATATGTTTTATATTGGTGGACCCTGAGTTGCATCTGGAAAGACAGTTTGTGAATGACCTTGAATGACCACTTAAGAGCATAAACTTTATTTAGTATGTAACAGAAATGCTTTTTCATTTAAAACCCTCTATTATTTTAGTCATAATGTAATACAATTTTACTTGCAGCAATCTTTTAGATAATAATTTTGAATGATACTAATATTTATTACGTAAGTGTCATTCAATAGCATAGTTTAGATCCCTATCTATGGAGAACCATACATATAAACTATCCTAAATATGACTTTCATTCCTTAAAAAATAACAAGGACTGAAATTGGATCAAAATTCTACAACTACTCTCAGTAAACTCATGCCAATGTTTGACAATCTCTTGGAAGCCCTTCAGACTACCTGTAAAAGAGACACAATGTAACAAATTTCATCTACTGAACATTCATTACTCACAAAAGCAAATCAAGGAAACATAACATGTAGAATGAATCATTTTATAATGTATTAAATAAACTTTTAAAATTACATGTATAAAACACAACTGAAGATGCATAAGATGCTACATTACCCTGGAGGTAAAGGTTGTGGCCTCTCCCATGTGGTCGTTCGAGTGTTATGATCCACATAATAGGTTCTACCATGAGGATCTTTTCTCTGTTCCCACCTTCAATGAAAAAGCAAAAATAAAAGATAACAAACTAAGACAATCTGAAAAATGGTTCCTTCTTATAATCCAAAAAATTACAGATAAGTTTTACTTTAAAAGGTCACAGATATACATAAAATAAAGTTGTTTCTTTTTTCAATTATTGTGCTTTTTTTTAAAGAAGATATCTTTTTTAAAAAAATATTTATTTACATATGTATTTATTTAGTTGCACTGGGTCTTAGTTGTGGCAGGTGGGCTCCTCAGTTGTGGCTTGAGGGCTCCTCAGTTGAGGCTCACTGGCTCCTTAGTTGAGGCACGTAGGCTCCTTAGTTGTGTCATGCGAACTCTTAGTTGAGACATGCATGTGGGATCTAGTTCCCTGACCAGGGATGGAACTCCAGCCCCCGGCATTGGGAGTGTGGAGTCTCAACCACTTCACCACCAGGGAAGTCCCTATTGTTGCCTTTTAAGTTCTTAATTATTCACCTTTCATCAACAGTACTGGCAACTCAGTAAGTACAGTTAGCAGAGGAAGACAGAATAATACGTAAAGTTTTTAAAAGTTACTAATTTACAGAATTCCAAATCATCAGAAAACAGAAATTCAATCAAGAGCAGAGGAACTTTCAGCCTAATATCATGCCCAGAGCACAAAATGTCAATGAAGTAATATCCATTTTTGCAATTTAGAAAATACACATCTAAAAGATTTTAGCAGAAATCTCCTTAAAGTATGTTGTGACACAGCTCCATGAAAATTCTTTCTTCTATCTGCATATAGTGTCTTCTTTTTGTGTACACTATCCCTCTCTTGTCTTTGGTAAGCCTCTGAGTTTATGGACATCCAATTTTATCTTTTTCTGTTCTATCTCAAAGACACTCAATCTCTGATTTTCCCCACCCTCATTTTCTCCTCTGTGATCCCTGTTTCTTCCTTTCCAGTCTTTCCTTAAAATGGTATAGAAGAAAAATTTTAAACATAAAAAATAAAAACCTGGTATTTCTGAGTTTAATATTCTTGTTTTCACCTGAAAGTAGAATAAATGGAAAATATTTTCCTTTCGCTTAAACACAAGGATCCAATTTAATTTGACTTCTTTTTGATTAGAGAGGCCTTTAATTTTTAAATTATTTTCCTACACAATGACCGTATTAAAGTTATTCCCTAACAAGGTGTACACATACATACATATCTTAAATGGCATGCAAAAAAAAATCATTTGTTTAAGCTGCATCTGACAAACATTAGCCACAACAAGCTTAAACAGTAACCATGAACAATAAAGATGCCCAAGTTCACAACCGATTCAGGATCATATAGATTATTAAAAGTATCTATTATGAAACAGTGGTATAAAATCCTACACTGGAACATTCATGCTACCCTGTAACTACAAAAATTTAGATATTCCTCATAAGTATTTTACTAAAAATAATAACCTGAAATTTCAGATTTAATTCATATGTTTTTATATAATAATAAATGTTCATGGGAAGGCAGGATTTAAATATGGAATTTCATTTTAAAGACATTTCTGGAATACCTAGGACACAAACCAGTGGGTTACTTATTTGTAGGAAAGCTTAACAGCCAAAAACAAATACCTACAAAATATATCAAGTTTCAAGAACTTCCTGATAATGGTACTTTTGCTATTTTTAGGTATTAATTCCTATAATCAGTTCTTGAATTTGTACTGCTATTCTATATCAAAATTTCCTGGTTTCCAAACTTTCTTTACAAATACTCTTTACTACTTTTAATTTAGCTTTAATTTTTATCAAAATTATATATACTTTCACATACTATTTAATATATATCTCACAGTTATATAATTATGTAACCTCCACACAGTTTAAACAATCAGATAGTCTATGAGGCTCATTACAAAAAAACAATAGTGCCTACTGTCCCCTAATCTCATTTTCTACTCCCCGAAGGCAACATTTTCAACTGTTTTAGCCAATTCTTTTAGTATTTACCTCTTTTTTCTTATTAACAAGCTTACTCTACTAATTTAATTTCAAGCATAATTTATTGATTTCTCACTATGAAAGGTGAAGCTGTAAGTCTCTTTCCTGCACAGATGTACGCATATACACTGTAACCTGGACCCTCCTTCCAACTCTTCCAAATACACACATATGCTGTGTCCTTCCCTTATAATTATTATGACTGTGTAAACCCTCCTGACAGCTGAGCTATGAACACACCATGATTTCTTTGTCTCTTTTCCTCCCATTTCCTTATTTTCTTCGTACTTATTAATTTAACTACAAATACTTTCTAGTTGCATAAATCTCCTCTCAAAATATTCAAGCTCTGGGCTTCCCTGGTGGTGCAGTGGTTGAGAGTCCGTCTGCCAATGCAGGTGACGCGGGTTCGTACCCCGGTCCGGGAAGATCCCACATGCCACGGAGCGGCTGGGCCCGTGAGCCATGGCCGCTGAACCTGCGCGTCCGGAGCCTGTGCTCTGCAACAGGAGAGGCCACAACAGTGAGAGGCCCGCGTACCACAAAAAAAAAAAAAAAAAAAAAAATTCAAGCTCATTGAGTATTTTATCAGTCACACCTGCCATCAAGCTTTCCTTTCATCATCTTGCTGGTAACTCCTTTCACTTGGATCCCCCGTCCTTCACTTTTATTTACCTAAATTTGGAGGAACAGGCATCCTGGTAGCCTCCTCAGAGAGTAAACTTACATGGGAAGTAAACTTTTGGAAACCCAGGATGTCTGAAATGTATTTATTCTGTGTGCACACTAACAGTGAGACTAGATCCAGAATTCTAGGCTGAATATAATTTCCCTCAGCATTTAAGGTATATTGTCTCCTAGCTTCTTGTGTTGATTCTGAGAAGTCTAATGCTTTATGAGATTTGATGATTATGAGATTTGCTTTTTTCCATTTTTTTTAAATCTCTGGAAATGTTTATAATTTTTTCCTTTGGCCCCAATGTACTAAAATTTTCATAACAAGTTATCTTAATATAGATTTATTTTCACTTATTATCCTGAGTTTTGGTGACCCCTTTCCATAAGAAGTTCCTCCTTCTTGTTTGTAAAAGGTGGGTTATTTTTGGTTATTTTGTTAAATATCTCCTATTTTCTCTTTCTGGAACTTCTCTTATCAGACCTTCTGAACTGGTCCTCTAATTTTTCTATTTTATTTCTTTTACTTTATAAATTTATGTTCTACTTTCTGGGAAATTCATTTACCTTTATTAGCCACATCTTCCAGTGAATTACATTTCCAAGAGCTTTTTACAAACCTCATTCTTCCTTAATATGTTACATCTACTCTTGTCCCTCTTAGAATATTAAAATAGTCTGTTTTCTTCAAGAGCATTTTCTAGGTTGTTTGTTTTGATCTTTACCCTTCACATTAAAAGGTTTCCCTCAGATGTCTAATGAGTAGGGCACCAAAAAAACTGACCAGGAGCTTTGTAGGTGGGGCTTGTGGATTGTGGAATTAATTGAAGGGCAATATAATGAGGCTACTTTGTTGGTAAACAAACAGATTATCAGTATTTTAGTCTTTGGGCAGCAGCGTGGGCGGGGCTTTGACAGAAGACACTTCCAGTCTCCTGGGTGGAATAGTAAAATCCTGGTTGTCAGTATTTTGGGATTTGGGTATGAAAGAAGAATGTGGGCTTGGAAATTCACTTATAACTTTATTCAATTATTAACATCATAAAGGTTCACTTATGTCCCCTGGTGTAGTACAGTACCTTGCCCTCAATTGTGCCTGGTGTTCCAAATGCAGAGAACCTCCAGAGAAGAAACCCCTAGGCAAGGTAGCAGTCCTAGCTGCAGGAAGGAAAAGTAGGGATTCATTTCTCAATGTGACTTTCAAACAATCTTGCTGTTTACAGTGCTGTCTTCACAGCCACTTCCAAAGGTATCTGATGCTGCCAATTCCTGGGCCTTCAGGGTGGAAGCCTGAAAGGAGTTTCAGGGGCTCCAATGCGTAGAACTGGCTTTCCCCACTGACAGGCCAGAATTCAGCTCTCTTGGATTTGCAAAGTCATCCTCCAGATGACTGCAACCTCATGAGCGACACTGCACAAAAGCACCCAGCTAAACCACTTCCAGATTCCTGAGCCTCAGAAACTGTGTAAGATTATGTTTGTTGTTGTAAATTGCTAAATTTTAGGGTACTTTGTTACACAGCAATAATTAATACAAAAGGAAATACTATAAACCCATTCAAAAGGATTAGGGTTAAGCCTACACATTTAGACGAAAAGCTTCACGAAGGTTGGGCCTTGATCAATATTGCTCATCAGTGTACTAATAGCACATAGCACAGTGTCTGCCACAGAAGAGATGCTTACTAAACATTTATTAATATTTGGTGAATGTGTGCACCTACTTGTACCGACATGGAAATATGACCAAGTTTTAAAAAGCAACTGAAAAATAGTATGTAGAGTGTGATTCCATTTTCTTAAAATAATTCTACAAGTCTTTGCAAAATAGTAATTCACATAGTTGCTCTTTATCCTTTTCACCTACTTTTATCCTTCCTCTCATAGAACCTGTCACTATCTGACATTATTGAGTAGGTTTTTAATGCAAGGCCACTGCCGGTCAGCCTGCTGTAACACTAGCTCCACAGCAGCAGAGTCTTGGGCTCTCTTGCCCCTCTGAACACCCAGTGCCTGGAACCATGACCGAGAGAAGCTCGCAAATATATGCCACTGGAATAATATTTAGACACCACTCTCTCTGTGGTAAGCTTAAGGGGTATTTTAAAAGTTTCTGTATCATTTAAATGTTTTATTTGGTCATGTCTTAATTTTGTGATCAGAAACAAATTTTAAATTAGGGGACGGCTTCCCTGGTGGCGCAGTGGTTGAGAGTCCGCCTGCCGATGCAGGGGACACGGGTTCGTGCCCCGGTCCGGGAAGATCCCACATGCCGTGGAGCGGCTGGGCCTGTGAGCCATGGCCACTGATCCTGAGCGTCTGGAGCCTGTGCTCCGCAACGGGAGAGGCCACAACAGTGGGAAACCTGCGTGCCGCGAACAAACAAACTCCTGTCATGCCCCACCCTGTCTTCCTGGGGTAGGGCATCCCAGGTCGTGGACATGCCATGTACCCAGTTGCCCTCTGCTGACAACGTTCTTGGGACAAAGAACTCCTGGCCCACAGGGGAGGAGCCTGGTCAGTTTCACCACCTGACCCAGTGACTCTAGGATCCCAGTGTGCTTTTCTCCCCTGCCCTGACAGCCGATTCACAGGAAGGCAGCTTGCTGAGTTTTTACTCCCAGAGTGAGAGTCTACCTTTGGGAGCATGACGGTTGCCAAGAATGAGTCCCCAGTGTGTGAGTGGTGACCAGAGCAATCCTTGGGCAGCAATGAGGAAGGAAGGTGCTGGCAGGGGAAAAAGGCGGTACCGGGATAAAGGGGCGTGGTCTCAGGCTTGATGTGGGAGACTCACAGTGATAGCCAACTAGAGCTGTACCCGGGGGTACTATAAAAGTGATGAGCTGGAACTGGCCAGAGACTAGATTATCCCTGCAGTGGAAATTCATGAGTACCCCTCAACTAGTTGCAAATTACCAGGTCGACTGATGAGACTTCTCAATAGAATTCTTTAATTTCACGGGGATAAGTGCTAACTTATAACCGCTACACCTCACCTTCAACCATAATACTCTCCCTTCCTAGTATTCAGATGTAGCTTCCCTTTCTCATATATTTCCAAAACCTACTGCTGAAGAAAGACCTTGTTAAAATAATAATAAATGTGGAAGAATTTTGTTAAATATATTACAATAAAAATGATAGAATTTAGTTGCTGAGTGGGTAACTACTGGTTTCAAACTTGGATAATGGGGTAGGTGGTAAGACTTGCCTTCTCATAAACCACGACCAACAGTTGCCCCTCTCTCCTGTATGGCTTGCCAATCTCTCTCCTGGCTCCTGCCCATCAGCAACTGACCACCATTATTAGGTCACTGCCATTTTTTAAAACAAAAAACTACTCCTCAATACTGTATCTTTTCTTGCTCACCTCTACCAAACACTCCTCTCTCCCTGTGTGTTCACAGGGAAAAAGTTTTATGCATTAGTTCTCACTCTTTCAAAGAGTTTTCTATCACACTTCCATCCCTTCCATTCACTCCATCACACAGCAGTCTGAATACAGCTCTATTTCCCAGAAATCATTCTGTCAGAGATCAACAATAAATAATCTCTTTGTTGTTAAATGCAATGGGTGCCTTTCAGTTACCTTACTTGAATTTTCAGTAGCTTTTGACCTTGTTACCATTTCCTCCGAATCATTTACAAGCCAGGGCCTTTGCCCAATTGCTCACTCACTCAAAATCATTTAATCAAGCACTAATTCACTTATAAATATTTATTGAGTACCTGCTATATGGCAGGCATAGTTTTAGGCACAAGGAATACAGAAATGGACAAAATAAAGCCCCCTTTTCAGTCTAGTGGAGAGAAAACTGACAAAAACACAAAAATGTATGTCTCATGGTGATTTAAGTGTTATAAAGAAAAGTAATACAAATAACATCATGCTGATTAAAAGAACCCTAGTCAAAAGAGTACATACTGATTCTATTTATGTTAAGTTCTACAACAGGGAAAACTAATCTATAATCTATTGTGGAAAAAAGCTTTTAAGGAGGAACAGTGGCTGCCCCCCTCCAAGTAGGGACAGGGACTGACTGAAAGCTTGAGAGAACTTTCTGAGGTGATGATAATACTCTAATCTTAATAAAGGAGTGACAAATGAGCATTTGTCAAAACTCATCAAAATGGTACATTTAAGACTCATGCATTTCCTTCTATGTAAACTTTACCAAAAAAATCTTTAAGCAAATATTGAATTCTAGTTAATGATATGCAAGCCGAAGTTTTGAGGGGCAAAATGTACTGGTATCTGCAACTTAGTTATCAGGAAATTATATTTAAACATTAGACAAATGGAGAGATGAAGAGATGTGTGATAAAGCAGGCAGAGTAAAATGTCAACTACAGAACCTAGTGGTAGATAGATATATGGGTGTTCACTGTAAAATTCTTTAAATTTTTCTGCATGTTTGTAAATTTTCATAACAGAAGGTTGGGAAAAAATAAGGCAGGGGATGGGGTTCAGAGGGACCTGATTTGGACAGAGGGAATCAGGAAAGGCCTCTGGAGCAAGGTAACATTTGAGCAGAGACACGCAGCTATCTGAGGAATAACACTCCGCACAACAGTCAGAGTACAAGCCAAGAAAGGGCTCTAGGCAAGACGACGCTTGGCATAACACTCACTGGGGCTGGAATACGCTTCCTTCAGAACACTCGTGATTCTAGCATCTACGACTGTACTGTGTAGTTAGCCACATAAGTTACCCAAGAGCGGACACACGGGAACTAAGAAGATTGTTGCGGAAAGAGGGAAGATGACGCCGATTGGAAACTGCTGGCTCAGATGGTCACACAAGCCAAGTGCTGCATAAGCCAGAGGGGTCACCCTTGCCTCCAGCCTCCGACTCTACCTCCCACAGCTAATTACCACACCCATCGTAACGTCGCCCCAGGAGACTAGCATCTACCTTAGTGCAGGCTGTTTTTACTTCTCACCTGGATTAGTAGCATCTCAACCTTCTAGGTAACAGCTCACAGAGTAAGAATACACTTTACATAAATGCCTCTGTTCACCCTAGACTGCTATTTACCTACAGATTTTACACACATAAGCACACATCAGAAAAACAAACTTTCCCAAAACAGTGTTTACCTAACACACTTCAGTTTTCTATTCTAGTCCATGTTGACTTACTTTATTATGTTTTCAAATGCTGGTCACAATCTATTAATAGGCTGCAACTTGCAATTTGAAAATCACTCATCTAGATCCCTACAAAATTCTCCTAATGCAAAGATCACATACAGTGGCTACAGGCATGCTGAAGCATGTACTTGGCCACACAGAATTACGTTTATGTACTTACCACTTTAAACAGGAATATGCCCACTTCTCTCATGTATGAAACAACCTAGCTGCTATTCTAGCTTGTCCCTTAACTCCTAATCTGTCTATACCACTCCTAGAATAATTTTGCTAAAATGCAAATATGACTGTGGCACTCCCCTGCTTAAAATTCTTTAATGTTTATTCATGGTTTTCAGGAAAAAACTCCCAAACTTTTAGCAGGTATACAAAATTCTTCAGAGGACTGTTTATTCTTCAGTACTACATAGCTTGCTTCCTCCAACGCTCAACTCAAGCTGTAAAAAAATACCATTTCCTGAGTTCAGTTTACTCGTTTATGGATGTTAGAAATCCGAATGTGCAGTTGGCGCCACTAAGAATGAAACCTTTCACCACTTGTGCCTCCATTATTGCTGTGCTAACTCCTACGCCTCTTTCAGAAATCCACTCAAGGGTCACCTCTTCCAGAAAGTACTCTTTATCTCAGTATAGCAGGTTACTCCCCACTAACTTCCCTCTACATATGTTCCCTCCCACAGCACCCTAAACTTACACACCTCTTGCTTAGCTTTAATTGAACTGTATAGACAATGACTATTTATTTATCTTTACCCCCACATCAGATCATGAGGTTCTTGACAGTAAGAAGAGCTTCTTATATATTGGTGTCATAATGGCAGACACATGAGACTAAGATAAATGACTAAGTTGCCAAAGACAGAAGACAAAGGGAAAATGAGAGATTTTTGAGAGGAAAGGGAAGAAATGCTTGCAGGAAGCAGTGGAGATTTCCAGTAAGTAGAAAAAAATAAGCTCAGAGAAAGCTCTGGTCTGGATATATAGATTTAATAGTTAAAATGATGGGATTTTAACTATTTAGTTATTTAACTATAACTAAAATAAGATTCAACAGAGGCAGCACATTCAGGAGAAGACCAAAGGCTGAAACACATTCAGGAGAAGACCAAAGGCTGAAACCACGATTAGGCAATAGGCAAAATCAGATGAGCCAGTAAAGAGCACTGAGAAAAAACAGTTCAGAAAGTAAGAAAGGGTATGGACACAGTGACTGTGATGAGCAAATGATGGCAATGAGGTAGAGACCTCTAGAGGTGCAGTTTCCACAGCTAGAGAGTAGAAATTCTAACTGCTGTAAGCTGTGCAGGACAGCACTGTATACACCGTACTTTCATCACAGCATTCTCAAACTGTATTGTATGTATGTTTAAAAACCTGAGCCACTAAACAAGCTTCTTGGAGGCAGAGACAATCGATCATTAATTTAACATACCCGGATGGCAGAGTTTCTGTGTTGGCATTTCCAGACTGCTGCCGGACAGGTTCCACACAAACATCTGGCTGTCTTAATTTGGCTGCTTCGAAGGCAGAGCTACTTCCAGAACTGGAGGTAGAAGGATCTAATGTACTTCTAGCTTCAGACCCAAATGCTGCACTGTTAGAAAGAATACATTCATTGTTTTCTGAGGAGGTCAGTATTTCTTGAACTGGAGGATCTTCGACAGTAGTACTAGTGCAATTTGAAGACAAGGCGGTTTCTCCAGATACTATTGCAGTACCCGTGGTGGAAGCATTATCAGTTGGTGCAGATGAGGATGATTCTCCATTAACTGAAAGGGGAAAATTAGTAAGATGATCTATCAAGGAATGACAAAGCAACCAGTTAACCCATCAATTACATTTATTCAGAGCCTAATTTATACTGAGCAACATATCAGGTATGGACAGAAATAAGACAGACAATAATTTTTGTTGTTCACATTTTAGAGATGAACGTTAAAATAATAAAACTTAAGACTATATATATATACACACATATATATATATATATATGTATACGTATATACCAATAACCCTAACTTAGAGAAAGAGAAAACAACATGAACAAACGTTTTTCCTCCAAAGAATCAATTCTGAATATCTGCATGGGTTATATAAAAACCTTAAAATGACCCCATTCAAGCTCCCTTTCCTATGCAAAATGCAGCTAATATCAAAAGAACTCTTGCCAAATATAAAGTGGCATTAATTCTTAAGAAAGTACTACAGGGGACTACAAAAAGATCCAGGAACTCGTTCTACACTTGCTAAAGAAATAACCCAGCACTGGGATCCAGCGATATAATTTTCTTTATTTTCATTTCAAATGTGATTCATCCATTTCAACTACGTGTCACTATAAAAGTGAGTCAAATTAAAACTGGAAAGAGAATAAATTATTGAACAAAATCTATTAGAAAATCACACATCAAAGTTTTAACTGAAACAGAAAAGGGAGACATAATTAAGAGTAATGGAACGTTCAGGTGGATTTTTAAAGAAAGAGATTTAAATAGTGGGAAGGACAGAAACGAGTACTACTAAAGGAATCAAATAGTAAGCACAAAAAACAACAGAACCAATGAAGTTCTGTACCAACTACAGGGGAGAGTAGCTTTGGGAGAAAAAAAATCAATAACAAAATATAAAAAATAAAATGTTTATAGTGCTACCGGTACTCAACACTGTTAGATAACATGAAGAAAAGAAAAGAGAATGTGCAGAGAGACTAAATTCTGGGTCTCTTACATGATGTTCAGAATTGATATATGATAGTCAAAGTGAATTTACTTATTTAATTTTCACTCTTCAACAATGCAGAAATTAATTTCCAAAAAAAGAAAAGATTAGCAATAGTATTTTCAAAGCAAAATAACACTAAATGGGAAAAGAGGAATATTTGACAAAAGACAATCCAGTCCAATAAGAAAGAATCATAAACTCTTAGGCTTACTAAAACATAGCACATGCTACACAAACTGTTAAAAACAGAGGAAGAAAATTAATTATTAAATAGCACCTTTCAGTTGTTCAAGGCAAAAACTTCTCTCCTACAACAATTCAACTGCAAGTGCTCTCAGCTCTTCTCTCCGTCTACACCACTACCCCTCTGTCCACCGTTCCTTGTTTACTCTACTGCAATAGCGTCCTAATTGGTCTGCCTGCTTCCTCTCCGGTCCAACTCCAATCCATTCTCCAAACAGCAGCCAAAATAATCTTATAAAAGCATACACAGATGTTTTCACGCCGTAATTAAACATACCCATTACAACCAGAATAAATTCCAAACTCTTTACCACAGCTCATGACAAAGACTCTACACAGTCTACTCCACAGGTACACCTGACTTCTCAAAATGGTCTCCTTTCTGTTCCTTGAATAGAACAAACGCCCTCCCATTCAGGGACGTGCACTTGCTGTTCCCACCGTCTCAGAATAGCTCCTGACTAGCTGCTTCTTATCACACAGAGTCCAGACTCAACCGCTCCTTCAGAAAGGCAGTGCTGGGGTATCTTACTTAATGCTGAACCTGCCCCACCGTCCCTCCAGGCTACATATTAGACTGTTTTCTCACGTTCTGAAATATTTTATTTGTTTTTATTTCTTTTTTATTGAGTTCAGAATGCAAACACTGTCAGACTTGTTCACTTTTGTATTTTCAACAGTTACAACATGCCTGGCATACTAAAACAATAAATGTTAAATAAAGACAAATCACAGAGAAAAAAGTGAACATACCTCTGTCAAAACTAGGCAGATAAAAAGAGTATTAGTAGAAATATTAAGTATATGAAGGATTTAATAACACAGTCAATACACCTGTTCTAAATTACAGGGTTAGAGAGGTAGTTTTGAGTTTCCATTATATATATATTCCATCCAAACAATCTAAGAATTCTTAGAAAAAAATGACATGTAAGGGACCAAAGGAAAATTCCAATTCTATAATCAGAAGGTGACATTCTGACTATAATTCAATAAAACTAGAAACAAAACAAAATACAACTTATTGAAATGTTTACTAAAAGTCTGGCAGAGTTTGTTAAACATTTTTTTAAGGATTATCTTATTTAACAGAACAATGCTATGAGGCAGATACCAGCATTATTCCCACTTTACTGGTGAGAAAATGATGCTTATATGTCCATAAAAATGACAGTTCTCCCCCACCCACAATCAATTTTGCTTAGAAGATTAAAAAGAAAACTAATTATTAAGCTAAAGAAAAAAAATAATGAAATCACAAACTTTAGGGAAACTAAGGGCAATGAAAATATTTGTATCAAATATTTGACATGGCAAAAGAAGTATCCAAGGATATAAGAACAAATAGCAATAAATGAGCTTAGCATTCAATTCCAGAGCTAGGGGAAAATGGTAGAAGGAAAGGAATTAAAGGAACAATAGATCAGAATTTCCTAACTTACCTGATCAGAATCAGTTGGGATCTTATAAAAAGTACAGGTCTCAGTTTCCATTCTAGAATTACTGAATCTCTAGGGGAATTCTCTAGGGAAGGGGCTGGGAATCTGTATTTTTAACAAATGCTTCAGATGAATTCTTACCAGAAAAGTTGGAGAAACCATGAAATAAACGTTTCCAAATTTTATAAAGAAAAATATAGTTTGGAATACCATGTACAACTTTATATCAACAAGTCTAAACTATATTAACTAAACTCACTCAGGAGAAAGAAAAATTGAAAAGATGAGAGTAGAAATGGAAAAGGTGATGAAAGATCTAATACTATCCTTCCAAAAGGCACCAGGCTCAGTTAGTTTTTTGAAGCCTTCAATGAACAGATTACCCCCATGTTGTCTGACGTGTGATAGTACATTGGTAGAGAAAAAGAAAAAAGGAGTTCCTTAATTTATTCTGCAAGGGTAATATAACCCTAAAACTGAAACTGAATAAATTAAAAGATGGCTCGATATAAGGAAATTGGGCTTCCAATTGGTGGCGCAGTGGTTGAGAGTCCGCCTGCCGATGCAGGGGACATGGGTTCGTGCCCCGGTCCGGGAAGATCCCACATGCCGCGGAGTGGCTGGGCCTGTGAGCCACGGCCGCTAAGCCTGCACGTCCAGAGCCTGTGCTCCGCAACGGGAGAGGCCACAACAGTGACAGGCCCGCGTACCACAGGAAAAAAAAAAAAAAAAAAAAAAAAAGATGGAATATCAGGAATAGGAGCCGGTTTTTTTCTTTGCTTTTTGGTTTTTCTTGGCCGCAAGCCTTGTGGGATCTTAGTTCCCCGACCAGGGATCAAATAGGGCCCCGGCAGTGAGAGCGCCGAATCCTAACCACTGGACCGCCCAGAAATTCCCAATAGGAGCTATTTTAACTGGTCTGTTCTTAATTTAGAGACAATCCTGAATAATCTAAAATGTTTCCTTTTCCCTTTTGCTAATAAATCTGAGGCAAATGTTCTTACCAGAAAGGATACCAGAATCAGAAAATAAATGCATTCTGCTCACTAATTTCACCCTGTTTATCTGTGTTTATCTTCTCTGCATTTTCCAGACACCTTAAATTAATGACTAATAAGTCTACTTATTGTGGGTACTTAGGATCTTAAGTCTTTTTTAAAAAAAGGGCAGCATTAATAAATTACATTTTCAAAAAACCATTCATGTCAGTTCCCACATTTACAAAAAACTCACCAAATGCATGGTAAATATCCCCCCAATCTTGGGTATAAATATACAATAGTCTTATCTATAAACCCATCTATTTTCATTTAATTACTAAATTACTTCCTTACATGTTTCTACTTTTTAATACTTTCCCATAAATAGATGAAGGAAAGAATATAGGCTCCGGAATGAAAAAAATAGGATTCCAACTCTAGCCCCAAGACATACGCTAGTAATCTGAAGCAAGTCCTAAGATTTGAGTTTCAAGAAATTCATCTGGGGCTTCCCTGGTGGCGCAGTGGTTGAGAGTCCGCCTGCCATGCAGGGGACATGGGTTTGTGCCCCGGTCCGGGAGGGTCCCACATGCCGCAGAGCGGCTGGGCCCGTGAGGCATGGCCACGGAGCCTGCGCGTCTGGAGCCTGTGCTCCGCTGCGGGGGAGGCCACAACAGTGAAAGGCCCGAGTATCGCAAAAAAAAAAAAGAAAGAAATTCATCTGAGTTAATTTATAAAGATCAAACAAAAAATGATTTATGAATATTACAGCTGAATCCATCGAAAGACAGGATTATAGAAAAAAGTCTTCCTTAGGCAGTCCTTCTATAATAGAATAACAGTTACTCTTAGAAAATATAAAACTTTTGGAGAGTTACATCAGCTCACAGTACATTTTACTACCAAGTTATGTGCCAAGAAGTAAATATTTGTATGGTAAAAGGTTAGGAACCATTCATTACTAACAAATCAATGAATTCCCTCAAGTTCTTTTAGAAATATATTCTATATTATGAATTAAATAGTATTTTTTGTAGCATACAGCCTAAGAATCTAGCTATCAAGTAAGTACTTGCTTAGTGAAATGTGTGGTTATTTCTAAACTAATACATTTTTGGAATATCTTCCTAAATAATCTAGAAAAATTCAAATTACTAGAAAAAATTTCAGGTATTGCAATCTTCACATTCATTTTATAAAACTGAAGATTAAGAAAGATTGTACGATAAGAAAAGTACAGGTATAGATAATAAAATTTAATTTCATTTTCATTTAAACAATGTGTCATAAGCAGCCATGCTTACCAGTGTCATTGGCAGGCTCAGATGTGAGTGGTTTTGGAGCTGGTGTGTTTTGGGGTCTGGCAGCAACCTGAGATGGAGATGAAGGTGTGTTGTCTCCATTAATTACATATGAACAGCATGAGTTTTGTACTACAGTGTTTGTAGGTACGTGATTATCTATTCCATTAGTACCTTCAGCAGCCAACCTATAAAAAAAAAAAAGAAAAAAAGCCTTACTTCAATGAATTAAGTACAATTAAACAACCTATCTATTTATTTATTTTTGGCCACGTTGGGTTTCCATTGCTGCGTGTGGGCTTTCTCTAGTTGCGGCAAGCGGGGGTTACTCTTCGTTGCAGTGCATGGGCTCCTCATTGCAGTGGCTTCTCTTGTTGCGGAGCACAGGCGCTAGGCACAGAGGCTTCAGTAGTTGTGGCGCACGGGCTTAGTTGCTCTGCGGCACGTGGGATCTTCCTGGACCAGAGCTCAAACCTGTGTCCCCCGCATTGGCAGGCGGACTCCCAACCACTGTGCCACCAGGGAAGTCCACAATTAAATAACTTTTCATCAGAAGTTTCATAAGAAATATTTACCAAGCTCTTAACATTGAAGCAAAATGATAGGTATAAAGAGTAATGAACAAAAGATACCCTGATTACTTTTCTAACAGGTTATTTTTTACATTTTATTACATACTTTGCTATATTAAAGTTTAAATTACTTTCGGTTCTAAGTGTATACACACTATAAGATAAATGTATCAATATATTGAGATATACAAATATACTAAGTCAAAATGAATTCAGTCCCTCAAACCAATGTTCAATTTGTACATTTTAAATAGTCTTAAATAGACTTAAATAGCCTTAAGAATATTAATATTTATTTTAAAATGCTCTGAAAGTATTTTCAAAAAGGTCATGAAACTTATAAAAATCAATTCCAAACTGTTTATTGGAACTTTATTGAATACTGAAAGACCAAAAAATTCTTAAAAAATTGATCACAAGTTATTATGTACTAGCACTAAAATAATGAGTACATGATGATCAGAAAAAGCGAAATATTATATCCCAGAGTTAGAAGAATTTACAGTGCATTCATACTGCAATAAATGTATCTACAACTACAAAATCAAACACTTTGGCAGGGAGTTAGGCAATACCATGTAAGTGACCAAGAGAGCTTTTCCATATACACAGGTCACCCTGTATCTCTTCTCCAGAGAGCAGCCTTAATTTTTAAAAAAATATAAATCAGATCACATCTCAGTTGTTTGTCCCACCCCATCTATCTCTCTGATCTATTTCTCTCCAAGTTCTTCCTTGCCCACCTTGCAGGAGACATACTAGTAAATTAATTTTATATGAAAATCATGCTGAAAAGTCTTCAAATGTTTATTATAAATTATTAGACACAGTGAGTAAAATTATAATGACTTAGAAGATTATCAAAGAAAGGTTAAATATATTCTAGAGTTATAAGAGTCTGCAGAGCATAAATTAACTAGAAATAGGGTCTTTTTACTTGTTATTTCCTCTGTCTGGAATGCTCTTCCCTGAAATCTCTCCATGGATGGTACATTTTTGGCCTTTTAATTTTAGTTCGAATGGCACTTCCTCAGAGATGATCCCCTGACATTTCTCTTTAAAACAGGCTTCTTTACATTCCTGTCACCCTGTCCTGTGTTTCAATGACTTCATAGTTCTTATTGCTATCTCCAATTAGCTAATTTATTTCTTCACTTGTTTACTGACTACCTCTATCCCACCAGAATGAAAATTTCACAGGAACAGGACTGTATCCTTAGTGCCTAGACTAGTGTCTGGCACCAAACAGGCACTCAGTAAGTATCTGGACGATAAACGATACTTTCCCTTGTCACCTACATATTTGGAATGAGATGTGTTGAGGAACTTCAGGCAGGTGAGGTTTTGAAAAATTTCCCAAGTGATGTTGATTTGTACACCCCTCCCAAGACACCCAGTAAGGATCAGTGATCTGGCAGTCCAAGTAAAAGAACCCAACTCAAGTTCTCCTGGTGCTTGTAGAACTAATCTTTGATTCAAAATGTGTTACTATACAATAAACAATATTAGGTTTTAGCTTGGTAGTGATTCAAGCTCCTTTATCCATCTAAAATTATATTTCAAAAATTATTAAGAACAGATATATATATGTACATATATATAGATGCACACACGCTAATGCATTTTAATCTACCTGTTGTACCCTTTCAGTCCTGAATTTTCTCAGTGTAAATTATAATGTGGATACTAAATAAATTTAAGCCAAATATATATTCAGAAGACATACTGATCTGTTCAAGTGCTCTATGAAAATCATTTAATGGCAATTTAGGAGTAATATTAGTAACTGCAGATTAATGAAAGTCACACTTTGTCATATACTGGCATGCTTTTTCAAATGCAACAAGTCAATTTTACAGCAATATATTTTCATATTTTCAGGTGTTCATTCCACTATATTTGAGCTATTACATGCTTTTATTCTAATACAAATTATTTCAAACAGGAAGTCTCTATTAACTGTCATCAAATGTGAACATATGGGAATCACAGAGATGGCAGAATGATCTCTGAGGGGAGACCGCAATCTGTGCACCATCTATCTTCTAGTGATTACAGGAAGCTGCCAATTCAGACAGCAATAAGATGACCATTTCCCCACATTATCTGACTCTATTTACTGATAAAATATGCCTAAATACAGATTTTTAAAATACATTTCCAATAAAAAAGAATGAAGTTCTGACACTTGCTACAACATGGATGAACCTTATGCTAAGTAAAAGAAGCCAGTAACAAAATATCATATATTATATGATACCATTTACAAGAAATGGCCAGAACAGGCAAATCCACTGAGACAGAAGATTAGTGGCTGCAGGAGCTGGGAGGAAAGAGGGATGGAGAGAGACTGTTCATGTGTACAGAGTTTCTTTTTGAAGATGGTAAGAATGTTCTGAAATTAGACAGCAGTGATGGTTACCCAACTCTGTTAACCTAAAAACCACTGAAATATGCACGTCATTCTTATGATATGTGTATTATCTCATTAAAGCTGTTATTTTTCTAAAAACTACTTTGATAAGAATTCAACCAAATGATATGCTTAGATACAAGCTTTTAAATTCTATGGCAAACTCTAAACTAAGGTTTAAAACTTCATATGTGGGAAATGTTAATTACTTTGTCACAAATACTAAAATAAAACATTCTACCTGGTGGTTGTCCTTGCCGAAGGGTCTCCATTTTCATGTAAGGCATCACCATTTTGCTGTATTTCCACTGAATGACAAAAAAGAAAGACACTAGGTTTTTATATACTTCTTGCTGTTTTTTTTTTCCTTCAAATTTTGAAAACACATGAAGTTATTAGCTTACTGGTTGGGGATGAGCTGCAGTTTGTTCTATTTTCTTGCTCAATCACCAGTCCATCAAGCACAACTGTTAATTCACCAGTTTGCACAACACCATTCTTGGTTTCCAAGGAAAGTTTTAATTGTTCTTTCACTCTTTCCACTAGGGGGAAAAAAAACCCCTAATTTAAACACTTTTGTTATATACAAAAATATGTTTTAGAAATCAAAACTACATATCAAGAATTACTCTAATTCAGTGCTTGATGGCTACATGTGGAAAGAATTATATGTGTTTTTATCTATGGGCCCTTCTATACTACACCAGAATCACTTCCTTTCTCACCTAGCTGAATAACTCCTTTCCCTCTACCACATACTTTCAATATCACCTTTAATTGCCCCTTTGCACAGCATAAACCTCTGAGAATATACAAATATATCTAGATAATAAGCTCAGCAATTGCCTAAACTTGTTCTTTGTCCCAAGGTACCACATAAGACTTGTGGTTAAGGCAAAATTTCTGCAGGAGAGTCAGGGGGTTTGGTTCTTAATCCCAGCTCAGGAACTTCTAGCTGTATTTGAGTAAGTAGTCAAAGTAGTCCAGCTACCTAAAGCCTCAGTTTCCTCATTACAAAATGGAGATAATAGAAGCATCAAACTAAAGGAACTGTCATAAGGTCCAAATGCAAAGCCACAGAGAAAGTTCTTAGCACCACATCTGACACACAGTAAGTGCTCAATAAATGGTAATAGTTTATTATTTCTTTTTCATATAAGGCCAAATATTTCTTCCTATTATTAGGATATCTAATTCTTACTTAAACTCAAAGTCATTTTGCTTCAACTTCTCCTATCCCACAGAATACATATCAAAAGTATTAGTGATCCCATTATTATCCAAAATGAGGCCAGTTACTTCAATCTGATCTTCACTTCTGAAATCATGAAACATATTTCTTCTTAGATTATGTCCTTGACTTTGGTCCCTCCTATATTTAACAAATTTGTTGGTTTTTTTTTCACATTTACCAAATGTCTAGCACAAACATATTGACTAATTACCCAAGTACAGAAAATATAAGACAAAAAAAAAATCTGTAACAACTAACCATTAGACAGGAATTCTTTGCAAAAAATTTAAAAACCATGTAATAAAGAAAACCTTGTAGAAGACCTACCCCAACCATTTTCACCACCATAAACCTCATTTCCACTCCACATCACAAAATCAACATTAATAAAAACAGAGAAACTAGAGGACATATTAATATTAAAGTACCAAAAAAAAAAAAACCCCAACCCTACAAAACCATGAATTTCAGTTTTATCTAGATTCTAATAATCTATGTCTGAAGAAAACTATATTGACTACCATTCTATTTCATTTTTGTCACCTTTCTCTATTTAAAGTATCTGGAATTTGGAGGTTCAGCTCTCGTTCCTAAAATATTTAGCTATTTGAGTAGATTCTTAAAGAATAGCCTTTTACTCAATAGGCTTTGAGTAGATTCTTAAAGAATGGCCTATATGGGAAAAGAATCTAAAAAAGAGTGGATATATGTATTCACTTTGCTGTACACCTGAAACTAACACTACATTGTAGATCAACCATACTCCAATAAAAATTTAAAAAAAAAAGAATAGCCTTACAAAATCACTTTAAAGTAGGTCTCTTGGTAGTAAATTCTCTCATTTTTTTAAAATCTGTAAATGTTTGGAGTCTCATCCTGCAAGATTTGTTGGACATGCCGACTTTGTATTGATAATGATCTCTCAACTCTTTGAAGATATTTTTCCACCATCTTATCCTATTACTGCTAATTATGTAAGCCTGATTTACAAATCTTTGCAAATGACCTGTTTTTCTCCATAGCTGCTTTTTTTTGTCTTTGGTGTCATGAATTTCACTTTGATGAAAGCATGACCTCCTCTTTATCATCCTTCTTTGGATATCAATGAATCCAGGGGCCAGCAAACTATAGACCATAGGCCAAATCTGGCCCATTACCTGTTTTTGTAAATAAGGTTTTAGTTGAACACAGCCATGCTCATTCATGTACATATTTTCTATGGCTGCTTTCCAACTACAATGGAAGAGCCGAATAGGTGCAACAGAGATTATATGACCTGCAAAGCCTAAATATTTACCATCTGGTCCTTTACAGAAAATGTCTGCCAACTTCTGCTTATGGGTGGCTTCTTACAATTTGTGATCTTTGATGCTGAGTTCATTTTCTGATATTAATCTAAGGGTAATCTTTGGGCTTTAGTACAGGCGGGGTCAGTTTCTTATTCTTTCAGTGGTGTGAGGGCACCCCAAGAGTCAAGACTACAGGAGTCTAAGCTCAGCTCCCCTAGCTGGCTGTCAGCCAAAAGTGCTATCAGCATCATCCACTAAACTAACTCTAGTTCATAAGGTTTTGTCTTTTTTTTTTTTTTTTTTTTTCCCGGAAGAACGGGGCCGTTGGAGACCACCCCTGCCTCTTTGCAAAACTCATCAATGCCACAGAAACTCGTCCTATCCAGGACCTAACTGTTCTGCAGTGGGAGGTTGTTCATAACATCTAGCCTTTCACAATTATAACATGGAAGATTGGGATATAACATTTCTGAGTCATAAAATTGGGAGGACTTATCACATAAATAATTCTCTCTACGTGTGTGTTGAGAGGGGCTGGAATATGAGGGTATTATTCTATTACAGTATAAACAAGCCAACTCAGACATATTCATCCATTCAATATGTGATTGCCTAGTGTGTGGCGGATAGTGCAATCTGGGAAAGCAGGATAAACCCTGACCAGCCTAAAGTAGACCTCCTCCCTACCATTACTCCACTTATTTCCTTCAATGGACTTACCACCAGAATTGGGGGGGGGGGGGCGCAGCGGGGTCCATCTCCCCAACTAAACTGAAGTCTCCAATAGAGCAGAGATCTTATTCAGCTAATTCAGTGATGTATCCTCAGTATCTGACAAAAGGTAGGTGCTTAATAAAATTTAAAATAAACTATTAAGATAGAGCCATCCTCAGGAAACTTACAAGGCAGGCAGTAGCTGATTATTTCCTACCTCCTGGACATTCTTCCTTAGTTTTAATTGGGGAAAAGAACAGTCTGAACCTGAGTTTCTAGGAAGCTACATATATGACTAGACAATTTATTCTTTCATCACGGACTTGTCAAAAACACACACTCTCTCTGTCCCCACAGAAAACAACAGATCTTCAAAAATCTTGGTTTTCAAGACATTTTACAGAATTAGATTTAACTCAGAGTCACATTCTGAAGCTATTTTTTTCTTGCACACAGTATTATCTACTGCTAAGTAACAAATTATCCTAAAATTCAGTCACTTAAAATAACAAGAGTCACTTAATACTGCTCACAGTTTCTGTGGGCCAGGAATTTGGGAGGGGTGGGAAAATCTGCCTAAAGGGTAGCTCGTACACAGAGCTGACAATTTGGGATTGACTGTTGAGAAGAAGCCTCAGTTCCTCTCCACTTGGGCCCCTCTACAGACCTGTGGAGAGTCTTCACAGCAGTGACTTTCTTCCCGGAGTGAGTAATCTAAGAGACCAGGGCAAAAGCTGAAATGTCTTCACTGACCAAGTCTTGGAGGTCATATACCATTACTTCTGCATATTCTATTGGTCATACAGACCATCTCTGTTTCAACGTGGGAGGGGACTACACAAATGTACGAAATAGCAGAAGATAGGAATGTATTATAACAGAATGTATTATATACATTATATAATATAGGAATGTATTATAACAGAATTTGAGAAAAGAACGAGTACATTAGGCTACAAAAGCTTGTAGTAACAATCCCAGGAATAACCAGGTCTTCTGAATCCTAAGTCTTTCTATTATATCATACTATGAGTCAATGTGTTAGGTTCCCATCTTCTATCATGTAACAAAATAAATTTCAGAATTTATAAAAGAAATTAAAGTAAAAATAAAGTAAAAAATGTGGAAGAAAATAGATAACTATTAAATATAAGGACTGGAAAGGATTCTTTGAGAATAATAACAATGGAAAATGAATAAACTTTAATGACTGAAATAATATTAAACTTCTATAAATCAAAACTGGGGACAAATATAGAGGCAAATGATTGGGAGAAAAAACTAAGAGCTTTTATAAATCAGTGAGGAAAAAACGAAATCAATAAAAAATGTACAAAGAACATGACAATCACAAATGATGAAATACGAATGATCAATAAACATCTGACTTTATTAATAGTTAAAGAAATACTCTGGTAAGAAAAATATACATTTTTTTAATCTATTAGTGGGGCGTATATTTCCAAATGGGCACTCTCAGATGCTACATTTTGTGTACAAATTATTGTAACTTTTCAGGAAAGCAACTAGACAGCCATGCATAGCTAGAGGCTTAAAACTGTTCATTCCCTTTCACCTAGTAATTTCAATCCTAAAAATCTTTCTAAAGAACAGAAATGCATTTATCACCAGTAATGAAAAAACTGTTTGTTCAAAACCTTGGCTTAAAATATCTTAGTTTGTGCTGATGCTAAGTGAATTTTAAAAAGAGAACTTAAGACTTAGTAAACTAAACAAATAACTAGTATTGACTAAGTAAATAAGGCTAAAAGAAACTGCTTTAATAAACTTAAATTTGACTATGCTCTGTCTTCTATCATAAATGACACATTTCTCTGCTCTGTTTCCCTACCATTTAATGTAAAGAGATAATTTTCACTGTAAAATCATTTTGGACATAATTCAATTTGAAGTGATTTTAATGGATTTCAAAATACTTTTGTTGACAAAAGCTACTAACACCATAAAAAATTAAAAAATAAAAAAAAAAACAGTGCAATTCCAGTGTTTGAAAGGCAGCCATCTGACTCCTCTCTGGAATGTTTAAAGTGGCTCTGTCAGTTTCAAAATTGAAATATAAAATGAAGTTCTGTATTCACTTCAACCTTGGAATTAGCTACACTATTCTTACACTGTTCACCCATGAATATGATGACAAAGATTTTCTCCTGGCCCAAATTCAATTCAGGCTCCTCTGAGGCACCTTCTCCACTAGGCCTCAACCTTGGCCCATAAATACTGCAAACTCTCAGCACAAAAGATTTTATCTACCCTACTCTCCCCAAAGTTAAAAGACTTCTAACAACTCAAGGAGACCCTAGCCAGCCTTGAAAGAATTTACTGTTTGATCAAGGCAACACCTGTGACAGGCCACCCTTTCTAAAAGCATTTATTAAAACAGCTTATAATGGTGGATCCTTCCTCTGTCCCTTTAAGATGTATATGTGTCTCCTACTCAGGGACCTGAAAGCTATTTGTCTGAAATGTAATCATCAGGAAGGATGGATCTTAGTCAGTCTTAGTCTCTGTGGGAGAATAAAATTCTCAATAATAGAGAAAGCTGGCCTAACTGCATTCACACTGATCAACTCTTGTAATTTTTCACTTCCTTAACTCCACTTAGCTTCCATTCACCCCTCTTTCTACTCCTTCATTCTTCCTTTGAAAGGCCCAATTACCTCTGTATAAACTGAAGCTGAGTTCAGATCAAGCTGGACCCTCTTCCTTATTGCAAAAGTATATTACTGATTAAAATATGTCCTTACCACTAGTGTTTGGCTTTTTCTTTGACAACAGAAGGATTTTTCCTTTGCAATTTAAGAAATAGTAGATTTGAGAGAAAGAAATATACCTCATATATCAGTATCTAATGCTACTGACATAAAAAAAAGAGCTAAAAATACCACATATTTCTGCAAAGCCAATGAAATAATTTCCATAATTTAGAACAGTGTTCAAGTGATCCCAACACATAACTAACTAAAGGCTGAGGTGCAAATGATGGCTTAAATCCACAAAAGTTCTGAGACAGAGTATCAGAGGATTGCATGGGTTTGGACGCCATCCAACTAGGCTTATTACACAAAACAAATTCAGGTTAAGGACTTGAAGGCTCGCTAGGATTTAAATGTGAAGAAGTGAAAGAACTTCCCTAGTAAGTTGCAGTCGGATTTTTACTGGGAAAATACAGATGGTTTTATATTGGATTAGCTGAGAATTTTATTTAAGGCTACGGATGACTGTAACAATTCATACTATACCATGAAGGTTGAAAGTAAATATATTCAGGAAAAAACAACCTATTCAAATGAATTAATCCTCTGCCCTTACCCCAAATATATCAGGAGAAGGGATACATCAAAACATGAACTTATGAGAAAAAATGTCAAGGCCCTGAGTATAGGAAGGAATTAGCCTCATAAATTTGAAGAGAGACATGTTCAAGTGCTAAACCAAGAGGCTGAATCAAAGACAACCAAGGATTTTATCAATTATGAGTACGTTTATAAATTCTACAGGTTGTCTAGAACCATGTTAACTTCCCATTACTTCTATTCAAAATTAAGCAACTAAGAATAAGAAAACCTGTGCTCTAGTCAAAACTGCAATTACTTCTTGCTTGAGCAATTCACTTAGATTAATTTATTTAATCAGTGAAATAAGTGACTGGGATTAATGCCCACAGGCATTTAAGTCTGCCTTTAAAGCACTATGATTCTATCACAGCTTTAAATTTTTGAAATTAATTTACTTCCCTTTTGTTATAGGCTGAATTGTGTCCCCCCCCAACCCCATCCCATTCATATGTTTATCATATGTTTAAGCCCTAACCTCTGGTACCTCAGAAGGTGACTTTATTTGGAAACACGATCTTTAAAGAGATAATTAAGTTACAATGAGGTCATCACGGTGGCCCTAATCCAATATGACTGGTGTCCTTTTAAGAACAGGTAATTTGGATATGGATACACACACGCACAGGGAAGACAATGTGACGATATAAGGCAAAGATGGCTATCTACAAGCAAAGAAGAGAGTCTTCTGAAAAAACCAACCCTGTCAACAACTTGATCTCAGACTTCTAGCTTCCAGAACTGTGAGAAAGTACATTTCTGTTGTTTAGGCCAGCGGTCCCCAACCTTTTTGGCACCAGGGACCAGTTTCATGGAAGACAATTTTTCCACAGACTGGGGGGGTGGGGGTGGGGGTGGGGGTATGGTCCAGGCAATAATGCGAGCCATGGGGAGCAGCAGATGAAGCTTCGTTCGCTCGTCCACCACTCACCTCCTGCTGTGAGGCCCGGTTCCTAAGAGGCCACGGACCGCTACTGGTCCGTGGCCCAGGGGTTGGGGACCCCTGGTTTAGGCGACCCAGTCTGTGGTATTTTGGTATGGCAGCCCTGGAAAACTAATACACTTTTCAATTTTCAAAAGAAAAAAAAAATTACTGACTGCCTAAGGTGTATAAGATGCTGCTACTACGATTTCTGAAGCCACTGACTTCAGACATGTACGAATGTTTATAAAATTTTGTTTTTCCTCTGAGCATATTCTGCTCAATTAAATCATGAGAGATAGCTTTAAGTTTATACAATTTATAAGAGTTTCAATTCCAAGTATATAATAGACATTACAACCTTCCTACAAAATTACTTTGGCAGATAAATATTATAATCTTTGTTATGAAGGTTCAGTACAGTCTAATATAACAGATTTGGAAACAATCTAAATGGCAACAGTATGAGCATGGTTTAAAAATTAGTTTGTGATAAAACATTATGAAACTACTAAATTAGCTTTCAAAGAATACCACTAAATTACACAGAGAAATGCACATGATATAACACTGAGAGCTAAGAAGAACATGAAACTGAGTATGATCTCGATTATTATACACATACACGTGTAGACAAAAATTCATCAAAATATTAGCACTCATTATCTCTGGGTTGTGAGATTATGAGAAATAACTTTTGTACTAGAAAAGAGATCCCATGCAAAAGCTTAATCCAGAGCAGAAATAGCATATAAATAGTTGAAACCAAATAATCAATTCTGAAATAACATAGGTTAACTGAAGTATGACATATTTATACCAATAATGTCATAGAGCCCAGAAAAAAGTACAAATCCAGCCACCATCAGACCAAGCAAGGTACTGTATGCTTACAAGACCTACTACTTATTTCTGTAACCAAGATGAATTGAATGACCAAAAGCCATGACATAGCAGGGAATTAAACTTTCAGTGCTTAAAAGAAGATTTTTTTTTAAAAATCACTGTACATAAAAACTAGTATGGCTTTTACATTTTCTTGACTCATATAACTCTTTATGTCCAAAAACAGATTTTTCAGTTACACATGAATGTTTTTTTGTTAAAAACTTTCAAAAAATTAACTTATCTTAAAAATTAGCATTTTAACCCTTAACCTAGCACATCTGTTAGGAGTAAGAAAACTTCCAAGGAAATAAGATGAACATAAAGATTTAGAGCGGTATTAGTTTGAGTGAACTATTAGAAACCTAAATATCAAATAATAAATTAGTTAAATCATAAACTATGAGTCCAGTTTTTAATATTCTTTGGATAACACAGTATTTTGAGAATTTGATAAAAGCAATGAACTCTCCTCAGAATCAGAAATACATGTATATATCCCCAAGTTTTTGCATACCATGATAGGGAGTTTACAAATAATTGAAGCTTAAACTACTTTAAGAATCCTCACACTAGAAAAATTTAATATGATGGAAACATAACGCTCATATTATATTTTTAAATGAAAAAAAGAAGAGAATAAACCAGTAGATACAAAGAAGAAAAAAAATTTACATCTATGAATGAGAGACCAAATTATTGGGAAGGGTTATCCTTGGATAGTAAAAATTACAGATAATTTTTATATTCCTCTGTGATTTTCTATATTCTCCATATTTTCTAAAATGAACTAGTTAGATAATAAAAAAAGAAACTTTAAGAGTTAGAATTTATTTTGTACAAACAAAATTGTTATTAGCCAAGAAACAAAGTAGAGTAGGTTCAGATAATGATCATTTTTTTCAAGTCTTTATGTATATAATAAATCACTGATGGTCACTGATAACTGGGTATACTCATGGATGGCTGGGATTATTTTGTATAAATTTGTTGGACAGAGAAATGCCAGGGTAAATATTTCCTATTTCATATAATGCTATAAACTTAAAAGCAATCATAGGCAATAAATGAAGTCCTCCTTTATAAATACAAAACTTTTTTTTTTTTGCTTTTGGACTTCAGAATATTTTCAAAGTGTCTAAAATAAACTTTTAAAGAAACAAAGACTAGAACAAAAAACTTACATTTTCTATTGTGTATTAACAGAGCTTGTTTCAAATCTATTGTTGCTCTTCCTAATAAAGCATCTGCTTTTAAAGTGTGATGACTCCAAACTCGAAATTCCAATGTAGTCTGTGGGGTCACATTTCTGTAAGAGTAAAATTATAACAAATATACAGGAGAGTTCGGTTTACTTCAATAATTCTGAAAAGCCATAAATTCAGTTTATTTGAGGAAAAAATATTATATGAAACAGTAAACCACATGAATTATAAATAAAAACAAATATTTACTTTCAAGTACATTAGGACTTTAATACCCAGATTAAAAGTTTTTGTAATTAACAAACCAAAGCACCAGCAATACATCAAATGTCTTATTAAGACTTCAAAATAACACAATTTCTACTCGAACTAATACCTAAAGATTTAAGACAGTTGATTGCATTGGTTATAACACTTTTACTATACACAAATTTATAACATTATATTTCAGAAATGCCAAATGATTTTCTACCCTATTTATTTTTATAAGACAATAAGAAAAAATATCGCTATATGGAAAACATTAGTTTGTAAAGCAAAAACAAGGACTATTACGCTTCATTTCTAAATAAAATCAAAGAAACCAAAATTTTTTTCATACTTAAAATTGTCTAGTCACACTAAAAAATAGCATTCCTTACTCTGAAGTCATCTTACCAAAAAAACCCAAAAAATACCACCAAAAGAAAAACATTCCAAGAAGCACACTCTCTTTTAAAAATTTTGCATTCTTTATATACCAGATACTTACACAGTTAGCTGTTCATCCCATTTTGGATTAGAAGAACTACTGGATTTTGCTGTTTTCTTACTTTCTCCATCTACAACTACTTCTGTATATATTGCTGTTCCAAACCAGTTCTTTTTTCTTTTTAGTTTGGCACTAGAAACTAACAGAAACATGATAATCACTAGTGAATATATTTAGCCACAAAGTAGTATAAATCAATAAAAATGGAATTGTGCGTCTTGTGCAACTCAAACTATTTTCACTGGCAGGATGGAGAAACAATATAAAAGGGCTACTGTTAATGCCTGAGAACCATTTGATTTTAACAGCTTTACTGAAGTAATTCACATAGCATATAATTCACCCATTTAAACTGCACAATAGTTTTAATATATTCAGAGTTGTGCAACCATCACCGTAAGTAATTTTAAAACATATTCATTACCCCCAAAAGAAACCCCATATCATTAAGCAGTCACCCTCCTATTCCATCCCACTTCCTCCCCACCAGCCCTAGGCAACTATTAACCTATTCTGTCTCTATAGATTTGCCTATTCTGGACAATTCATATAAATGAAATGGTCTTTTGTGACTGGCTTCTTTCACTTAGCATACTTTCAAAGTTCATCCATGTTGTAGTATGTACCAGTATTTTCATTCATTTTATTGACAAATAATATTCCACTGTATAGGCATACCACTTTTTATTTATCCACTCAGCAGTTGATATAGACATTTGGGTTGTTTCCACTTTTGGGCTACTGTGTATAATACTGCTATAAACATTCACGTACAAATAGAACTACCACATGACCCAGCAATCCCACTACTGGGCATATACCCTGAGAAAACCAAAATTCAAAAAGAGTCATGTACCAAAATGTTCATTGCAGCTCTATTTACAATAGCCCGGAGATGGAAACAACCTAAGTGCCCATCATCAGATGAATGGATAAAGAAGATGTGGCACATATATACAATGGAATATTACTCAGCCATAAAAAGAAACGAAATTGAGCTATTTGTAATGAGGTGGATAGACCTAGAGTCTGTCATACAGAGTGAAGTAAGTCAGAAAGAAAAAGACAAATACCATATGCTAACACATATATATGGAATTTAAGAAAAAAAAAATGTCATGAAGAACCTAGGGGTAAGGCAGGAATAAAGACGCAGACCTCCTAGAGAACGGACTTGAGGTTATGGGGAGGGGGAAGGGTGAGCTGTGACAGGGCGAGAGAGAGTCATGGACATATACACACTAACAAACGTAGTAAGGGAGATAGCTAGTGGGAAGCAGCCGCATGGCACAGGGATATTGGCTCGGTGCTTTGTGACAGCCTGGAGGGGTGGGATAGGGAGGGTGGGAGGGAGAGAGACGCAAGAGGGAAGACATATGGGAACATATGTTTATGTATGACTGATTCACTTTGTTGTAAAGCAGAAACTAACACACCATTGTAAAGCAATATACCCCAATAAAGATGTTAAAAAAAAAAAAAAAGGAGGGAGGGAACAAGATGGTCAGTAGAGGAAAGGGCTGGGCCTTCAGTAGGAAAAAAAAAAAAAATTAATATCCAGAATATATAGAGGACACCAAAAATATAACAACAGAAAGACAAACAACCTGATTCAAAAACAAGGGCTTGAACAGACATTTCTCTAAAGAAGATATATGAATGGCCAGTAAGCACATGAAAAAAATGTTCAGTGTCACCAATCATTAGGGAAACGCAAATCAAAACCAAAATGAGATACCACCTCACATCCATTAGAATGGCTACTATCGAAAAAACAGAAACAAGTACTGGTGAGGATGTAGAGAAATTAGAACCTTTGTATACTGTACATATTACCATATCATCCAGCAATTCCACTTCTAGGTATAGACCTAAAAGAATCAAAAGCAGGGTCCCAAAGAGATGTTTGCACACCTATGTTCATAAGAGCTTTATTCACAATAGCTAAAATGTGGAAGCAACACAATTGTTCATCAAAAGAAGGATGAAAGAGCAAAACATGGTATATACATAGCCTTAAATAGGAAGGAAATTCTGCAATATGTTACAAGATGCATGAACCTTAAGGACATTATGCTAAATGAAGTAAGCCAGTCACAAAAAGACAAACACTATATGATTCCACTTACATGAGATACTGAGAATAGTCAAAATCACAGAGACAGAAAGTAGAATGGTAGCCACCAAGGGCTGGGGGCGAGCATGGGGAGTTATTGTTTAATGCATGTAGAGTTTCAGTTTTACAAATGAAGAGTTATGAAGATGGATGGTGATGATGGTTGCACAACATTATGAATGTAATTAATACCACTGAATGTACACTAAAAATGGATAAGACGATAAATTTTATGTTATGAGTGTTTTGCAGAGTAAAAAAAAAAAAAAAAAATTGAAAAAAAGAACAGCCCTAGAAGTTAACCAGGTTTTTTCAGGATGCCTGGCAGACACAAGTGTCTTCAATAATCTTATGCATCATGATAGTATTAATACTATTATTATGAGACTGTCCTATGTGTGTGTTGTGAGATAAATAAAATGAGTAGTTATGGAAAAAAAACAAACAAAAAAAAAACATTCACGTACAAGTTTTTGTGTGGACGTATGTTTTCATTTTCTTGGCATATACCTAGGAGTGGAATTGCTAGGTCATATGGTAACTCTGTTGAATAAATGCCAGGCTATTTTCCACAGTGTCTGTACCATTTTACACACCCAGCAGCAGTGTATAAGAGTTCTGATTTCTCCACATCCTTGCCAACCATTTGAACTTAATACTGAACTGCATCAAGCATCAAGAGAAAGGGAAGTGTCTTCAGATTCAATTTGCCTATGAACTTCTCTGCCAGGTAGAATTCATAACTTACCTATCTGAAATTACATAAACTTTGGCAATTTTTTAAAAAATGCTTTTCCTAGAAAGTTGATTTCAAAAAAAGGAGGAGGTATCTGCCTTTTCAAAGAAAAACTTTAAAATCAAAATGTCACTAGAAGTTAATCATAACCCTTTACAGAAAGTGAATTTTAAACTGAATTTACCTGACTTGGAGGAAGACTTGTTTAATTTAGGCTAAGCATTTGATTTTTAAATAATTTTTACAACTACTAATTCAAATGGGGAATACATACTTGCAGGGAAAAGTAATGACTACCAAGTAGTAATAACTTATCAAGATCACATCTATAATCAACTACCTATGAACACTGTGGGTCTGAGATGAGAAAGGAGAAAGCCCCCTCCATGCCATACATGTACCCCATGTTAAGAATATGAACATTAACAAGCTGATGTAAGCTTCCATTCTACTGTGAGCGAACAGTAATGTAAATCAGTAGTCGCACAAATAAACCACCAAAATAGGATATGAAAAACGCTGCAGCAGAAGTAGAGTATCTGAAATACGGTAGTCCTTAATTCACATTTGAAGAACAGGAAAAGATTCAAAGGAAATACTCTACTTAAGTACTGGCAACATAAAGGAATCAAAGAGTGTTCAATGTTATGTCTGAAGTGTTACTCTCAGGGTCTTGGCAAAACTCACTTCCATCCTTCTCTGTTCCAAACTGCATTAAATTCAACACCATTGAAGTGACAGAAGGCACAGACCTCTCCCAAGAAATCCCCCAATCAAAGTTCTTCACTCCAAATAAAAGTCATTTCCTCAGTATATGCAGGACTTATCTACACACTAGAAGAAGGGGAAGAAGGGGAAGGCACTACTGGATGGTGTTAAAAGCACAGGATATCTTTTCAATAAATGGTGCTGGAACAACTGGACATGCACATGCAAACAAATAAATCTAAACACAGACCTTATACCCTTCATAAAAATTAACTCAAAATGCATCATAGACCTAAATGCAAAACACAAAACTATAAAACTCTAAGATAACACAGGAGAAAATTTAGATGACCTTGGGCATGGCAATGGATGCCATTTTAGATACAACACCAAAGGCATGATCCATGAAAGAAATATCCGATAAGGTGCACTTCATTAAAATTCAAAACTTCTGCGCTATGAAAGACAATGTCAAGAGAGTGAAAACGTAAGCCACAGACAGGGAGAAAATATTTGCAAAAGACATATCTGATAAAGAACTACTGACAAAAAAACACAAAGAACTCTTAAAAGTCAACAGTAAGAAAACAACCCCATGGGCCAAAGACCCTAACAGACACCTCACCAAAGAAGATATATGGATATGCATATGAAAAGCTCAACATCATATGTCATCAGGGAAATATAAACTAAAACAACAATGAGATACCATTACACACCTATTAGAATGGTCAAAATCTGGAACACTGACCACACCAAATGCTGGGGAGGATGTGGAACAACAGGAACTCTTATTCATCGCTGGTGGGGATGCAAAATGGTTCAGCCACTTCGGAAGACAGTTTGACGGTTTCTTAAAAACTAAACATAGGCTTACCATATGATCCAATAATTGCACTCCTTGGTATTTACCCAAAGGAGTTGAAAACTTATGTCCATACAAAAACCTCCACGTGGATATTTATAGCAGTTTTATTTATATAACTGCCAAAACTTCTAAGTAACCACCATGTTCTTCAGTAGGTGAATGGATAAACGACTGGTATATCCAAACAATGGAGTATCATTCACTGCTAAAAAGAAATGTCATCAAGTCATGGAGAGACACGGAGAAAATTTAAATGCATAATACTAAGTGAAAAAAGCCAATCTGAAAAGGCTGTATCTTGCATGATTCCAATTATATAACATTTTGGAAAAGGCAAAACTATGAAGACTGTATAAAGATCAGCGGTTGCTAGGGACTGGGGAAGCATGGGTGAGGGATGAATAGATGGAGCACAGAGGATTTTTAGGGCAGTGAAAGTACTTCGTATAATACTATAATGATGGATACATGTCATTAGACTTTTGTCCAAACCCACAGAATGTACGCCACCAAGTGTGCACCCTACTGTAAACTATGAACTTAGGTGACTATGTAGGTTCATCATTTGTAATGAATGTAGCACTCTGGTGAGGGATGTTGATAATGGGGGAAGCTATGCATGTGTGGGGGTTGGCGTATCTGGAAGTCTCTGTACTTTCCTCTCAATTTTGCTGTGGTTCCAAAGCTCCTCTTAAAAAAAAAAGTGTTGGACACATCTGGGTTCATATTTTAACTCTGCCACTTGGCTAGACGTCTGACTTTAAGTAAGTCAATTAACCTCCCTGACCCTCAATTTTCTCATCTGAAAAATAGGGGAACAATAAACAGTACCTGATTCTTAGGATTGGTGAGTGAAGGGGTCCAAAGTACCATTCTTATCAGTGAATGCCTAGCACCCAACAATAGTGACTATTACTCTATAACTATTATGACTTACTGTATAGTATTAACTCTTCTGAGTTAATTGCAGACATATTCAAAATATATCCATTGTATATTTTTAATTGGCACAGTCTTCAATAATACCAGATGCTGGCAGGGTAAGGAAAGTAATTTTTAAAAGCTAATTTTTAATCTCACAAGGAATTCATAACATGCTGGCAAAAATGTGCATATATAATAAATAACGAGAATACTATGATTTTAAATAACCAAAAGATAACCGCATTAATTCAAATAAGAATTCTAATTAGTGGAATACATAAGATAGATTTTATTTTCCTATTTCATGAGTTTCCTTTGGTGTTATACCAGAATATCCTCTATTGTAAGGTTATATAAATATGGGAAATCTATCAGAAAAAGAGTCCTCTGTGCATGTGTTAGAATTTAATATAACAATCCCATTCATAATAATACCACCCCCCTAAAATCTAGTAATAAACATAAGAAATGTACATACATGAAGATAACTATAAAACTTTACTGATGAACATAAAAAACTTGAAGGGAATGACATGATTATCCCTGGATTTAGAAATTTTAACACTGAAAGATTTCAATATCGCCAATTTAATACTTTTTTTTTTCATTTTACTTTAAACCTTTATTTTTTGAGCAGCTTAGGTTGGCAGCAAAATTGAGGGGGATTTTTCATAAACTCTCTGCTCCCACATACGCACAGCCTTCCCTGTTACCAAAGTGGTACCTTTGTTACAACTGATAAACTAAAAATATGGAACACTTCACGAATTTGCATGTCATCCTTGTTCAGGGGCCATGCTAATCTTCTTTACATCGTTCCAATTTTTTTAGTATATGTGCTGCTGAAGCGAGCATTTTAATACATTATTTTTAAATGACCTAAATGAAAACACTAATATTGGGATTTTTGGGGGGCGGGGAGGACAGAGGAGAAGGGAAGAAAACTCTAAAATTCAAATGAAATGTAAAGAAAATTAGAGAATAATAAAGGCATATTTTAAAATGTAAAGTAATAATAGATTTCTCCCCAATGTATTTCTTAAAAGTACTGTAAAATGAAAATAAAACAGCCTGACTGTGCTATAAGGGCAGAGGTGAAAAGAAAAGAACAAATAAGATGTTAGTACATGATAATGGTAGCATTTCAAATCAATGGGAAAAGATAGATTATTCTATAAATGCTGAAGCGTCTGAAAAGAATAAAGTTAAACCCATAATTCACAGCACTCTTACAAAAATATGATACGTATCGTTACATTTTTTAATTTTAAAATTAAACTATTAAGGTACTATAAGACACTATAGTTAAAAAATTATAAATGTGAATATAACAGCCCATTAGTTTTTCAATCTCAAATCTTATCTTCTTATCCGTCTTGCACACTTTGTTTCTGTCACTTTCCTGTAGAAAGCCTGAAATCTAGACTAATAAAGATGATAACACTTCTGTGTACTATTAACTCTTATGTACAGCTGCTTCTCTATAGTACACATTATAGCATGTTATGGTAGGTAGTTTTCACTTTGGCTTTTTTCTGTTACAGTTTTCCTGCTTTCATGACCAATATTCTTATTCTTATCTGTTGCTGCCAATCAGATATGGGTTACGAAGAGAAATAAGAATAAAAATATATAAGCTAGGGCTTCCCTGGGGCGCAGTGGTTGAGAGTCTGCCTGCCAATGCAGGGGACACGGGTTCATGCCCCGGTCCGGGAAGATCCCACATGCCGTGGAGCGGCTGGGCCCGTGAGCCATGGCCGCCGAGCCTGCACGTCTGGAGCCTGTGCTCCGCAACGGGAGAGGCCACAACAGGGAGAGACCCACGTACCACAAAAAAAAAAAAAAAAAAAAAAAAAATTAAAGAAAAATCAATACAGAGGTCACTGTTACCTAATAAAAGGAGCAACAACATAAGACCTTGGTTAGTTTCTTATTACTAATGGAAGGCATTTAATCTGATTCTCAGTTCCTTCCTTGGTAAAACTGGAGTACATATTTATTACATAAGGTACTGTTAGATCAATAAGATTGTGGATTTTAAGGTGTTTTGTAATTTAAAAAACCAGATCAACAAAATGAAAGAAAGGCAAAGGCAAGGAAAAAAGAGAGGAAAAGCAAGGCACTAAAACCTGGTGCCATTTAGCACAGGTCCAAGTTTGGTTTCCCAAGAGCATCACTGTATTTCAAAGGAGAATAATAACTGATATGTGAAATGATAAATACTGTGGAGGCACTATCTTGGCTAATTACATTCCTTTGGTCCATACCTATTTTCCAATTGGTTCTCTAGACTTCCGGTGATTCTATTAGCTACCTGATAGCTTCTCTGTAAGTTGCCTTTTGGCTCAAATCAGCTAGATCAGGTCTTTGCTACTTCAATTAAGTACTCATACATTAGGTAAAGAACAGGAAGAAAGTCACACCTCAGATATGTAGGCCACAGGTCCTGCACAAGCAACACTGTAACCAAATATACGGCTCTAAGCTTATGCAGAGCAAAAGCAGAAGTATTAGAAATTACACGTATAACTGGTTCTTAAGTGCAATACACATCAGAATCACCAGGAAATTGCTTCAAAACATGTAAGTTCTCAGTTCACAGAAAACTAAATACAAATATCCCTTAAACATGGCTCAACCTCACTTATGAGAGAAATGATATTTAAAATGACACGATACCACTTCTGACCTGTCAACATGCCTGACAGCATATCTTGATGAGGCTATAGGAAAACAGGCATTCTCATAGACAGCTGGTGGGAACACAGAAATAGTACAGATCCTATGGAGAGGAACTTGGCAACATAGTTGGCCTTTGACCAACAGGGGTTTGAACTGCGTGGATCCGCTTACACGCAGGTTTTTTTAAAATAAGGACATATCGCAGTACTACACGATCAGCGGTTGGTTGAATCCATGGGTGTGCAACCATGGACACTGAGGGCTGACTGTAAAGTTATACACGGATTTTCAACTGCACAGGAGTCAGCACCCATAAACCCTGCAGTTCAGGGATCAACTGTGATTGACATTATTACACGTGCTTACTCTCTGACCCAGCAATCTCATTCTAGGATTCTATCCTAATGACACGAGCAAAAATAAGAAATGACATTCGCACGAAGCTCTTTACTGTAGCATAGGATTATCTGCAATAACAAAACATGGTACCCAATGTCCATCAATAGGGGGCTAGCTGAATTAATTTTGGTATATCTAGTCAATAGAGTGCCGTGTAGCGATAAAAAGGTGTATGGAATACCCTGCTACGGATATTACTCCAGGATATTACTGTTAAATGAAGAAAAGCAAGGTGCAGAAACTAGGTGCTAAGAACTAGAGGGTTGGGAGGAGAGATGTGAATACATACACTGTGCATATCTGCTTATATTTTCAAAAAGAAGAAATGGAAGGATAAATGAAAATAAATAAAAATGTTTACCAAAAGGGCAAGGGAGAGACGGGGGAGGAACGGGATAAAGTAGCCAGACTTCTCCAAATATACCTTAATTTAATAATTTTGACTCCAGAACTGTATAAACGTTTTGTATGGTGATAAAACAAAATTAAATAAAAAGTAAATAACTAAAAGCAGTGAATCTAACTAGTCCAGTTGGTGGCATAACCAAATAGAAAATTAAGTTACTTTGAAACATGGTACTCTGACTATACATCCTAAGGAGGGGAAGCTCACAAAGAAATCTTAAAACTGTGATGAGTGGGCCTGTTACTTTCGGTAATTTTAACTTTGCTATTCTGTGTATGTTAGGATAAAACAGATATAACTGTGTTAACATCATTTAGAATTAAAATTCTGAGGTTAAGAGAAAAGAGATAGAAATATAAAGTCAAATGAAGTAAAAATAACTTTTTGCTCCTTTTAGTGGAAAATGGTTACTTAGAGGCTATAGCTATTATTTTGAATTGCAAATATCAGCATGAACTCAGGATTTGTTTTTTGCTTTCTAAGACAATAAACATTTCCTAGTTCTCGTTCACTGAAAACTCCTAGAAACAACTGACCTCACAGTAATGAGTACCATGGGAATTACAGTATATCGCCTTCTTATTCTAAGCTCAATCCTGCCCCACCTAAGGCAAATATTATTTCTAATGTTATAAGCATAGAGGCACATACAAACACCCCTCCTTTTTCACATCCATATGGTCACATACTAAACACACTATTCCACAACTTGCTCTTTCACTTAATATTATCTTAGAACTTGGCTCTTACTGGTACCCGTATTCATTTATTTCATGTCATTGTTTATCTAGAATTCCACTGTCAGTCTTTTGCTATTAAAAACTCTCTCTCACTCTCTCTCTGTTACTTCTACTAATTCATCTTGTAGATATTTATATATAAAAAAACTATATACATATATTATATATGGACATTATTTATATGCATTAATAAATAATATAAATACCTACAAAATAAATTTCTACTAGTAAAATTGCTGGTTTAAGGACCACTCCTTGAATCATTATTCCAACTAGCTAAAATAAATTGTCTGAAGTCACCTAAAAAAAGGCTCTTTCATGCTTTTACATATGCTGTTCCCTCTCTCTCTCATGCTTTTAGCTGCCAATCTAATTTGAAATGAACTCTGAGCCCTCCTACAAGAGTCGAAGTGTTACCCTCTGTGAGTCTTTCTCTTACCCTATTCTCCTAGATCTATAGGCCATCTCCAATCCCAAGCAGACCTATGACACTTTCCTCTAAGTTCTCACTGCATCCAGTTAATGATCACTTTGCATGGTAACTGTCCATGCAAAACAAATCTGTCTCAACATTATATAGTAAGTTCCTGGAGTACTAGGGCCTGTGTTTTCATATATAGAATTCCACTTAACAAATATTTGCCCAATGATTAAATGAATAGCTTAAATGGATGAAAAAAGGCTTTTAGCATCCTTCTCCATCCTAATAATCATTTAAGGGCCAGCTCAATGGTGTTTATTCCAATACACAAATTCTCCCACCACCAGAGGATATAGCTTCTCTGCATCCAGCACAGGTTCAATAAACACTTACTGAACACATAAAATATTTTTAGAGGGTTTCTAGCTTTGAGGCCTATTGCAACAAATACACCATGGCATGAATCTAAAAGAAAATATACTTATGAAATAAGTCTGCTGAATTAGGTATTAAAAAGAAAGTTTCATCAAGGAACTACTATTTTAAATTATTGTGAAAATAACTTACCAGTTACCTGTAACTGTAACCTTCCACTGTCATTATTACTAGTATCAGACCTTGGTGAAGCAGTGGCCATGTCCCAAAATTCAGCTTAAACCTACAAAAAAGTTAATTTATTCATATATTAGAGATTATAATTTTCAATATGATTAACACTGTTTACTTGAATTAACTAAGAAACCACACTTAAGAGAATATTTTCAACCCATCACATGTTGATATAGTCACAGCTGTCCCCCATTTAAAATTAAGACTTATTATTATTGTAAGAACTACAAGAGAATATGGCTAAGTAACCATATCTGGGTCAACTTGAGCAACAAAATAAATGATGGTACTAAGAATCCAGGGTCATGTGTTGATTTATAAATCAAACAAATACACAAATAATTTTTATATGTTTATTTTTACATATTATATAATATTATACAGTATTAATTTACTACCTGAACCACCTAAGTAAACTGTCCCTTTACTCTTTTAATACTTTAGTATGTATTTCCTATGAATAAAAATATTCTCACAATACAATAATAGAATTCAGGAACTTAGCTAGTACATTATTATTATCTAATATACAGTCCATATACTATAATTTCATCACCTGTCCCAACAATGTCCTTTATCATAATCTTTAAATACAGTACCTAGAGCAGGTTTATATATTACATTAAGTTGTCATGTCCCCAGTAAATCCTGCATGTTTCTTTTTATAGATAATTTTTTTCAAGTTCTGTTTCACTGCTCCACCCAATTTTTAGTTTTTAAATAAAATACAAAGCAGCTTTCTTCTGCATGGCAAATGTTTTAAGGCTAACCTTCTATACACTTTTAACCTACTAACATAAAGTAGAACATTCAGGGCAAGATTGAGAAATATTAACAAATATGTTTCTTACCCTTTATGAACTTTACATATTATGATTATTAAACAAACTTTTAAAAATTAGTTTTAGCAATAAAAGATAAAATAAAACATGGTCAAGCAAAGAGACTATGAAAATGGCATTGCATATCTGAAAAAGAATCATATAGAATTTGTTTAAACTCTTCATTTTAGAATAGTTTCAGATTTACAGAAAAGTTGTGAAGATAACAGAGTTCTCATATACCCTATACCCAGTTTTCCCTACTATTAATTTCTTATATTAGTATGCTACACTTGTCATAATCAATGAACCAATATCAATATATTATTAATTAAAATCCATAGTTTATTCAGATTAGACAGAACTTAAGAATCAGTAAACTTGAACATAAACCTAAAAAAATCATTTAGAAGTAATGCTGAAATAAACAGCTTGAAAATATGAAAAAGAAGCTAAAAGACGTGAAAGATAAAACGTGACCTGAAATATATTTCTACTCATAATCTCAGAAAATGAAGAAAGAGGAGGTCATACCAGGAGAGAAAATGACTTAATTTTCTGGAGCCATGAAAAACATTTATTCACAATTCTAAGAAATACAATATATATAAAAGAGGCAGGATAAACATAAAGACACTCACATTTGGACACAAAGCAGTCAAACTGCAGAACACCAAAAGAGAGCATGTTAAAAGCAGCCAGAAAGAAAAGTGATTACATATAAAAGAAGAGAGTAAAGTGATAGCAGAATTCTCAACAGCAGCAATGGAAGCACAAAAGGTAGAACAAGCATCTATGTGCAAAGAACTGAGACAAAAATTATTCAACCACTAAAACTCTCTCTGGGACACAGAAGGCATTAAGACTTTGCCAGATAAACCAAAAGAGAGTTTACCGGCAGCAGACCTTTACTTCAACAAAATCTAAAGGACATGTTTCATAAAAGAGTAAAATTACACACAAGGATGATCTCAGATGCAAGAAGGAAAAGACGAGTAAAGAAATTAGTAAGCATACAAATAAATCTAAATAAACACTGTCTGAATAAAATAACAATAACAACATCTTATTATGGTATTTAAATAAAACCCGTATAAACCGTTCAAATATGGAATAAGGAACAGAAGCATATAATGGAGGAGCAGGGTAGGAAGAGAGAGGATAGGAGTTGGTGATGTAAATTCTTGCATTGTCCAGCAGAGGGATTATGATCTGGTTTAACTTTAGCCTATATATTAATAGTATGTCAGCAGAATTTCAAGGGTAATCATAAAAGAATAGAAATAAGTGAGTATAATTTCCAAACTAGTAGAGAAGAGAATACAATTTAAAAAAAAAAATCAATTCCCAAAAAAAGGCTAGAAAAGGAAAGGAAAAAAAAAAGGCATAAAGCAACCCGGACTATCAGAAAGCACAAAGAGAGTTCAAATATAGAAATAATCACAATAAATGTATACGGGCAAATTCAAAAGTAAGACAAGAGACACCTACAAAATAAAGATGCTGATTGGATGAAAGCAAAAATATGGAAAAGGACATATTAGGCAAATATAAACAAAAAGAAAGCTGGGATTAGTTATAATAGCAGAAAAAGAGCATTATTAGGGAGAACAAAGAAAATGATACAAGATCCAATCTAGTAAGTAGAAATAAAACTCCAAATTTGCATGCTTAAAAAAAAAAAAAAGAAAAAAAGCCTCGTTTTGGTTCTTTCCCCTAGCCCAGCAAAGTGACCTGAGCCAAGAAGAATGGGAACCCTATCTCCCTAACAGGCTTACAGGCTGAGGATGGTAGTAACACTGGTGGAAGCAGCATCTATATCCCCAAACCAGTCAGCTGGACTGATAGAACAGATGATCTGGAGGATGTTTCAAGCACTTGGCACAGTTAGGATGACAACATGTATAAGGCACCTGCAACTAACCAATACATCCTGCCCACTGCTCCACAGGCTGCCTGGGAACCAGAGCCATTTCCCCATCTGCCACCCTACACTGCTTTTCTGGGGAACCCAACTTGTGATAGACAGAAGTCTCCATTAAGGAATTCTTTAGAGGATTAAGTATCAGTGCAGCGTATTTACCATGCGAACCCAGTAATCCAGAGAGGTTGAAAGGTTTCAATAATGCTGAGTTTGAGAACCTGGAGTCCCTGCTCTGTGTCCTCAACCTCAATAAAAAAATCTCTAGATAACAGAATTCCAGGGGACACTGCTAATCAAGCACGGGAAAAAGACAAGGATGATCATTCTTTGGGCTGAAAAAGAAATCAGCTTTCTCACAAAATCGATACAGACTTGAGGAACTGTCCTGCCATAGACAGCTTGGATTTGACTATCCACCTAGGAGAGGTGAAGAGAGCTTTGAAGGCAAACACTGTGATCACTACGGAGGCCAGGACTGCTATCATGACTAAGGCAGCAGAGACCATGGTAGAGGCTATGACTTCAGGATAAACAATGGCAGAAATACAAGTCGTAGTGGGTACTATAGGGATGACGACTACAGAGGAAGCAGGACCACTGTGAAGATGGATAGACAGGACATTCAGTCGTGGAGCACCAAAGACAACTGCTCTCCAGATGATTACAGGTGTGATGATAGAGGACCCTCCCAGAGACCCAAACTGAATCTAAAGCCTCAGAGTAGTCCTAAGGAAGATGACTCCTCTGCTGGTACTTCCCAGTTTAGTCAAGCAGCTTCCATCTTTGGAGCAGCAAAGCCTGCTGACCCACCTGTGAGACAGCAAGTAGAAGACCAGCTACAGAAGGAAAGGGAGAAATCGCAGCATCAGTTCGATGAACCAAAACTAGAATGACAGCCTCAGGAGAGACACCCAAACTGGCAGAGTGAAGAAAATTTAGAACAGTAATGGTCAAAGACAGGAAGTGCGTCATCTCAGATTGGGACCTTGCCACATCTGCCAGAAGTCAGACGGGGATGCATGAAGGAGAGTGAGATGTCTCTGGAAAATGAAATACTCACTAAGGCAAAAGACTGTCACTCTCCAACTTCTAAGCTTCCCAAACCTGATTAGCTACTAAAGGTAATGCTGGCCCCTCCATCAACAGAGAATGCTTGGGTGAAGTGAAGTGCTAATCTTTCTACTTGATCTCAGAGCTCAAACACAGAGCAGCAATCCCCTACAAGTGATGAAGGAAAAGTCACTCCAGCTCAACATCTCAGGAAAGATGAAACCTGGAAAGATGAAAATAAAACAGATTTGGTGAGTGTCCCGAAAGGTGAAAGTGGGAACTCAAGCATGGACCAAGAGATGAAGGAACAAAGACTAATGGAAGAAGTCTGAAAGGAAACATAACAAAGGATCAAGAACTCCAATCTGCAGCTGAGCCAAAGAACCCTGAAGAATCCAGCTTCTGAGTTCAGTACTGTGAGTATGCTGCTCTCCCAGTTGACAGTGAAAATTAACATAGAATTCTACATACTGTGCTTTCTCCTGGTCTCTCTTTACCATGGAACATTTCTAAGCAAATCAAATCTCTATCCATACAAGGCAAAATAAAATTCACCATCTCCTGGGGGGAGAAAAGCCTCCAAAGATTGTTAGAACCACAGAAAGAAACTGACAAATTGACCATTGCCTTGGGCGATTTCAACACACACTAATTTTCCATGGATCAAGTGGACCAAAACAGATGAAACTATTTGCAAAGCAGAAATAGAGACATGATGAAGAGAATAAACACGTGGACACTAGCGGGGGAAATGCCGGGTGGGATGAATTGGGAGACTGGGATTGACATATATAAACCGCTGGGTATGAAATAGATTATCTAGTGAGGAACTGCTGTATAGCACGGGGAATTCTACTCAGTGCTCTGTGGTGACCTGAATGGGAAGGAAATCCAAAAGGGAGGGGATATGTGTATACATATGGCTGGTTCACTTTGCTGTGCAGTAGGAGCTAGCGCAACACTGTAAAGCAACTATACTCCAATTTAAAAATTTTTTTGAAAAAATAAATAAATAAAAACAAAATGATTAACAAGCAGGACTTAATTAACAGAACCTTACATCCAATTACTAGAAAATAAACATTCTTCTAAGTATACATGAGACATACAGAAAAATAATACACACACTGGGAGATAATGAAAATGTCACTAAATTTCAAAGAATATGTATCATACTGTTCCCAGGCTCTGATCAAAATGCAATTAAGTTAAAAATCAATAATGAAAGATAAATTTTTAAAATACAAATAGAAAATAATAACACTTCTAAATATTTCATGAGTCATCAGAAACCACATTGGAAATTTTTCTAAAAATACTAAAAACTAAATGATAAAAATACCACATACAAACATTTTTGGAATACAGTAAAAGTTATACTTAGAGGCAAATCTATAGCCTTAATGACTTATACTAGGAAAAGAAGAAAGGTTGAAAATGAATGAGTTGACAGGCCAGTCTGTTAAGTTAGAAAGATAATCACAAGTAAATCCAAAGAATGTAGGAAATAATAAAGAACAGAAACTAATGAAGTAGAAAAAAGGTAACAGAAAGGATCAACAAAATCATAGTTCTTAGAAAACACTAAAACAAATAAATGCCTGGCAAGACTGAAGAAGGGTAAATAAAATGAAACAACATAAAGAGTCCCCCAAAAGACCAAGTATCTAAGGACATACTCAGGTAACAGATGTAGCAATGCAGATCTGTGGGAAAGGAGGGACAATTAAATGGTCCTAATATTATCAATATGGAAAGAATTAAACTGGATCTCTACCTCACATACAAAATCAATTCAAGATGGACTAGTGATATTATATGAAAGGCAAACTTTAAAACTTTAAGAAATTACAGCAGAAAACTGTTGTTTTGTGTCCTCCCAGAAGGAAAGATTTCTTAAACAAGCATACTAACCAAAGAAGAAAAGAATAAGTATTTTAACTATGTGGAAACTGAGAACTTCTGTTTACCATAAAACATCATTAAAAAAAAAAAAAACCTAAAAGACAAGCCACAAACTGGGAGATATTTACAAAACTTAAAACTGATTAAAGATTATTATTTAAACTATTTAAGAACCTCAAAAAAACACAAAAAATAAAAACACAGGAAGCAAATGGGCAAAAAAACCTGAACAGAAATTTTATACACAGGAAACTTGTTTGGCCAATAAGTATTTTAAAAGATATAGAATCTCATTATTCATGAGAGAAATACTAGCTAAGACCACATGAGATGTTATTTTCAAACTCACTAGAATGGTAATAACTAGGAGTTTTGACAGTACCAAATAACAGCAAAAAAAAAAAAAAAAAAAAAAATGGAGCAGTGGCTCCAAAAATGGCTCTTACACATTGCTACTAGGTGTTTAAATTGGTAAAGTCCTGCTGGTAGGTGTTAAATTTGGTAAAATTGTTGGAAAACAATTTGGCATTATTATGTAAAGTTGAACATTTGCATGTCCTTCAATAAGCAATTCTAGATACATACTATAAAAATTTTTGTACTTGTGTGCCAAGTATAAGCATTCTTCATAATAACAACAACAACAAAAATGCTCAAATGTCCACTGGTAGAACCATGGTTAAAAGAATTAGGCTAACACACAATGGAAAAGTAGTGAGAATGAATGAACTATAGCTGTAAGCAACAACATGAATGTATCTTAGAAACACAATAGTAAATGAAAAAAGACAAACAGGAGTTCTAGGTATTAACATCTTCCTCTCACTTAGTCCCACCCTCCAAGATTTAACGTTCTACATTCTACATTGGGCATCAAGAAATGCTTCCAACTCCTAATGACAAAGAAGAAAGAAATGTATTCTTCTGGTGGTTATCATGGCCTCATCTTTTGCTATGCATTTATTTTGAAAATGCCATGATTCCATGATTGAAAAAAAATCCAGAAACATGGGGGCATTGTGGATCCTGAGTCTCAAAAGCTTATACTATCAATAAACAATTGAATGAAGCCCACTGAAGAACTGCTGAGGTCCAAAGGGCAACCAAATGACAAGCTGTGACTCCTCCAAGGAGTACACCATCAATCTAACTGAAACACTTCTGCCAAACTCAAGAAATTAGTGTGTGGAAATATACCTGCTACACTCTGAATAAGGAGCTTTCTTTCATATATGGTACAACAATACCCACACAGTACAAAAATAAGTCTCCATGATTATTTTCTTGTCATAAATTTGAATATGCATTCTGAGATTTTTCTATTATTCTTTTATGATGGTTGAATGTTTTCTTTGAAATGTATAAAGATTTACAGACATTTCTCTATAATAAAATACCATTTGTGCAAGCTTTAAAAAGACTCTAAACAAAACATTAAACTCAAAACAAAGAACTGTATTTGTGGTAATACTATTTTTAAAAAAGAAATTTAAAAAAAAATTCAAAATAGCAGTTACTTCAGGGGCTGGGGAAAGACAGGAATATGGGGTTACAGAGGTACTCACAGGTAGCTCTTTAACTGTGTTAGTACTGACCTAGTTCTAAGTCGAATGGTTGGTTCCCAAATGTTTGTTTCTATTATTAAATTCCATATGTTACATATAATCTGGAATTGGCATGTTCAAATTACAGAATTTTTAAAAATGTAAAGAATGCATGGAAGCCAAGGAAGTAGACACAGGAAAGTGTAGAGCACTAATTCATCAAATGTGGTGGTAAGGGAGTATGTCTGCAGCCTAAGAAAAAGAAAGAAAAGCTAGAGCTTTCATACAGATGATGTGTAATTAGTCTTCCACGAAAAAGGCACTTCTTCCTCTGAACAGTAAATGATGGACCTAAGGATAAGTGAATATAAGAATTCATTTGGAGGTAGATTAAAAGAAAATTGAGGGACTTTATTAGTGAAATTAGACAGAAAGGTAATTGCTGAGGTTGAGAATAAGGTACATAAAAAAAATTGTAAAGTTTAAAATGCTGTGCAGACTGGGAAAATGCCAACTAGGCAAAAGACTGTTTGCTCTAACAGCTTAAAACTTTTTCTGTATCCAGATTCTCACCTCCAAGCTACTTCTCCCTTTGTCTTATATAAACCAGCCCTCAGACTCAAGAGTGCATGCCTCCAGTCACCAATAACTGCAAATTTAAACTGCAAATGATAAAGATCCTTCAAAAATGGTGCTATTTTGCCTTAAAAGGGAAGATACACAGCAAACAAAATCATCTACTTCAACATGCAATTAGTTCTCACACTTCATTTAATAACAAAGATGTTACGGCACTTAAAATACATGTAATGTACTGTTACATACATTCTTTTTTTAATGTGATAATTTTTTATTGAAGTATAGTTGATGTACAATATTATATGTTACAGGTGTACAGTGTAGTGACTCATAATTTTTAAAGATTATACTCCATTTATAGTTATCATAAAATATTGGCTGTATTCCCAGTTTGTACAAATATATCCTTGTAGCTTATTTTATACATAATAGTTTATACCTCTTAATCAATCCCCTGCCCCTACATTGCCCCTCCCCCTTCCCTCTTAACAACAGTAACCACTAGTTTGTTCTCTATGAGTCTGTTTCTTTTTTGTTATACTCACTAGTTTGTTGTATTTTTTAATTCCACATATAAGTGATATCATACAGCATGTCTTTCTCTGTCTGACTTATTTCACTTAGCATATTACCCTCCAAGTCCATCCGCTGCTACAAATGGCAAAATTTCATTCTTTTTTATAGCTGCATAAAATATTCCACTGTATTTATATGCCATATCTTCTTTTTTTTTTTTTTGCAGTACATGGGCCTCTCACTGTTGTGGTCTCTCCCGTTGCGGAGCACAGGCTCCGGACACGCAGGCTCAGCGGCCAAGGCTCACGGGCTCAGCCACTCCGCAGCATGTGGGATCTTCCCGGACCAGGGCACGAACCCGTGTCCCCTGCATCGGCAGGCGGACTCTCAACCACTGCGCCACCAGGGAAGCCCTATGCCATATCTTCTTAATCCACTCATCTGCTGATGGACACTTAGGTTGCTTCCGTATCTATATATTCTTTTATCTGAGCATTATAATAACACTATATGAGTAGGGAGGTACTATTTCCATCTTATAGATGAGGAAACTGTGGCTCAGAAGTGTTAAAGATCTATAACCATATTTTTTATGACAATGTATTTCTCAGTCTACATAGGTATAATTAACTGTCAGCATGTATGGAGTTTAACTCCTAAATACAGTCTTAGTTAAATAAAGTTGTTAATCACTTACTTTGTACCAGGAACTGTTCTAGATACTGGAGACAGAAAGATGAGTAAGACACGATTCCTTCTTTCAAGGAGCTCATAGTCTAGTGAGGAGACAACCTATAAACAAATAAACAGCTTTCAGTGTGACAGTTACTAAAATAGATGCAAAATGTCAACTAGTACATCTGAGGTTCACAAGAGAAATGGATAATCCAACCTACAGGAATCAGGAAAAGGTTCACAGATAAGGTAACATTTGAATGAACTGTGTCTTAAAGTATAATTCTTCAAGAAAGAATTATGGAAAGTATGGCGCGCTGGAGAACTGTTGGTAAGGTTGGTGCAAAGTGATGAGGCCAACAGGCAAACGGTAATCTAAACTGTATAGGATCCTATGGGATAGTTCATATGGTATCGAAAGTATACCAAGCACAGTAGTTTAAAGCTTATCCTGAAGGTAACTGATAGACACTGATAGGTTTCCACAGCAAGAAACGCATTTTAGAAGAATAACTTTGGTAGCAAGGGTCTAGATTTAAAATAATCAGTTTAGGGCCTCCCTGGTGGCGCAGTGGTAGAGAGTGCACCTGCCGATGCAAGGGACAGGGGTTTGTGCCCCGGTCCGGGAAGATCCCACATGCTGCGGAGCAGCTGGGCCCGTGAGCCATGGCCGCTGAGCCTGCGCGTCCGGAGCCTGTGCTCCGCAACGGGAGAGACCACAACAGTAAGAGGCCCGCGTACAGAAAAAAAAAAAAAAAATTCAGTTTATCTGAACCAGAGCACTGGTAATGTGAAGGAAAAAACTCAGCATATGTATAAGATCTCTGACAGATGATTATGGGATAGCTGAGGCTTAGAAAGAAGAAGGATTCTGAACAACCAAAATTTCCCACTTCACTATCTGGGTGTGTGATGGAGCCATAACCAGGATAGGGAACAGAAGTGAAGCAAATTGTAGGAGACAATATGGCTCAAAGTTTTCAAGAGCCAATTCTGCAGTTAGACTACTTGAATTTCATTTCCAATTCTGCCACTTAACAGCTGTGTGACCAAGTGTGACAAAAGAAAAAACAAAGCCTGAGTTTTAACAAACTTTGAAGTGAATTGGTTATTCATCCAAATGAATTTAGGTCATAACCTATGCCCAGAGGATATGGCCAGTTATATGTAAGCTGATTATGTCCAGCTCAACCCTTTAAAAATGCCACAAAGTTGAATATGGGTTCATTATTATTCAACTGCAAAGAACAGAGTAAGAGTCCTGAATGTAGATAATAAAATACATTTCCAGTCCTCCAAGGTTACAGACCTATCAACTCCTCACTTAGAAGGTACATCTTAATTGTCTGCTTACTTCATGATGTCATTCTTAAGTCAGAAGCAAAATTTTAAAAAAAATATCAAAAGATCTGATCCATTTTGCATACTATGCATAGTATTAAAGACTGGAAAAGACAGAGAAATATCATCATATATCTATCTGCCTGGATCAATTAATAAACATACTGACTGCCTAGTCTGTAAAGTGGGTATGGCAAGGACACAAAAATGGTACAAGACAAAGCCCCTGTTTCCATACGGGTACTCTAGTTTTAAAGATGATATTAATACACAGGTAACATCTCAGTAACAAGACAGGATGGTACATACCAGTTGTTAAAGAAGTTTAGTCCAATGAATGTGGAACTTGAAAGGTTAGAAAGCCTCCATTTAGACAACAGCACAAAATTTAAAATTCAGTGAGTGTGGCAAAGATAAAGATAGATGAACAAAGCCTCCCTCTCCCTAAAATATCCAAGATTCAACAACGCTAAAGCAGAAAATAAGTATTTCATAAAATCATAAACTAGGGACTTCCCTGGTGGTCCAGTGGTTAAGAGTCCATCTTCCAATGCAGGGGACGTGGGTTTGATCCCTGGTCGGGGAACTAAGATCCCACATGCTACGGGGCAACCAAGCCCGCAATGCCACAACTACTGAGCCCGCCCACTCTTAGAGCCCGTGTGCCACAACTAGCGAGCCCCCACGCTCTGCAGCCCGCGTGCCACAACTAGAGAGAAGCCCACGCACTGCAACAAAGAGCCTGCTCACCATAATGAAGATCCCGCGTGCCTCAACTAAGACCCGACGTAGCCAAAAAAAAAAAAAAAAGTACCAAAAACTTACCCCTTGAAAAAAAATAAACTACAAAATAGGGGATTTAATTTTAAACAATAAAAGAATATTACTTCTATATAGAGATCATTTATAAAAATATACTGTTGATCATTTCAATGAATTTATAGAACAGGAGAGTAAACAACTCATCCTGATTTGCACAGGACCATCTAGGTTTTGAGTTCTGCTTCTTGGGAACCTCCCATTTCTGGGCACGCTGAGATCTTTTACTAAGGGTAACCTTAGTAAACGATGTAATGGCTCTAACTACATAGACAGCTTTTTGGATGTATCTCAAGGGTATTTTTCTAGTGGAATCCTGTTATAATAAAGCATAATTCTGTTAGACTTTACAATTTCTGTATGACCTAAATATTCAGAAATGAAAAATCAATTTTATAGGGACTACTCATCATTAGGCCTCAATTTCACAACCCTGGGGACTACATGTAGGGAGAAGGGAAGAGGAAGGAGCAAAAACTTTCTCAATACCCAATGCCTTTAAACTTCAGAATTGTTTACTTTTACCAAACTCTCCAAATAATCACCACTCTGGTACCCTACGGATTTGAAGACACTTCCAACTTCCTGCGTAGCCTCCAAACACTGAGTCCAACTGTTCTTCCTCACCTCATGCAGTCACCCTCACTCCAGTCTCCGCTTCTGTGCCAATACTGTATCTTGCGCACTTCCATTCCACTGACTAGCAGGGATGACCCCATGCTGGACTGGCAGGCGCTACTCTGCTCGGCATCTCCGAGCAGTTATCTCCAGCACTGCGCTCTCTCTTCAGATTCTGTCTGCCTTCAGTCCCCCCAGCTCTCCCCTGTCCTAGTAGCACCTAGTGGTGATACCATCCCTAGTTTATGCCTGCACAGCACTTCACAGTTCCAAATTTTCACATTCCCATCTCAAGGAAGTAGGCCAAGTACAACCATTTCAAATTTTAATACTGTAACATTAACATTATTTTTAATTCCTACTCTATCTCCCATGGAGCTTTTCTTACCAGGATCTCTCAACCACTGTGCCTCTTCCTCTACCTTCAAATAAACTTGGTGTTAAGGTCTCAATACATACTTTTAATTGTTTGGGATAGAAGCTAGGCGATTTCTTAAAAAGTTTACTTGTCCACACTGACCTCTCTGTATAAACTTCACTGATTAATCCTCTTAATACAAAACCTAGGAATTTTACCCTCCTGATAATTTACAAGTGCCACTGGGTGAAAAGGAATAACACTTTAAAACTGTGCCATTCCAGTGACTTGAAGAGCACTTGCATTACCTACCAGACAAAGGACAAATGAAGACAGGCATCCACAGGTACTTTTTATCCTCCAACTACAGTCTGGGTGTTTATTTTCATGTGAAAATGCCTATCTAGGGCTTCCCTGGTGGCACAGTGGTTGAGAGTCCGCCTGCCGATGCAGGGGACACGGGTTCATGCCCCGGTCCGGGAAGATCCCACATGCCGCGGAGCGGCTGGGCCCATGAGCCATGGCCGCTGAGCCTGCGCATCCGGAGCCTGTGCTCTGCAACGGGAGAGGCCACAACAGTGAGAGGCCCGCGTACAGCAAAAAAAAAATGATATGAAAAATGCCTATCTAATCATAGGATCTAATAACCACAACTTTCTCTCTTCCATCTTTCTGCACTTTCAGTAAATTTCAAAGTTCCTTTTAGTGCACAATATATGTCAGTTTATGGGAAGAACACAGGAAGTATTTTTTATGAGGAAAATGTATTTATCTTCAAAATGCCAAATTTCCTGTCAGTATTAATATCCAACTCTTATTATTTATCCCCACCCATTTTCGGATTTTCAACCAGAGGAGGTAAATAAATATATTAATTTTCCCCAAGCCTTCTGGTTCCGTTTTCAATCATCTTCCAATTTTTACCTGTACTTTTCCAGCAACACAAATCTAGGCCTCTTTCCTTGACTTTTCTTTTTCAGCTGTATCTCATATCTCCCCTTTTGCAAGTTCATTCTCTTCTTAGTCTTTACCTGTCTCACTTTCTTGTGTCCAATGAGTTTATAATCAATCGTATTATTTTATTTTTAAGTGTTATTCCTCTCAAACAATTACATAGAAAGTCTGCTTTATAGTTAACTTGTCTCAAAATTTGCCTCTCATTAATGTATGTATCTGGGCTTCCCTGGTGGTGCAGTGGTTGAGAATCTGCCTGCCAATGCAGGGGACACGGGTTCGAGCCCTGGTCTGGAAAGATCCCACATGCTGCGGAGCAACTAGGCCTGTGAGCCACAACTACTGAGCCTGCGCATCTGCAGCCTGTGCTCCACAACAAGAGAGGCCGCGATAGTGAGAGGCCCGTGCATCGCAATAAAGAGTGGCTGGCCCCCACTCGCCACAACTAGATAAAGCCCTCGCACAGAAATGAAGACCTAACACAGCCAAAAATAAATTAATTAATTAAATAATTAAAAAATATATATATATATGTATCTGCTGCCACCTCAAGCTAATAAGCAAAATAATTTTACACTGAAATGCACCATACACATCACAATTTTAATTTTTTAAGCACTAAATCTTGATCCATCTATAGATTTCCTTTTAACTGCCAATTTTAACCATTTCCAAACTATGTGACCACCTTGCTCTCAAAATTGTTCTGTGTAATCAATCTGCTCTTAAACTATCAGTTACATAATTAAAACAAATTTCTTTTCCTTTCTCAAATCTACAAACATTTGTATTGTTACTGCATGCCCCTTGCTGTAACAGTCAAAAGCCTTGCTGAATTTAACCTTATGCCTCCTCAAATTATCATGGCACACACCCTTATACCCGCTGCCCATTAATTCCCTGCAATTTATTTCCTAGTTTATTTCCTGCAATTTATTTATTCACTAAAAATTCACATCCAATAGCTGGTCAAACTACTTACTCAGTTCTCTTCCTCATTCTCGTAAATTCTAACCAAGGTAATTCTTGATTCTGGGTACTTTAAATTCTATCTACTTCTTTGCCTTAAAACAGCTTTCCATCACAGTAAGGCTCCAGTCACAGCACAAAACACAATCAGAGCAACTTAACTTGCTCTGATTTTCCTATCAAGGTGTTTGCCCCCAATTAATAATAGTTACAATTACCTACCCAAGCAAAACTAACAACGAACCGTTTAAAATAAAACATGTTTCATGTGAACGTCAAGCCAGCAAAATTTACAAGGTCTTCTTCCATACAGAATGCAAATTCCTTCCCAGAAAAGCAATAAATAATTAATAATAGACTTTGGACAGAGGACTGGAGGCTAAGCTAGCAGTAACTATAACATACCAAAGTAAAGGCCAGTCTGGAGATCAAATATCAAAGATACTTCTATTCTGAGCTGACAGAAGTACTGGTTTTTGCTCTTTTCCACGTCAGAGGTTGGCAGATTTAAAAAAATTAATTTACTGCAAAGTGAATATAAAACTCTCAATATCTAGTAATGTTAGAAATTAAAGAAACCCAAGTCAGATCCTGTCAACAAGTAAGCTTTTGCTTATAGAAGATCTGCAGCCTGGCTGACAGGTGGGGTGGGGGTAGAAACAAATAATTGAAAAGAAGAAACCATCATGTGCCAGAGTCCAGTGTGAATCTGGATTTGAACTTCTGCTCCCACATTTACTAAGAGGCAGCAGAACAGTGGTTGAGAGAGTAAATTCTGCAGCCAGACTGCCTGGGTTCAAATCCCAGTTCCACTACTGGCAAGCTCCTTTACCCCACAGTGCCTCAGGTTTTTTTTGTTTGTTTGTTGCTTTTTTTCTAATTTTATTTATTTTTTGGCTGCATTGGGTCTTCATTGCCGCGCATGGGCTTTCTCTAGTTGGGCGAGCAGGGGGTTACTCTTTGTTGCAGATCACGGGCTCTAGGTGCATGGGCTTCCGTAGTTGCAGCACACAGGCTCAGTAGTTGTGGCGCACACGGGCTTAGTTGCTCCGTGGCATGTGGGATCGTCCTGGACCAGGGCTTGAACCCGTGTCCCCTGCATCGGCAGGCGGATTCTTAAGCACTGTGCCACCAGGGAAGTCCCAGTGCCTCAGTTTTTATATCTATAAAATGACAAAGACGGGCTTCCCTGGTGGCACAGTGGTTGAGAGTCTGCCTGCCGATGCAGGGGACACGGGTTCATGCCCGGGTCCAGGAAGATCCCACATGCTGCGGAGTGGCTGGGCCCGTGAGCCATGGCCACTAAGCCTGTGCGTCCAGAGCCTGTGCTCCACAATGGGACAGGCCACAACAGTGAGAGGCCCCCGTATCGCAAAAAAAAAAAAAAAAAAAGACAAAGACAACAGTACCTACCTCACAGAGTTATTAAGAGAATTAAATGAGTTAATATTGACAAATCGCTAAGAAAACTCCCTGGCACACAAATGCTTAATAAATAAATTGACATGACCTTGGACAAGTAACTTAACCTCTCTCAGCAGCAGATGTCTTAGAAGAAATTAGTATCATATAAGCAGTTTGTGAATTATAAAGTGCTGTATAAATGCTAAATTATTAAGAATATAACATGAAAAAACAATATTAAATATGAGAATGAAAAATAAAGCATTTATAGAAAAACACAGTCTTACTATATTGCAATTTTATCAGCTAATTTTTCTGAATACGGAGGTTACTTAGAAACCTAACACTTCAACCTTCTGAGACACTCATGCCATCTACCTTATTTTAAATAATTTCTGATGGAGATTCTTATAAAAATATACTACATAACCCTGTCCTAGTATAAGTCTCTGAAAATGAAGTATACCCTCCTACTTTCCAAAGTGACCGACTACCTACACAACTTTCACCTCCTAAGATATACTCCCTCCCCACATTTATACCCTCTTCTTTTGGGCACCAAACAGACTTGGGGTTTGTGTATTATTAAAAAACAACAAGAAGACAAAACGAGAAATGGGAAGGGAAGGGAGGGGAAGGGAGGGGAGGGCAGGGGAGGGGAGGGCAGGAGAAGCAGAGATAAAAGCAGGGATAAAAGCAAGGGAGAGTACTTCTCAACATCCGCAACACAACCCTCTTCTCAAGCTTCGTAAATGCTCATCTAAACTACAGGCACATGGTCTCCCTGCTCCCACACCACATCCATCCTCTACCAGTGGTCGGAGTGGGCTTTCCAAAACAGTACGCGCCACAAAAACTGTTTCACACCCAATGTTCTCTCCTTTTAACTACAAGAAATCCAAACTCATACATGGCCCCACGTGACCTGCTGCCCCTACATTTCCTACCTCTCTCCTCCCCTCTTTTCTCTCTCACTGGCATTCCTGCCATCCCTAACCTGAATACCTTGTGCTGCTGAGAGACCTCTGTTTTCACTCTCCATCTGACAGTCCCTTGGCTACCTTCTCAGCCTTAGGGCTCCACTCAAGTATGACCCGTTCAGAAAGAATCTCTAGTCAGCCCAGGCACAGCCAAAGCCTCACTCCTTCAACTCTACCACCTCACCCTATTTTATCATTCTCAATGATTTACGTTCAGTTATCTTAACCTCTTACTTCTGTCTCCAACCCACGCCGACCTCCAAGGGCAGCGACTCCATCTTATTTATTCCCAGAACCCAGGCTAAAGCCTGGCCGAGGGAAGGCCCCCCAGAAGTATTACTGACTGACTGAAACAGACCTCAGAAAATAGATACTGGAGGTAAACGTAAGCAGAGTTCAAAAGTGAACTGCAAGAGTGAACTGAAGCCACCTGCTGCGACAGGTGGTCTTTCATCCAGAAAAGGCCTATTGCATACAATTAGCAGGGAAGAGCAGTACTGAAAGGCTGAACGGTAGAGGAGAACCATGCACAGGGTTGAAGAAAACTTCAAGAAAGAATTTCAAGGAAAAGAAGAGTGGCTAGGCCCACCAAGCACCCCAGCAAGATCAGTAAAAAGAGAAAACTGTTTACTGGACTGTATGGATGTTACCAGGCCTTTAGCAAGAGCAATTTTAATGGAGTGGTAGGGGCCCAGAGGCCAGAGGCTTCAGAAGTAAATTAACAGCCAGAAACCTCTGTTCAGATGTATGATTGTATAGGAAAAGAGATATAGCCTTAAAGGGAGGCGTACATACGTTTGTTTTTGAAGACAGAAGAGACCCTGAACATGCTTTCAGGCAGCAAGCAGCTGACGTCACAGAAAAGACAATGATTACTACGACAAGATCTCTGAGAAGTCAGGATTGGTTGAGATTTAATGCAGAGGTACAGACATAGTTCTTACACTGAGACTAGAAAGAGAAAAGAATGAGTGAAAGTGCAGATATCTCTGACATTGTCTGGGAAGAAAGGTAAGGAGGTTTTACCTGCCAATTCCTTTGGTGAAGGAGGCATTGGGAATACAATGGTCAATAAACATAGACCAAATTCCCTGTTTCAACAGGGATGTGGTAGGTAAGGAATTCAAGGCAGACAGAGCAGAGACTTGGGCCCAGGTCAGTAGTAGCAGCACCAATCCCCACAGATGTGTGATTTTTTTTTTCCAACTCACCTTTATAGTTCACGTTTAGAAGCAAAGATATGTTAGAGCTGTTTAGAACATAGGATCCAGAAGAGAAAAAGGCATACTCTAGCTACTACCAAACTACTTCCGGTTCTTCAGATGCATTACGTACACACACACTCTCTGCCACCTTTGTTCATTAAAATTCAGCTAGAGAAAATAAAATAACTGGTATTCTCCAAAAAAGCTCTTTACCCAAAGCTCACTAATGACACATATTTCTAATCCACTACCAGTTTTCCTCAACCTGGCTGCATGTCAGAATTACCTGGGGACTCCACCAGGGGCCCCAAGTGATTCTCACATACACATCTAGGCGCCCATGACTTCCTACATGTTATTCCCACTGCTCATCTACCTAATTTCTAATCATCCCTAAAGATTCAGCTCAAGCAAACACAGCACTATAACCATGTTATTTCTTTATCTCCCCATTACACCAGAAATTTCTTTATTACTACTCATCTTTATAATTCCAGCCCCTAGCCCATTGCTCAGCCCTTACTATATACTTTAAAAATGTGTTAAATGAAGATTCACAATCAATAAAACATTTAACCTGTAGAAATGGTTAGAGTAGTTATGTTAAAAAAAATGTACCTATATAGCACAGAACTAAAACTTTAAAATATTATAAAGAAAATCCTATACAGGTGGGATAAACCATCTATACACTCTCCCATCTTTGCTTTGATAATTCTGAGCACCAAGTCCATGTCCACCTTACCAATGTGATTTTATCTCCACAGCCCACAGTAAAGGCTCAATACAAAAATGTCCAATACAAAAGTAAAGGATAAGTGTTACCTAAAATGTTCATTTGACTTATTAAATACTCAAATGTCCAACAGTATATATACAAGAGAAAAGCTCATTAAACTTGGACACTTTCTGTCCCTAACTAAATATTCAAAATAATTCAGAAGTCTTAAATTAATCCCCAAATTATATAACAATTGGACTCTCAAAGTCTGGGGGAAAGACGGCTACTTAGAACACGGTACAGATTTTCCCAATAGGAATGTTATAAATGGTGGTGAGATACCAAGACCAAGGCACAAAAGCCTACCAAACCCATTAAGAGCCAAACCACTGGTACTGTCCACAGAGGTGTTTCAGACCTTCCACAAATACATATTTGTGTGCATATGCAAAAATGAAAGCAAAATTCCAAAATAAATAGTTGACACTGAGAAAAAGTACCAAAAGCACTTTGCATGGTGCCTAATACATGGTAAATATGAGTATTTGCCGTAAGTTATAGTTGTTTTCTCCCAGAATCCCTGATTTCAAACTTCTGTGTTCATCAAAATAGCTTTATTTTTCTCACTGCATTCTAGACGATAAATTCCAAGCATGCAGGACAAATCCTGGCCATTGGCCATTGTATCCACCATGTCTCCCCCAAAGCCTGGCACACAGGAGTGTTTAATACTATTTAGATGATTATATTTGGATACTTGTTGTCAACGATTTGAATCTTAAAAACAACTAAGTAAACACAGGCTTAAAACCAAATAGCCTCATTTAGTTTTTAGGTGCTCTTTTAAATGAACTACGGTACTTCTCAAATTGATTTTTTTTTCTTTTAAAACTACCATCAAAATGAAGGAAAAAAGTATAAAAATTCAGGTAGAAAATATTCCTCCAAGAGTCACCAGCTTGGAAAACACTGCTCTAGATAACAGTCTCACTAAATGGCTGAATGAGACAGGGCATCTAAACTTCTTTGGGCCTTGGTAATCCTATTGATTAAGAAATGGAGGACAGAACATATTGATATTTTCTAGCTTAGAACTGCTTGACTATAAACACTGCATATTTCATGAAAACGTGAGAGTAACAACCATCCACAATCTTTGCATCAACCTAACTCACAACTGTTTCCAGTTTTGTACCATTATTTTCCTCCAATACAGATTTTTTTTTTACAAAGTTGAAATCCTAGTGTACAAATCATTTTATTTTCTAACTCCCACCTCCCATTTACAGTAAGAACTGCTGAATACAAATTTGATTGAGCCCTTGGCCAACATCAGAGAACAATTTAATTTACGCTTGTAGTTTTTACAACATACCTTTGGCAACAATATTCTAGAAGGCCACAAGATGGTGATGTTGCTCCATAAAATGCACCTTTTAAAAATATAATCGAATAACTTAATACCAACTTTCCAAAAAATGAAATTAATAGTTTTCCTCCACTTCAAGTAAAGGATATAAAAAATGCTTGTACTCTATTTAAAAGAAAACATTAATGAGGAAGAAAATATATTCATCAAATTTAACAGCAACTGTTCTAATTTTCAAGCTAAACAGTTATGGTCCTTAAAAACAAAACAAAAACACAGGACTCTGGCACTATCACTGTGTCTTTTATCACAGGAATCTTTCCTTCCCTCTCTGCTCCATCCCCTTCCTTCCTCAGGTCATAAAAAAAAAAAAATTACATTTTCACTTATTCATTGACTTTTTCATAATTATTCTTAATTTAGAGAGATAATTCCTATTTCCCTGTTTTAAAAGAATTGATACTCAAATGTATTTCCATCAACAAAAGTAAACTATAGCAAAATGAAAATGAAATCATTTCTTTTCTAATTTGCTATAATTTCTCAATTTCTTATAATGTACAATATTATGTTTATAATGGCAAATTACCAAAGCTTTTCACGCAGAAAATGTTTGCAGTTGGTCATTTTCCCCATACCTTAGCAAGTATCAGTAGAAGGAAGGTTTCCCATTCCTGTGGTGCTTATATAATGTCAATTAAAAAGAAAAATCAAATAACAGCATCTTAAAACTTGAGCTCCAGACCTACAGAATCAACTTAAGTTAACATGTAAAAAGAGCTGCGTAAATACTCCCTAAGCAGAAGAATAAGATGACAGAGCGTAACTACCTGGAACTGGCAGCACTTACGTATGGTGCCTAAGTGACACAGAAACATGGCCAATCTTAAACCTGGAATCTGAATCAGGTCTCTGACTCCAAAAATAGTAAAAATCACAGTGACCATTTATTAGGCTCCTATTATTTGCCCCAAAAAACTATCTCTAATGTTATCAATCACCCTTCAGAGTCATTATTTCTACTAACAGGTAAGAAAAATGAGGTTTCAGGAATGTAAGTAAATTGCCCAAGGTCACAAAACTGGTGAAAGTCAGGATTTTGAATCCAGATCTCCTGGGCTCAAAGCCAATGCTCTTCTCACTACATTTGCGCTACAAACACAGAATATAAAAAAGAAACGCTGAGCTAAACCCAAACCTTAAAATAAGCAGTTTGCTGTACCAATCTGATGTTCCCATTCTTTTATCACTTAAGCAACTTCAGAGTAGGGTGGTTTTGTGGGGCTTGTAAGCTAGGTCATTGAAAACGTTTTTCCTGAAGGTTGAGAAAGTAATCTAAAACAGCGAATGTGTAAAAGCATAAACACACTAACAATGAAGAAGGTAGGCTGCTCAGGCTGTGTTTAATAAATCATTTCCATGTATTCTGGGAAAAACATCCAGGGCAACATAACATTCTCACTCTGCAAAGATCAAATTTCATGTAATTACATCATGTAACATCTCATATTTCAAAATGACACAAACATTTCCATAAATAACCTGTCATTTGTTTCAAAGTGTGGTATTTAATATAATATGTGCTTACCAGACTTTTTTCCTTCAAATCCAAAAATTTTAAAGGTTTGGTATTCTTCAAATACACAGTATTTGCTACATCTCATGAAGGAGCAGAAAGCACAGTCATTAATTAGAGCTGAAGATGAGGCTGAGAGCTGATTACGAGACTCACTGAGGGACACAAAGCTTCTTAATGTCAGGCCAAACCTGGGTCTGCTGACAAGGCCAGCACTCTTTTCTACACTGCACTGGTCACTAGGATAGCATGACCCAAAGTTACATTCGCCTCAAAACATGTTCTGACTGTTTCTAAATATATTAAGGCTTCTAATTTTCCAGCATTTAAGTAGCCATGGAGATTTGTTAACTCTTCAACTCCAAAGTGCCAATCCCTAGTGTGAGAAGAGCATGTTGGGTAATGTAAGAGAGTTGAACAAACCTAGGTCCAAACTTCAATTTTGCTATTCAGGTGTATTTAACCTCTCTGAGTCTGTTTTCTTACTGAGCAATGTAAATACCAACTCCGTTTTGTGAAGGGGAAAAGAAGTGCTAACATCAACTCTAGGAAATCAGAACTATTTCTAGAATGGAATATAGAAAGTGCCCAATAACTGATAACTTCCTAACACCCTCCCATCACCGCCACCACCCCAGTCACACTCTCAATTACTCTGAGAAGCTCCAACATTTTTCTACCATACTTCCACAACAATACAGAGGACAGCAGGTTAAGAAGCACTTCCATCACATGCCCATGCTGCAAAGTGATACAAAGCAAACTTCCACATCCACAGTAAGAATCAGATGAAAATCACATTTAGGATTAAAGACCTAAATGTAAGGCCAGACACTATAAAACTCTTAGAAGAAAACATAGGCAGAACACTCTATGACATAAATCACACCAAGATCCTTTTTGACCCACCTCCTAGAGAAATGGAAATAAAAACATAAATAAACAAATGGGACGTAATGAAACTTAAATCTTTTGCACAGCAAAGGAAACCATAAACAAGATGAAAAGACAACCCTCAGAATGGGAGAAAATATTTGCAAATGAAACAACTGACAAAGGATTAATCTCCAAAATTTACAAGCAGCTCATGCAGCTCAGTATCAAAAAAACAACCCAATCCAAAAATGAGCAGAAGACCTAAATAGACATTTCTCCAGAGACGATATACAGACTGCCAACAAACACATGAAAGGATGCTCAACATCACTAATCATTAGAGAAATGCATATCAAAACTACAATGATGTATCACCTCACACCAGTCAGAATGGCCATCATCAAAAAATCTACAAATAATAAATGCTGGAGAGGGTGTGGAGAAAAGGGAACCCTCTTGCACTGTTGCTGGGAATGTAAATTGATCCGGCCACTATGGAGAACAGTATGGAGGTTCCTTAAAAAACTAAAAATAGAACTACCATATGACCCAGCAATCCCACTCCTGGGCATATACCCTGAGAAAACCATAATTCAAAAAGAGTCATGTACCACAATGTTCACTGCAGCACTATTTACAATAGTCAGAACATGGAAGCAACCTAAGTGTCCATCAACACATGAATGGATAAAGAAGATGTGGCACATGTATACAATGGAATATTACTCAGCCATAAAAAGAAACAAAATTGAGTTATCTGTAGTGAGGTGGATGGACCTAGAGACTGTCATACAGAGTGAAGTAAGTCAGAAAGAGAAAAATAAATACCATATGCTAACACATATATATGGAACCTAAAAAAAAAAAAAAAGGTTCTGAAGAACCTAGGGGCAGGACAGGAATAAAGACACAGACGTAGAGAATGGACTTGAGGACGTGGGGAGGGGGAAGCGTAAGCTGGGATGAAGTGAGAGAGTGGCATGGACATATATACACTACCAAACGTAAAACAGATACCTAGTGGGAAGCAGCTGGATGGCACGGGGAGATCAGCTCAGTGCTTTGTGACCACCTAGAGGGGTACGATAGGGAGGGTGAGAGGGAGGGAGACGCAAGAGGGAAGAGATATGGGGATATATGTATATGTATAGCTGATTCACTTTGTTATAAAGCAGAAACTAACACACCACTGTAAAGCAATTATACTCTAATAAAGATGTTAAAAAATTACATTTTAACACTTGAGAGGAGTATAGTACTGCTAAATTCTTTGTTGTAAATACACAATTTCAAGATATTTTAAAGCTACTCCAGTAACAGAACACAATATTAATTTACTATTTACAAATACTCTTCCTAAGCATTTTAAAGCAGGCTGCTAAGTATGAACTTTCAGATATCCTCATTCTTAGAGGAAAATATTAGAATCCAAAATACACAGAAACCTTCCAAAATGAGATAATCAGTTAAACAGCTAAGACTTTATTCCTAAAATGTAATTCTTCTCAAGTTTAAAACACAGGGACACAATCCACAAATCCAAAACTCCAAAAACTATACAAACTTAAAGCTCCTTCTTAACCCATACGGTGACAAAAACTGAACTGACCTGAACTCATTTGGCAGCAGCATCTGAACAGATGTGTGACTATTTACTGTCCTTATTTATCCATAATTAAACAATTGCCAAGGAAAGTACAGAGTGCTGCCCTAAGACTTCATTGGGGTTTTATGTAACACAAAATGTGGAGTGTATTACGTTTCTAAAATTTTAAAAAAGAATTATTTCTGTAACACATCTGACACCAAAAACAAGGTCTTATAAACCCATCCTAGTGACTATTTACTCAATACTAAGTGTTAGGTTTAAGCCGTGCAATAAATCTATGAATAGGTATTATTATTACCACTTTACATGTGAATATCCACTTTACATATGATAAAACTAGGGCTTAATCTAAGGTTACCTTTACCAAGATCACTTAGCCAATAAGTAAGTGCCAGAAATCAAGTCTAGGCTTGTCTTACTTGAAGGCCTAAGCTCTTAAACAGCTAATAGTTCACAGGAAAATTAAATCACAAAGAAAGTTTTAAAACAAATTATAATTACCAAACGTTTTAATGTAGAACAATGAAATTCCTGAGTATGATGTATACTTTCCATTCTGGGTATTCATACCTAAACATCAACACCATATTTCACAGCTCGAAGGACAAAAAGAGATGAGTTTATTGTTGCTTTTCTTCCCAAAGAACTGGCCACAGTCAGGGAAAACAAACAAAAACAACAGCCTCCTCAAACAAATGCCAACTAATCCTTTCTACTCAAATTTAGAAAGAATCATGGGTTTAGCATGTTGTTGTTTTTTTTACCACAGAATGTACTAACACAATAAAAATAAGGCTGATACAAACATAGGTTAAGTTTTTCCAAGTACAGCCCCAATTTAAAGATCTGCCGTTCCAATGACAGATATGATCACAGGACTGAGGGTTAAAGTGACGTAGATGCAGGCTGTCACTACCACTGTCCTAAGCAAAAGTTAGAGAAAATAAGCTTCAAGGTTTTGTTTTTTTTCTTTTGGATTGATCGATCTAAAATTTAAACCTTCTCTTACGACTTTCTTCTCAAATCAATATCCTTATTCTAAGCAATGGCTTTTCCCCACAAGAGACAGATCATGGTCCCCATCCAACCAAATTAGACACACTTCAATCAAAATCTCAATTTCTGAGTAGCTTATCTTAAGTGAAAAGCGTAAGATTATCAGATAAATAATCCAATATCTAATTTGTTTCAGCTAAAGCGTTTTTTAAAAAGAAACATCTTCACTCATAAAAATGTATTTTGTAGAAGTATAGGGTAATTTTTTGAACAAGGAGTCCTGATGGGTGCCTCTTGCAGGGTTACTTCTCTTGCCTACTTCTTACTGTAATCACCAACTATCAGGTTTCTATAGTTTGGATCAAGTCCTTGGCAATTATCTTAAGCCTCTTTAAATATCTGAAAGGTTCAGATGTTAAGCTCCCTTTGTATTTACATTATACATGTGTATTTACTGAACAGTGTAGCTTAAAAAATGGTCTCAGAGAACACCAGAACCCCAAATTACCAATTCAGTTTATACCAGCAGTTCTCAAACTAATGTGTATAAAATCATCTGAGGTATTTACTAAAAATGAAGACTCCTGAACTCCACTATCAAGGACCATACCATAGATCTTGAAGAGTACTCAAGAATCTACACATTTAACCAATATCCCAGATGACCATGATGCAGGGACTGCACTTTGACAAATACTTATCTACCCTGTATTTCATCCAATGACGGTGTTAACAATTTCTTGTTCCCAGACTGTACGGCCAAACCATCACCAGCTGATAACTGCAGCCATGTTGAGTCAGTATCTTTCTCAGAGACATTCTTAACCTTTCGGCAACCTATTTTTTAAGCTAAGAGGTGAGATTTGATATGCAGCTCTGCTCATGCCAAACTAAACTACAACTGTCCTTGAGAAATGAGTGGCTCACAGAGAACTGGACTACTTGTTTGAATTTTCAACTTGTTAATAATAATGAACTAAGAGCAATAAAAATGATTTAAGGGCTGTTCATGTCCAAGGGATCCCATTTTCTGCTTTAAAACATTCTTTCAATGAATCCTTACAAAAATCCAGTACAGAAGATATTCTTTACCTTTTACAGAAGAGAAACTGAGGCAACACTGCTATTAAGCACCACTGACAGAAGTCAGCTCTGCCTGGCTTTAAAGCTACAGCTCTTGACCCACATGCAGGAACGTCTTTAATTCTTAAACTTTAAGAGCAGAACGATGTAGTTTATTTACTTCTAAGATAAAGTATGCCCTAATTTATACACAGCAAGTTCATTTGACTAATTCTCCTCCCCACGCTAACTAAACACAAAGAGCAGTTCATCTTGGCAAGTTGGAGCTAAGGTTTAACAGGAATATCCCACGTCAAGTCAGGACTCAAGTCAGTTTGCTTCTACTCATCCTATGTAGTCCTAATTATGGGTATACTAAACAGCTATCAAAAGATCTTGTTTTCCTTAGTTAAAAAGGTATCACACCTACAATTCTGTTAATGCTAGTACATTTTTAAACCACTCCTGTAATTTAGGGCAGGGAGGAGAGCCATGAAGAAACACCTTAAGGTAACTCTATCTACACCTTTTTTTGTGCCCTAGCCTCTCCTATATATATAAATAATGTTTCTCAGTACACTCAATCACCAAGTCCTGCCCACAACAGCCAACATACTACTATATTCAGAAATCTGCAAAGAGTTTTGCACTAGGAGGCAGGGGCCCATCTTTTCATCTATTCAAAATTCAAAAGTGCTCCAAATCTACACCTAAATTCTTTAAATGTAATATACTGATTCATTATTCCACTCAAAAGCTATAATGTAATAACAACAAAACACACATTTTCTTCATGCCACAGTTAGCCATAACATTATTCAGCATATAACTTGCACTAAAAAAAAGATACTGCTGAGATAAAGTGATAATGAGATAACGATAAGGTGAGAACACACCAGCTAGCAATCAATTAACCTACCTGTTCCTGGGAAGGATGAGCATTGCCTCATTCCTTACATTTCGCTAAGCAGACAGGATTTCCATTCCAGTCTCCACAAGGAAAGAATATTTTCTCCACTATAATGACTCTTCCCCAAGGAAGGGTGGCTTATCCCAAACTTTCCCAGACACTGCAAACAGAAAATACTATTTGTGAGGCACCAGTTTGCTCAAGGCTAGTTAAAGTTAAGGCCAGAGTGAACCGTTTCAGAGCAGCCTGGGCTCTGGGTCCTGCACTTTCTTGCCCTCAAGTACGGCAAGTCAATCCTGCCCCATTATGGTAACATACTGGGTCAAACCCCAGAGACCCAAAACTTTCTCCTCTTCTCTACCCCAGGAGTGCTGACTATTCCTATTTGTGTAATAAGCCAAACATGCTATCATTTGCACTTTAGATTCAGCTTTCCCTCTGACAGGCCTAGACTCAAAGTACTAAAAGTACCAGGCAGCTCAAGTCTCAGCTTCCAAAACAGTTCTTCCAGAAGCCCCATTTTGGGGTAATACAGCTGTGTGGTGTAATCCCGGGATTCAGATATTTTGTCTAGTCCCTTTCCCTTGAATCTGGGCTAGACCCATGACTTGCTTTAACCAACAGAATGTGGCAGAAATGAGGCTATGCTGGTTCCAAGCCTATGTCTTAAGAAGGCCTGGTTGCCTCTGTTTTTGCACTCCTGGAAGCCCTAAGCCACCATGTAAGGCCAGCAATCCTTCTGGAAAGGCCACATGGAGAGAAGTGGCCTTGAGACAAGACTATGTGGTAAAAGAGAAAGAGAAAGAGAAAGAGAGAAAGAAAGAGAGAGAAGACTAGCATGCAGCTGAAAGCCAGCTATTAAAGTGACCACCCGCGAAACCAGCAGAACTGCCCAAATGAGCCCAGCCCAGGAAAGCAAACCTGTGAGCCAAAAACAAAACAAAACAAAAAGCCAAAAATCCTGGTTGTTTTAAGTCACTTAGTTTCAGGTTTTTTTGTCACACAGCAATAAATAACCAAAACAATGCTCACCTGGTTCCTTGTCTTTTTGCCTAATTTGTTCAAAATCCAGGAAAAAAGGAGGGGTGTAATGACAGGCAGCAGGGACACCACAATGGGTTATGAACAAATGATTTAAGGAACATCAAGACAGATGCTGGTCTTTCTTATACCTTAGGAACTATCTGACAAATAGTTTTACAAAACATACTCCAAAAAAAGTCATTTAAACATATGAATTTAAAATGTATACTAAGAGCTTTTTAAGGTAAATTTCTTTTTAAATGATAAAGCTTTTTATGTACTGGTAAAAACCACGGAATATCATGATACGTACTTTTGAAAATCAGATCCTGATTGCTCCAAAAATACAAATTTTCATAGACAAAACTTTTATAAACGAACAAACTCCATCTGTAAAAACACCTGAATTAAAAATCAACAAATTTTCAAAAGGGTATTAATCCCTACATTTCACCAATGTACTTTTGCAGACAAGAAATCACCTTTTGCTTTTTCCTTGATAGGAGGATAACTGTGATAAATACTTAAAATTTTCAAATTTACCTACCGATAGCCACTACAATGAGGTTACCATTTTCACACAAAGGAGGAAATAAACAAGCTCAGATCTACACCGTAAAAAAGTTTAACACAGATTCCAAACAGGTAAATTCAAACTTCTCACACAGAGCCTTCAGTTAAATTCCCATTTTAGATGAAGAGTTGGTGGGAAAAGAATACTGACTCAGGAACAAAAAAAATAGGTTTTAGCTCTAGTTCTAATTTTGGCCACTTGCTAGCCATATACCCTGGAAATTTTACATTTTTTAATTTCTTTGAGCTCCAGTGTCTTCATCTAAAAAGGAATTATCTCCTTACACACCTACTGATCAATTTTCATGAGAATCAAATGATGACATATATGCAACCATGCTGAAAAAGTGTAATATACTGTAATATATAAAATATGATATTCTTCTTAACGCCAGCAAAGAGTAAAAAATCATCTATGTATGTGCTTTTTGTTAGACATTTTCTCTCCACTATGTATTAGTAACTGGTTACTTCAAAAACCACTATTAAGGCTAATTTATTGCCTTCCACTGCTTGTTATAAGTACATCATATTTTTACAGAAAGAGTAAAAAAGATCCTAGCCTTTCTAATAATTACAGAATCAAACTTTCTAGGGCTATAACAGATACTATGTAATAACCTGCTCTGGTTCCCTACCAGGAAGACAATCCTATAGATGCAGAAAAGTCAACTGTTTACTAATCAAATTATGCTTTAACCATAATTAGTTTTCAGAGGATTAATCTGGCAGCAGTTTGTAGTGTGAACTGAAGTAGAGGGAACCTGAAGGTAGAACGACTTCTTTCTTCATTGCTATGGTCATAGGTGTGAGGGTCTGAACTCTGGAGGCAGTAATAGGAATTGAGGAAGGAATGGAGGAAGGAAGGACAATAGACAGAATTTGATGATGAAAGAGAAAATGAAGAAAGTAAAAATAACTGAGATTCTGGTCCAGGTTGATTGGGAGAATAGTGGTACATTTTGAGCAACATCAATTGGAATTTTTATCTTCAGCGTATGTGTGGCACTTTACAGCGGTAGTTCTCAGCCTTCCTCTGTAATAATTTAACCAGAGTTAGCTACTTAATCCAATGAAAAAATTCACTGACTAGGTCTCTGCACTTCATTATTCTGTAAAGTTTTACTTTTTACTTGATAAAGCGTTCCTGAATGAAGAAGTAGTTTCAGGGAATACCTGAACAGAGAAGATAAAAGTTCTTAAAGTTTCTTATTTCACTTACTTCCCCTCCAGCCCCACCTCTCCAATCCAAACTGAGATACAAAGGAAATAAATGAGAACATGACTGTTCTGATATTTCTATCCGCTCTCCATACACCCAATTCATCCCTCAGCCTCACCAGTTCTCCTGCACATGGAAAACAAGAAAGGTACAGGTAGTCCAATAAAAATCTAAAACCCAAGAATCACAAAATGTTAAGAACTGAAAGGAACCTCCCAGGATCATCTAGTCCCTGCTGATGAGGTCACTTAAAGGCAGTGACTACATCCAATTGATGGTAAATCTGTTGCACATGTCTCCATACAAGAAAACCATCACTGTCAATCAACTCCTGATTCTACTTTACCCACTTGCTAACTGAAATGCTTGGGACAAATCATTTAACCTCTTGGATTAGTCTGTTCTGTAATAGAATAGCAAATAAGATAAGTTAGTCAAAATTCTCTGTAAGCTGTAAACCACAACACAAGTCTAAGGAGATATTGTCTCTAGGTGTACATACAATATGTCTCTACAGCAGAGGTTCTTATTGGTAAATGGAAGCATTTGAAGGTTCAATAGTTTTAAAAGGCCCCCAGTAATTCTAAGCACTGCTTCAACCCATTGGGTTCCATGGATGAGATTTAGGTGGTCCAGAGACTCCCCTAAAATTATATCCACAAAGCACAGGTACATATGGAAATTTTCCAGGCCAGCAGATTTCTTTAGTTTCACCAAGAGTTACTAATCCCCCAGAGGCTGAGAACTACTGCTGTAAAGTGCCACACATACGCTGAAGATAAAGCTTCCAATTGATGTTGCTCAAAATGTACCACTATTCTCCCAATCAACCTGGACCAGAATCTCAGTTATTTTTACTTTCTTCATTTTCTCTCATCATCAAATTCTGTCTATTGTCCTTCCTTCCTCCATTCCTTCCTCAATTCCTATTACTGCCTCCAGAGTTCAGACCCTCACACCTATGACCACAGCAATGAAGAAAGAAGTCGTTCTACCTCCAGGTTCCCTCTACTTCAATTCACACTACAAGCTGCTGCCAGATTAATCCTATGAAAACAAAGGTTTAATCGTTTCATTCCCAACTCAAAAATCATCTGTATAACCCTCATCGCCTACTAAATCCAAGGTCATAAGCCCAGCACCAAAAGCAATCCATAAACTGGTCCAAATTTTTACTTTAAGCTTTACCACCCATTATACTGGTACAAATACGTTATATTCCATCCAAACATACTTGCCTCTCCCTAAATGTATGAACTCTGTGCTCTCTTAGTCCCTTCTCTCTGCCTGGATTACCTTTCCCAGCCTATCGAAAGTCTATAGTCATACTTCAACCCAAAGATTTCAAAAACCAGAAGCTCTATGAAATAACCCCCCATGAGATGTGAGCCCTACATCCTCTGAATGTGAATTCAGTATGAAACGTAACTATGTCTTAAAAGACAAATGAGGCATTTGTGTATAGTCTTACCTGCCTAACTAGTCTGTGAGGGCAGAAACTGTTATCACCCTCATCTTCATATTCCCCCAAATCCATCGCAGTCATGCAGTAGATGCTTAATAATTGTGTAAGGCAGTAGAAGAAATTTCAGCCTTCGCGGGGTAAGCAGATTACTATCTCTTGAAGCAGAGACCTTACATGCAACATCCTCTATCATACCAGGCTTCCAAAAACATAACCTTTAGTTACTGCTTTTCAAAGCCCTTATGTTATAGGTCATATAAGTGCATTTGAAGGGAAGAACTATTTTAAAGTGTTAATAAGCCACTTCAGAAAGATCTGTTCCCCCACATACTTTACACTTCTCAATTTGAAGAGCTTCCAATACTTGGCCACTAAGTATTCAATTTTAAAAATATTAACCATTTATGAAAAGTGATAATTTCAGCCACCGATAATTATCTATTTTATGAGTAAAAACAAGTCACATAAATAAAAGAATGCTTTTCTTCTTTAAAAGGTCCATTTCGCTTGCATAATACATACAGAGACTTAACTAGACAGGTAAAGTGGGTTTATACATAAGCATGAACTCTTGCAGAAACCTGCATACAACTGTACACCAGGTATTTCAGGCAAAAGAAACCAAAGAGGGGGAAGATAACTCTGGACGTTATTCTTTTACACTATTATTACCAACAACATTTTAAGGCAGGAACTCACATTTTGCACACTAACTACACAAAAAGATAAAAACCAATCAAACAGAAAAAGAAAGCCACATCAAGCCCCTGGAAAATATTTTATCCTGGAAGAGTAAAAATGTCAAAATAACATACTTCTCTTCTTTGGTAATGAAGGTTTCATATAATCGCGGGAGCAAAGGGGGCTCAACTCCGTATTGATGGAGCAAAGAAAGGGCTGTGCACAAGAGTAATCATTTAAAGCCTGTAAAAGCAACGGGTAAAGTACAAAATTTTTTAAATGTCTAAAGGATGAAAGGAGAAGGTCCAAGTCACAGATTAGATAAGGACTAGCGAAAACTGCAAGGTCACTGGGATCTACCAGGTCACAAAGGTGGAGGTGGGGGTTGTGTTGGGCGGGGGGTAGGGGGGGCGGCTGCAGAGTCAGTGAAGAACCAGGAGTGATAAAAACACGGCAGAAAAAGACGTTCTAAGGCGGGGAGTCCTTGGTTTGGGACGGTGGGACTGCGGGGAAAGTCAGGGCACTGGGAGTAAGTCCATATATTAGGGTTTTCTTGGAGAGGTGTTAGAGAAAGGAAGGAAGGTTGAAAGAAGGGAAGGAAGCTTAAGAACTGCGGCTGCCGAGTCACGGAAACACTTTTCTCCGCTCCAGTATCATTAGCTCAGGCCTGTGCCAGGGCCAACTCGGGGCAGGACCCGTGACCCCACCCCAGAAAACTCCCAGCCCCCGGGCTGGAGTCGGCAGCCAGGGCGACGCGGACGGCCCCCGACTGCCCTCGGAGGGTCCCGCCCCGCGGCGGACCGTGCCGGGCTCAGGGCACCGCCGCAGAGGCTCCCGGCCCGCGCCCCCGGAGCCCCCGCCCCGCCCGCGACCCCAGCCCCTAGCCCAGCGCCGCGGCGTCCTTACCCGGCGCGAAGCCGTCGGCTCCCGGCGGCCCGGCGGCCCGGCGGCCACGGCAGCGGCGCCTCCTCCACCGGCGGGCGCCCTCACCCTTCCGTGCCCAAGATCGCCATCTCGCAGCAGGCGCGGCGGCGACAGCCACCCAGGCGTCGGCCCCGGCAGCCCAGGCCGCCTGCAGCCACTCGGAACCCGCTTGCCGCGCTCGCCGACACCCGACCCTCCCCCCACCCCCACCCCGGCCACGCGCCACCTCCGGCCGACCCCACGCCTCCCTCCTCGGGAGCGCGCCGCGCCCGGAGCGCGCGCCTCCCTGCCGGCTCGACCCCGCGTTCAGCGACGCGGCCTCCCAGAGCCTCCAACTCCGGACCCGGAATCCGGCTTCCCGCGAGCATGCGCAGCGAGGGAGACCCGAGGATGCCTTTGGAAGACTCCGCTTCTCCGGGTCTTCGGAGCGGTCGAGGGAGGGGGAGAGCCAGCCAATGGGAGGGAGGGGGCGAGGCCTGAACCTGTGGAAGGGGAGGAGACGTCGCCGAGATTTGGGAAGAGGCTTCAGTAAGTCTTGGTGGTTGCTGCTGACTTGACTTTCCGGTTCGCGGCCAGACCCGCTCATGACTTTCAGTAAGGTCCTTGAGGCACTGGCGTTCTTTTCTTGAACGCTTTACGGCAAAAGGAGGCTGTTAAGAAATACTCCTTGACCTAGCTGAGTGTTTGACTTACAACCCATTGCAAGAGTAAATAATTGCATTTAGCAGATGGTCATACCAGAAGAGTTCCAGTCCACTTTTACTGGTAACCAAAACGTTCACTACCCCAACCCCACAAGAGTACAATGATAGAACTAATACTGAGCAAGTGCATGTGTCTGTGCAATTAATGAATACAGCAGTTCCATAAAGAAGGGCCTATTATCCCCATTTATACAAATGAGTCAATTAGCCTGGAGAAGAGCTCTTGGTTCTGTGCCTTGCTTTTAGAACCAAGGCCACCCTGCAAATAGAAATCAGTAACGACCACGTTACTCATCATATGACCTGTTCCTCTACTTCAGAGAGATAAAAAAGGTCATCCAGCATGGATTTCTACAATTTTTGCCAGATGCTTCACCCAAACCCCACAAATTACCTACACCCACACCCAAGCTTACTAGTTTTCCTCTATCTCAGGCTGGCTGTCCCTGCTCCCCTCCAACCAAAACTCTCCACTGACTGCTCCCTCCTGTAAGGCCCTCCCTGGCATATCTTTAACCTCATCCTTTCTGTTGAGTACAACTCTTCCGCATAATCATGTTTAAGACTTTTCTGTATGAAACTTTCCCTTGCCTTTAAACCTTTTTCTAGTTCTCTCTCTTCTTCCGTCATAACTAAACCTTTGAAAGAATTGTGTACCAAGAACATTGGCATTCGTGAGTATTTGTAGGATTCAATAAATATCTCTTGACTGAATAAATGCAAATGCACATTCTCTTCCTCTCCACTCTATCAGCTTCTACCCTCTGACTTCCTACCTGGGTCTGATGCATACTGTATCCACAATGATTATTCTAAAACATACATCTGAGCCCATCACTCCACTGCTTACAATCTTTCATTGGCTCATCAGAGCTTTCAAGACAAAAGTTAACATGGTCTTCAAGGCTTCTTTCATGCTCACATGCTCTGTCTCTCCTGTTATGACAAACTCTTCAGAGTTCCTGATTGTGCTCACTCATCTCTACTTTGAAGGGTACTGTTTCCTCTAAACTTTCCCTCACCTTTTTGCTTGTCCAGCTCCTTTAAAAATAAATTCAAGAACATGCTCCCAAGTGCACTCTCAGACATAACCTATGCATACCCAGCAGAGGTCTGCACTCCATCTGCAGAGTGCACACATGCCTCCTCTCACTTCCCGCTCTACTTCCAGCTCTCCCAAGTCCTCAGTTTCTGCCTCAGGTGAGCTCCATTCAGCAGTTCCTTGTACTCACCTAGGCCCTTACGTTGACAGCAAACATTGGACCAGCCTTTCATTATTAAATATTTCTTTGGTGTTCAAATGAACACTATTACAAATATCTTTTCATCCATCATTGCCCATGTCCTTACTTACTGCCTTAATTTACATCCTTAAAAGTAATAGAAAGTGTGAACAATTTTAGCCCTCTTGAAACATATTGGCAAGTTACCTTCCAGGAAGAACTTAGGCCTAGGTTCACACTGCCTGGGATAAAAACCCAGCTCTGCCACCTGGGGCCAGATTCCTATTTTCATGGATCCTAGATACTTTTACTTTGTGGATCTCTTCTTCCATAAAATAATATTTAAAATTATATTTATAACTGAATTGTTATAAAGACAACATACTGATATTGTACATTAAAACATTTTCTTTGACCTAAGCATTCATTTTTTTCTTTCTGATTTTAAAAGAAATTAAAACATTTTATGGGCCTCTAAAAGTATGGTGAGCCTGAGGCGCTGTGCCTATCATGGCAGCTGGGTAAGTCAACACTTCTGCCACCTATGAGCTATGAGGTTTGGCCAAAGTCCTTAATCTGTGCCTCAACCAGAAAATAGGTATAATGCTACCATATGATGTTGTCATTAAAAGAAAATGAGTTGCTACAAATAAAATACCTAGAACTATGTGGCACATGATCAATAAATTACTGATATTATAATTGTCATTCTCAATTGTCCCACAGCACTATATGAGAATATGTGATTGTCCTTCTTCACTGTGCCAAAATCATCATGGTATATTCTCATCTTGGTATATTCTCATCACAGGGCAAATATGGTATCTCATTGTTTGTCCATTGTCCATTTTCTTGCTAGGATATTCACAAAAAGTTGCTTTATACAATGTAGATATTGATCCAAAATAAAATTATTAGTCTTTTCCATTTTTGTTTTCTTCTATTATTTTTTGCTTTGCAACTTCATTGCCATCCTGAGATCATGTTATTTATCTGCCTTTACTTTTTTCTACATGTTTGATAATTTTGCTTTATCCATTAAATAATTTAATCCTTTCAGATTTATTTTGGTGTGATGATCTACCTTTTCTTTCTCATGGTCTCCCCCAGCTCATTTGTTAAAGAATCTTTCTCCAACTATGATGGTTTTAAAATACACCCACAACTTCATCAATACTCCCCCCTTCAAAAAGTGGAGTCTAATTCCCTTTCAAATGAATGTGGGCTGTACTTAGCAACTTATTTTTCTTTCTTTCATCAGAATTTTACTCTCAAGTAGAAACAGGATTGCAGTGCCATTACTCTGAGTTCATCCTCTTCTCCCACACATGATTATATAAGGAAAGGCATTAGTGCGCTAGTGACTTATTTCTAATGAGTACAATACAGCAAAAGTGACAGTATGTACTTTCCAAGAGCAGGTCTTAAAAAGGTATTGTGGCTCCTCTCTACTCTCTCTCAGATCACTTGCTCTGAAGAAGGCAGTTACCGTGTCATGAAGACATATCAAGTAGCCTTATCAGAGGCCCACATAGCAAGGAACTGAATATCTTGCCAACAACCAGCAAGGATATGAGGCCTCCTGCCAATCTCCATGTATATGAAGCAATCCTGGAAGTGGATCCACCAGCCTCAGTCAGGCTTTGGATAATACAGACATCTTGGCTACAACCTCGTTAGAGACCTTGAACCAGAAACCCCAACTAAATCATTCTCAAATACCTGACCCATAGTAACTGTGAGGTAATAAATGTTCATTGTTTTAAGCCACTAAATTTGGGGGATAATTTGTTATGCAGCAATACATAATAAATACACTAACCCAGTGGTTCTCAACTGGGGACTATCTTGTATCCCAGGGGACATTTGTAAATGTTGTGAGACATTTTTGATTATCTCAGCTAGGGAGCTGGTGGAGATTTCCACTGGCATTTTGTGGGTAGAGGCCAGAGAGTGCTAAACATCCTTCAGTGCACAGGCCAGCGCACACACACACACACACACACACACACACACACACACAAGCAAAGAATTATCAGATCCAAAATGGCAATAATACTGAAGATGAGAAAACCTTCACTAACCTGTTTTCCCTGCACCTTAAATTTTCTTTCTTTCACATACACTTGTTTCATATCCTTTGCTCATCTGGTTGCTGCTTTACCGTGTTTTACCCCTGGTCCTAGGCAACCACCAATCTGCTCTCTGTCACTAGAGAATAACTTTACTTTTTCAAAGGATTGGTGTAAATGGAATCAGACAGTGTGCACTTTTTCGTGTCTGGCTTCTTCAGCTCAGCATATTTTAAAGATTCATTCCTGTTGTTCTGTGTAGCAGTAGTTGCTTCTTTTCTTATTGCTGACTATTATTTCTATTGTATGGATTTGCCAAATTTTTTTATATTTGTCTTATTGCTGAACATTTAATTTGTTTCCAGCTTTTGGCTATAAAGACTGAAGATTCTATGAACATTGGGTTAAAGTTCTTTGTGATGACATATGTTTTCATTTTTCTTGGGTAAATAATGCCAAGGAATGGAATTGTTGGGTCACATGGTAAGTATATATTTAATTATAAGAAATTGCCAAACTGCTCTCCAAAGTGGTTGTGCCATTTTACATTCCCACCACCAATGTACGGGAGTTCCAATTTTCTATTTCCTTTCAAACACTTGGTAATGTCAGTCCTTTCTGATTTTAGCCATTCTAGTAGGTGTGTAGCAGTAAGTCACTGTGTTTTAATTTCTATTTCTCTGATAACTAATGATGTTGAGCATCTTCTCATGTGATTATGGCTCATTTGTATATTTTCTTTTGTGAAGTGTTTGTTCAAATGTTTTGTCCATTTCAAATTGTTTTTGTCTCTTCAGTTTGTGTTCTATATACCAATCCTTTGTCAGATACATTTGTTGTGAATCTTTTCTCTCAGAATGTGGCTTGCTGTGGTCAGCCTCCAAGAAGGACCCCACTGATCTTGGCTTCCAGTGTCTATACTTTTATACAGTCTCCTCCCCTTTAGAGCGGACCCATATCAGATTTTCCAAGAGGAATTGTGAAAGTGATGGCATGTGACTTCTAAGACTAGGTCACGAGAGTCATTGTAGCTTGCACCCTGCCCTCTCGGATTGCTTGCTCTAGAGAATGTCTTTCGGAGGATCCATACAGAGAGGAACTAAGACCTATTGATAAACAGTCAGCAGCAACTTACCAGCCATATGCAGCATCTTAGAAATGAATCCTCCAGCCTCTGTCAAGCCTTCAGATGACTGCAATCTCATGTGACACTCCAAGCCAGAACTGGCCAGCCAAGCAATTCACATATTCCTAATCCATAAACACTGTGAGAAATAATAATTTTTTATTGTAGTTTTCAGTCACTAGGCTTTGGAGAAATTTTTTACACAGGAACAGTTAAACTCGCATTTAATTTTCTCAACAATATCCTTTGAAGAACAGAGTTTTTATTTTGCCAAAGTTCAACTTATCATCTCTTTGTCTTGTGACTCATGCTTTTTATGACATATGTAAGAAAGTTTACCTACTCCTATAGAGAAAAGATTTTTTAATATGTTTTCTTCTTGAAATTTAGTTTTAACTTTTTCATTTGAGACTATAATACATTTCAAATTAATTTTTGCATAAGGTATGAGGAAAGAGTCAATGTTAATTTTTTTCTAAATGGATATAATATTGTTTCAACACCATTTGTTGAAAAGACAGTCCTTTCCCCCCTGAACTAGCTTTAGCAACTCTGGTGAAAACTCAGTGTCTATTTTTGGACTCTTTAATCCATTCCATTTAACTATAAGCCTATCTTTATTACACTGTATTGATTACTATAACTTTAGAAAGTGTTGAAACCAGGAAGTGTAAATCTTCCAAATCTGTTCTTTTTCAAAATGATTTTGACTCTACCAGGTTCTTTGCATTTGCACATGAATTTTAGAATTAGCTATTTAATTTTTATTTTTGAAAAAATACCTCCAGGAATTTGGGATTGCTAATACGTAGATCAATTTAGGAAGAACTGACACATTAACAGTACTGAGTCTTCTCATCCATGAATATGGTATAGATCTCAGTTTACTCAGGTCTCCTCTAAATTCTCTTAGCAATGTTTTGTATTTTTGATAGTACTGGTATTGCATATACTTATCCTGAAGTATTTTATGCTTTTAATGCTATTGTAAATGGATTCTTAATTTCATTTTCTAATGGTTCATTGATAGTATATTTAAATACACTTGATTTTATTTAATATTGGCAGAGTGTGTTGAGAACTTGCTAATGAATTTATTAGTTCTAGTAGTGTTTTATAAATTTCTTGGGAGTTTTCATGTTCACTATCATACCTCTGCAAATAAAGAGAGTTTTACTTTTTCCTTTCCATTCTGTATGCTTTTATTTACCTTTCCCATTTTATTCCACTGACTAGAACACATAGTATAATGTGAACAGAAGTAGTAAGAAAGAGCATCCTTGCCTTGTTCCTGATTTTAAGGGAAAGCATTCAGTGTTGTACCATTAAATATGATGTTATCTCTAGATTTTTTGCATATGTCCTTTGCCAGGTTGAGGAAGTTCCCTTCCTTTCCTTAATTTGCTGAGAGTTTTTATTATGAATGAGTGTTAAATTTTACCAAATGCTTTCAAGGGGCATCTATTGAGATGATCTTATGTTTTTGTTTTTTTTTTCCTTTTTAGATTGTTGAGATGATGGATTAAATTGATTGATTTTCAAATATTAAACCAACCTTACATTCCTGAGATAAACCAAACTTGTTCTTGGTGTATTATACTTTTTATAGGTTGCTGGATTCTACTAGCTAAACTTTAAAAATATTAAGAAATCCAAGTTCATTGGGAATACTGGTCTGTAGTTTTCTTGTAATGTCTTTTTCTAGGTTTGTTATCAGGGTAAGTCTGGCCCAATAAAATGAGTTTGGAAGCTCCTTATCTACTTTCTGAAGAAGTTGTATAAGATTTTTATTATCTATTTCCTAAAGGTTTGAAAGGTTTTTTCAATTTTTAGCTTATTTTTTATTGAAATATGGTTGATTTACATGAACGCTTTCATCAATGAAGCTATCCAGGCCAGGAGTCTCCTTTTTGAGAAAATTTAAATTATGAATTTAATTTTGTTTCTAGATAAAAGACAATTTAATTTTTGATTTCTTCTTCTGCCAGTTTTGGAAATTTGTGTCTGTCAAGGTTTTTTTCCATTTCATTTAAGTTGTCAGATTTATTCGCCTAAAGTTATTTATAATATATATTATTCTTTAACATTTGTTTAATATTGGATATCTCATTGTTTATTCCTCATGTTAGTATTTTATGTTTTCTCTCTTTTTCACTTGAAAGCTTAGTGAAAGGTATTTCATTTGATTGATCTCTTCAAAAAAGAAGCTTCAGTATCATTAATTCTACTGCCTGTTCCTCTTTTATTTATTTCAGCTTTTATCATCATTATTGCCACATTTGTACTTACTTGGGACTTATTTGCTCTTCTTTTTCTAGCTCATTAAGGTGAAAGCTTACATTATTCACTTGGGATCTCATTGCTTTTCTACCATAAGCATTTAGAGCACAGATTTCCTTCTGATCACTGCTTTAGATGTACCTCCAAAATTTAGATATATTTTATCTCAATTTTCATTTAGTTCTAAATATTTCCTGATAGTCCTTGTGATTTCTTCTTTGACCCATGAGTTATTAGGAAATCTGTTGTACATTTTCCAAATATTTGGGAATTTCCCAGATATCTTTTTGTTATTGTTTTCTAATTTAACTCCATTATGGTCAGAGTATATACTCTAGCATTTCTATCTTTTCAAATTATTGATACTTGTTTTATCCCCCAGTATTCTTGGTGAATTTTTCATTTGCACATGAATAGTGTGTATTCTCTTGTTGGGGAGAGTGAAGATTATTCTATAAATGGCTATTAGGTCAAGTTGGATGACAGTATTGTTCAAGCTTTCTATAGTTTTACTGAGTTTTGTCTACTTGTTCTATCAATTACTGAGAGGAATAAAGAAATCTCTATAAATCTAGATGTACTTTTTTGTCCTTTCAATTCTTTCAGCTCTCAATTCATGTATTTTGTAGATCTATTATTAGGTGTTTACACATTAAGAGTGTTATGGAGTCTTTATCATTACATAATTTCCCTCTTAATCTCTGTTCGGGTTACTTGTTCTGAAATTTAATTTTTCTTATACTAATATATCCACTCCAGATTTCTTATGATTAGTGTTTGTGTGGTACCTTTTTCCATCTTTTTCTTTAATGATTCAGTGTCTTCATATTTAAAGTAGTTTTCTTGTAGACAGCATTAATTGAGCCTCGATATTTTAGCCATAGTTTCTGTTGTACAACAAAGTGAATCACCATATGCATACATATATCCCTATATCCCCTCTCTCTTGAGCCTCCCTCCCACTCTCCCTATCCCGCCCCTCTAGGTCATCGCAAAGCACCAAGCTGATCTCCCTGTGCTATGCTGCTGCTTCCCACTAGCTATCTATTTTACATTTTGTAGTGTATATATGTCAATGCTACTCTCACTTTGCCCCAGCTTCCTCCTCCCCACCCCATGTCCTCAAATCCATTCTCTATGTCTACGTCTTTATTCCTGCCCTGCTGCTAGGTTCATCAGTACCATTTTTTTTTTTTTTTTTTAGATTCCATATATATACATTAGTATACGGCTTTTGTTTTTCTCTTTCTGACTTACTTCACTCTGCATGATCGACCCTAGGTCCATCCACCTCATTATAAATAACTCAATTTCATTTCTTTTTATGGCTGAGTAATATTCTACTGTATATATGTGCCACATCTTCTTTATCCATTCATCTGTTGATGGGCATTTAGGTTGCTTCCATGTCCTGGCTATTGTAAACAGTGCTGCAGTGAACATTGTGGTACATGTCTCATTTTGAATCATGGTTTTCTCAGGGTATATGCCATTTACCTTTTAAATTTTCTTTTCTATTTGTACCATCTTGTTTCTTTTTCCTCTTTTCCTCCTTATTTTCGATTAGACAAGTAGTTTTTAATGTTCAATTTTATCTCCATTATTAAGTTATTAGTTGTAGCTCTTAGTAGTTTTTTAGTGGTTGTCTTAGGGTTTATAGTATGCATCTTTAATTTATGCAGTCTAACTCCAGATAATATTACACCACTTTGTGTTTAATGTAAGAAATTTACAATAGTATACTTCCATTTCTCCCTTTCTCTTCTTAGTGCTATTGTTGTCATAGTTATTTTAAGTTCAGCACATATTATAACCTCTATAATATATTCTTAGCATTTTTGTGTTAAATAATTATCATTTGAAAAATTAAAAAATGAAAAAACTTTTTATATACCATTTCCAGTGATATTCACTGCTTTGTGTGGATCTGAATTACAAATTGATTTCAATTTCCTTCATCCTAAAGGACTTCCTTTAATATTTCTTGTAGTAAAGTTCTACTGGCAATAAATATCTCTGATTTCATTTGCCCAAAAAGTTTTATTTCTCTTTTCATTTTCAAAGGAATGTTTTTGCCTGAAAAGAATTCTAGTTTGATCACTTTTTTTTTACGTCAGTTCTCTGAAAATGCCATACATTGTCTTCTGGGTTGGATAGTTTCTGATGAAGAGCCTGAAGTAATTTTTATTTCTTTGTAGTAATGCACCTTTTGTCGTTATTATTTCTTTTAGAATGTGTTTCTTTATCAGTGGTTTTGAGCGACCTGATTATTATGTGTTTTTGTGTAATTTGCTATGTATTTACTTTGCATAAGATTTGATAAACTTCTTGAATTGTGGGTTTATATTTTGTTTTATTTAGAAAAGTTTTGGCTGTTGTTTCTTCCAATGCTTTTTCCTGCCTCCTCTTTCTAGCTCCTCCTGGGACTCCAATTACATATATTGTAATTAAACATATATAACATAATTTAAATAATTACTACTTAATTTTTTCCTGTAGGCCACTGAGGTTCTGTTTTTGTTGTTGTTGATATTTCAACTTGTTTATTTCTAGAGATTTTTTTTTTTCCTGTCTGCATTTCAGTTTGGATACTTTTGATTGCTATATCTTGAATTTCACTAATTTTTTTCTTTTGTAGTATCTAATCTACTATTAAGACCACCCAGTAAAATTCTTATTTCAGATATTGTATTTTTCAACCCTAGAAAAGTACACTTGGTGTTTTTAAAAATATCTTCTCTTTTCCTCTTCTTTATATTCACATTTTCCTTTAAATACTTGAACATGTTTACAATAGTTCTTTTGTCATTCTTGTCTGCTAATACCATCATTTATATCATTTCCTAGTTTGTTTCTATTGTCACATTATTCTTCTGGGATGAGAAACATGTTCATGCTTCTCTGCATGTCTAGTAAATTTTAATTGCATGCTGGACATCATAAGTGTGAGCTTGCTGAGTTCTGGGTTTTGTTTCTTTATCTTTTTTTTGAAAGAATGCTAAACTGAAATTTTGTTCTGTTAGCTAGATTACTTGATAATTGTCTAGATTTTTTTGGAATACATATTTTATTTAGAATGCAGCACTAACAGCATGATGATAAACTGTCACAGATTTGTATCAAGAAACACACAATCTTTAAAATGTGTCATTTTCATAAGTAATTTAAGTATAGCATTATTATTATTTGGTACTAGAGTCAAAGACAACGTTTAGATTCTTCAGTGTTGGGGTACTTAGTAACATCAAAATGATTGTCTAGTTAGACAGAGGAAAGAAATTCATATGCAGTTTCTTTTCTTTTTGCCAGTTCCCTTGCAGAAAGATCCATCTCCTCTCCTGAGAAATCATTAATAGGGAGAACTTCAACAACCTTCCAGGTCTTGTTCTTGATTATAACAGGGAATGAATTGAGCAGACCACTGGTAATACTATAGAAGTTGCCATAAGAGATAACACTCATGGACACAGATTCTCCCTCTGGGATTCCAAACCAGGTGTCTCTGATGTGGTCACAGATGGCTTTTGCAGCCGCCATTGCACTGGTTAGGTTTCAAACCTCGATGACAGCAGTACCACACTGCTGCACAGCCGTGATGAATTCTCCCTTGAGCCAGCTGTCATCTTCCAGAGCTGCATAAGTACCATCTTCCTTTCCTTGCAGTTTCACCTTGGCATGGTTGACATCTGGATACTGAGTTGAGGAATGGTTTCCCCAGATGATGACATTCTTTACATCATCAGAAGTCACATTAAATTTAGCACCAAGTTTAACAGAGCAATTCAGCTTGGCTGTGATCCAAAAGAGTCAAGCAACAAAAGTTCTCCTTGGGGACGGACTTGAAGCAATCAGGCCATTGGTATTGACTGAGTTTCCCACCACGATAACCTTAACTGACTTCTTGGCATACTTCTTCAAGGCTGCACCCTGGCATTTGAAGATTTTCACATTTGCTTTGAGTAAATCTTTCCTCTCTGTGCCATCCCTTTTTGGCATGGAGCCCAAAAGAATGGCTACAACCAGGTCTTTGAGGGCAATCTCTTCTTCATCTGTTGTGATGACATCTTTCAGGAAGGATGGGCAGTCTTGAAGTTCCATTAGGACACCATCCAGGACACCCATCATAGGAGTAATATACAACAGCACAAGAATTATAGGCTGGTCTTTACCAAAGACAGATCCATTTCCAATAGTGTACAGCAGTGAATATGCAATTTGATCAGCTGCTCCAGTCATAAGGACTCTGACTTGTTCAGAATTTGTAGTCGAGGGCCTTCTGCTTTCAAGGGCTTTGTGACAAAAACCCTTAAAAACACTGTTGACATGATTGGGAACTGCATGGAAAATTTCAACACCTGCCTCAGCTAGATTCTTTAAGTCTTGTTTTTAAGCTTTTTTTGGTGGGTTGATTTAGAGTAGACTGTACTCTGGGTATTCAATATGGCTCCTAGAATCTGGCTGGCCAGAACTCAAACATCTCCAAGTTCTTTGTGAGCTTTGAGAATCATCCACGTTACAGCTTCCTGGTCCATTCTTTATGTAGTCTTGAAAGGACTCGCCCTATGATATGTCACTGAGTATTCAGCAACAGTCTCATGGTGACTCCTATGCAGAATTCTGGGTCTCATTCTTCATGTTGCTTTCTCCTCTCCAGTTCTTTGCTCTACAAAGTTCAGTGATCTTCCCAAACTATGTTTTCTGTCACATCAACGCAGGGGGTTAATTTCACCTTAGTATCCATTCAGTCTTCCTCTACTACTGCACCAGCAGCAGAATTCCCAAGCATATGTTATTCTGTCTAAAATAATGCTCTGGGGCCACAGAAGTTCTATCTATGTTAGTTTTTGGTCCTCCATATCCAGTAGAATGATCTCAGAAGGTGGGGTGATCTTGATACTCAAAACTACTCTGCCATGAAAACTCCAATACCTTCACTTTTGGTGGTCATTTCACCAATATTATTTCCACATTCTTTAATCTTTTCATGATCTGGAAAGTGGATGTTAGATCAGTCTCACACAAGCATATGTTTCCATGTATGCATGTATACAAACACATGTATATACACACACACATACTCATACTCATCACACATTATCAGTAGCTGTTTTATTATCACAATAAAACATAGTAATAATGACTAAGATTTTTTTGAGACTTTATTATGAACTAGGAACTGTGACAAATACTTTTATTTTCCTCTTATGAAATATGAAGCTTAGAGAATTGGGGTAATTTGTACAAGGTCATACATTAAGTAATAGGTGAAGCCAAGTTTGAGTACAGCAAGCTTGACTCTACAGAAAGAATTGGTAAACAATGGCTTACAGACTGCCACCAGTTTTTGTAAGTTTTATCCCAAGAGAGCCAAGCACATTAATTTCTGTAGTGTCTGTGGCTTCTTTTGAGCTACAGTGGTAGAGTTGAGTAGTTGCAACATAGACTGAATGGCAGCCAAAAATATTTACTATCTGTCCCTCTACAGAATAAGTTTGCTGACCCTTACTCTAAATCATGAATTAATTACCTCTCTAATTTTCAAGGCCATCTCCACTGTTACCTTAAGGTAGCTTTTCAAGTCATTTTGCTGACCATGGAAATTCTCTTCATTCATATCCTCTGCTTTCAAAGTATACTTTTCAGCATACCAAAAATAGCCCATCATTAAGAGCTATATCACTCACTTTCAAAACGTCTGTCTCTATCCTCCAGAATGGAAAGTTTTTGAAAGCAGGTGTTTTGTCTACTGTGTTCACTGCTGTATCACCAGTGCCTAAAACAGAGCCTGACACACGATAGGTGTTAAGCTGTATAACTTTTAATGGATGATCCTTTGACCGTACAAATTACTATTTGATTAAACTCACATAGACTCCATCCTTCCCTAGCTGAGCCAATAAGGAAAGGTAGCTTCTTTCTTTCATATATGCTTCCTTTCCCATTGATTCATAAGGCTACTTTTCCTTTTTTTTTTGAAATCATGGGCTAAATTACTACATGTAAGTTAAATCAGTTGTCAGCTGAGGCTGGTCCACCTTTTGATATTTAAAGAAAACCGGTTCTAACTACTCAGCCAACATCCTATGAGAAGTCTAATCTCCTTCCCTCCCTCCTACAACTTCTCTGCATTTTTAAAAGAATATATTCAACGGCCTCGGCTGTGTGAATCAGCTTCAAATTAACTTTTGCTTTCACACATATCTCATCCCACATGGCTGCTGTCTTCTCTGCCCCACACTCTACGTGAATTTCAAGACTCTTTTTCTTGGACTCCTTCTCAACACCCTACCCCCTCCAAAAAAACTCACACAAAGTTTTCTTTGTATGTAGCATTCTTCACTCACAGTTAGAGGGAGACAAAGGGGATTTGCCTGCAGCAATGCAAACAACTTAAAGTCTTTAGAAATTCCATGCTTTCAAAAAGCCTTGAGGGGCTTCCCTGGTGGCGCAGTGGTTGAGAGTCCACCTGCCGATGCAGGGGACACGGGTTTGTGCCCCGGTCCGGGAAGATCCCACATGCCGCAGAGTGGCTGGGCCCGTGAGCCATGGCCGCTGAGCCTGCGCATCTGGAGCCTGTGCTCCGCAACAGGAGAGACCATAACAGTGAGGGGCCCGCGTACTGCAAAAAAAAAAAAAAAAAAGCCTTCAGCCAACATACAGCCAGGAATTTCTCACTGGTCACCTCTCTCTACAAGCATGGTGATTCTTCCTCTCTTCACTGTCTCTTCATACAATTTAAAAAAAAATTTTTTGGGCACAGTGGTTTGTCTATCTCTTTGTTACATTATCTTCTTCCAACCTAAGCCCCCAGGGTCTCGCCTTTTACCTTTATGCAATATATTAAGATATCTTTCTCAATGAAATGATTTCTTCCCCAAGAGAAATCTGGCACCAAATGTTAAAAAAATATTTTTTTTCATCCCATTAAACAAGAATTTATTTCTGGGCCATCTATTCTATCCATTTCATTCATCTTTCTGTTTTTTGCATCCATTAGTATTACATTTTTCATTACTATCACTATAGTATATGGCTTAATGCCCATAAGGAGGGTTGATATACCAAATGTTTAACAACTGCTAAAGCACAAACATGAACCAATCAGAACAAATGAACTGACCAGTCATAACAGGGGGCTGAACACAACCCATAGGGTTCCGTAAGGGTGTGTGTACAGGCTGCCTTTAGGGAAGTATCCTTCATTACTACTCTCCTTTTTCAAAATTTTCTTGGTTATTCTCACATGACTGTTGTTATCAGTTTTATTAGTCATTTTGTCTAATTAAAAAAAAAAAACTCATCAATATTGTGATTGCAATTGCACTGTTCTTCCCAAATCAATCTACAGGTTCATTGCAATTCTAACCATAATCCTATTGAGTTGATTCTCTTTGCTTTGTCATCTTATCACCTCTTTCCTACTACTTCCTGAAAAAAGCAACTAATGTGTGTGGTGGAGGTCCAGGATGCTGAATGTAAAAATAGTGACAGAGTATTCAAAGGTCAGTGTACAAATGTGGCTTCCTTTGAGCAGGCCTAGATATCATTACTGTTCTATTCTCTCTATCTTCTTTTCACCAATACTCTCTTTTCATCAACACAACATAGTGGTGGGCCAGATTGTTGGGAAAAGAACACACTTGGGGATTAGTGGCAAGGGGAAGGTCCCTAATAATAAAGTGTTACTTTGTTACTTTGCTCTGCTCTGTCCTTTCTTCCTGTATGTATATTACTCAAGGACTCTTCAGGAGGGAGACAGGTCTGGATCACAGTTCCACTCAGATCTTCCTGGGTACCTGTAACTCCACTTTAATTTCACTATCACTTCTGTTTTGTCATTAAATATAGTATTCTTGGCATTTGTTTACATCTCTCTGTATTTCCCCAGCAAAATGTTACAGTTTTCTTTATAGAGATCCACCAGATTAAGAACTTTACTAGAAAACTATATAAAATAATATTAAATCTATACTAGTACATCAATTGCCTTTTTCAACATATCTTTCAAGATGATCCATCATTTTTCCCTTTTGACCATTGATAGGATGTATTATTATGATATTGTGATTTATAATAAGAAATATATATTTGGTCTTCATTTGTTTCTGGCACAGAGCTCCTAAAACCCTTGGAATTTCCTAAGTAATAAGATGAGAAAGGGGGAATTCCCTGGAGGTCCAGTGGTTAGAACTCCATGCTTCAACTGCAGGTGGCACGGGTTCGATCTCTGGTCAGGGAACTAAGATCCTGCATCCTGCATGCCATGTGGCGTGACAAAAAAGGGGGGAAAAAAAACCAATAAGGCAAGAAAGGTTTCTTGATATTCATAAGAAACTCCTTTCAACTACACTTAAGTTTATGTTAATGAGGTGACTTTTGGACAGCACCCAAGGATGGGGCCTGGTTCCCAGGAGAACCAACCATGTGATTAGAGAATTGGAACCCCCTTGACCTCCAAGGAGAGGAGAGGGGCTAGAGTTTGAATCAATTGCCAATGGCCAATGATTTAATCAATCATGACTAGGTAATGAAGCTTCAGTAAAAAAAACAAAAAGGATGGGATCAGAGAACTTCCGGATGAGCATGTGGAGATGAGGGGGGGAGAGTGGCATGCTTGGGGAGAGCATGGAAACTTTGTACCTTTACCCAAGCCTTGACCTGTGTATCCCATCTTGCTGTTCCTGAGTTACATACTTTTATAATAAACCAGTCATCTAATAAGTAAAGTGTTTCTCTGAATTCTGTGAGCCACTCTAGCAAATTACTTGAACCTATGAAGGGGGTCATGGGAACTTCCAATCTATAGTCACAGCACAGGTTACAACCTGAACTTGGGATTGGCGTCTGAAGTGGGGGATGGGACAGTCTTGTAAGACTGAGCCCTTGACCTATGGGATCTGATGCTATCTCCAGGTAGACTGTGTCAGAATTGAGTTAAATTGTAGGACACCTGTCAGTGTCTGCTGAAAATGGGAGAATTGCTTGGTGTTAAAAAAGCACACCTTGGAATTGTATAAATAGGTTTTCTCATAGTGAATTGTCCTTGCATTCTTGTATTGCCTTTTCTTGTTTGTAGTGGTTTTTATATTAAATGGTCTATGGAAAGCACTTGACAACTAGGTTACCCCCTTCTGAGAGGTCTCAGAGTGCTTGTAATACTTATACTCCCAACTGAGGGATTCTTTTTTTGCCCAATAATACCAACACTTGACAACAGCTGAGCAGAGCAGTGATGGCTCTTAACCCAAGGACACTCATTTTTAAATTAGACTGTAGCTAAAGACATGCCTTGGAATGTGGTCTGCCAACAGTCTCCTGGAAGATGATTGTAGTACCAGACACTCAGAGAGAGATACAGGTAACAGAATGGCATGGAAACAAAGAAGCTTCACAGAAAGAAGCAGTAATCAGAAGCCATGGAGTAAACGTAAAAACAGTTAGATGGAAGTGGCTGTGAAATAAAAACTTCTAGTTTCTAGAAGGAATGAAACGGTCATTGTAGAAGCAAAGATGTTTAGCCATGAATATGGAAGAGAACTGGAGTAAAAAGCAACAGGTACTTGGGGCTGAAGGATCATAGGATGACCGAGACCCCCAGCTGCGTTACTGAAGTTGCAGAGACACTGAGCACCTATGCATCCTGAGTGGCATTCCAGTTTCTCAGGAAACCTGACCACGTGACTGTTGGCAGACTGTTTTTACATATATCCCCTTGTATCAACTGACATTACCTACATGTGGCTTTTTGCTGTCCGAAAAAAACCCAACTAAAGCAATTATTTTCTTAAAATATTGCTAGATTCAATTTTCCAGGTTTTTTGTTTGTTTGTTTTGATTTTGGTTTTTCTGTTTGTTTTAGTATTCATTCCAAAGATTTGCCTATACTTTGTCGTGTGTTTGTATGTATGCATGTGCATGCTTGTACGTGCACACTGTGTAGGTTAAATTTTTCTCTGTTACATCCTATTTCTTTCTCCATTGGACCGTCTGTATTACCGGTCTTAATCAGTTTTACTTTGCTGGATTTGGTAAACTTTCAGTTTACCATTGCTATTATTGCATAGCTTTCCTTTACCCTTATATTTGAGGAGTGTACCTCAGATGGAGAATATATATATATATATATATATATATATTTTTTTTTTAAATCTGTAGCTTTGTGAAACTGGGTGCCAAATTCCAAATCAAAATTCAAAACTTTTAAACACTGTAGTATATTTCTTAGAGAACTCTACTTTCTGAAGTATCCAGAATCCATTATGTGGAAATGTTAAGCATTCTCCTGAACAGGTTTTTAAAGTTTAGTGTCATGTAGGTTCAGGAATCCAGGTGTCCTTAGATTGGTTTTATTAATGACTCCACCTAATGGCCTCTATGAATCCACAATGTTTGTCCTGTAACTTTAAAGTTTCCTCCCACTCTGACTCTAGGCTTGAGCATGTGACTAGCTTTGGGCAATAGGATGTTGCCTACCTGACACAAGCAGAGACTTGAAAAGTGCAAATGATTTTTTAATTATCCTCTTGCGTGATTGGGCTTGCTCACTATTCCCCCCTGCCATGCTTTGAAATCATGCCAGGGCTAGCCTGCAGGAAGAATGTGAGAGGCATGTGGAAGAGAGCTGAGTTGTTCCAGACGTCCCAGCTAGGGCCATCCTAGATCAGCCCACTGCCAGCTGGCCCCCCAGATATGTGAGGAAATCCAACTGAGATCAGAAGAACCTCTCAGCTAAACTCATTCAAAATCGTCAACTTGGGGTGAACACAATAAATGCTTGTTATTTTAAGCATTTAACTGAGGTTGGGATGGTTTGTTATGAGGCACTATTATGGCAATAGATAATACCGAGGTGCCAAAATAGCAATCAATCAATGGGGGGAACTCCCTGTGTATTTGAGGTGCCAAAGATGGTAGATATTCTCATATGTTCATATCTCTCTTTGTCTTCTTCTGTCTCTGAAAAAGCCCATTTACTACCCCAGGAAGAGTTATGGTACCAGAGAATATTCCCCTCTATTACTATGGCTGCATTTTAGACACTAGACTTGCCAAAAAAGAAGTCTGACTTTGCTCATTATGCAGTCTTTTGGTATTTGAAGTGTTAAGAAGTTAAGGATTTTATGTGATCAGGATAGTAGAGATAATGACATTCTCTGCCTCAAATTCTCATGTGGATTTAAGTTGTGGGTGAGAAGAAAGAGAATGTAATCAAGTTTGTGAATGCTTTCAGTTATGACCTTTCCTGATGTCTCATAGACTGTAGATGCCTTTTAAAGAAATCTGGAAATACAGGCTGTCAGTTGAAGTCTTTGCTCTTATATTAGGCAGATATAGGTTTATAAATAAAAGACACAGAGGCTTCAGTTCAAGTTAACAAACATTTATTGATCACCTGTTATGTACGAGGCATTAAGAATACAAAATCAGTGAAAGTTAGCCTCTGTCCTAGAGGAACATAGAGTTCAGAAAAGAGACAGACAAAAAAATCACAATTTCAATAGGGTAAGCACAGTGACGGGGCATTCACACAAAGCATGTGGTGGTCTAGGGGGTGTCAGATATTGGATGCGGGGCTGTGTTTGTGTGAGATTTAAAGAGTGGGTAGATTTAGACAAGTAACAGATGGACCTTGGTGGAAATGAATTCCAGCAAAGAGCAAGGGTATGAACAATGACCTGGAGGGTGGAACAACATGGATTATCCTGGAAGCCACAAAACATCATGTGGGATCAGGAGTTATACTTGCCAAAATATAATTAAAGACCTGTTAGGTATTTGCTTATATTGTCAAATATGCGATTATTTTTTGGTAATAAAGTTTTTGTTTTATATTACATGTTAGGAAAATAATTTTGAGCCTTTTAGTACCTTCTGGATTTCTGTAAATGCCATGTGGACAGAGACCAAGTTTATCTTATTTACTCCTGCATCTCAGCAACCAGCACAGTGTCTGGCTCTTCATATGGATTCAATACATATATGTTGAGCAAGTGACTGAATTCTCAAATGTGTCAGTCTCTGCCAAAATCTAGTAGAAATTTATCTTTAAATTATTCTTTTAAATTTACTCATAAAGACATATTTTCTTGAATAATTTATCTTTCTCAAATTGTCTTCAATAAAGATAGCTTAATCTTCAGTTTTATAATTCTCCCCACATTTATTCTTTCAGTTTTTGAGATATAATTTACATACTTACAGCACTGTATAAGATTAGGATGTACAACATAATCCTTATTTTTGGATTTTAAAATATATGTAATTCTTGCTGTTGTTTTCTCCCCATACATCCATCTGTCTTATCATTCAACATATTCCTATTGAATACTTGATTATATGCCAGCATTGTGATACACACTAGAGGAAGAGTAGTAATAGTTCAGACCTGCTCTGGGCCCCAGTGGAGCATGTAGTCCAGTGAGGTAAACAGGCCAATATTGAACAAAGAATTTACAAGCACATTGAGTTTACAAACAAAAGTGAATAGCTTTATGTGAGTGTGTAACAGCTTCTTAAAGCCTCTATTCAATATGGATTATTACATGATGATTATATAACGTGTATTTTATCACACTTTACTTTGTGTTCTCTGCTTTCTGTTTTATTATACTACATTTATAATTAATATGTAGCACGTGGAAAGCACACTATAAACATTACTTGATTGTATAAATGAAAGAATAAATGAATATTTCTTCATAGAATTTGCCTTTTATCATTTAATTATTATCTTGATACTGTTGCTCAAAAGCACATGTACTCTTTGTGGGAAGATGTACATATTTTTCTTTTGATGACACATCTGTTAATTGAGTGAAATGTTCATGGGAATGGTATAGGTAATTTATACTGTCTACAATTAATTTGTACTGTTCAGCATTCCATTACAGCCCTGATCTATAGCTTATTGGCTTAGTTTCTGTGTAAAATGAGGTTATTGGCCAAATCTGTTTGGTTATCTCATTTTAGTCAACAAATATTTATTAAAAGTTCATGTAAGTTGGGACTTCTCTGGTGGTCCGGTGGTTAAGAATCCGCCTTCCAATGCAGGGGACGCAGGTTTGATCCCTGGTCTGGGAACTAAGGTCTCACATGCCATGGGGCAACTAAGCCCGCACACTCTAGAGCCTGTGCACCACAACTAGACAGCCCTCACATCGCAACTACTGAGCCCACGCGCTCTGGAGCCCACGCATCACAACTAGAAAGAAGCCCGCGTGCTGCAGCGAAAGATCCCACATGCCGCAAAGATCTCGCGAGACGCAACTAAGACCCAATGCAGCCAAATAAATAAATATTTTTTTAAAAGTTCATGTAAGTTATGTGGCAGATGTGAGGAATCCAAGGAACAGGTTCCCTTATAGAAATTGCAATACTGGACAAAAATACAATAGCATGTGAGAAGTTAAAAACAATTTAGCACAAGAAAACATATGTATTATATATCTTCTAGACAAAGTATTGTGCTAGGTAATATGAGGGAACAAAAGAGAAGAGTAAGAAGTATTCCATGCCTTCAATTTGCTTATAATTTAGCTGAGGCAATAAGACAAATATACTTAAAATGAAAATAACACCAAACAATAAATGATGCATTCTGGTGCTGAAGATCCTACAAGTCTTAGGACTTCAATGGATGGAAATCTCTTAAAGGATTGGCATATTTTGTCTTTCAACCAAACATTACAACAGTTACTCCAAAGTAGGGTGTGTGTACTTCAAGGGAGCACAAGACAATCTAGTAGTAGTAATAGTAGTAGTTTGGGAAGAAAATATTATAACTTCTACTTATTTAAAAATAATTTTAAAAAAGAAAGTAGCCTTTACTAACATTTAATAAAAAGGATTGACAATGGACTATCAGTTTGTAGCCCATAGATGTATGGTATTAGTATTTGACATGGTATCACATGGAAATGAAAGTGGAAATTACATCCTCCAGAACAAAGGGATGCCTCCTTCCAATCCTTCACTGCGAAGCATTGCAAGTTATAGGGGCCGCCTTAAGTTTTAACTAAACTAAATTTCATGAAATGGACAAGTCGCTTAAAAAATTCAGCAGATAAAATTAAGAACGCAAGCACAATTGAACACAAAAGAAAATCTTAGCTGTGACACTTCTTTTTGTGAATAAGTTTTTTGGCAGCCAAATTGCTAAACAAGATCTAATCAGATCTAACAAAAAGCCACCTCCCCTGAGATTCAAAGTTATGATGAAACCATTTGAAATGTGGATATTTTGTTATTATTGTTAACAAAGATTCTTATCTGCATGTATTGTGCCTTGAGATGTACTCGTGATTAGCAAGATATTAAAAGAAACAAGCATCCAAAACATAAGGACAATCTTTTACAAGTTTTTCAGAAATTTTCAAAGACAAGAGTTACTCAATCTGGCATTTAATGAAGTTTCACTGAACATAATAATAAATGTTTAGAAGTTTACTTATTAGTAAAAGACCCCTTGGAAAACTGTTTTCCTTTCAACATGAGTAAGACTGAAAAAAGCAATGAAGCGATAAGCCACAAACTAATATGTAGTCCTTTGTCAGCAGTGTTGGAAGATACATAGAAACTTTTCTGAAGACTGAGAAACAATCATTAGAACGAATTATGTAGCATTAGAATTTATGCAGTATTAGAACTGAGTGGATCTATCAGCATTTCTACCATGTCTCAAAATATATTTGCTAGATTGTATTTCAGAAAGAAAATTCATGATTGATCACAATTTTGTGCCTCTAAAGGAAGAGTATATTGAAGAAGATAAATTCTCAACAGTAAGAGAATCCTTGTTGATCTTCTTTAAAAAAGTGTTTTATGGGAAGTATATGTTATACTGCTTTGATGGAATTAAAAAAATTTAAACAGATTTTAATATAATGTTTCCATATGTGAAATCTTAACTGCATCATTGATAGGCAAGTTTTTCATCAGAGAAATTGAAGTCGAGAGTACATCAACACGGATGTTTTTAATTTCAAAAGAACACAACTCTTTAAAATGACATCAAATATTTACATGACTTTGTAATAAGATAGGGAATAACAATGATAATATTTGCTACCAGAGAATTTCACTGTTTATTTCACTGAAAAATACTTAAAGGAGCCGTTGAATTTAAAGGCAAATTAAGCATATCATTTACAAAAAGATTAGTGCTGAAAATGTGTTGACCTTTTCACTGATGACAGAGTGCAACTCAGCAGATATATAAAAGCAAGCACACTTACACTTTACATATCATTAAAGTAAACGGAACTTTTTTTACAGTGAATGAGTAAGTAAACAATTTTGGGAAAAACTGATATTACGGAGAATATTTGGAAAACAGATGTTTGGAAATATTTCCATTAATATGTGACATTATGGCTGAAAAAGGATACGTGTGTCACCTATAAGATTGTTTATTGTTGCAAACTTTAAAACTTTTCAAATAGAATTTTCTACACTATTTAACATCTTCCAAATGAAGAGTTTGAATCCTTTTGTTAATCTTTTTTTTTTTTTAACCCAGTGTCTACATCAAGGTGAACTGAACTGCCTGTCTGAATTTCAACAAGTTTGGTGTAATTGGTGTCTGGGAATGAAACACAAATTTCATATTTTAATAACTAAAGATAATGATGCACTTAATCCATTTGTATCAGCATATTTTTGAAGTATCTTTTTCATCTATGATAGCTGTTAAAATTAAGCATTGAATCAATTGAACTTAGAACCCAAGTCCTCAAAATATTATATCACCAAATGTTATACGAAGATTAAAATAAGATGATTTCACCAAGCAAGAACAAAAATGTTTATATTATTAATAAACACAATAAAATGTCGTGTTGGTTTTAAAATATTTATTTCATTGCTATCTAACCTTTCCTTTCAATTATTATTTTTTGACTTAGAGTTATGAGTGTACACAAAAAATCAATACAATGACACATGGATGCAATTTATTTTAAAAATGTTTGTAAATTTTTCACAAATGTACTCTCCCTCATTTAATAGAGGTATGGATTCAAATATTTTCTACTGATCAAGATATGTTGTCAAAAAAGTTTGGAAGTCATTGAATTGGTAAAAGGGATGGAGGTGGCTTTCTTGAGATAGTTAATCTGATAAAGTAACATGATATAATAGGGAAGGAAAAAAAGAAGCAATATAAAAAAAATTTAATATTATTAAAACACAAAAAACTGGAAATAATTTAGGATAGAGACCAACAGTTCTACACTTTTCAAAACCCTCTTTATATGATATACTATTCGTTTCAGTTCATCATTTGTTGGATGCCTATTATGCTCTGTTTGGCCCTGGCAATGAAAAGATGAATGATGTGGTCTCCTGTCCAGAGCTGCCCACTATCTAATGGGGAAAACAGAGCATGTGTGACCATGTGAAGTAGTGGAATCACGTGAACAGATAGATAATTTCCATAACATATTGTAAGCAGTATACGGAGGGGGTCTATGAATAATATAAGATGGTATCTAGTGACGTCTGATGGCATAGGGTTAGAGAAGGCTTCCTGGAGAAGGTGGAAGCTGAACTAAGCTTTCTTGAGACCATATTAAAGTATAATTGATTCATAAAAAGGAGTCTGAATAAACTACAAAGTATTCATTATAGTTTCATTTTGTTTAATGAGGCACAAAAATCTGTAAAGACAATTTCTAAAGATTTCTGTCCTCATAAAACATATAAAAAATTTTGATTGCTAAAGGTATAAACCTCGATTATCTGGAACATTCCTCAGATTACCCTTATGCCAGATCAATATCATACTTTCCTTTACTCTCTCTCATTCAGTCAACACTTCTTGAACACCAGCTCTGTTTCAGGCACTGAGCTGGATGCCAACAGTCAAATAAGACACTGTTTCTGCCTTCGAAGGACTTAAAGTCACGCTGCAGACAGTGTTGTAAAGCGGCACATGTAAGTTAGTGTGAGAATTGCTGCAATGAAGGATGAAACAAGCACACGTTGCTGTTTTGATCAAAGAAGAGACTACCTTTTTCTGAAAGAGGAAAGTGGACCATATCAGAAAAGCCTTCCTAGAAGTGATGGTTAATCTAGGTCTTGAAGAATGAATATGACTTTGCCAAGAAGATGTTGGAAGAAGATGGGAGAAGAACAGCACATGCAAGTGCAAGGAAGCCTGCTGCCATTTTCTAGCCCCTTATAAACTATTTTTTATTCACAGTCTTGTTCACCATTACTTCACAACTTCTTGCTTAGTTAGACAAATTCTATTAAATTAAGATTTACAAAATGTCTACCTTTAGCATGTCTACAATCTGATTTACCTTTGGAAAGTGCACAAATTTAGAACTACTTTCTATATCAACACTGGACATTTGTACAAGTTGGAAGCACCAGATTCTTTATAGTCTTTGGCCTAGAAAGTGTGGCCTCATCGGCAGTTGTGGGTGGTGATTGGGTTTTATAGCTTCACTGGTCCTGTCTGCTAATCATTGCCTCCCTCACCCTGCCCTCCATATAAGGAAATCTTTCCCCTGGCACACCTATGGCTACCATGTTATAGCACAGAATCTTAAGGTCCTCAACCCCAAGGGCTCACCACAGCTGACTAGACAGACAACCCAGATTAAAATGACCCAAAACTCAGGCCAATAAGATTCTCTTTCTCAGAAAGAGAATCTGATGTTAAGATGCTATACTATACTTTGATCACTTGGTAGTAAAGAGTCCTGAATAAGGTATCTAAACTCTAGGCCTGCTGGTTGGCAGAGAAAAACTTTACACATAAGTGCCAAAAATGTCAACAGTCTGAGAAGTATACCTATGGACACAGGTAGAGGAAGCAAAGGTAGCATAGGAATACCTATCCAAAACTTATTAGGCCAGGGGTCAGGTTGCTCTACCAAAGAGTTTGAGGTGCCTTAAAATAGCTCTGTAGATTCTCATTACAAAGTCATTCACCTGGGTAGCTGAGAAGGATTTTCCAGTGGATCAGGTGAATAGGGAGTTTATTTGAAGGCTGTGTGGGAATCTCCATAATCCAACTGCAAACAGTACCACTATGCTTCATAAATGCTGAAAAAATTTTCAGACAAGCTACTTTCTCTTCTTTTTTCTTCAGACAGCACTATGTCTCTTTTCTGCATCTCTCTATCTTTATTACCTCCGTTTCATTCTCCTTAATGAAGCCAGGCTTCATTCACAAAGCTCTTAGTTCCTGTTCCTGAGTAACTTCAGATTAACATGAGCCTCTGTTATGCTCTGGAGCCATTTTGGCACAGATTTGATGTTACAGCTCCAGTAAACCCTACTGCTTATGAATTCAACCTCTTCTGTTACTTACTTTGAATTCTTGTGCCCAGGGCTATACCTCTCAGTTGACATTTTTGGTACTGATAGGTAGAGTTATTCTCTGTCAACTAGCAGTCTTAGACGTTTGGTCTTATTCAGAACCCTTTGCTACTAAGTTTTCAAAGCATAACTTCTGAATCTCAGTTGTCAAAATATTCTAGATAGTATAGATTTAAAAGGCATTGCTGGAGAATAGGCCAGTTGGCAAAAGTCCTGATGCTGGCACAGGGAAAACAAAGACCAGGTTCTGCCAGGATGTCATTTTTGTGGGGCTTGTCAGCAGCATGTTTCATCCAAGTTAAAACTAGAGTTAGGCCCTAGAGAGGATTAGGCAAGCTTGCTTGTTGCAGAAAACAAGCAGGATAGTGTAGGCATGGTGGTAGAAAAAGAGGCAAGGCTCAAGGTTAAATAGAATCTGATAGCAACAATATTGAGGCAGTCAAGAAAAACAAAGATTGGGCAATTGGGATTGACATGTATACACTGATGTGTATAAAGTTGATGACTAATAAGAACCTGCTATATAAAAAAATAAATTAAATTTAATTTTAAAAAAAAGGAAAACCAAAGAGGTCATAAATCAGGGCATGCTTGGAGGGAGTAGTTATTTCAGCCAAGAGCATTTGTTAAAAGAGGCCTATAATTTCAGAGCAGCTCAGAGTATTTGACTACATTCCTGCTTCTAGATCACAAAGAGCCTTTTGTAGACAAAGTAAGGACCAGTCAGCGGCCTTCAGAGCTGTTGTTCAAGAGGGATGAATGTGCCGTCTTCTGCACAGACTCGGATTTTGAATAGTCTATGATCCCCATAGGGGCTCTGATGGTTCACACCCCAGTGGTGCCAGCCTGGCACCTTGGAGAGGATTTCATTCTACTGAGTGTCAAGGTCACTCCCTATCACATTTCCCTAGTTTAGTTTCTTCATTGTACTTATCACCATCTGGAAATCTTATTTGCTTACCTTCTGTCTCCCCCCAGTAAAATGTAAATTCCTTTAGAATAGAAACATTAATCTGTTTTCTCCCCCCCATTGCTGTGTTTTTAGCACCTTGAACAATGCTTAGCTGTTAGTATGTTCTCAGTAAATATTTACTGAATAAATAAACAAAAGTCCATGAACTCAGTGACAGAATCAAGGGCCAAGGGCCTAGACAACAGTCCAAAGTGATCCTGACAGCTCTTGATTAAAATGTCTGCATTTTAAATATACTTAGAAAACTTGACTGGGTGTCAGCAACTGACACTGACCTCCCAGCCCATCCACACCCAAATTCTGTTGTCAATTGATTTAACAAATTTTCTAAGAGGAAAAAATGTGACCGTGCCCTTCTGGTGAGAAGAATATGTATCTACTTCTTCCCATTGAACAAGCCCTCAGCCTCAAATGTTTTCTCCTTTTCAGCCTGCTTCTGAGGTGACTCTCTGGCACCTTCCCCCCACCCCCATTTCGTCTCTTTCTTCCCAATAAACAAACTCCTCAGTTCGCATAGGTAATAAAACCTCTCTCTCAAGGAAGTGTAAGTGAGCATATTTTCAGGAAACAGCTGAAATTTCTCCCTGTACTTTGCTTTTTGAAAAGCAGTCATGTGGCTCAGTAGGTGTACAGCCCGCGTTTACTTTAACAAGGAGCCTCATGCTGAGTCAGCCTCTCTTCCTCCCAATTTCCTTTTCCATTCTTAGAAGATTGTTTGAATGAGTCCAAACTTGGCCCAGCACTTCTCGAAATGTAGTGGGACTCCATTTATTAGCATGAACACTGCCACTCTGGGAATACATATTTCTTTAGAGGGTGTAATCAAGTAAAAATAGCATTCTGTTAACAAAAGTAAGTTTTGTAGTCATTAAGAGGATATCTACTTTGTATGACGACTTTACACACGATCTCTTTCTTTGAAAGCAACAAGTTAGAGTGAATTTTATTAAGTTGCAGCATGAAATAATTAGCTTTAAAATCTAGTCATAAAATTTTCATTAGTGGCTGAGTCAATCGAAGATATTTATTCCTTTGGTGAGATAGACTGCTATCTCATAGGCATCCCAAACTTAACATGTTCGGAACGGAACCACTCACATCCCTATTAGGACCTTTCTTAATGTTCCCTATTTTAATAAGTGGTTCACAATCTAGTGGAAGAAAGATAAAAATCTACATTTGTGACACAGTAATAGTGCATTAATGAAGTTAGACACAAGATATTATATATGCTTAGGGAGGGGCAATTAATGCAACTAAATGCAATGGAACATAGAGGGCAATATTCTTTGTTATCAGAGCAGAATTTCCTGCAATCATTTAGAAATAGGTTAAAGCATACATTACTGGGTAATTCTTTTCAAATGTATCTTTCATCTTCCCTGCAGATGCTGTGTCTGTCTTACTCTTATTAGAGTTATCCCTTCAATAACATGGGTCATTCTTTTTGGTGTTTCTGCCTGAGAATTTAGTGCCTTTCTGATTCCTGTGTTTTCCTTACAAAACTGAATAGAACTGCTAGCCAAAAGGGCCAGCTGCTTTCATTATTCACCACGTTCAGGGTTCCCACTTCTTCAGCCACGGCTGAATCAGTAATGACTATTGTGGCGACCATTTTGATTATCACATCAGCTTAATTGCTTTGAGAAACTATCTTCTCTTTGCAAATCCCCTTTGGACTGCATAGTTAATGATAAGACTGTTAAAACTGAGAAACCAGTTTTAGAATTAATGAACTTTATAATTTGTCCTCTGAAAAGACAACTTTAGCTCTATGATATTTAAACAATATATTCAGAATTTCAATATGGAGAATTATTTACAACTCAACTAATTGTAGAACATATAATGATAATATAGTCTAGGTCTAATTTTCCAGCGTATTGTTGTGTATCGTACATAAACCCTATTCAATATGAGGTCTCTGTAGTTCAGTACAAAATATTTTCTCAGTAGAAAGGTGAGATGTTTCCTGGAACAGTTAGGCAAAGACCATTACTAGTCTCTTGACAAGAAGATCAGTTTTTATTTTTATGGATCTATTCATGCATACAGGTGAAATTTTTTTAAAAAAAATAATGAATTGCTAGTGAAATAGTATTCTGTAGTACTCAATAGTCATTTTCAGGTTTAGCAGGTAGTCAGTGGAATAGGCAACTGCTTGCGAAGAGGAAGATTTCCTGTCCCCCAAACACCAACCTATTCCCTACAATTTTCAGTATTTTATCCTCATTCCTTTGAGACTGAAAATGTTTTTGGTCTGCAAAGCCTTGATAGATAGGAAGATTTTGACAGGAAAAGAATAGGATCAAATGGGTTCCTAATTATAGAAATATAAATGTGCAAAAATTTAGAGGCATGGAAGAGGATATTTGGGAAAAGTGATTTTATTAGGTGATACCTTAAAAGTAATTTTATGGCGGATATTTATTATATGCTTATTATATACTAGGCTTCATGAGAACACCTTTACATAGATTACCATATATAATCTTCATATAAGTCCAATTTTAATAGGGCCCCATTTCAAAGTGAAAAAAATTAATCTTAGAAGTGGGGAGGTATGAGTCAACAAATTCTTTGGGCTTCACCATTAAAATATTTCCAGAATTAGACCACTTTTATCACATTCATCCCCATTGTCTAAACCATCATTTTCCACTTGACCATTGCAATAGTCTTCAAACTAGTCTCCCTGATTCTATTTTTGCTCTCCTACAATTTATTCTTCACATTGCATTCAGAAAAATAATTTTTAAATTGATGTAAAATCAGGTCATTCCTTTGCTCAATATTCCCCAAAGATTTTCTATCTAAAATAAAATCTAGACCTTTTACCATTGCCTACAAGGCACTACATGGTTCCATGCTTTAGAGGTGCCCACATATTACAAAAACACACAAAAATAGATGCATTGGATGACACACAGGTAACCTTTTGTCACTCAGGAGCCATTTCTCAGCACTGGCACAGCATAGCCCCATCCTAAACATAAACTTTTGTGACTAACACTGTACAGGCCCTAGGAAAATGTCTTTTCACATTTTTTACCTATGTCTTCAAAACACTGTGAATATTTGTGGATTGTGCTATTGCCAACATCTGAGAGTGACATGACTTCAAAAGGCAGTGGAAGAACTTAAGGGAAAAGACAAAATAATTAACTTCTCAAATCCTTTCAGCTAGCATGAATACCAAAAATTCTTGCGTAATGAAGTACTGTTTCCCGGTATGCCCTGCATCTTTTTTCTGTTTCGATTCATGGTTCAGAAAAATTGTTTGGGACCTGAAGAACAATAATTGCAGGTGGAGCTGAGGAACATTTTTTAAACAATTAATATTTACTCCGAAATTTGTATATAAGTAGGTCTAAACACAACATTTGAAGCAATATCAATTCTTTACATTGGCAATTAGGCATAAAATGTATAACTACAAATAGTTTTCTTTCTTTGACAAAAATTTAATAAGATTTAATTAAAATTTTGAAAATGAAATTCAAATGTTTATTTATGTAATTAAAAATTTTGATGTTCTTTAGTCACAATTTGAATTTTGCCCTTTAATTTTAATAGATAATTCTAAGCATTTTAGAAAAAAAGAATACTTTTGAAAACATGAATGAAAATTTTAATCTTTATATTTACTTAATTATATTTTTGGATAAATATATAGTCAAACCATGAGCACATTGAATACAATTTCACGTACATATACACATATGTATATACGTATGTGTGTGTGTGTATATATATATATATATGTATATATTATTCTTTAGATCATTGAGAATGAGGACAAGTTGAAAGCATGACAGAAGTTAAAAAAAACAAAATAGAGGGCTTCCCTGATGGCTCAGTGGTTGAGAGTCCGCCTGCCGATGCAGGGGACACGGTTCGTTCCCCGGTCCGGGAAGATCCCATATGCTGCGGAGCGACTGGGCCCGTGAGACATGGCCGCTGAGCCTGCGCGTCCGGAGCCTGTGCTCCGCAACGGGAGAGGCCACAACCGTGAGAGGCCCGCGTACTGCAAAAAACAAAAAACAAAAACAAAAATACAAAATAGAGCCCCCCAAATAGAAAAACCTGAAAAGAAAAATGAAATAGAAAATATCCCAAAAAGACAGACTGCTTAAAATTTTAAAAACTAGAAACAGTGAGAGTCAAGCACAACCCACATAAAATTCATGAAAACACACTACATATTCTTTATTTAATGAAGATTTAATTAGTGATCAAAATAGTAAAAATAAGCAGGAAGATTATTTTCATCAAATTCACAAATTATACATGTCATGAAATCTGTGCAACTGCATATTCTTTGCTAAATAAAGATTTAACTACTAATTTAAACAAAGACCATTTGTACTCTTGCTGTGGGTTCACAAATATTCATAAAAGCAGGTTAAAAAATATCATTAAGATAATTGTAATTTTTCTTCATAGAACTTATCACAAAATGGCATATTATATTTGTTTATTTGTTTATGATAGGTCTCCTGATAGATTTTTAGTTCAATATGAGCAAGAACTTTATTTTCTTCATATTGCCATCTATTCACAATTCTAAAACAACACCTGACTCAAAGTATGGGTTCAAGAAGTTTTTTTGAACTTAGAATTCTAAGACATTAATAGTCTTAACTACCAAACATACTGCGTTCCACAGAGATATCTGTATAAACCTCTGGGAAACAATTGGGGAAAGCGAAAACAAGGTTCAAATCACAATTTTAGCTGGTCTTACAGCAAACATGTTAGCCTACCCTCCTAAGGTTACCATTAAGACTTTAGCTAACCTTTTGTTTAACCTAGCACTATGTGCAAAGTATTGTCTTGGGTAGTGTGGATTCAAGGAGAAATAAGACATGATCCACTTTACTGTAGACTGTATTAGTGTCAGAATACTTGCCACCCCTACCTTACTGGGTCTATCTTGACAGGTGATCTGCTTTGGCCAAGAAAATGTGAGTAGCAGTGACTTACATCAATTCTGAACAGAACAATTGGCTTCACTCTTACTCTTTTCCCTCTGCCACAAATTGATCTGTCCCAGATAAGGGTAGCCCTTTCAGCCTATATCCTGAAATGAAGATGACCTTAGGCAAAGTTGAAGCTGAACTGCAAAGAGTTTGTACCATGAGGAAGAAATAAGCCTTTGCTGTTGTAATTCCAGTGGTGGCATGCTAGAGTTGGCTTGTACTGGATTGTAGGAAATGTTTGTACTCATCTCCTCCCAATTCTGCATTAGGTGATGCCATATTAGTAGCTTAACATTGCCCAAGGTGGGAGAATTTACATTATGAAAGTTAACAAATACTACAGATCAAGACTTTTACTCCTGGAGAGCTTGTTGTTAAATGTTTATCAGTATTCCAGTGTTTAAAGTCACTAACAGTTGAGTTTGTTCATTACCACACAACAACTTAGCCTGACACACTATTCTCAAACAGTTCATAACCTGTGGTAGATACTAATAGGACAAAACAGGAAAGTATTATACAGTTGACCCTTGAACTACATGGGTTGAACTGTGCAGATCCACTTATAATATGAAGATATTTTTCAATAGTAAATACTACAGTACTCTATGGTCCATGGTTGGATGAATCTACAGATGCAGAGGAATTGCTGATACAGAGGGCCAACTACAAGTTATACACAAATTAACCCCCCGAGTTGTTCAGGGGTCAACTGTAGTAAGTGCTACATTAAGGCAAGATCAGGATTTTATGAGTGTCAGGAACTGAGAAGACTCTGAGATGTTATCCTACTTTCAAGTTAGCCTGCCAGTTTCATGACTGCTGGCAGAGGACACGAGACTCCCAGATCAAAGTACTTTATCACTCACAGCACAAAAAGCATGTTCACGTCTGTTCCCCTTGTTCCCAAAGTCACAAGGGAAGTGGAGTGGCTCAGGTAGATGGTGCACATGCAACAAGTTTGAAACCGCAAGCTTAAGAAACCTGTATCTTATTTAATGCATTGCAAGCAAACCTCCCCAGTTTTTGCCCTGGAGGAAGACATTATTATATATGACAATAAACAAACCTGTATTCTCTAGAGGGAGACACCATCTCTATCCTCCAAAGCTGTTTGCTATACATACATCCTTGAAAAGACTGTCCAGAGCAAAGGCCATCAGTGGTTCTCTGATCACAAGTGCAGGGGTATGAGAGACACCCAGAGATTTTTCTCGCCAAATGGATACAACACCTGAAGAGCACCTCACCTTGACAGGAAGGTTTCCATGGTCTTGCATTTTAGCATCTCTCTAGGGTCTCTTTTTAAGAATAACACATGAGAGCATATTTTTCTCCTCTTCTTTTTTTTTTTTGATTTTCTGTGTCTTAGACCTTTGTTAGATCATTGAACTTAATGACATAAAAATTGAGGGGTTAATAGTCAATGGTGGTTTTGTTGTTCCTCTGAATGACAGTATAAATAGGGGTAAGCAATTGCTCAGGCTCTGCAGTCAGTCCTTTCCAAGGAAAATCCCAGACTTTTTACTCACTAGCCACTTAAACTTGGACAAGTGTAAGTATGATAATACATGTGTAATGAAAGAATCCTTGTGCAGTGTTAACACAGAGACCTTCTTCATTCTTGGTATTTCCTGGGATTTACCTACTTGTCCTGGGCTTCCATTATTAGAGTCAATATGGAGATGGAGGATTCAGCCTAGAATTAAAAAGTATTACTTATCTTTAAATTTCCAAATGGAAAGTTAACATCTGTAATACAGACAATAACCTGAAAGCCTGAAGACCAGGATAGAGAAACTATATTTTCCTAGTGGAGGTCTTTGAGCACCACAGGAAGGCATTGGGTTGGGTCCATCTTTATGTCACATCATTACCAGGGAAAAGATGAGATCAAGAGGGAGGTTGAAATTTTGCACTGAGATTAAATTCTGAATTTACTTCTTTTCCAAAAGTGCCTGGAATTACTTTGATTGGGCAAACTTATGTTTTTCCTCAGTTAGTGGACATGGGTACTTATGGACTAATTTGTATTCAATTCTAGAGAAATGAATGAAGGCATTTTTGGAGCATCTGAGGCTTTTTGACTCTTCAAATCTGCCACCCATGTGAGGGAGCTGGCACACTGCTACATAGAATGTATCCAATTAACATTATTTATTGTTGCAAATAGTATTATGCACATAAATTTACAAAGCCTTGGGGACTACTGAGAAATGTTTGAAATCTATCTCAGGTGTACCCTGCTTCCAGCTTCTCTTCTTTTGTTTTGCTTCAGATCTCTCACACCCTTATTTAGTAACTAATTCTCTCTAAAGTGTTAATTACTAGATTTACTCTTCCCAGGAATTTTTTTTTTTTTTTTTTTTTTTTGCGGTACGTGGGCCTCTCACTGTTGTGGCCTCTCCCGTTGCGGAGCACAGGCTCCGGACGCGCAAGCTCAGCGGCCATGGCTCACGGGCCCAGCCGCTCTGCAGCATGTGGGATCTTCCCGGACCGGGGCACGAACCGTGTCGCCTGCATCGGCAGGCGGACTCTCAACCACTGCGTCACCAGGGAAGCCCCGGGAAGCCCCCAGGAATTTTTTTAATTGCATAAGATAACCAAACACAAAAGCCCTTCAAGACCCAGAAAGAATGCACATCTAATTACGGTGTGCAACATCTCAGACTAGCTGTGGAGATATTTTGGGGTAGAGGAGAGCACTTGCTTTTCTCAAATTATACATCAGAAGTGTCTGCCTACTTTCTTTTTTCCAAGCTGCACAGTTTAGTTCAGGATCCTCAAAGTGCTAAAATCCAAGTAGAGTGTAAGAGTGGAGATTTATGTTTCTCCTGGCAGACTTTCAGGAGAATTATTTTGGCCAAGTTTCCAAATTCCCTCTCCATTCCCCACTACTCCACAGGACTGAAATTATACCACTTGATGTCAATCTTTTCCAACTGTGAATAATAATGGACATGAAGATATTACTCGTGTTTTTTTATCACTGACACTTTTCTGCCTTGAGATTTGTCTGATGAAACCTATTGAAACCACTGTCTCCGCGGGAACCCTCATAAACGATTCATTCTACTTTGATCTGCAGAATGCTTAGCCTTACTGCCACTATTCCAAAAGAGGGACGCTGCTTAATTAATCTACTTCTTAAATGTTAATTTTTGGACTAATATCTCTTAAAAAATAACTTATAACAACTCTTTGAAAATCAGTTTTGGTTAGCTATTTAATTTTAGCTCATTTTTTCCCCATTAAATCATCTGCTGTTTCCTATATCTTTATGTGAAGATACATAAACATGTATCTGGATTTTTAGAGATGGCATTGTTTTAAAAACCATTTTTTTTTTTTTTTTTCGGTACGCGGGCCTCTCGCTGTTGTGGCCTCTCCCGTTGCAGAGCACAGGCTCCGGACGCGCAGGTTCAGCGGCCACGTCTCACGCACCCAGCCGCTCCGCGGCATGTGGGATCTTCCCGGACCGGGGCACGAACCCGTGTGCCCTGCATCGGCAGGCGAACTTTCAACCACTGCGCCACCAGGGAAGCCCTAAAAACTCTTTTTATTTTATTTTATTCTATTCACCAGAAAGCCTTAATTTCTGCTTGGCTTTGATCCCAATGATGAAGCTTCTTCCACAGATACATTTTAAAAATCTATGTCTTTCACCTTTTTCTACAGGGATTTTTATTATAATTAACTTGTGTGCTTTCAGTTTTATTCCATTGAGTTTGAAAAAAATCACTTAATATTTAAAATTACCATTGAATACTTCCTCCAAAGAGTAGGGAAGGGGACTCTCCAAATTCTACATAAAGATAAATCCTTGTAAAACCATCAGTGGGAAAGTTCTATACACTTCTTTCTTTTTTTAAGAATGAGATCATGTGTCTACATATTCCTAAATATATAGTGTCTAGCATATGGTAACAGGTATATTTTTAAAACTGCACAGAATTTATACTCAAAAAGCACTTTTTCTTGTTAAAATGAAAATCAAGTGCCTTTATTCACATGGCCGCTTCTTAAGAATGTGCAGTTTAGTGGGGACTGCAATGCAACCAGCTGGCATGCTTACTTTGCTACCTACAAGTGGAGGCTGCATCTCCCCAGAGACGGTGTCTTTTTTTAATGGCAGAGACGTTCCGTTTTCATATCTTGATAAATTATAACCTGCCTCTCCTACTCATTCATTCTTTTCGTTCTGTTTCCCTTCTTTGTTAAATCTATACTACACTCAATAAAACTTACTGAAAATAAAATCTTTTTCTCTTTTCTAAAACCTATTTGGGGCCTCGATTTCAAGTTAAGAGGAGAACTTAATTTGTAAATTTCTAGTACCGTCATCTTAAAACTTAATTTATTTTGTTCTGTGTACATTTCCTGGTATTCATAAATGCCTAGAAAAGCATTTCTGTGTTTTTATAAAATTACAAATAGATACATACTTAGAGCTATTTTATTCTTATTAACTGATTGACTTTAAGTCCAAAATTATTTTGTATGATGTAGGTTGCATAGTTACTCTCATTAACTCAAAATCTGTTTCAGATTCAGACATGGAGGCTATTTAAATAACAAAAAAGAAGAGTTACAGAATGAAAGCATCTCAGAAATAGGAAGATGCTTACCTGTCTATAGCATGCCTAGCTTGTATGGTCCCAGTGATGGAGAAATCTCTACTTTCAGAAAATTGTGAAAGCCTGAAGCTTTCACAAATTGGTGATAAATTGGTGGGGTCTAATAACTCTTTCATTTAAGTAGTTGAAGGCAACTATTATCATGCCCCTTAGTCCACATTTCTCTAGGTTAATCATTCTAAATTTCTCGTAAAATATCTGTTATTTTTTTATCTGATTTATCAACCTGGTCAATTTTCTTTACTCTATACACTTTCTAAATATGTCCTATCCAAGAATGAATGCAATCCCCCCAGATATAGTCTGACAAAGGAGGTGTAGAGCAGGACTATCTTTACTAATTCTAGATATTAGGTATATTGACTCTCAGACCATACATAGGTTCATAGATTTCATAAATCTCTTACCAAAACTAGAGCCTGATTATTACATTTACCAAAAATAGTAAATAAGTCCTTCCAGGGAACATATTCTTCCAGAGAAAGATAAAAAGAAATTAGATAAACATGACAGAAAGGAGAAATATAAAATTCATCCATGAGAGAAGTAAAATAAATTTGCAACATAAATTATTTACTGTATTTTAAAATAAGACCTTATAGAAAATCTGTTCAGTAAATTTGTTGTCTTCAAATTCCTTCTGTACAGATACTAAACATTCATGTTTATTCTGGGAGGTGTGATTATGTTAAGTGGTGTGAGGTGTGGAGCCAGGGTTTTTAAATATGTATCCCCCTGAGGACCTAAGGGAAGAGATTTAATTGCTGTACTTTCCAAAATGGGGGTGATAACAATTCCAGAAATACCCATATTTACTTTGTATATTATTCCACAGATGTGTGTACCACACTTTGAAGATAAATTGTAACAGCAACCCTGACTCTGGGGTAAAGGGCTAAGTAGATCTTCAATGACTGGTTTGTCAACATGTAATCAAAGAAGGAGGTGGTGTCTGTGAGCTTACTGTTGAAAAGAGCCCAGGGAGAAGAGAACTGAGTTTTCCACTTTTTCCAATTAAATTCCAATTAAATTGTTGTTGTAGATCCTCTGGTGTCAGATATGCTTGCCTCCATAGGCAGGAACTCATTGACACAATACAGTTTGTACCAGAAGTGAACAATTTTAGACTCCAACCTAATTAAGGAGTATTGTTAGACACTGTATCTGTTAGCATGATTTGATTGTGTTCAACAGAAATTAAACCTAACTAACTTAAGCAAAGTCAATTTATTGGAAAGATATGGGACTTTAGTCTGATGAACTGGGCTTGAGAACAGGCAAGAATTGAAGAAGCTCAGAGGCCACACAACAATGAGCTCAGGGCAGGAACTGTCTTGTCAGGATGATACTGACCCACTGGGATGTATTCTATTCATTTTCAGAGTTCAGGATCCTCTCCTCAAGCTTCTGTTTGGTTCAGTTTTTTTTATGGAAGGGGTATGACCCTGATTACCATCCTCTAGATCAGTTGTTCTCAAGCTTTTTGGTCTCAAGAACTCTTTACACTCTTGAAGATTATGGAGAACTTCAAAGAGCTTTTGTTAATGTAGGTTATATCCATGTACGTTTACTATATATATTTTTTGCTTTTTAAATTCATTTTCTTATTTTATTTATTTAAGTCACTAGTTATGTCATGAATGAATAGTCCTTGTATAAAAAGAGATGAGAAAGGATGACAAAAGGCATTAATATTATTTGAGTGCCCACCATGTGCCAGGGAGGGTCCGTAAAAATAGTAATTTTGTCTCTCATTTTTGAGTGACACTCAATATATTTATTATATGGACAAAATAATGAAGAAAGTCTGTTATCATTATTTCCTTATACATATATACTATGCACTGTCCATGCATTATCTCTTTTAATTTGTATACAAAACTTGCAAAGTAGCTAGACATTTACTGTACTGTAAGCCAAAAGTGAGATAGTTTTAAAAATTCATTTATTAATTTATTTTAAAATATCAACAATAAACTCATCACATGTTAACAGAGATAGCATATGCTCATGAAAAATAATTGTATTTTCCCAAACAAAAAAAATAGTATAGAGTGGCATTGCTCTGTATTTTTGCAAATACCTTTAATGTTCAGCTTGATAGATGAATTCTTATATCTACTCTGCATTCAGTCTTTTTTTTTTTTTTTTTTTTTGTGGTACGCGGGCCTCTCACTGCTGTGGCCTCTCCCGTTGCGGAGCACAGGCTCCGGATGCGCAGGCTCAGCGGCCATGGCTCACGGGCCCAGCCGCTCCACGGCATGTGGGATCTTCCCGGACCGGGGCACGAACCCGTGTCGCCTGCATCGGCAGGCAGACTCTCAACCACTGCGCCACCAGGGAAGCCCTGCATTCAGTCTTTTGCAGTATACTGTTTCAGTTGAGGTACATGAAGAAAATTTGGTCTCACACAGATAGTTAGAAAATAGAGAAGTGTTTAAAAGCCTTTTTCAGTTAATTGTGGGTAACTGGTGTTAAACTGTAAAGTAGAGAGAATAATCTGAAAGCCTGAAGACTAAGCTAGTGAAGCTTTGCCTCAATAGAGGCCTTTGAGGACCAGAGAAAGTCACTGGGACAGGACACCTGCTCCTTATGCCAGGAAGCCATATAAATCATCCCTCCTCCCATTGCCATCTTCCTCACACCATCAAGGGGACAAGGTGAGATTGAAATGAAGTTGAGAGTCTTTCACTGACTGAGATCAAATTCTGAATTTACTTCCTTTAAAATAAGAAGTATCTGGAATTGAACATGGTCACTTGGAGGGTTTTCCTGTCTCAAATTGTGAGCCCATTTTAGCATGCCCAATTCTCTGAACCATTGATCCCTTCTTCCACTAATTTGATATGGTAGATCTGGTATCTTTGCTTAATGTGGGCCATTCTTTTTTTCTAAGCTTCCAGGAACTATCCCAGTAGCCCTCACCCAGGGCCTTGACCAAGATGTTAAGTCTTACATTATGGAAGAATGTCCCCATATTGACAAACACCCATAGTTTTACATTTCATCTGTCTTGGTCCAACACTCATTTTCTCAGTTCCTGCTGGGACACATTAGCCAGGTCCTATAGCAGCTTCAGCATATACTTTTCCTCCCTTAGCAGGCCCAGCACTTCTCCAATCTGGTTGTGCAGAGATTTGACCCTAATTGTTTGTCTGTAGCCAGGGAGGTGGAAGCAGATCTTGAGAAAGGCAGTATGAACTTGCAAGGCTTCTGCCTCATATGAAGTCTCCACATAGGCTTCAAGCAAGAAAGTGAATCTTGATCTATCTGCCAGGAAGAGAAAGTAGGTCTACTCTGCAGGCCCAAAGCGTTCAGTGAAATTCAGAGGTTCAAGGTTCTAAAGTTCATCTACCTCGTTATCCTCAGCCTGCTACTGAACCAAACTTGGGTCCATTCGTCCATGCACAGTAAAACCAATCTACTGACACTGAGTTGTGGTGAAGGAAAGTACAGCTTTTATTACAGGGTGCCAAGCAAGGAGTCCAGGAGATTGTGATCAAGAAGCCCAAACTACCTGTTGGGTTTCAGGAAAGCATTTTTAAAGGCCAGGAGAAGGAGAGAAGTCACAGGGTCTCTGATCAGCTTGTGCACCATTCTCTGATTGGTTGATTGTGAGATAACAGGGCAGTGTCACAGGGGTTAATATTATCAATCCTTAGGCTCCAGTAGGCCTGGGGACTATGTGCTCACAGTCATCAGGTAGTTAACATCTTCCATTTGGTGGGGGAGGGGGACTTTAGCATCTGTAAAACAACTCAGGAAATATGCATCAGATACTTTTATCTAGGTACTTTAGAGAGGAGCTAAAGCAGAGGATATGGGAGAGGGGTCTGTCCCAGGAAGGCCACATAGGGTCCTTCTCAGTTACGATCACAGATCTCAGTTCTATTCCTTCCCTGTCAGAACCCTGATTTTGTCATCGGAGATTTGCCAGAAGGAGAATTTAGACTTCTGTGTGGTTCTGCCATTTTACAATCAAATCCTATACCTGATCTTCAGTGTTTCAACTACAAGACATGAGGTTCTATTTAAAGGCAGTCAGGGAAGTCCTCTGACTTTCATGTTTTGCTTTAAATTGTTGACTAATAACTCTGAGACTGTTATTTTTTCTTTTCCATAAATCAGTAACACAGCATCTCGTTCCAATCTTTATATCTGCTATTTCTCTAATACTTCTCAAATGCCCCAACCGTAGCACCAGCTTTTGTAAGCCCTTACACATCTTTACAGTTTTCCAGAAATGAAAGTCTTCACAATCACACAACTACAGCAAGTCAGTGACAATGACTATTTCACATATTACCTGTGATGGGTCCTCATTGCCATTCACCTGGCAAGTGGTACAACTCCAGAATCTCATCTTAAGAGACAGCTTTGTAAGACCACATTCTAGACCATAAACAGAGCCTGAGACTGGGGATCTTAGTGATTTATTGCAGGAACATGCTTAAGATAAGGGGAAAGAAGGAAGCAGGATACAACAGGGGATTTAAAGCTAAGCAAAATTGTGATCTCAGCTAGAGGCTAGCCTTAGTCTCTCCTAGGGGAGCTCTAGAGCAGAAATTATATCATAGTTAAGGTTTCCTTTATTAGTTTCTTTCTAGGCAAGGTGGCTCTCATTTGGCGGAGGGCAATACTCTGGAGAATGGGACCATAAGTCGTTACTAGCAAGTAACAAGAATTAAAACTAAAAGAAGTAAAAAGAATTAAAAGTCATTGGTAACAATATTTACAAATGCTTGGAAGGTGTAACGCTGCTGAAACCAATTACTGCGAGGAAAAACCTCTCTCTGGTTTCTATGCATTGCAATTTTTTGGAAGGTCATCATGTTGGAGAACTTCCTCTGCCTCTCCATTTACTGTTTTTCATTTTCTTTTTCCACTCTGCATGACTGTTATGAGTACCACCACAAAAACTGCGCAAACCAAATGAGTTATTTTATAAACATTCATGGCATTTTTTTTTGCACATTGGCCATTTTCTCCAAAACATTGTTATTAACCCAAATGAACACTTACACTCTGGAAGAGCTCCATGAGCTTTTGTTAGTAACGTTAAAAAAAGGAGAAAAATGATTTAATAATCTTTTCTTCTCTCAGTCTCTCCAACCTGCTCCTTTCCTATTTTTTCTTCCCTCTCACCTCCCTTTTCTTTTTGGCTTTCCTTTTCCTCTCTTCTTCCTTTTCTTTCTTCCTTTCTTCCTTCCTTCCCTCCTTCCTTCCTTCCTCCTTCCCTCTCTCCCTCTTCCTTCCTTCCTCCCTTCCTTCCTTCCTCCCTCCTTTCCTTCCTTCCTTCCTTCCTTCCTTCCTTCCTTCTTTCCTTCCTTCCTTCCTTCCTTCCTTCCATCCCTACATCTAAATATCAGTCTCTCTTTTACTTCGTTCATCATATATATGGTTTTATTTTTTAAGATTGTTTTCTGACACCATCTGTCTTTGCCTCAGACAGGTATTTCTCTCATGATTTTAGGAGTTTTTAATCAGCATGCTATGAAACAGATTCAACAGCAAAAGACTTTCCAGATTTTCAACTTTTAACTACTTTCTCTGAATATCTCTCTTGAAGAAAAGAAATTCTTTTTTGGAGCATACGCTGGTTATTACAATCGTAAATTTTTGGTATAAATCAAAAGGAAGAGGTAAGAAAAGATAAGATAACTAACTTTTATCATGTAGAAAACATTTTCTGTAAATAATTTCAATACCTTATATTTTAATACTATGGTACTGTAACAGTTTGCTAGGATGTAATAACAAAGTGCCACAGACTGGGTGGCTTAAATAACAGAAATTTATTTTTCATAATTCTGGAGGCTAGAAGTCTGAAGATATTGGAAGGATTGTTTTATTTTGATGCCTCTCCCCATGGCTTGTAGATTGCTGCCTTCTCCCTGTGTCTTCACATGGTCTTCTGTCTGTGCATGCATTTGTGTCCAAATTTTAATTACCTCTTTAAAGACCTTATCTCCAAGTCACATTCTGAGGCACTGGGGGTTAGGACTTCAACACATAAATTTTTAGGGAGTCACATTCAGCCCATAACAGGTAATTATCAACTACATGAGAAATCTTCAGATTCTGATGAACAAGAAAATCTGCATATTACTACTTGCTATGTTACATTGTTTTAAAAACTGCTAAACAGGGGTCTTAGTCTCTTTGGTCTGGGTTTGTTATAACAAAATACCATAAACTAAGTGGTTTATAAACAACAGAAATTTATTTTTCACAGTTCTGGAAGCTGGGAAAACCAAGATCAAGGTATGTACAAATTCTGTGTCTGGTGAGAGCCTACTTCCTGGTTCACAGATGGATGGGTTTTTTGCTGTAACTTCACATGATGGAAGAGGTAGAGGGATTGCTGTGGGTCCTCTTTTATAGAGGTACTAATCCCACTCATAAGAGCTCCACCCTCATCACCTGATCATCTCCTAAAGACAGCACTTCCAAACACCATCACATTGGGAATTAGCTCTCAGCATATGAATTTTGGGAGAAACAAATATTCAGTCTATAGCACAGGAGAACTTATGCTCCCAGGAATATTAAGTTGACATGTATTTCCTTATTCTTTCCAGTAAACACAATGAAAAATCCTGGACATAATATATAAAACTAAAAAGAAACTCTGAACAGTAGAAATAAAAAGCTAGACCAGCTAGGAACATCTAGACCCAAGGAATAAGATGAAGGTATATTTTCTGAGCTTTCATACTTTTTGCCACATATATACCAAACTGGATACTAGAGAAGTTGGCAACCCAGAAATGCCAATGTTCTCAAACAGAAAAGCCCCCTTATCAAAGCCTGCTCTCCCTAGCCAAAGGATCAAGAAAGGGGCAGCTGAACAAGGCAAAAAAGTTTTAGATAATAACTGCTCTACTCGAGTCCAACACCAAAAGAAAAAAAAATGTGACCTCATCCTCATCCCACCAGCAAAGGTAGATTTAAATGACACATTAGACCAGATGTACCTAATAGACATACTCAGAACATTCCATCCAACAACAGCAGAATACATGTTCTTCTCAGATTGAGTGGAATATTCTCCAGAATAGATCATATATTAGGCCACAAACAAGTCTTAATAAATTTAAGAAGGTTGAAATCATAGCAAGCATCTTTTCCTACCACAATGGTATAAAACTAGAAACAGTTACAAGAAGAAAACTGGAAAATTTACAAATATGTGGAGATAAAACAATACACTTCTAAACAATCAAGGGGTCAAAGAAGAAACCAGTGGGAAATCAAAAAATATCTTGAGACAAATGAAAATGGAAACACAACCTATAAAACCATATGGAGTACAGCAAAAGCAATACTAAAAGGGAATTTCATAGTGATAAACATCTATGTTATGAAAAAATAAAGATCTCAACTAAACAACCTAATTTTTCACCTTAAAGAACTAGAAAAAGGAAGAGCAAACTAAGCCCCAAATCAGTAGAATTAAAGATGTAACAAAGATCGGGGAGAAACAAATAAAATTGAGACTAGGTAAATAATATAAAAGATCAGTGAAATCAAGAGCTGTTTTTTGAAGAGATAAACAAAACTGAAAAACCTTTAGCTAGACTTACAAAGAAAGAAAAAGAGAGAACTTAAATAAAATCAGAAATGAAAGAGGAGACATTATAGCGATATCAAAGAAATACTAAGGATCATAAGAAAATATAAGCTAGGGGAAATGGCTAAATTCCTGAAATCATCTAACCTACTAGAACAAAATCATGAAGAAATACAAATTATGAACAGACCAATGGCCAGTAATGAAATTGAATCAGTAATAATAAAAAACTCCCAACAAGCAAAAGTCCAGGACTAGATCTACCAAATATTTAATGAGGAATTCATACCTCCATTTCTCAAACTCTTCCAAAAGACAGAACAGTAGGGAACACTTCCAAACCCATTTTAGAAGGCCAGCCTTATCCTAATACCAAAGCCAGACAAGAACACTACTAGAAAAGAAAATTATAGGTCAATATCCCTGATGAACATAGATGCAAAAATCCTCAAAAAAATTAGCAAACTGAATCCAACAATACATTAAAAAAATAATAATCCTGGGATGCAAGATAGTTCAATGTACACAAATCAATCAATGTGATACACCACATTCACAAAATAAAGGATAACAATCACATGATTATCTTAGTCACAGAAGAAACATTTAATAAAAATTTATCATTCTTTCATGATAAAAAAACTCTCAACAAACTGGGTGTAGAGGTATAGAAGAAACATTTAACAAAAATTTATCATTATTTCATGATAAAAACTCTCAACATACTGGGTATAGAGGGAATATACATCAACATAAATATTAAAGGCCATGTATGACAAGCTCACAGCTAAAATCATACTAAACACTGAAAAGCTCAAAACTTTTCTTCTAAGATCTAGGAACAAGATAAGGATACCCACTCTTGCCTTTTTTATTCAACGTAGTATTGGAAGTACTAGCCAGTACATTAGTTGTAGGAATGTAAACTGGTGCAGCCACTATGGAAAACACTATGGAGGTTCCTCAAAAAATTAAAAATTTCCTGATTCGTCCTCTCCAGGCTGGAGGGAGTCTGCCCTCTGTTAGCTCCTGAGGCATGAACACTATGCGCTGTGGTTAGGATGGATTTACCAAGTGTCTTGGGAATTTGGAACAACTAGTTTTGCCTGGGGGAGTTGAGGAAGCTTGTAGACTGGAGGGACTTTTGTGCTGAGGTTTGGGCTGATGAGTAAGTGCTCATCAGGTGAGGAGGAGGGGAGAGCATGCTAAGTTGAGGCAACAGCTGGTACAGAGGCACAGAGACGTGCAGGAGTTTGGGGAGCAGCAAGCAGTCTGGGGTGCAGGAAGGAAGTGGTGGGAGATTAGGGTCTGAAACAAAAGTTGGCTAGCTTGTGAAGGATCTTTGTTGAAGATAGGGAACTAGTTGATTTAATTGGGATTATTTTAAATGAGTGTTGCTAATTCTCTTTTCTTGCTGATAACTTTATTTCCTCCTTCTGTTGATGTTAAAGCTGATAGTAATTGCACAGATTGACTTTGTTAAACCCAGTTAAGAACATTTTGATAAGGGCTTTATGTCAAATGTTTTGTACTTGCACTGTGGTGAACGAACTGAACTCATGTTCCTAGGGATTCTTGCAAACGTTTCTTCTAACGTTACACTTGCAAATAAAAAAAAAAATTAAAAATGTCTACCATATAATGCAGCAGTTCCACTTCTGGGTGTATATCCAAAGGAAATAAAGCCATTACCTTTTTTTTTTTGGAAAAGTATAAGTACTTTATTTATTTACTTATTTATTATTTTAATGAAAGTATAGTTGCTTTAAAATATTGTGTTAGTTTCAGGTGTACAGCATAGTGATTCAGTAGTTTAGCAGATTATATTCCATTATAGGTTATTACAAGGTAATGAGTATAGTTCCCTATGCTATACAGTAAATCTTCATTGCTTATCTATTTTATATGTACTATTGATAGTCTGTTAGCCTCATACCCCTAATTTGTCCCTCTCCCCTTCCTTCTCCCCTTTGGTAACCACAAGTTTGTTTTCTCTGTCTGTGAGTCTGTTCTGTCTTGAATAAACATTCATTTGTATTACATTTTAGATTCCACATATAAGTGCTGTCATGTAGTTTTTGACTCTGTCTGACTTATTTCACTAAGCATATTATCTAGGTCTAACCACGTTGCTGTAAATGGTAGTATTTCATTCTTTTTTATGGCTGAGTAATATTCCATTATATACAGATACCACATCTTCTTAAACCAATCATCTGTTGATGGGCACTTGGGTTGCTTCTGTGTATTAGCTATTGTAAATAGTGCTGCTATGAATGTTGAGATTTATGTATCTTTTTGAATTAGTATTTTCATTTTTTCCAGATATATACCCAGGAATGGAATTGCTGATCATATGGTAGTTCTATTTTTAATTTTTTCAGGAAACTCCATACTGTTTTCTATATGGCTGCACCAATTTACATTCCCACCAACAGTGTACAAGGGTTTCTTTTTCTCCACATTCTCTTCAACATTTGTTATTTGTAGACTTTTTGATGACAAGAGTGAGGTGATACTTTGTGATTTTGATTTGCATTCCTCTCATAATTAGTGATGTTGAGCATCTTTTCATGTGCCTATTAGCCATCTGTATGCCTTCTTTGGAAAAATGTCTCTTTAGATATTCTGCCCATTTTTTGATTGGATTTTTAAATTATTGAGTTGTATGAGCTGTTTATATATTTTGGATGTTAACCTCTTGTCAATCACATCATTTGCAAATATTTTTTTTCATTCCATAGGTTGTCTTTTCATTTTGTTGGTGATTTTCTTTGCTGTGCAAAAGCTTTTAAGTTTAATTAGGTCCCATTCATTTATTTTTGCTTTTATTTCTTTTGCTTTGGGTGACTGATCCATGGAAATAATGCTATGATTTATGTCAAGGAGTGTTTTGCCTATGTTCTCTTCTAGAAACTTTGTAGTGTCATGTCTTATATTTAGGTTTTTAATTCATTTTAAGGGTTATTATTATTATTATCTTTTGGTATATGGTGTGAGGGAATGTTCTATTTTCATTTTTTTACATGTGCCAGTACACGTTTCCCAGTACCATTTATTGAAGAGACTGTCCTTTCTCCATTGTATATTCTTGCCTCCTTTGTTGTAGATTAATTGAATGTAAGTTTATTTCTGGGTTTGTTATTCTGTTCCATTGATCTATGTATCTGTTTTTGTGCCAATACTATGCTGTTTTGATTACTGTGGCTTGTTGTATAGTCTGAATTCTGGGTGGGTTATATCTCCAGGTTTGTTATTTTTTCTCAGAATTTCTTTGGCAATTTGGGGTCCTTTGTGGTTCCATATAAATTTTAGGATTATTTATTCTAGTTCTGTGAAAAAGGTCCTGAGTAATTTGATAGGGATTGCATTAAATCTGTAGATTGCTTTGGGTGGTATGGCCATTTTAATAATACGAATTTTTCCAATCCAAGAGCACGGGATATCTTTCCATTGTTTGGAATCATTTTCAAATTCCTTCTTCAGTGTTTCCTAGTTTTCAGAGTATAGATCTTTCATCTCCTTGGTTGTTTATTTCTAAGTTTTTTTGTTTTTTTGGATGCAATTTTTAATGGGATTTTTAAACATTCTCTTTTTGATATGTAATTATTAGTGTATAGAAATGCAACAGATTTCTGTACATTGCCCTTGTATCCTGAAAACTTGCTGATTTCATTTATTAGTTCTAATAGTTTTTGGATAGTGATCTTAGGGTTCTTTACATAGAGTATCATGTCATCCACAAATAGTAACAGTTTTACATCTTCCCTTTCTATTTGGATATTTAAGTGTTTTTTTTTTCTTGTCTGACTGCCATGGCTAAGACTTCTAATACTATGGTAAATAGAAATGGTGAGAGTGGGCGTCCTTGTCTTGTTCCACATTTTAGCAGGAAGGCTTTAAGCTTTTCATCATTGAATACTATGTTGATTGTGGGTTTGTCATAATGGCTTTTATTATATTGAGATATCTTCCCTCTATCCCCACTTTGGTGAGAGTTTTTATCATGAACGAAAGTTGAATTTTGTCAAGTGCTTTTTCTTTGTCTATTGAGATGATCATGTGATTTTTGTATTTCCTTTTGTTAATGTGGTGTATCATAATGATTGATTCACATATGTTGAACTTCCCTTGTGACCCTAGAATGAATCCAACTTGATCATGGTGTATGATCCTTTTTATATATTGTTGGATTTTGTTTGTTAATATTTTGTTGAAGCTTTTTGCGTCTATATTCATCAAGGATATTGGCCTATAATTTTCTTTTTTTCTAGTGCCTTTGTCTCATTGTGGTATCAAAGTAAAGTGGTCTCATAGAATGAATTTGGGATGTTACCTCCTCTTCAGTTTTTTGGAATAATTTGAGAAGGATAAGCATAAGTTCTTCTTTATATGTTTTGGCAGAATTCACCAGTGAAGCTATCCAGTCCTGGACTTTTGTTTGCAAGGAGCTGTTCATTACAGATTCTACTTCACTTCTAGTCATCAGTCTGTTCAAAATTATCTGTTTCTTCTTGACTCAGTCTTATCAGGCTGTATGTTTGTAGAAATTTGTCTATTTGTTTTCAGTTGTCCAATTTCTTGCCATATATCTGTTCATAGTATCACAATTTTTTTGTATCTCTGTAGTATTAGTTGTTATTTCTCCTCTTCTATTTTTTATTTTGTTTATTTAGGTCCTCTTTCTTTTATTCTTAGTGAGCCTAAATAAAGCTTTATCAGTTTTGTTTATCTTTTCAAAAACCAGCTCTTGGTTTCATTGATCTTTTCTATTATTTTTATCTCTATTTATTTCCTGTCTGATCTCTGTTATTTCCTCTCTCCTGCTGAATTTGAACTTTGTTTGTTCTTCTTTTTCTAATTCTTTTCAGTGGTAGGTTAGGTTGTTTATTTGAGATATTTCTTGTTTCCTGAGGAAGGCGTCTATTTCTACAAACTTCACTCTTAGAACTTCTTTTGCTCCACCCCACAGATTTTGGAATGTTGTGTTTTCATTTTCATTTGTCTTGAGGTATTTTCTGATTTCCTCTTTGATTTCATCATTGACCTACTGGTTTTTTAGTAGCATGCTGTTTAGTCTCCATGTGTTTGTTCTTTTCCTATTTTTCTTTCTGTAGTTGATTTATAGTTTCATATTCTTGTGGTTTGAACAAAGTTTGATATAATTGCTATCCTCTTAAATTTGTTGAGGCTTGTTTTGTGACCTAGTATGTGGTCTACCCTGGAGAATGTTCCATGCGTGCTTGGAAAAAAAAATGTGTATTCTTTCTTTGGATGTAGTGTCCTCTAGATATCAATTAAGTCCAACTGTTCTATTGTGTCATTTAAGACCTCTGTTGCCTTATTGATTTTCTGTCTGGATGATCTGTCCATTGATGTCAGTGGGGTGTTAAATTCTTCTACTATTATTGTATTCCTGTCAATTTCTCCCTTTATGTCTTTTAGTATTTGCTTTATATATTTAGGTGCTCCTGTATTGGGTGCATATATGTTAATGAGTGTAATATCCTCTCCTTGTAGTGATTTCTTTATCATTATACAATATCCTTCTTTTTCTTTATGACCTTTGTTTTAAAGTCTATTTTTTCTGATATGGGTATTGCTTCCCTGCTTTCTTGTGTTTTTCATTTGCATGAAATATATTTTTCCATCTCCTCACTTTCAGTCCGTGTGTGTCTTTCACTCTGAAGTGAGTCTCTTGTAGGCAGCATATTGAAGGTTCTTTTTATCCAGCTGAAGGTTTTTTTTTATCCAATCAGCTGCCTTGTGTCTTTTGATTGAAGCATTTTTTCCATTGACATTTAAAGTAATTACTGATAGGTATGTACCATTTTATTCCTTGTTTTCCAGTTGTTTTTGTAGTTCTTTGTTCATTTCTTCTTTTTGTTTTTCCTGTTGTGATTTGATGATTTTTTTTTGTAGTATGCTTGACTTCCTTTCTTTTTGGTTTTTGTGTATCTATTGTAGGTTTTTGATTTGTGATTACCATGGGGTTCATATATGTTGACCCACAATTATATCTACTTGATTTAAACTGATAATCATTTAAGTTCAAACATACTCTGAAAGTTCTACATTTTTTACTCCCCTCCCTGACACTTTGTGTTTTTGATCTCGTATTTTACATCTCATACTTATCTCTTTATTGTAGTTATGGTTGCTTTTACATTTTTTTGTTTGTTTTTTTTAATCTACATACTGACTTATTTAAGTGATCTTCAATCTGTATAATATATTTGCCTTTCCTATTGAGATTGTCCCTTTCCTATAGAGTCTTGCTTCTCTTCCCTTTAGAGAAGACCTTTTAACATTTCGTTTAAGGTAGGTTTAGTATTGCTAAAATATTTTAGTTTTTGCTTGCCTGAGAAGTTCTTTATCTCTTCTTCAATTCTAAATAATATTTTGCTGAGTAGAGTATCCTAGTATGCACATTTTTTCATTTCAGGACTTTGAATATATCATGCCACTCCCTTCTGGCCTGCAAAGCTTTCTGCAGAGAAATCAGCTGATAGACTTATGGGGGTTCCCTTGTATATGTCTCTTTGTTTATCTCTTGTTGCCTTTAGAATTCTCTCTTTATTTTTAACTTTTGCCATTTTAATTATAATATGCCTTGGGTTCATCTTGTTTGGGATGCTCTGCTCTTCCTGTACCTGGATATCTCTTTCCTGCTTTAGGCTTAGGAAGTTTTCAGCCATAATTTCTTCAAATACATTTTCGATCCCCTTTTCTCTCTCTTCCAGAAGGGGTTCTCCTTCTTGAACCCCTATTATGTATATGTTGGCACATTTTATATTACCCCATAGTTCTCATATGTTGCTTTTTAAAAAAAAATTGATTTTCTGTCTGCTGTTCTGATTGGGTGATTTCCATTATTCTATCTTCCAGATCACTTATGCATTCTTCTCTGTCATTCAGTAATTTATTGCTTCTAGGGTGTTTTTTATCTCAGAAATTGAATTATCCTCTTCTGATTGGATCATCTTTGTAGTTTCTAGTTCCTTGTTAAAATGATCTGTATTGGGCTACCCCGGTGGCGCAGTGGTTGAGAGTCGGCCTGCTGATGCAGGGGACACAGTTTCGTGCCCTGGTCTCGGAAGATCCCACATGCCATGGAGTGGCTGGACCCATAAGCCATGGCCGCTGAGCCTGTGTGTCGGGAGCCTGTGCTCCACAATGGGAGAGACCACAACAGTGAGAGGCCCACGTACCGAAAAAAAAAAAAAAGATCTGTATTTACATTAATACTCTTTCTTAATTCAGTTAGCATTTTTATTGCCAACTTTTTCTCCATTCTATTTCCAAGATTTTGGAGCATCTTTACTATCATTTTTCTGAATTCTTTTTCAGGTACACTGCCTATTTCCTCTTCATTTGTTAGGTCTGGTGGGTTTTTATCTTGCTCCTTCATCTGCTGTGTGTTTTTCTGTCTTCTCATTTTGCTTATCTTACTGTGTTTGGGGTCTCTTTTTTGCAGGCTGCAGGTTCGTAGTTTCCGTTGATTTTGGTGTCTGTCCCCAGTGGCTAAAGTGGGTTCAGTGGGTTGTGTAGGCTTCCTGGTGGAGGGGACTAGTGCCTGTGTTCTGGTGGATGAGGCTGGATCTTGTCTTTCTGGTGGGCAAGTCCATGTCTGGTGGTGTGTTTTGGGGTGTCTGTGGACTTAATATGATTTTAGGCAGCCTCTCTGCTAATGGGTGGGGTTGTGTTCCTGTCTTGCTAGTTGTTTGGCATAGGGTGTCCAGCACTGTAGCTTGCTGGTCATTGAGTGAAGCTGGGTGCTGGTGTTGAGATGGAGATCTCTGGGAGATTTTTGCCATTTGATATTATGTGGAGCTGGGAGGTCTCTTGTGGACCAGTGTCCTGAAGTTGGCTCTCCCACCTCAGAGGCACAGCACTGACTCCTGGCTGGAGCACCAAGAGCCTTTCATCCACACGGCTCAGAATAAAAGGGAGAAAAAGTAGAAAGAAAGAAAGAAAGAAAGAAAGAGGATAAAAGAAAATAAAGTAAGATAAAATAAAGTTATTAAAATAAAAAATAGTTATTAAGAAAAAAATTTTTTTAAATGAAAAAACAAACAACAACAAAAAAACGGACGGATAGAACCCTAGGACAAATGGTGACAGCACAGCTATACAGACAAAATCTCACAGATAAGCATACACATACACACTCACAAAAAGAGGAAAAGGGGAAAAAATCATAAATCTTGCTCTCAAAGTCCACCTCCTCAATTTGGGATGATTCGTTGTCTATTCATGTTTTCCACAGATGCAGGGTACATCAAGTTGATTGTGGAGCTTTAATCCACTGCTTCTGAGGCTGCTGGGAGAGATTTCCCTTTCTCTTCTTAATTCTCACAGCTCCCGGGGCTCGGTTTTGGATTTGGCCCCGCCTCAGCGTGTAGGTCACCAGAGGGCGTCTGTTCTTAGCTCAGACAGGACAGGGTTAAAGGAGCAGCTGATTCGGGGGCTCTGGCTCACTCAAGCCCGGGGGAGGGAGGGATGTGGATGCGGGGCGAGCCTGCGGCGGCAGAGGCCAGCATGACATTGCCCCAGCCTGAGGCGCGCCGTGCGTTCTCCCAGGGAAGTTGTCCCTGGATCCTGGGACCCTGGCAGTGGCGGGCGGCACAGGCTCCCCGGAAGGGAGGTGTGGAGAGTGACCTGTGCTCTCACACAGGCTTCTTGGTGGCGGCAGCAGCAGCCTTAGCGTCTCATGCCCATCTCTGGGGTCCGCGCTGTTAGCCGCGGCTCGCGCCCGTCTCTGGAGCTCCTTTAAGCAGCCCTCTTAATCCCCTCTCCTCGTGCACCAGGAAACAAAGAGGGAAGAAAAAGTCTCTTGCCTCTTCGGCAGGTCCAGACTTTTCCCCGGACTCCCTCCCGGCTAGCCATGGTGCACTAACCCCCTGCAGGCTGTGTTCACGCCGCCAACCCCAGTCCTCTCTCTGCGCTCCGACGGAAGCCTGAGCCTCAGCTCCCAGCCCCGCCTGCCCCGGCGGGTGAGCAGACAAGCCTCTCGGGCTGGTGAGTGCTGGTCGGCACCGATCCTCTGTACGGGAATCTCTCCGCTTTGCCCTCCGCACCCCTGTGGCTGCGCTCTCCTCCGTGGGTCCGAAGCTTCCCCGCTCCGCCACCCGCAGTCTCTGTCCACGAAGGGGCTTCCTAGTGTGTGGAAATTTTGCCTCCTTCACAGCTCCCTCCCACTGGTGCAGGTCCCGTCCATATTCTTTTGTCTCTGTTTATTCTTTTTTCTTTTGCCCTACCCAGGTACGTGGGGGGGTTTCTTGCCTTTTGGGAGGTCTGAGGTCTTCTACCAGCGGTCAGTAGGTGTTCTATAGGTGCTGTTCCACGTGTAGATGTATTTCTGGTGTATCTGTGGGGAGGAAGGTGATCTCCGCGTCTTACTCTTCCACCATCTTCCCCCGCGCTCCTTATTGCCAACTTTTGGAACTCAGTGTCTGGTAGACTAATTATGTTTCATTGTTTATTTTTTTCAGGATTTTTCTTTTGCTTTCAATTTCCTCTGCCTTTCATTTTACTTAACTTTCTCTATCTCTATGAATTTAGATGAAACGGTTATCTATTGTGGTCTTGAAAAGGTATTTTTATGTGGGAGCTCCCTATGTAGACTGAGTGTGCCTCATGCCTTTGGTGGGAAGCCTGGATTTGATGTGGATGCCAGCCACGTCTTCCCTCAGGGTGTGCTGGCCACTATCATCTTGGTAGGTGTGTAGTTGGTGTTGGAGAAGCTAAAGCCTGTGCAGGGTGTGAGGCGGGACTTCCTGCTCCATGGCTTGCTGTCACCCTGTCAAGGGCAGGGTCTGCTCCCCAGATGCTCGAGTGGAAGTCCTGAAGATTGGCTCAAACAGTCTCTGTTCCCTTTAAGTGTGTGTTATTCCTTCTCCCTGCACTGGGGCCTTTTACCCAAAGGAGGGGAGTGTTGAAGAAAGTGAGGCTCATGCACTCACTGTGGTCCAATATGCTGCCTGTGCAGGCTTAAGGTCACATCCCTTCCCCTGCTGTGATCATTCCAGATCTAGTGCAAGGTTGTGGTGTGTTGTTGGCAGGGCCAGAGCATTGGCTCAGCTGAGGGTTACAGTGTGTTGGTTGCAAGGGCTTGAGCAGCTGCACTGCTGCCAGAAGTTTGGGCTGTATCTGTGGTACTGCCAGTGTAAGTGCCAACAGCAGTTGCTGCTGCCTCTCATGGATCACTCCCCAGGTCCCTCGGCCGTCTGTGTATCACTAGATCAGATCCCTTTCTGGGACCAGGTTGCCCTAGACCCTGTGCCGTTACATGCAGTGAGTGGGGCTGCTGTGTTTGCCCAGATTGGATTGGGGAGTGAGGCGAGGAGGCAGCTGCTAGTGTAGAGCTGTCTCTGCCCTGTCTGCTGGCAAACAAGCACCCGTGCACTCCTCATAAGTGGAGTCTAGGCTTCTCCATATCTTCTATCTTTTCCAGCATTTTCACCAGCAGGCAGGGGTCTTGTCTCCTCCACATAGGACCCAGGACAGGGGTGCCCAGTCTGCAGCTCACTCCCCAGTCCAGGAGTGTGCCTGTGGGGTCTTTCTTCTCCTCCTAGACCCCTCCTAGGGGTACAGGTCCCAACCTGATGTTTTTTCTCCCATGCTACCCAGTTATGTGGGAATCTTTCCTGTAGCCTTTTTGTATGGGAGTTCTTCTGCCAGTTTCCAATTGGTTTTCCATGAGAATTGTTCCACATGCATTTTTGCATAGATGCATTTTTGATGTGCTCGTGTGGGGACCTGAGCCCCATGTCCTCTAGCTCAGCCATCTTAATCCGCCTCTCCGAAACCATTATCTTATAGAGATCTGTACTTCTACATTCATGGCAGCATATTGGCAATAGTCAAGTTATGGAAACAGCCACTGATAGTTGAATAGATAAAGAAAATTATATATATTGTACATATATATTTGTATTGTATATATAATATGTATACTAAAGTATTAATCAGCCTTAAAAAAGAAGGATATCCTGATTGTGCTTTCCCATAGTATTGCTACTTTACAGCAATCCAATTCCAATAAAAAAGGGAGAAATACCAGATGTGGTGGTTGATGGGCACATCTTGTTAACAGATGTTAACTAGACTTAGTATGGTGATCCTTTCAGACTGTATATAAATATCAAATCATTATGTTGTACACCTGAAACTAATATAATGTTACTATGTCAATTATAGTTGAATTTTAAAAAAAGAAGGAAATCTTGCCATTTGTGACAACATGGATGAAACTGGAGGGCATTATGCTAAGTGAAATAAGCCCCAAAGAAAAAAACAAAATACTGTATGGTATCACTGATATGTGGACTCTAAAAGAAAAGTTAAACTTATGGAAACAAAGAGAAGGATGATGGTTGCAGGGACTTGGGTGTGGAAAAAATAGGAAGGGGTTGGTAAAAGCGTACAAACTTTTAGTTATAATGGAATAAGTTCTGAGGATTAGTGTATAACATAGTGAGTATAGTTGATAACACTGTATTGTATAACTGAAATTTGCTAAGAGAGAACTTAAGTGTTCTCATTTTTAAAAAGGTGAAAACATTACTATGGATGTTCATTGAAAGAATATTTACTTCCATTTGGAGAAGGCTTCATGAAGAAGGTGGCGAATTGAGCTGAGTCTTGAAAAATGATCTTGAATAGATGATTTTAGCTAGAGTAAACAATAGAAGTAAGGCTATGGAGACAGAAAAGAAAGGGCTGTGTACTGAAATTGACATTTATCCCAAAGTGGCTATAATAAAGTGTACCTATAATGCCACGAAAACAGCAAAAATCACTGAAGGAAGTGTGCAGTGAAGGAGACAGAGGGAAAGGTGACATAAAGCTAGGCAATGCCTGATTGTAAGAGACAGGTTACAGAGGAAAATGTATTCAAGACACGAGAAATTATGTTCAGAGAGGATTAATCTAGTTCCCTGAAGGAAAGGTTAGTCAAAAGAGTCACATGCCATGGAGAAATTAAAAAGATTGAAGTGGGAGGTGGACATTTTTGGACTCTTTTCATCTCTGACAAGGAAGGAGAAGGAAGCCACATTACATGGATTATGTAGTAGAAAGAAAAAGTTATTTTTGTAACATTTGTGATGAAAGAAAGTCACGCTAGAATGGTAATTTGAGAGGAAAGCAGAAAGCAGACAACTTCCATAATAACAGTAAATCTTTCTGGTTACAATCAGCCAATTTCCTCTTGTTCCACTGCTGGATGGGGTAGAATGGAAGTTCACATCATTCTCCCTAAAGACAGTTTTAGAAAAGTTATTAACAGGCAAGTTATCCTGCAGTCCTTTCCCCAGTACTGTTATTTAGGTAGGAATGAATCTGACAGAGAGCTGCAGTTGGGAAAATGTCATTGTTCACTGTGGGTCTGGGTGGGCATTTTAATTTGAAAAACAATGTTTCCTGTACAAGGATAATTTAAAGGCAGTTTGGATCAAGATTTATAAAAAGCACTTTCTATTGTCCCTTGGGTTCAAGCTCTAGGAGTAGATGATAATGGTGTTTCATTATCCTTTATTAACATCAGTTTGAAGCCTTGTTTTCTCTTACAAGTTTAGTTGTGTATGAGTACAACACAAAGTTATCAGGCGGTTACAGATAATCCAAATAGAAGTCCCTCTTTCTACAAAGTCCTTGCACTATTAGTATTATTAATAGTAATAATGATTTACTAAATTCCTACAGTTTTCCAGGGACATAAATTATATTATATCTAATCCTTATAACAACTGCAAGGTAGATATTATCGTTCCCATTTAGCTTTAAGGAAATTGAGGCTTAGAGAGTTAGCTTAAACTGCCCTAGCTCCCATTGCTAGTAAGATAAAAGACCAGAGTTTCCTGTTCTCATTGTCTATATTAACCACACTTTAAACCAAAAATTGGGGCCTATAATGTGAGAACAGGATGTAATATTTGAAATTGGGTTTCAGTTTTATGAAATTTTCAGCACTATGAAAAATCTGTGATATGTGTCTGGAACATATGTGTCTATTTCTTTGAATTGCAGAGCATAGCTTTTTCAGAAATCTAATGAACAATATTTATTTTTTCTTTCCTTTGTTATTTAGGGAAACTGAAGAACTCCAGATTATTCCAAAACATACAATTCATGACAGTTCCCTTAGTGACTGTGGTTTCTTCTCTGCTTAATTTTTCAGACCCTCTAGGAAGTCCCCTATTTATGTTTGATAGCAAATAACCAAGAGATAAATGAACTTATCTCTCATTCATCAAGTGCTTAAGTGCCACTGAATTATTGAGGAATGTTGTAGAAGACAGTTGTATTTATATAATTTCTACAATTATAGTTACCTATAGATATGTAATTATCTATCATAAAGAACAACCCAAACTATTTTTTGTGTAGGAAAACTTTTATCCTTAAATATAATTATATGTTTTTTGATGATATTAAGTTCATTTCAAATACCATGGTATTTGCATGGTAAAGATTTGACTGAAGTTTCTGGTTTCTTTTTCGTAATCCATGTTCATAAGGCTTTCCCTAAGCACTATGTGTACAGTGATACCTTCGATAAAACCTTGGAAGGATTTGTGTTTCACAGTTCTTAATTGGAAATAAAGAGTGTTTACTCTTATTTATTTATTTGACTGTTCTTGTGCATTTTTTCTAAAAATTGTGTGAAGTATATATATAACATAAAGCTTATAATTTTAACCATTTCTAAGTACACAGTTCTGTGACATTAAGTATATTCACACTGTTGTGCAACCATCACCACCATCCATCTCCAAAACATTTTCATCTTCCCAAACTGAAACTCCATAACGATTAACACTAGCTTCCCATTCCCCTGCTAACCCCAAACCCTGGCAACCACCTTTCTACTTTGTGTCTCCATGAATTTGATTATTCTAGGTACCTTATATAAGCAGAATCATACAATATTTATTTCACTTAGCATGATGACTGATTTATGTCACTTAGCATGATGTCTTCAAGGTTCATCCATGTAGTAGCATGTGTCAGAATTTTCTTTCTTTTTAAGGCTGAATAATATTTCATTGCTTGTATAGACTACATTTTGTTTATTCATCCACTTCATCAATGGACACTTGTATTACTTCCACCTTTTGGGTATTGTGAATAATGCTGCTATAGACGTGGGTAACATTAGCTTGAGTACCTGCTTTTTTTTTTTTTTTAACATCTTTATTGGGGTATAATTGCTTTACAATGGTGTGTTAGTTTCTGCTTTATAACAAAGTGAATCAGTCATACATAAACATATGTTCCCATATGTCTTCCCTGTTGCGTCTCCCTCCCTCCCACCCTCCCTATCCCACCCCTCCAGGCTGTCACAAAGCACCAAGCCAATATCCCTGTGCCATGTGGCTGCTTCCCACTAGCTATCTACCTTACTGCGTTTGTTAGTGTGTATATGCCCATGACTCTCTCTCGCCCTGTCACAGCTCACCCTTCCCCCTCCCCATAACCTCAAGTCCGTTCTCTAGGAGGTCTGCGCCTTTATTCCTGCTTTACCCCTAGGTTCTTCATGACATTTTTTTCCCTTAAATTCCATATATATGTGTTAGCATACGGTATTTGTCTTCTTCTTTCTGACTTACTTCACTCTGTATGACAGACTCTAGGTCCATCCACCTCATTACAAACAGCACAATTTCGTTTCTTTTTATGGCTGAGTAATATTCCTTTGTATATATGTGCCACATCTTCTTTATCCATTCATCCGATGACGGGCACTTAGGTTGTTTCCATCTCCGGGCTATTGTAAATAGAGCTGCAATGAACATTTTGGTACATGACTCTTTTTGAATTTTGGTTTTCTCAGGGTATATGCCCAGTAGTGGGATTGCTGGGTCATATGGTAGTTCTATTTGTAGTTTTTTAAGGAACCTCCATACTGTTCTCCATTGTGGCTGAACCAATTCACATTCCCACCAGCAGTGCAAGAGGGTTCCCTTTTCTCCACACCCTCTCCAGCATTTATTGTTTCTAGATTTTTTGATGATGGCCATTCTGACTGGTGTGAGATGATATCTCATTGTAGTTTTGATTTGCATTTCTCTAATGATTAATGATGTTGAGCATTCTTTCATGTGTTTGTTGGCAGTCTGTATATCTTCTTTGGAGAAATGTCTATTTAGGTCTTCTGCCCATTTTTGGATTGGGTTGTTTGTTTTCTTGTTATTGAGCTGCATGAGCTGCTTGTAAATTTTGGAGATTAATCCTTTGTCGGTTGCTTCATTTGCAAATATTTTCTCCCATTCTGAGGGTTGTCTTTTGGTCTTGTTTATGGTTTCCTTTGCTGTGCAAAAGCTTTGAAGTTTCATTAGGTCCCATTTGTTTATTTTTGTTTTTATTTCCATTACTCTAGGAGGTGGGTCAGAAAGGATCTTGCTTTGATTTATGTCATAGAGTGTTCTGCCTATGTTTTCCTCTAAGAGTTTGATAGTTTCTGGCCTTACATTTAGGTCTTTAATCCATTTTGAGCTTATTTTTGTGTATGGTGTTAGGGAGTGATCTAATCTCATACTTTTACATGTACCTGTCCAGTTTTCCCAGCACCACTTATTGAAGAGGCTGTCCTTTCTCCATTGTACATTACTGCCACCTTTATCAAAGATAAGGTGTCCATATGTGCATGGGTTTATCTCTGGGCTTTCTATCCTGTTCCATTGATCTATCTTTCTGTTTTTGTGCCAGTACCATACCGTCTTGATGACTGTAGCTTTGTAGTATAGTCTGAGGTCAGGGAGCCTGATTCCTCCAGTTCCTTCTTTTGTTCTCAAGATTGCTTTGGCTATTCGGGGTCTTTTGTGTTTCCATACAAATTGTGAAATTTTTTGTTCTAGTTCTGTGAAAAATGCCAGTGGTAGTTTGATAGGGATTGCATTGAATCTATAGATTGCTTTGAGTAGTAGAGTCATTTTCACAATGTTGATTCTTCCAATCCAAGAACATGGTATATCTCTCCATCTATTTGTATCATCTTTAATTTCTTTCATCAGTGTCTTATAATTTTCTGCATACAGGTCTTTTGTCTCCTTAGGTAGGTTTATTCCTAGATATTTTATTCTTTTTGTTGCAATGGTAAATGGGAGTGTTTTCTTGATTTCACTTTCAGATTTTTCATCATTAGTATATAGGGATGCCAGAGATTTCTGTGCATTAATTTTGTATCCTGTCACTTTACCAAATTCATTGATTAGCTCTAGTAGTTTTCTGGTAGCATCTTTAGGGTTCTCTATGTATAGGATCATGTCATCTGCAAACAGTGACAGCTTTACTTCTTCTTTTCCAATTTGGATTCCTTTTATTTCCTTTTGAGTACCTGCTTTTAATTCTTTTAATTTAATTTTAATACCCAGAAGTGGAATTTCCAGATCATACAGCAATTCTAAGCTTAATAATTTTTTGAGGACTCACCGTACCATTTTTCACAGTGGCTACACCATTTTACATTCCCATCAACAATGCACTAGGGTTTCAGTTTCTCCATATTTTTATCAACACTTGTGGCTTTCTGTTTTTTTTTTTAAATAACAATTATGCTCATGGGTGTAAAAGGGTGTTTTCTCTTGAAAGAGTACATACTAAAGATTAATAGAAAACATGCCAGCAAACCAACAATTTCTAATACTCATGTATATTCGTTGTAAAGTCACTTTGTAAATAAGCCCTTAAAATAATAAAAATTAGATAGAGCAGTATTTTAGAGTCCTTGTTAAGTACAGAAAATGGGAAAAGAATAAGAATATGCACCACAAAAATCTCAAAGAGAAGAACATGTATTAAACAGTAACATATTCAAGGAAGATGAGGAAATGTGGAAAAAAGTGAGAACTAGAGACGTGGGGAATTAATAATTTCCTAAATAAAACACTAAACCTCATTTTCTTATCTACTATAAACACTGAAAGCAGATTCCTTTTGAGTACATGACTATCGACTCTTTAGCAAATGCTTAAGGGGTTTAGAAAGCTTGTGTAAGACTCTAATAATGGTTTTTAGTTTTACCTCTGTTCTTAAATTATGTGAGGAATAGAAGATGTTGGATTTTAATGATCTAGCCATGCTAGGGACATGACAACTAAACAAAAGCAGGATCGATTTTTCTAGTAACAAAATTTGAAAGCATTGTATATGAATAATGATCAATTAACTTACAAGAACTATGAGTGTATTGTGTATAGGTAATAATTTTAATAAAATTTTAATTTTGTTTGGGTGTGGAAACACTATAAATAACATGTGACCTGACTATGAATAACATGTGACCTGATTTACTTTTATTTAAAATGCTTACTCTCAGACCAATTTTGGGTATAATTTAACTTTTAAAAGTTTAGAAGTACGGTTTTTGATTCTACTTCTAGATGTTTATTAATTAATAATATTTACTGAGTATCTAGTGTGTTCTAGACATTTTTCTAGACTCTGGGGATCTATAAGTGAAAAAAATTAGATTAAAATCTTTGTTTTCATATACCTTACACTTTAACAAAGGGGAAGAAACTATAGATAGTAAATATAACAAATAAATAATGATTTAGTTATTAGATGATGGGAATTATAAGGTATTAAGTGTTATTAGGATATTAGAAGATGTTACATGTTATGAAAAAGAAAAAGATGAAGATAAGGGGAATGGGGAAAAGGACAAAGCATGAGTTGCAGTTTCAAATGGGGTGGTCACAAGAGGCTTTATTGGGAAGGTGACATTTGAAAAAAAGCTTTAAGCAGGTAAAGGAAATGAACATTCCAGACAGAGGGAATAGCTAGTGCAAAGTCCCTAAGGCAGGAATGTGCCTGGCATTTTGAGGAACAACAAGAAGGCAAGTGTGACTGGAACAAAGAGAGCAAGGAGTGAGAAGACAATGCGTAGAAGAAAAAAAAAAATCAGAGGTGCACAAAGATTTATGCACATTGATGTCCAGCAACGGATACTATTGAATAAGTTGGGGTATAAACATGTGATGGACTATCATACAGCTCATGTTTATAAAGAATATTTAATGATGTAATATAATGCTTACAACTTAATGGTAACTGAGATATGTGCTCTAAAATTATAAAATTATTGCACATATCTCAATTATTAAGTAACTGAGATATGTGCTATAATCATAGATATAGCATAGATTTATTTATATACATATAAATACACCAAATTTAAGAGTAATAATCTGTTGTTCATGTTATTATGGGCAATTTTTATTTCTAAATTTTCTAAATCATTTTGTAAATTATTCATATATCATTTTCTTATTTTGAAAAAGATATTTCCAATCTAGAGATATTTTCCTTAAATTAAAAAAAAAATGATAGAGTGAACATTTTCAATCAACCAATTATTGAGTTGGCCAAAAGCTTCATTCGTTTTTTCTTTGTGCAAGATGGCTGTAGTAGAACTTAGTTGTCTTTAACTTCATTCAAAACAATTTTGTTAGATTGTATGTAACAGCTGTCATATCAGTGTGCATTTTAAAAAAGACATCAAAATTGGTGAATTTTGTGTAGCCATTTTAATATTGAAGATGAAAAAAGCAACATTTTGGGCATCTTATGCTTTATTATTTCAAGAAAGGTAAAAACATAACTGAAACGTAAAAAAAGATTTGTGCAGTGTACGGAGAAGGTGTTGTGACTGATCGAGCATGTCAAAAGTAGTTTGCAGGGCTTCCCTGGTGGCGCAGTGGTTGAGTCCGCCTGCCGATGCAGGGGACATGGGTTCGTGCCCCGGTCTGGGAAGATCCCACATGCTGCGGAGCGGCTAGGCCCGTGAGCCATGGCCGCTGAGCTTGCGCGTCCAGAGCCTGTGCTCCGCAACGGGAGAGGCCACAATGGTGGGAGGCCCGTGTACCGCAAAAAAAAAAAAAAAAAAAAAAAAAAAAAAAAAAAAAAAGTAGTTTGCAAAGTTTCTTGCTGTAGATTTCTCACTGGACGATGCTCCACGGTCAGGTAGACCAGTTGAAGATGATAGCGATCAAATTGAGACATTAATTGAGAACAATCAACGTTATACCACGTGGGAGATAGCCGACATACTCAAAATATCCAAATCAAGTGTTGAAAATCATTTGCACCAGCTTGGTTATGTTAATCGCTTTGATGTTTGGGTTCCATGTAAGTTAAGCGAAAAAAACCTTGCATGCGATTCTCTACTTAAATGTAATGGAAAGTTCCGTTTTTAAAACAAGTTGTGATGGGCAACGAAAAGTGAATACTGTACAATAACGTGGAATGGAAGAGATTCTGGGGCAAGTGAAATGAACCACCACCAACCACACCAAAGGCAGTACTTCATCCAAAGAAGGTGATGTTGTGTATATGTTGGGATTGGAAGGAAGTCCTCTCTTATGAGCTCCTTCCAGAAAACCAAACAATTAATTCCAACAAGTACTGCTTCCAGTTAGACCAACTGAAAGCAGCACTCGATGAAAGGCATAGAGAATTAGTCAACAGAAAACACATTATCTTCCATCAGGATAACGCAAGACCTCATGTTTCTTTGATGACCAGGCAAAAACTGTTAAAGCTTGGCTGGGAAGTTGTGATTCATCTGCCATATTCACCAGACATTACACCTTCGGATTTCCATTTATTTAGGTCTTTACAAAATTCTCTTAATGGAAAAAATTTCAAATCCCTGGAAGACTGTAAAAGGTACCTGGAACAGTTCTTGGCTCAAAAAGATAAGTTTTGGGAAGATGGAATTATGAAGTTGCCTGAAAAATGGCAGAACGTAGTGGAACAAAATGGTGAATATGTTGTTCAATAAAGTTCTTGGTAAAAATGAAAAATGTGTCTTTACTTTTACTTAAAAACTGAAGGCACTTTTTGGCCAACCCAATACATCGAAAAACTGAAGTGATGTCTATTACATTGAGTGAACTGCTCTTCGATAATTTGGGTAATTGTTTAGCAAGTATTCACTTCCCTTCCCCTCACACTGTAGGTGGAGTATACTTGACCAATCTCACGATGTAGGACTTGGCCTTGTGACTTGCTTTGGCCAATGGAATGTTAGTAGTCATGATGTGAGCAGAAGCTCTAAATGTGTTTAGTTCTTAATTTGGATTGGTCCTGGAATCACAGTGACATGCCATGAGGAGAGCATGCCTCAGGCAGAATGAAAACATACAGAATAAACCTGAACCTGACCCATAGTCTGGACCCAGGACAGGAGGACAGCCACCGAGCTGAGGCAGGTATGAATCAGATGAACTATGGTTGACTTGCAGATCCTTCAGCCCAAGAATAAAAGCTTTTTTCATAAGTCATTGATTGGGTTTGTTATAAATCATTATTGCAGCAATAACTAGTATGTGGACAATGTGTTTTTCTTGGTCAACATTGAAAAACTCACTCAAAGCTGTAATAAACAGAAGATTGAAAAGAAAATATAGAAGGTCAGTATTCTTGTGGATTTTATACCAGGCCCAGGTTCTGAACTCTGACCTGTTTGTTCCCATATTACTCCATTGGAGGAATTGAATATTGATCTAATTTCAAGCACATTCTGGTAGCAAGAGTGTGATAGGTTAAGTTAGGATGAAGTTGCATAGAATCATTGTGGTTGCAAGAGCAACCTGGGTACCAATGCTCTCAGCATCGCAGTTTAATACTTCCTTAATTCTCCCACAGGTGTTATTCTTGAGATCATTCCTCTGTTAACCTTCTGCATGCAAATCCGCATTTCAAGTTTATTTCCCAGGAAACTGACTTATGGCAGTAAACAGTATTTGTAATTTTATCTTATGTATGTAAAATATAGTGACTAGACATGTTTTCTATGCACACTTGTACACACTTGTAAATGATTAGAAAATGTCTGAAATGATGTAATAAGAAGTTGTGGATAAAGAAGATGTGGTATGTGTATATATACAATGGAATATTACTCAGCCATAAAAAAGAATGAAATACTGCCATTTGCAGCAATGTGGATGGATCTAGAGATTATCATACTAAGTGAAGTAAGTCAGGCAGAAAAAGACAAATATTATATGATACCACTTATATATGGAATCCAAAAAAAAAAATACAAATCAACTTATTTACAAAGCAGAAACAGACTCACAGACTTAGAAAACAGACTTATGGTTACCAAAGGGGAAAGGGGAGGAGAAGGGATAAATTAGGATGGAATTAATAGATACACACCACTATATATAAAATACATAGACAATAAGGATTTATTGTATGGCACAGGGATCTATATTCAATATCTTGTAATAACCTATAATGGAAAAGTATCTGAAGTTGTACACCTGAAACTATCATAATATTGTAAATACACTATAGTTAAATTTTTTTAAAAAGTTGTTGCAATGGAAATGGGAATAGAGGATTCTCGATGATAGGATTTGCTTTTCACAATACCTTTTTTCTTTGAAATTTTCCAAGAGTTTACATTCTTTTATAATAAAGAATGTTTAAAAGAGTTTTTGAAATATAAAAACAAATATGGTAAAAAAAAAAAAAAAAAAGCTCCTGCAGGCTCTATTAGGGTAGAGAGCTAAACCAAAAGATCTACTGACTATAACCAGTTAGTTTTGCCAAGGACATGGTGTCTGATTGTGTCAAATCCCTTAATATTCTAACAGTAATTACACTTAAGTATATAACACTTAAAGTTACACAAGAAACAAGTAGTGCAAGAAACAATTTTTCTTTTTCCCAGGTAATATGATTTTTATTTTAATAATAAAGGATAATATAAAGAAGTTAATGTAAAAAAGTTTTTAAAAAAGTTAAAAAACCACTGCCAGTCCACTACTTAGAAGTAACTTTACCCCAGATATTTTTCTATACATATATACAGATGAAAGCATAGGTATATAAATTGGTGAAAGTAATTTTTTAATAAGATTATATTCTAAATGAAAAATATTATATTTAAATTTATTAGTGTTTAAGAGGAATAAAATTGATAGGATATTATGTTCTAAAAGACTTCTCTAAGCTTAAGGAAAGAGATAATAAAATTCATTAAGAAGTTGGAGTCATTCTTAAAAATTACTTATTTCTATTTTAAACAATATAGATTGAAGTCTGTGCTATGGGAAATGAGGACATTACTAACGAAAGCTAACACTTACTGAGTGATTACAATATGCCAAGCACTATTCTAAATGCTTTAAGTGTATTAGATCATATAATCCTTAGAACAACCCCAAGAGGTGGAGGTATCATCTTCATTTTTTAGATGAAAAAAACTAAGGTAAAGAAAATTTACATGACTGCCCAGGGCTATGTACTTAAGAAAGCACTAAAAGTAGGATTCAGGGCTTCCCTGGTGGCGCAGTGGTTGAGAGTCCGCCTGCCGATGCAGGGGACATGGGTTCGTTCCCCGGTCCGGAAAGATCCCACATGCCGCGGAGCGGCTGGGCCCGTGAGCCATGGCCGCTGAGCCTGCGCGTCCGGAGCCTGTGCTCTGCAACGGGAGAGGCCACAATGGTGAGAGGCCCGCGTACAGCAAAAAAAACAAAAACAAAAACAAAAAACTAGGACTCAGACCTGGGCCCAGAACTTCGGGTTCCTAACTCCCACTGCCCCTTTTCAGATTGGTGCCTGCATCCCCATTGGTTAGTTGAATTCTTTTTTATACTGTCAAATTGTATGTCACTTTTATTGTTTTACGTTCCCTTTGTTTTGTTTTTGAGTTTAAGGTCAAACTGAAATTTTTTTCCTACCTCTTTTCATTTTTTTTCCAGGTTTATTGACAAATAATTGACATATATCACTGTATAAGTTTAAGGTGTGCAACATGGTGTTGAGTGTGATTTACATATATTATGAAATGATTACCACAAAAGGTTTAGTTAACATCTATCATCTCATATACACACAGTAAGAAAGAACAGAAAAAAATTTCTCCTTGTGATGAGAACTCTTGGGTTCTACTCTCTTAATAACTTTCCTACATATCATATAGCAGTGTTAGCATGTTAAAACTAATTCTTATTTACCTTAAAACTGGAAGTTTGTACCTTTTGACCACCTTCCTCTAGCTACCCCTACCCCTAACCTCTGCCTCTGGTACCACAAATCTGACCTCTTTACCTATGAGCTTGGGTTTTTTTGTTTTGTTTTATTTTTTTAAGTTTTAATTTTTTTTGTATTAGATTCTACCTATAAGTGAGATCATACAGTATTTGTCTTTCTCTCTCTGACTTCTTTCACTTAGCATAATGCCTTCAAGTTTCATCCATGTAGCCATAAATGGTAGGATTTCCCTGGTTTTTTTTTTGTTTGGTTTTTTTCTTTATGGCTGAACAATATTCCATTGTATATATACAGTCGACCCTTGAACAACTTGGGGATATGGGGTGCCGACTGTCCCATGCAGTCAAAAATCCATGTATAACTTTACAGTTGGCCCTCCATATCCGTGGTTTTGCATCTGCAGATCCAACCAACCATGAGTTGTGTAGTACTGTAATACGTATTTACTGAAAAAAAATCCATAGATAAGCAGATCTACACAGTTCAAACCTATGTTGTTCAAGGGTCAACTGCATACCACTGATTTTCAAACACAATAGCTTAGTATTTATTCCACATTTAGGTGAATTTCATTCCATCTCAGTCCTTTTACATGGTTTTTCCATTTCTGAGTTTGGTAATTTGGGTTTTTGTGGGCTTTTTTTTTTTTTTTTTTTGCTTTGCTTTTTTTCCCTCCTAATAAGAACCCATGAGTCCTATGTTCCTGCAGTTTTTTCTAATTTGGAAGGTCTGTTTGCTATTCTCACATCTTGGTTGAGTATAATCTCCTTGGGCCAGATGAGTGTTTTTTTCTTTTAGAAGTTTTCTGCATGTATTTCTCCACTATGTTTTGGCTTGCATCATGCTGTGCCTCAATTCTTTCTCCTTTTCAGTGGATTTCTTTTTTTTCCCTTATGCCTGAAGAATTTTCTTTTCCTAACTTTTCCTTTATTTATCCCTCTCTTTCTCTCCCCTCTCTTTTTCTTTCTTCTCTTTGTTTTCTTTATTTTTAAAATATCATGATTTTACTAAGCTATGGCTTGATTAGTGTTGATTATGTGTGTTCAGGCTACTGGAATCATTACTTATTTGAGGGTTATTTGTTGGTAGTAATTCTTTGGAGGCTTTTGTGATTACATTTGTTTAGTTCTCTAGTTTCAGGATGCTTCTGTTGAATTGTGGGTATCTGTGCTACTTATCTATTTATATTTGATTATTTCAATGCCCACCCACCCTTATATTTTTATCTGGTGATTGACTGTATTGGTGATTTTCTCAAACTTTTCATCTATTTTAGTAATTCAATTTTCATCTCTGTCCATTCTGTTTTTAACTCATTTATCTGTAATTATGCTGTTTTGCCTCTCAATTGAATTCTTCTAAACTCTCTGTTCTTTTCTTCTCATCTTTTTTTAGCTTTTTTACATTGATTAACATAGTAGATTGCCTACCCATTTCTTTTTACCTTATTCTTGGTTAGTGCTGTTCAGAATTTATTTTTGTTCTAATATATTTAATTATTGGTTCTCTTTCCACTGTGCCTAAGAGGAGTTGACTTTCTTTTCTGTGATACAATTTAGAGATGTTTTCCATAGCACAAAACATGATAGGAGTAGGGGATAACCCAGAGAAAATTATATCTAATATTTGTAACAATACTTAGGCTCTGCTCTCATATCTGAAGTTTTTTGTTAACATTCTGTACAGGGGTTATCTATTAGGGTTAAACTATCTGCTGTAACAAGTAATTCTCTAACCTTGGAAATTTAACACAATAAAAGTTTATTTTAGTTCACTTATGTCCTAGTCCAGTGAGGATATTGTGGAGGAAGGAGACCTTAGTCTTTCAGGGACTAAACTCCTCTATTTTGGGAGGCTGTCATTTTCAACATGTGGCTTCCAGGGTCATTATGGAAAGGGAAGAGAAAACAAAGAATCTCACATGGGTCTGGAAGTATCATTTGTAACTTTTGCCCACATTCCATTGGCTGAAACTTAGTTCCATGGCCCCATGTAGTTGAAAGTAGCTTGGAGATGCAGAGAAAATGTGTGCTCAGCAGAAACATTAGCTGGGTTTGGTGAACACATAATGATGTTTCTGCTGCAGGTTCACTCCCTGCTTTGGTGCTCAGAAAATAATTGTGAAGAGTGAGTACCATCAAGCCGCAGATCAATTCTCCAATTCAGTGTGATTCACTGTGAATCAATCTCATGGCTACTTTCCCCTATTGAACCAGTTTCTCCCATCATTCATTTCTATGACAGAAATAAGATGACTCACTGAGTTTTACTTAAAAGACTAGGTATGGGAGTAATAGAGAGAATTCTTAGGAATTTGTTTACTCAACAATATAGAGGGGCAAAGACATACAATTTCAAGTGCTGCCATGACATCCTGGAGCCCCAAAGGCTGCCACTTCTCCTGGTCTTGCCAGATATGCCTCTCACCCATAAGGAGAGACTTCTCACGTGACTAGTTCCTCTTTCAGCTGGACCAGCTGCACTGAACTTAGTCCTCAACCTACTGGGTTTTACCTCTGGGTTAGCCTTCAAATTATTCAAACAAGCAATCACGTCCTCCAGTGGGGATTGGAGGCACCTCATCCACTTGTTACTGCAAAGCCTGACTCCCAGAGTCATTGGTTCGCTCTGCTCCTGTGTGCAATCACTGTGTGGCCCTACGTGGCCTACCCTAAGGTGTGAGCTATGTGACTAATAAACTACTGTCATTCTCATCTGTCCAGTGTTGGGTGTCATGTGTTCAGCCATCTCATACTATTTAGGGTGAGGAATCCCTCCTTCACCAATAAGGTGAATTGGAAGTGGTCAGAACAGGAGTGTTAGGAGGCTTATCACACTACATCGACCAATTTTGCTTCAGCATCTTGTGGAAAACAAATATTAGATGACAATATTAGATGACACTTGTCTCATAGTTTGGTTTAGTTGGGATTTTTTTTGTTTGGTTGGTTTTTGTTTCCATTACTTAAATGTTGTGGATAGACAGTTTCAGAATAATTTTGCTTTGCTTCAAAGTTCTTTATAGGCAGTGATCTTGTAGAAAAGTGTAGAAGGAAAATGTGTAGAAGTAAGGGTATCCAGGAGCAGCCAGCATCAATATTATTATTGGACATGAACAGTAGATCAGACAGGAGGAAAATCTAAGTAGAATGAGATTTTTGGTATACTGGCATTAGAAAGAGAACAAAAATAACTCATGAGCTTTTAAAAAATGAACTCAATGAATCTATTAAACTATTGAACCATATGATGTCATTGTAATTTCATCATTCTTATTATTTTATGAGAGGACAATATGTTGATGCCATTAAAGACAAACTAGAGCTACTGAAGTCCTTAGAGCACCTTATAGAGCAAATACACCCCAGGGACACTTTGTATCCTAGGGCCTAACTCTGCTTCAGAAGAGCAGTCCTGCAGCTAATCAGGCATACATGCTTGAAAACAATTATCAGATCATTCATGAATTAGCACTCTGCATTTCTTCTTAATCATATGACAAGTAGAATAGACAACTTCTTAAGTGGTGCTTTGAGAACTCCTAACCCAAAATGTCAACCTAGCACCTTACAATTTCCATCTTAACTTTCTGGTTTGGTTTGAGTTTGGAAAACTATTTGGTCTTCATTGTCTCAAAAGATAAGGAGAATTTTGATAGAAAGAATGAGTAGGTAACAACATTCCTATTATGAATAAGTATTGGTCAAAAAGTTCTGGAATTAAACCAGGAAAAGATACTCTCTATATAATTGTAGGCTTGTGTAAAGTATCAGTAATAATAATAACAATAATGACAGCTAACACGTATGAAGCAATTGCAAAATATTAGTCTAATTGCTAAGAATATGACTTGAATGATCATATCTAATACCTACATCAGCAAAAAGTTAGAAACCTTTATTATCTATGATTTGCAGATAAAGAAACTGAGCCTTAGAGAAATTGAGTAAAGAGCCATAGATACACAGCTAATGAGTATGGGGGCTGAGAATCTAACCTTGGATTTCTGACTCTTCTGTCAGAGCTCTTAACCAAAGCACTGAGAGAATTCTGGGATGCAGGACGGAACAGCAGGAATAAAGACTACATGGGTTATCTTCTTCAAAAAAGTTTCTCTCAAATTCTAACTTAATTGCTAAGTTATTTATCCAGCAATTATTTATTGGCCACCAACTATGGTCTTGGGACTGTGCTAGTTATTGTGAATACAAAAATGAATGAAAGATGGTCCCTGCCCTCACGCAGCCCACAGCCCAATGGAAGAGTTAGAAAATAGACAAAGAACTGCAAATACAGCATGGTAAGGACGATGTAGGGACAAGCAAAGAGAGCTAGGCACCCCACAGGTGGCACTGGGGAGGTTTTTACGACTGGCAGTGGTGACAGTATACTATGACTTACCCTTCTTTCGAAGTTCTAAGAGGTACAATATTTTCCTTCGCTTTCTTCCTTGCTGTTCTTTGTCCCATTCTTTCATCAAATAGCACACATAATTAAATAAAAATAACGAGGAGAGCCACACAATGGTTAAGAGCTCATTAACCTTTCCACTCACTAGCTGTGTGACTTTGGCCTAGTTACTTAACCTTTCAGAATCTATGTTTTCTCATTTGTACTTCTTAGGTTTGCTGTGAATATTAACTTAGGGAAGAACAAATCTGACTGCATATTAGATATGTTTCTTTTACTTTAACATTTGTATTCTATTGTTTTTCTTCCTTAGGAATGTTGCCCATTCTCAAGCCTCTGACCTTCAAGGGTATAACACTTTTCCATTCATACAGAGATAAAAAGTTGCAGAACAGAGAATAACATTTGTTTCTTTGGAGGTTTTCAGGAACATCTGTGACCTGACCTAGGTGGACAGCTACAAGAACAAAGGATTCCCATACCAAGATGTCTGCAACAACCAACCACGCCCCTCCCTCAACTTGCCTTTAAAAAGGCTTTGCTGAAACACTTCAGGGAGTTCTAGGTTATTTGGGGGTATGAACCACCCATTCTCCTTGCATGGCCCTGCAATAAACCTTTCTCTGCTCCAAACTCAGACGTTTCGGTTTGTTTGGGCTCACTGTGGGTCAGGCACACGAACTTGCCTTTGGTAACAGAATGAGACAATGCCAACACTTTCTAATCATCTTTCCCTGCTTTATTTTTCAACACAGCCCTTATGACCTATTGATATGTTGTTTATCACTAATCTGTACACTCCATGAAAGCAGGGATATTATCTGCTTTTTTCATTGGTATAACCCATGTACCAAAAATAGTGTTTGACTCTTAATAATTGAATAAATAAATGACTGAATGACAACAAAGCACTTAGCACAGTGTCTGGCCATAGTAAACATTCAATAAGATGAATTTTTATGATTATGATTATACCCTGACATACATTTGCATTTTAAAAGTGGCAAAGTTAGCCTCAGGTGTAAGGGAGAATTGGCTAACATTTGTCTTGTGTGCCCTATTTAGTTATCTTCTGCTCATTCCGGCTTCTTCATTAATTTCAGTTTTTGACCGTCCTGAAAGGTGTTAGGCAATTGGCTTACCCTTCATACTAGTATTTAAGAATTAAGAGAAAATGCAGAATGACTCAACAGCAGAAACATGAGATTAGTGGCTGAAATATTGGCACCAGCACTGGAGGTATTTTGGGGGAGGGGAAGGGATAAAGCTCAGAAATGGCTGAGGGAATCGTTGGTCAACACACCATTTTTTATTCTCCAGCCCTTCCCCCCTTAATTCCACCTCTTAAATCATACCAGTAACCTGCTACCTTCTAACTGAAACACAGCTGGTTGAGGTTTTCTGGGTTTATAACATGAACTTTGTCTAGCCTGAGATCTGATTACTTGTTTGCCCTAAAGAAAATCTCCCTAAGCCCATGCTCGCCAGGGCTGCAAGTGGTCATAATCCTGACACACGCGTGGGGTGGGATAACTAAGGAGTGTTCCTTCTATCTAAGCAAAATCCTGACAAAGACGCCCTCTGAAATTGTCTCCTTTCATTCAGTCTCATTTTATACCTTCAGAGGTGCTCAATTTGCTATAGGTTCTTAACACAGATTCTGTATCATTAGAGAAATACGCAGATACCTTCTTACAGGTTTTCATATCTAACCTGTTAATCTATTTTGGTTTTGATCCCAATGATCATCTCCATTTTATCTATCTATAATATTTTCTCTGTAGCATATGTTTTATTTACTTTTAGCATTCTTTAAACTGTATTTCATTTTGTTTTGATGAAAATCATTGATTTATAATTGCTATCAAATGCTTCCTTACCTGATGCAGCTGATGAATAGCTACCACAGCAGGAAGTTATGAAAAACATAGCTTTGTGAGGATGCTTCAAATTCCAAATAAAGATTAAATGTCGGCTAAATCAAAAATATTGAAAATACTATAATACATTTAATTCTGAAGTGAAATACTAGGTCAATGTGCCCAAATTCAAACCTCGTTTATTGTAGGTTCACATTGTTTTCCATAATATGTATCTCTTTAAAATTGATCTGCATGTGACATGATACTATGCATAGAGAATCCTAAAGATGCTACCAGAAAACTACTAGAGCTAATCACTGAATTTGGTAAAATAGCAGGATACAAAATTAATGCACAGAAATCTCTGGCATTCCTATACACTAATGATGAAAAATCTGAAAGTGAAATCACAAAAAACACTCCAATTTACCACTGCAACAAAAAGAATAAAATATCTAGGAATAAACCTAAGGAGTCAAAAGACCTGTATGCAGAAAATTATAAGACACTGATGAGAGAAATTAAAGATGATACAAATAGATGGAGAGATATACCATGTTCTTGGATTGGAAGAATGAACCTTGTGAAAATGACTCTACTACTCAAAGCAATCTACAGATTCAATGCAATCCCTATCAAATGACCACTGGCATTTTTCACAGAACTAGAACAAAAAATTTCACAATTTGTATGGAAACACAAAAGACCCCGAATAGCCAAAACAACATTGAGAATGAAAAAAGGAGCTGGAGGAATCAGGCTCCCTGACTTCAGACTATATTACAAAGCTACAGTAATCAAGACAGTATGGTACTGGCACAAAAACAGAAATATAGGTCAATGGAACAGGATAGAAAGCCCAGAGATAAACCCACGCACATATGGTCACCTTATCTTTGATAAAGGAGGCAGGAATGTAAAGTGGAGAAAGGACAGCCTCTTCAATAAGTGGTGCTGGGAAAACTGGACAGCTACATGTAAAAGTATGAGATTAGAACACTCCCTAACACCATACACAAAAATAAGCTCAAAATGGATTACAGACCTAAATGTAAGGCCAGAAACTATCAAACTCTTTGAGAAAAACATAGGCGGAACACTCTATGACATAAATCACAGCAAGATCCTTTTTTGACCCACATCCTAGAGAAATGGAAATAAAAACAAAAATAAACAAATGGGACCTAATGAAACTGCAAAGCTTTTGCACAGCAAAGGAAACCATAAACAAGACAAAAGGACAACCCTCAGAATGGGAGAAAATATTTGCAAATGAAGCAACCGACAAAGGATTAATCTCCAAAATTTACAAGCAGCCCATGCAGCTCAATAACAAGAAAACAAACAACCCAATCCAAAAATGGGCAGAAGACCTAAATAGACATTTCTCCAAAGAAGATATACAGACTGCCAACAAACACATGAAAGAATGCTCAACATCATTAATCATTAGAGAAATGCAAATCAAAACTACAATGAGATATCATCTCACACCAGTCAGAATGGCCATCATCAAAAAATCTAGAAACAATAAATGCTGGAGAGGGTGTGGAGAAAAGGGAACACTCTTGCACTGCTGGTGGGAATGTAAATTGGTATAGCCACTATGGAGAACAGTATGGAGGTTCCTTAAAAAACTAAAAATAGAACTACCATATGACCCAGCAATCCCACTCCTGGGCATATACCCTGAGAAAAACCATAATTCAAAAAGAGTCATGTACCACAATGTTCACTGCAGCTCTCTTTACAATAGCCAGGAGATGGAAACAACCTAGATGTCCATCATCGGATGAATGGATAAAGAAGATGTGGCACATATATACAAAGGAATATTACTCAGCCATAAAAAGAAACGAAATTGTGCTGTTTGTAATGAGGTGGATGGACCTAGAGTCTGTCATACAGAGTGAAGTAAGTCAGAAAGAGAAAGACAAATCCTGTATGCTAACACATATATATGGAATCTAAGAAAAAAATAAAATGTCATGAAGAACTTAGGGGTAAGACGGGTATAAAGACACAGACCTACTAGAGAATGGACTTGGGGATATGGTGCGGGGGATGGGTGAGCTGTGACGGGGTGAGAGAGTGGCATGGACATATATATACACTACCAAATATAAAATAGATAGCTAGTGGGAAGCAGCCGCATAGCACAGGGAGATCATCTCGGTGCTTTGTGACCGCCTGGAGGGGTGGGATAGGGAGGGTGGCAGGGAGGGAGACGCAAGAGGGATGAGATATGGGAACATATGTATATGTATAACTGATTCACTTTGTTATAAAGCAGAAACTAACACACCATTGTAAAGCAATTATACGCCAATAAAGATGTAAAAAAAAAATTTATCAGCATGAATGTTTCATTAAATAAAAAAGTTGTTCATATTCAATTCTTTTTTCCTGTACTTTCTCTATTGAATTTGTAAGTTATGCTCAATTAAAAGGAAATATTTGGACTAAAATAAAATACTCTCTTCAGTTTTTCTATTTCTACTGATGCTGATTTGAAAATGAGGGTAATGCCATTTGCCCAATCAATATTTTCTTCCTAGTATTTTATTCTTGGGAGTGGGGGACGCTGATATATTGGGATATTTATCTGTTTTTTTTTTCCTGTGTGCATTCAAAAAAAGTCTCAAATGCCTTAGAGAAACAATATTATTGTGTGTGCGTATTCAGTTCAAAATAAGACCCACATCAACTTTCTGCTCAAATACCATGATTATATGGCAAAATTTGATTCTTGTGACAAAATTTGCTGTTATTATTCCCATTTTTGCAGATCCAGTCTCACAGCTTCCAATTCACAATATCTGGCAGCTATTTAAGTTACAAATGAGAATAATCATAGACCAGGATTATCAACTCTTTTATTCTATATATCAAAATTCCCTTAATTGCTTTGGAAGCCACATCAACCAACAGAGTCTTGTGAAACATTGTTTTATAAGTAAAACATGTTAGTCTTTTACATAAAATTGTGACTGTTAAGCCTCACTTTCTCTTCCTGGCACTTGATGACAACCATCCTTAGATTGAACTGAGGAGGATACAAATGGAACATATGAAAATAAAGTAGTAGGAAAATATTTTGATTATTATAAATATGTATTTTTTCTCCTTAACGCTTTGTAAATTTTACAGCCATTATACCAATTAAATGTTCTTTTTCAGTGGTGTGCTGGAGTCGGCTTGTACTTGTTCACAAGAGCTGACTGTGACATCCTCTCAACTCCAAGTTTAGTGACATCAGGTTGTTGGCTTGAAATTAGTCATAGTGGGAGTATCTATACCATGGGAAGTAGCAAATAAGACAAACCAGGGATGTTTTTTAAACCCGGAGAGCTGGTTGTTAAACATTTACCAGCATTCCACAACTAGTATTGTTATCATTGTTAATTTCCTGATTTTGATAATTGTACTAAACTATGTAAGAGAATATCTTTGTTTTTAGTAAACAAACCCTGAAATATATAAGGGCAAAGAGGTTTTATGTCTACAACGTACTCTCAAGAAATTTGATGTGGTTATATACATATAATCTCTGCACATAGACAAAACAGAGAGAAAATGATAAAGCAAATATGGTGAAATATTAACACTTGCAGAATTCAGGTGGTGGTTATAAGGAATTCTTTGCATTATTTTTGTAACTTTTTTGTAAGTCTGAAGTGATGTCAAAATAAAAAGCTAAAAGCAGTGTCCTTGAGGCTGAGATAAAGTGCTGCAAGAAAAGGAGAATGCAAAAGAACAAGCGAACGCCAAGGGCATATTCTTGAAAGGTTGTACAAGGTAGTGGACAGAAGCACAGACTCTGGAGGGGGGAAGGGGTTGGGTGGAAGGTGGAGGTGTGGGGATCGGGTTTGCCTTGGTTCAAAGGACAAAGATCAACTCTGCTAGCTCTCTTCTGTGGACTTGCCCCACTTACTCTCTATGTGCCTATTTCATCTGTAAAATGGGGTAATAATAACATCTATACCACGTAGTTGTTGTAGTGATTGAACGAGTTAATGTATAAAGCACTTGCATTAGGACCTGGCCCTTAGTCAGCAACTGCTATTGCTTTTGTCAGTGGATGTGAGTTTTAAAACAGGACATCAAAGCTTCCAAGAGCCAGGTGCTCAGTAGAGAAAAATGCTCTCTGAATTCCAGAATCTTGACTTTAAGTGTCAAGAACCAAAGCTGTGGGCTTAAAGCAACTAGTATACCACAACATTATGGAGTATGAGACTATAGGATACAGAGAGAACAGTTTTAAGTCATGAGATAAAGAAATTAGAAAACGAAAACCAAAACAGAAACTCAACAACCAAAAATATGCCCCCTTGGTTTGAGAAAAACATATAGGGAGGATTTGGAAAGAAGAGCCAGAGAGCTTAGATAAAATGTGAAGCTTTATTCCCTGACTGCCCATTCTCCCCTTTCCTGGATGAAATCTTTGTGAGTATCAATGATGATGGTAATATTTACTGAGCAGTAACTATATGTTAGAGTGTTCTAAGTGGTTTACATGGATTATCTTTATAATTCTCCCAACACCTCATTGTCGGTGGAATTATTAACTCCATTTTACACATGAGGAATTTGATGGTGAAATATTAAGTAAATTGCCCAGGTCACACACTTTAAAAGTGTTGATACAGAGTTAGAAACCAGACAGTAAACTCCAGAGCCTGCACCACCTCTAGCGAGCTTTGGGATCAGAAAGAGTGACTTGTGCCTTGCATCCCATGTGGAATTCTGGGAGGAGAGAAACCTGACAGAATATTTACATGAGAGTCAGCCTTCAAGATGTCCTACAGTGACCTCCTCCTCCTGGTGTTGGCATGCTTGTGTAGAGCGGCTCTGCAGTGTAACAGTGTGCCCAGTAGAATGGCATATAACTTCCTAGTCTAGGTCACAAAGGACAATGTGGCTTCTTTGTTCTCTTTCTCAGATCACTGGCCCTGGGAGAAGTTAAATGCCATGTCCTGGGGAGTCTTCAGAACCCCTACTGAGAAGCTCACCTGGTGAGGAACTGAGGTTGCTGCCAGTAGTCAGTGAGGACTGAGGCCTTCTGCCAACAGCAACGAGTGACTTTGGAAGCAGACCTCCTCCAGCCCCAGCCAAACCTTCAGATAACTGCAGCCTTACTGACATTGTTACTGAACAAAAGTTCATGTGCCTGACGGTGAGGTCAAATAAACTGAAACATCAGAGTTTGGAGCAGAGAAAGGTTTATTGCAGGGGCAAGCAAGGAGAACAGGTGGCTCATGCTCAAAAACCCCGAACTCCCAGATGGTTTAGGAGGAGAAGTTTTTATAGGCAAAATTTGGGGTGAGGATTGCAGGGTGTGTGCCTTTCTTCTGATTGGTTGGTGGTGAGATAACAGGGCTATACTCCAGGAATTTTGTGTTCAGCCTGAAGTTGCCATCCTCTACCTGGGTTGGGGGCCTTAGCTCTGCAGAAGAACTTGAAGATATTGTTATGTATATTCCTTGGGGAGGAACCAGGACCCTGACCCAAGACTACACTATTTTTTTAATCTATATCTATATCATCTATATCTATATCTATATATTTTAATTGAAATATAGTAGATTTACAATATTGTGTTAATTTCTGCTGTACAGCCAAGAGATTCAGTTATACATATATATATTCTTTCTTAAAATATTCTTTTCCTTTATGGCTTATCATAGGATATTGAACATAACTCTCTGTGCTATACAGTAGGACCTTGTTATTTATCCATTCTATACTTAAAAACTTATAACTGCTAACACCAATCTCCCACTCCATCCCTCCCCAACCCTTCTCCCTTTTGGCAGCCACCAGTCTGTTCTCTATGTTGGTGATTCTGTTTCTGTTTCATAGATAAGTTCATTTGGTGTCATATTTTAGATTCCACATATAAGTGATATCATAAAGTATTTGTCTTTCTCTTTCTGACTTACTTCACTTAGTAGAATAATCTCTAGTTACATCCATGTTGCTACAAAGGCGTTATTTCATTCTTTTTTATGGCTGAGTAGTATTCCATTGTATATATGTACCACATCTTCTTTATCCATTCATCTGTCTATGGACATTTAGGTTGTTTCCATGTCCAAGGCTGCACTATTGTTTCTTGACTGTTCCTCCCTTGGTTCTGCATTCCCTCCCTTCCCTGATTAGCAACTGAATCTGCCCTGTGGAACTCAGGAAAGGTCAAGGAGGCTGAATGAAGCTTATTTCCTACAAACAGGAAATGGGGGACACAGAAAAGATTTGTACCTGGGAGCCACACAGTGTCCTGCTTGGTTTCAACATCCTGACTGCAGCTTCATGAGAGACCCCAAGCAACAATCACCCACCTGGGTTGTTCCTGAATTCCTGACCAACAGAAACTGAGATAATACATTTTAACAATTTTAAACCACTAAGTTTTGGGATATTATGTTATGCACCAATGTGTGACTAATACAATCTAGCACAAACAAAAGATAACTTCCAGAGAAATGGTGGCATGGCATGTTTGTGCAAAGAGAGAATGAGCTGATCTACCCCTCCCCCACCAAATGTTTTTGGTTAAGAATTAAGATCTGAGAGGGGAGCCCAGGACTAGGTTGATGGAATGCTGTACCAGGGTCTGCAGAGTGGATCACCCATGCCAAGGCAACAGACTCCATGTAGCATCAGCTGAGGATGCATATGGGAAGCAGTGGAGACAGAGGCTGATACCCAACGTCAGGTAGCCCAAACTTCACTCTCAGTGCAGTTGTACCTGAGACAGGTCAGCACACACTTCCACTTCCACAAGCCCAAGACAACTCTCTCAGGAACTTATAAAACCCCAGGAACTTTACCACTGGGTAAAAGGGGTAAAAGCAAAGAGAGAGATGGGACAGTCATGACAGACTAAGTTTTAAACTGAAAGTGACGAAGTTACCTTGAATCGACAAGAATGAATTTTCTACCACAGATACAAATTAGGGCTTGAGAATAAAATTAACTTCCGTTATGGAGAAATAAAAGTTATTTACAGACTTTTGCACAATCAATATTTGTAGTTACAAATCTTCACACCCATTATTTCACAATTCGTAGGGACTTCTTGATACCAGAGTAAGATGAAATAGATCGTTAGTGTCACAGAAGGGCAATGCCAATTTTCTTTGTTCAGAGTTGTAACTGCATTATTTTTGGTGATGAGAAATAAGGCTTTATGGAGAACAGGATCTCTTGCTTTGCACGAATGCTGGCTAATACTCCTGATATACTTACAATGTTCCAGGGAGTTGTTTTCACTGTTTTACAAATATTAAACTCATTCTGTTGTTACATAGAATCTATGTGGTGCTTATTAGCATCAGCCCCACTTAAAAATGGGGAAATTAAGGCACAGGAGGATTAGGCAAACTGCCAAAGTCGTACATAGCCAGTCTGGTTCTGGAGTCTATAATTTAACCAGTGCCTTCTCATGCTCTTCAGAATATATCTTATATTTCTTCAAATCCTTTTTTTCCAGTACATCAGGTTTATCTTAAGAGCTGTGACTAAGTTGGCTGATTTCTAAAATGGGGTTAATTGCACTCATCTGCATGCACAGATGTTTATGGAGATGATTCCATTAGTATCTGGATTTCACTTTAAAAGTGAATAGCTTTAGGTGTCCTGGCTATGGAGTGGAGAGCCCCACAGATCTTTAAGGACTGGCTTGTAAACATGTAATCAGAGGATCTGATGCTGCCTGAGAATCCAGAGCAGGTTTTAAATAGCTCACAGAGTGCTAAGCTGGTCTTTCCACGTCCAAGTTATCAAAAATAGTTTCCTAGTTTGTGTGAGTAACCTTTCCTGGCTGCAGACACTGAGCCATAAAGGCTATTTTGCCTTTGCCTGTCTCCAGAGGCAAGAGCAAACTCCTGACTTTTTCAAATATGAACTATAATTTAAAGATCTAAATAATCTCAAACACAGTGCTAGCACACAACCCTGTGAGGCCCTTGGGTTTCCCTGAATTTAATGGAATCACTCTTTCCAGCAAATACCTCCAAGATAAGGAACAGGGCCTCAATGGCCAATGTCCTGCTTTAATCAGAATATTCAACCAGAAACAGAAGCAGTCACAGAGGCCAGAGGATTCTTCTATAGACAAATTGAGAATCTCTGATATTGTTGATTAACTTGTTTTACCTGACTTGTCTAAAACTTACTGGAAGAAGCCTTAATACAAGTCTGATGGCTTTGCTAACTTTTTTCATTAGTCCTGGAAGATAGTTCCATCCAACATTTCCAAATCCATTTTATGAACTTTCCCCTTGGAAGCAGTTCTGACTAACATCTATATGTGAAGCCAGCAGGGAATAAGAAAAATGATTGTTATGCTGAGATATTTTCTAGGTTGGTAATCATGCGGACATGTTGTGAAGTATGAAAACTAAACAAAAACAAAAACAAAAAACAAACAAAAAAACCTCAGAAGATAAACATTCAAAGTACTCAGGGAGTGGAATTTTGGCATTATTCTCCACTTTAAAAAAAATCTGTTACTTTGGTCCAGAAAAAAATAGTTTCAGTGTTCTTTTCGGTAAAGAGATTTCTAAATTCCCATCTGGTAGAACTTGTTATAGTCACATGAAATACTGGGTCATAATCTTTTAATACCCTTTTTAAAAAAAAATATTTTTTACTGAAGTATAATTGATTTACAATGTTGTGTTAGTTTCAGGTGTACAACAAAGTGATTCATATATATATATATATATATATATATATACACATATATATATTCTTTTTCAGATTATTTTCCCATATAAATTATAACAAAATATTGAGAATAGTTCCCTGTGCTATACAGTAGGTCCTTGTTGGTTATCCATTTTATATATAGTACTGCATATATGTTATTTTTAATACCCTTTTCCCTCCAGTTTTCCAATGAGTAATTATTATTAGATAAGCCATGATTCAGGATCCCGGGTCGGGATCACCATGTACCCAGGTCTTCCTTTGCCACCGGGGGAGAAGGATGGAGGACAGAGGAGGTGGGTGGAGCCAATTTAGATCTTCTCAGGACGTATCGTCCCAGACTGACACCCAAGATATGGGGCTGAGGGACTTGTACACATTGTACCATTTGCACCCTGAGATATGGCTCCCTTTAAGTGTCATTGCCTTCTCACAGGGGTGCAGGTCCATGGAGTTCTGCCTGCAGTTCTAGGTCTGGTTCTGGTTGGGGAAGGGGCTGTCAAAGGGGCAGTGTGGTGGTTCTTGATTTTGGCCTTGATGTCTTCAGCCATAGTGTTGACTCCTAGACATGCCCTCAAAGCAGCTGGAAGCTCAATGTCTGATACCATCGTTAATCAACAAAAGACTTGGTTTAATTTTCTAGGTGAGTTAGTTGCAATTTGACGTGGTTTATTTTGCTGATTCATAATTATAAGTCAACATTTATTCAGAGAACAGAATAAATAGCATTTTATTTTCCTTATTTATAAAATGAATAGATATTTCTTGAAACTTTGCATTACTCTTTTTAATGTGGACAACTATTTAGGCCTATTTTTTTTTTTTTTTTTTTTTTGCAGTACACGGGCCTCTCACTGTTGTGGCCTCTCCCGTTGTGGAGCACAGGCTCCAGACGCGCAGCCTCAGCGGCCATGGGTCACGGGCCCAGCCGCTCCGCAGCATGTGGGATCTTCCCGGACTGGGGCATGAACCCGCGTCCCCTGCATCGGCAGGCGGACTCTCAACCACTGTGCCACCAGGGAAGCCCCCAGCTCAGCTTTTTGATCAGGTCTTAGAGAGCAACACAGGCCACTAAACCTTGTATGTGTTGCGTACATTTGGGCCAACTGCTCGCCCCTGGTAGACACAGATGCTGGGGGAAAGTGAGTTCTCATGGAAAGAGGTATGCAATGCAGAGCAATATTGGCGTTTTCGGTATATACAAAGTAGGATACTAAATGTTAACCTAGTTCCTAGAATATTTAGTTCTTTTGAAATAAAATCCTTGCAATTTATTATGGAGCACTTGAACTTGACTTATTTCATAATAAGGATCTTAGGACAAAGGAATAAAAACAACTCTTGAAAACTATTGCTTACACTGTTGGTTGGCTGACCCAACAGTTCTTCCTACCACTTAAACTGGAGAATTTCCCTGAATTTTCTTGATTTTCTGGCAAAAGAAACATGTGAGGCAGCACTGCTGGTCTTGTCTTCCTCTTGCCCTGGTGTTAAGCCTGAGCTGTAGCAACCATCTTGTGACCATTAGGGAACTTGGCAGGGGTAAGTCACGGAACTGATGTATACCTCAGTCTTCCTCTGATGCGAGAAAAAAAGATGACTATATTTTAAAAAGCTACTCCGATTTCCTGTAACTTGATTTGCATGTAATCCTAACTGATACAATAAAATATGGTTATACCATATTTTATCAGTATAACCATAAAATGACCAATAAAATATGGTCATGCCAAAGACTTAGAGGACTGATGATGATATTGAAGCCAAAGTGGACATCGTCCCAGTTTTTCAATGCAATGAAAAATTTCAAGACCAATTTCAAAACTGAAAAGTGCGTTTACTAGTTTGACATTTCTCCTTTTCATTTATCATTTTTGTCTTCATAACTCTAATTGTTAGTATCACCTCATATGAACTGGGAAAATTATATTGTCTTACAAACAATGGTTTTTACAGATTTGCCATTTCTCTCAAAGCATTATTATAAATCAATATAAAAACTTCTACTTTGGAAGAACTCCTAAGATTTGAATATAAAATGTAATTAATAGCAAAGGATAAATTAGATCTCTTTCCTTTCTCCCTTCCTTTCTTCTTTATCTCTCTTTGTTTCCAACTCATTCCTTCCTCTCTTAATGTTTTTCTTTATTTAATCTTTCCACTCTCCTGTAAAAAAAAAATCTTTCCTATAGTTGGTACTTTTCTTTTATGAGAGTAATGTGATATGCTTCTCATAAAGAATATAGACATTTTTCTAACTATTTATGCACCTTTGTGGTAGACATTTTTTCCTTATGAATTTTGTGGGGATTTTGCCAGCATGTTATACAACATGTTATACAATAAAACCAGTAATGGAAACGTTTTTAAGATTTTCAGTTTCAAATAGTTTTCCTCGAGTATTTTTTTCTGTAAAAATATAATCCATGTTTGAAGTACATGCCATTATGTCACAAGGGATTTTTGATCCAAGCCAAAATATGAGATCACAAATAATAATCACATTTGATTATTTACCAATATTTTTCCACTCACATATATTAAAACACTGTGTATTTTAATGTTATATCTACTTGCTAAATATAGCTCCATCAGTGTCTGAGAAATAAGATAGGATTAAATAATATAATTTGCTATGTTATAAATATTTTATACTGAACAGGATCAGAAAAAAAAAAGCTTAATGTTGAGTAAGACATATTGAAAGGAAACTTAACCATTTCCTTGCACAAAAAGGGCCACTTAGTATATAAATGAGAGAAAAAAAGCAGAACGTATTTTCCAGAAGTTAAAATAATCTATTGAAACACTGTTTCTCTGTCTGTATTAGTCTGAAAATCTGAACAGATAGTACTTAACCAGAATCCAAAGTTCGGGGGCGAGATTGTTGAAAGATCTCTAAGTTTAAAATCACTGTTTGTTGAAGTAAACCTTTGTTCCCAGTCTGTAAATTATTAAAATAAGTAAATAATGAGAATCCAGGCCTCCTCATGTGAGCTGTTTCCTGATGTGCCTCACTCTCTGGCAGTTCATTTCCAGTGATGGTACCAGCACTTTCAGATGTGCAGAGGCTACGCTGGGGATTACATGACTGTGCGCACGTATCCTCATGCAAATTACAGGCCAACTGTTCCTGCCATACTTTCTAGAAGTTCAAGTTTGGGAATCTCAGTGGAGGGTAGACTTCTTGCTTTAGAAGCTTCTCTAATGTCCATTCCTTTATTTTCTGTGTAATTCACTTTGATTTTCTCAAAGTTCTTATTTTGCCTGAGGCAGAAAACTTAGTCATTTCTAAGTAAAAATAAATTCTGTTATTTTCAGTCATTTAATTTTGAAGTTTAATTATATTCACGATGTTCCCTCTGTTTAGTCTTTTCTTACTAACCTTTTTTCTGGGTTGTATTTTTAAATTTTAGGGGCTTATGCAACTCCCACTCTGGGTGATGTGGGAGGGGCCTGATCTCCTGCAGGTCTTGAATTGTTCAGTCCTACACTGGATTCTTACTTTCTATGTAATTTATCCTATCAGACTCTTGGCAAAGGCGAAATATGATGTTTTCTCTAATGGCAACCTGGACAGAATGTGGCATTATCTTTGTATCTACTCTGCTTCATAGCACTGGTGATGCCCTGAGCCCATTCTATCCTTTCTGTTTTGAGGATGGCCCACAAAGGACCCTTTGGATGTATGTCTCTTCATCCCAGTTGTAAAACCATCTGCAAAGGTAACCATGCTTTCTCCCAGTTAACGTCCATGCCACAAATGGGACCCAAAGGAACTTTCAGACCCCCTTCTACACTCCACAGGTGCCACAGGTGTCTCTGGAGGATGTGTATATCTCTTTCTCTGCTAGCCTGTCACCCCATCATCCCTACTTCTCCACTGAACTGATGTTCTGAGACTCAATTTCCAAGGTGGGAAAAGAAAATTCCCCACATTTCCTACAAGCAATTCTGGTGTCTGAGAATTCAGTTCAATTCCTACACTCCATACCCGGGGATAGAATCAAATTTCATAGGTACAGGGCTCAGTCCCAGAAGACCACTCTCCAATTCAGACGCCAGATGCAAACACAGCTTTTCTCTGTATTTGTGACTAATTGGCTGTAAACAAGAGGTTCCCACAACCCTCTCCTTGGGTTCGATTAATTTGCTAGACAGCTAACAGAACTCAGGAAAATCCATTTACTCAGTAGATGACCAATTTATTATATACGAATCAACAACCAGATGAAGAGATGCATAGGGTGAGGTCCCTAACAAAGAAACTTCTGTCCTTTTAGAGCTTGGGGCACAGCGGTATGTGGAAGCTCTCTGAAAAAAGTTGTCTCTTGGGGGTTTTAATGGGAAACTCATTACATAGTCATGATTGACTAAATAATTGGCCAATGGCAACTGATGCAACTCCCAGGAAATCAGGGGGTGGGACTGAAAGTCCCACTTGGCTGGTGCTCCTGGCAACCCACCCCCTTCCTGGGTTGGGATCCAAAAGTCACCTTCATTAACACAAACCCAACTGTGATAGAAAGGGCTTGCTATGAATAACACCCACTTCACCTTTATGGCCCTGAAGACAAGAACTGAGGACAAGAGACCAAAATATTTAAAAAGATGCTCCCATTACTCTTATTGATCAAAAAATTCCAAGAGTTTTGAGAGCCAGGAACTATGCATGAAGACCAAATATATCTGAGAAATATATTTTGGTCATTAGAATGACCAAATATATATACTTCTTATAAATCACAATGTTGCACCCACCCTTTTCCTATTTCCTTGAGGGTGCAGTAGGGTCCCGACTTTCAGAAATCTCAGATGGAAATAAGGGCACAAGTTTCTTCTATTTTTGGTTCCACACCCACACCCCTGTCTCAATCCCCCAGAACTTGACATAGAAGGTACGGCTAAGAGTAGTGTGACCAACTTTCCTGATTTGCCTGAGAGTGAAGAGGTTCCCAGGATGCAAGACTTTCAGTTTGAAAGCATAGAAAGTCATGGAGTTGGTCACTCTATAAGAGGCATGTCCTCTACAGTGTGCTTAACTCTCTTTTCCTCTCCAAAGTCCTTACTTTTTTTTTTTTTTTTTTTTTTTTGAGGTACGCGGGCCTCTCACTGTTGTGGCCTCTCCCGCGGTGGAGCACAGGCTCCGGACGCACAGGCTCAGCGGCCATGGCTCACGGGCCCAGCCGCTCCGCGGCATGTGGGATCTTCCCGGATCAGGGCACGAACCCGTGCCCCCTGCATCGGCAGGCGGACTCTCAACCACTGCGTCACCAGGGAAGCCCAGTCCTTACATCTTGCTCAGAGTATTTCTTATCTACTGGGGGCTGAGAGTACTTTTTTTCCTTTAAATATTTTCTGTCTGAAAAAGGCCTTTTCAGCTTAGAAGTGAAGGATTTGATATCTATTTTTTCCCCTTCAACTTGGAAGTATACACTTTTGTTTTCCATGTAGTTATATTTGGGAGGATTAATGGGAAATCAGGAGGAATAAGAGAAAATACAAATTAATATTGATACTTCATATATCATTACCATGGTTCTTTTTTAAAAAACTTTATTGAAGTATAGTTGACCTTCACCCATTTCAAGTGTACAATTTAATGATATTTAGTAATTTTACCAGGTAGTGTTACCATTTCCATAAAATAGTTTTAGAACATCTTTTCTTTCCCAATAAGATCCCTCATGACTATTTACAGTTCATTCTTATTCCTAGCCCTAACCTCAGGCAAACACTAATTTACTCTCTATCTCTGTAAACTTGTCTTTTCTAGACATTTCATGTAAATGGAATCATACAATATGCGGTCTTTTTTGTTTAGCTTCTTTCATAATGTTTTTCAGGCTCAACCATGATGTACCATGTATCAGTAGGGGTTGTTCTTTTCAATGCTGAATAGTGTTTCATTGTACGGATATACTGCATTTTCACCCTATCTATTCACCAGTTTATGGACGCTTAGATTGTCTCCAATTTTTGATTATTATAAATAATGTTGCTATGAATGTTTTTGTGTAAGTCTCTGTGCAGACATATATTTTCATTTCTCTTGGGCTTAGGGGTAGAATTGCTGGGTGATATGGTAGTTTAATGCTTAACATTTTGAGAAACAACTGAACTGTTTTTCAAAATGCCTGCACTACTTTACACTCCCACCAGCAACATAGGAGGGTTCCTGTTTGTCCACATCCTTGTTAATGTTGTTAATGTCAACGTAACATTTTGTTAATGTCAGTCTGATTTATTAGAGCCACTCTGGTGGATGTTAAATGGTGCTTTTAATCTACATTTCCCTAATGGATGATATTGCTGAGCATCTTTTCATGTACCATTTTTTCATCATCCATTCCTGTATCTTCTTTCATAAAGGACTGTTCACAAGTTTGACCATTTTTGATGGATTATCTTATTATTGAGTTGTCAGCATTCTTCATAGGTTCTGGGTATAAGTCCTTTATTGGGCATGTGTTTTGAAAATATTTGCTTCCTATCTATTGCTTATCTTTTCATTTTCTTAATGGTGCCTCTTGAAGTGCAAAGGTTTTAAACATTGATGAGGTCCAATTTAATAATTTTTTAATTTTATGAATCATTCTTTTGGTCTTTCCCTAACACAAGGTCTTGAAGATTTTCTTTTACATATTCTTCTAAAAGTTTTACTGGTTAACTTATTTATTTATTTATTATTTATTATAAATAAATAAGTTATTTATTTAACTTATTTATTGGTTAGAGTTAAAATCCTACATTCAAGTATATAATCCGTTTTGAGTTAATTTTGTGTTTATTCTGAGATGAAGTCTATCTTTTTGTGTGTGGATCTAATGGTCCCAGCAGCATTTGTTGAACAGACTATCCTTTCCTCCCAGTGATTTGTTTTGGCATCTTTGTAAAACAAATCAGTTGACTGAAATATAAGGCTTTATTTCTGGGCTCTCAATTCTCTTCCATTAATCTGTATACGGTTGACCTTAAACAACACAGCAGGTTAGGGCCACTGGCCCTCCTCACATTTGAAAATCCACATATAACTTAAAGTCTGCCCTCCACATCCAAGGTTCCTTAACTACAGTTCTACATCCGTGGATTCAACCAACTACAGATTGTGTAGTACTGTAGTACATACTATTGAAAAAATCTGCATATAAGTGGACCCTCACAGTTCAAATCTGTGTTATTCAAGGGTCAGTTATATTTACATGTCTATATGCCAATACCAGACTGTCTTGATTACTTTAGCTTTTATAGTTAGTTTTGAAGTTAGGAAGTGAAAGTTCTTCAACTTTATTCTTATTTTCAAAATTATTTTGGCTATTAGATGTTTTGCATTTTCATATAAATTTTTGACTTTGTCAATTTCTGTAAAAAGTTTTTTGATAGGGATTGTGTTGAATCTATAGATCAGTTTGGGAGAGAACTGCCATCTTAACAATATTGAGTCTTCTAATCCATAATCATAGAATGACTATTTATTTAGGTCTTCTTTAATTTACTTCAGCAAAGTTTTATGATTTTTAGTGTATGCTTTGCACTTCTCTTGTTAAATATATTCCTAAGTATTTTATTCATTTTGGTGCTATTGTGAGTGAAATTTCATTCTTAATTTTGCTCATGTATCAAAATACAATTGATTTTTGTAAATTGATATTGTATCCAGCAAACTTGTTGTACCATTTTTAAAAAATTAATGGACTTTATTTTTTAGAGCAGTTTTAGATTTACAGAAAAATTTAGCAGAAAGTACAGAGAGTTCCCACATAATCCTTCCCCCCACCACTCCTCTCTACCCCTTCTACACAAATTACTCTATTATTAACATCTTGTTAATATGTTATATAATACTAAAAATTGGCTTGCCATGTGATCCAGCAATTGTTGGATCTACTGTAAGAAATACATTTGATGAGCCAATATTGATAAATTGTTATTAACTGAAGTCCATAGTTTATATTAGGGTTCACTCTATGTTGTATATCCTATGGGTTTTTACAAATGCATCCACCATTACAGTGTCATACAAGTTGTTTCACTGCCCCCAAATTACCTGTGCAACACCTGTTCATTGATCCTTCCCTCCCTCCAAATCCTTGGAAACCACTTGTCTTTTTACTGTCTCGGTAATTTTGCCTTTTCCAGAATGGCATTGCTGTGACATTAATAAACATTATATTAGGTTTTGTTGAGTCCTGTGATGACAGATGGTGAGCCCTGGTTCAACAAATGACCACAAGGGAATTGAAATAGAGAAGTTTATTGCTCACAGGTCCTGGAGGAAGTACACAGCATATGTTGAGGGACCACATGGGGAGGTCAAGGCATGATGTAAGCAGAGAGAGTGACAGGGTGTGGGGCATGTGCCTTTATTAAGGTCCATGGGTGGAGTGCTTTGGGGTTTCCAGGCTAAGTCAGATTGGTCAATTCAAACCAAAAAGAGTAAGGCTTTGATAATCTCCCCAACTGTCTTATCTAAGGGGTACACAAGGGGAAGGCTCTGGGAGGAGGGGTGACTGTTTATCACAAGGGCTGTTGGGGAAGTCATACTGAGAACTTACATTTACTTGTGACTGCAGGCTGTTATCTGGACAAAGTTCTTGCATGAGGAGCTAATGCCAGTTTAAGACCCCTGCAAGTTTCTTGGCCAAAAAAATGGATGTCAAGGCTGCAATACCATGGAGTAGCTTAGCTAAATTCTCAACAGTTGGAATGATGTATTATGTAGTGTTTTTGAATTGGTTTCTTTCACTTAGCAATATACATTTAAGGTTTCTCCATGTCTTATCATTTCTTTTAATTGCTGCATGGTTTTCCATTGTATACCACGTAACAATACTCCGTTGATATACCACAGATGTTTATTCTTTCACCTCTGAAGGACATCTTGGTTGCCCTCAAGTTTTAGCTAAGTTATGAATAAAACTTCGTGGGCAGGTTTTTGTGTGGAGATAAGATTTCAACTCATTTGGGTAAATACCAAGGAGTGCAATTGCTGGATCATATGGTAAGCCAATGTTCAGTTTTTAAAGAAACTGTCAAATTGTCTTCAATGTGGCTATACCATTTTTGCCTCCCCACCAGCAATAAATGAGAGTTCTTATTGCCCGACATCCTTACTAGCATTTGGTGCTGTCAGTGCTGTTGTCAATGATTTCAGCCATTCTAACAGGTGTGTAGTGGTACTTTAATTTGCAATCCTCTCATGACATATGATGTGGAGCATCTCTTCATGTGCTTATTTGCCATCTGTATATCTTATTTGATAAGGTATCTGATCAGTTCTTCTGCTTACTTTTTAATTGGGTTGTTTGCTTTCTTACTGCTAAGTTTTAAGAGTTCTTTCTATATTTTGGATATTTTGGTTCCTTACCAAATATGTGTTTTGCAAATATTTTCTTCCAGTCTGCGGTTAGTCTTTTCATTCTCTTAACAGTGTCTTTGCAGAGCCAAAGTTTTTAAATTAGGAAAAGTCCAATTTATCACATTTTTCTTTCATGGATTGTGTTTTTGGTATTGTGTCTAAGAAGCCATCACTAAGCCAAAGGTCACCTAGGGTTTTTCTTATGTTGTCTTTAAGAGTTTTGTAGTTTTGTGTTTTACATCTAGGTCTATGATATATTTTGAGTTAATTTTTATAAAATGTGTATGGTCTGTGTCTGGATTCATTTTTTTTTTTTTTTTTTTGCATTTGGATGTTTAGTTGTTTCAGCACCATTTGTTGAAAATATTCTTTTTTCTCCATTGAATTGACTTTGTTCCTTTGTCAAAGACCAGTTGACTGTATTTGTGTGGGTCTATTTCTAGGATCTCTATTCTGTACCCTTGATCAATTTGTCTGTTCGTTTGCCAATACCACACGGTCTTGATTGTTGTAGCTTCCTTCTGTTTTTGATTTCGAATTTAACTCTATATGTATGACAAATCCATTTAAATTTATTAATATTTATTTCATGACTTAACATATGATCTATCTTGGAAAATATTCCATGTGTGGTTGAAAATAATGTATATTCTACTGATGATGGGTGTTAGGTTAAGTGGGTTGATATTTTTTAAGTTGTATAAATTCTTTTTGATTTTTGTTCCAGTTCTTCTATCAATTTTTGAGAGCAACTATTTTTTTTCAACTCTTTTTTTTTTTCTTTTGGCCATGCTGTGCGGCTTGTGGGACCTTAGTTCCCCTATCAGAGATCGAAACCTGGCCCTCGGCAGTAGAGCTCAGAGTCCTAAGCACTGGACTACCAGGGAATTCCCGAGAACAACTTTGTTGAATTTTCTGTTTTTACCTCCAATTCTGTCAATTTTAGTTTCATATATTTGGGACTCAGTTATTAGGTGTTCATAATTATTATTTGTTCTTGTAAGTCAATCCTTTACTGTTATAAAATGTTTCTCCTATCTAGTAGAATTTTTTTCAAGTCTATTTGTCTTTTATTAGTATAACCCCTCCAGCTCTTTCTTGGGTACCATTTGCATTATGTATCTTTTTCTATCTTTTAACTTATTTGTGTCTTTGAATCTAAGTGTCTTCTATATACCATATATAATTGGATCATTTAAAAAAATTCCATCATGCCTGTCTCTGCATTTTGGATCAGAGCATTTAATTATTCACATTTAATGTAACTGCTGATAAGGTAGGATTTATGTTTGCAATTTTCCTATTTGTTTTCTATATGTCTTTTTTATTCCTCTGTTCCTCCATTACTACCTTCTATTGTGTTAAATAGATATTTTCTAATGTACCATTTAAATTCTCTCTTTTTCTGTTTACTCTTTTTTAAAAGTTATTTTTTTTTAGTGTTTGTCCTGAGGATTACAACTGGCTCCTTAACTTAAAGCAATCTAATTTAGATTAATATTGACTTAATTTCAATAGCATACAGAACATTTGCTCTAATGGAGAAGATTTGCTCCATTCCCTCCTTTTTCCTATGTGATATTATTGTTATATAAATTATATCTTTAAACATTATAAGACCATCAACACACATTTATATTGATTGCTTTATACAGTTGTCTTCTAAATCAGATAGAGGAAAAAAGTTACAAAAATTGCATTTGTATTGTGTTTTACATTTATCTATGTAGTTATCCTCACTGATAATCTATTTCTTCATGTGGATTTGAGTTACCATCTAGTGTCTTTTCATTTGAGACTGAAAGATTCCCATTAGAGCTGGTAGTTGTGAATTCCCTCAGCATTTGTTTATCTTGGAATATATTAATTTCTCTCACTATTTTGAGGAATAGTTTTGCTGAATATAGAATTCTTGAATGACAGTCTTCCCCCCTCCACCCCCAGCACTTTGATTGTATCATTCCACTGCCTCTGGCCTCAATAGTTTCTAATGAGAAGTTAGCATTAATCTTACTGAGAATTTCTTATACATTATGAGCATTTTTCTTTTGATGCTTTCAAGAATCTAAGTTTGATTATAATGTGCTAGGGTATGGACTTATTTAAGTTTATTCTATTTGGGGCTCATTGGTTTTTTCAGTTTGAAAGGACACGAGTCTTGCTGGATTAGGGCCCACCCTAATTACTTCATTTTAAATTGATTACCTCTGTAAAGACCCTATTTCCCAATATCATCACATTCTGAGGTACCAGGTATTGGGAATTAAACATGTCTTTTGGAGTAACACAATTCAATCCATAATATAAACTTTATAGAATTAGTCTAAGAAAGTGATTAAGCACACACACACACACACACACACCAACAGCAATAACAACAATAACAACAAACTTTGGGGAGGAGGGATCTGATTTCCAGAGTTGCCACATTCACATTATCTAAAATGTCCAGTTTCAAAAATTTTTTTTGTGACTCATGAAGAAACAAGAAAGGCACAGAGGAAAAAGAACATATGAATACACAGGAAAAAAAGAGCATGTAACTGGAGTCTTGCATCTGCAAACCAAGAAATTCTGTGGATTGCCAGAAATCACCCGAATTTGGACGAGATGAGGAAGAATTCTCACCTAGAGATGTCAGAGATTGTGTGGCTCTGCTGAGATCTTGATTTTGAACTTCTAGCCTCCAGAACAATAAGACAATAAATTTCTGTTGTCTTAAGACAGCTCTTTTTGGCAGCCCTGATAAATAAATACAGTTTGTATTCCCTAGTGTGCAGCCACTGTATTCTCTAGTAGGTGGGCTTAGTAGTCAGCTAATGACTGATCAGAGATTCCCATAAATGCTTGGGACCAATAAGCCTTCCAGTCTTTGCTAAGGAGCTCTCTGTGTGAGTTGAGGCACTCTTTTTATGCTCAGGCAAATTACTAGACTAACTTATGCTTCATTTCCGGTTTTCACAGGGCCTCAGTGTCAGCCAGAGGTGAGAGCTTGGAGCCCTGTTAGGTCTTTCCTGGGCATTTATACAGCCCTGAATGTGCACATGGCCTTCTAGATATTTAAGAATATATCAGCTATTTCCAAAGGCCCTTCTGGACATCTCCTATTTTAGGCTGGAATTTTTTTTCCCCTGAACCGGCATTGCTGCCTTAGGCTGTTGCTGTGTTCAACAATTGTAGTTGATTGCTTGAGTTAAATACTCTGCTGAGAGGGGTTTTTCTGAGCCCTGCATATGGGGTTTTTCAAGGAGCCAAGAGATAGGTCCAGTAAGAAGAATGCTCTGGAGATGGTGCTCTTGGAGGAGCTCCTGGTTTGCCCCTTTTCAGTGGCTGCAACACTGCTCATTTTTACAGCTACAATATGTCAGGGCTGCTGGTTTTCAAGACTAGTTCGGAGTTAGGGGAAGGAGGACGGGAACAGGCCAAATTTAAAAATCCGCAAACTCAACTATTCTAATGGAAGTTCAGAAGTTTTTCTTGAATAAATTCTCCCTAGATTGAGGCAGGTCTTGGGTTAGTTTCTAAAGTACAGAAAAAGATGATTTTGACAAAATTTTCAGTATTTTGTTGCTTTTATGGAAGAGCAGACATATGGGGATCCTCAATCTGACATTACTTATATTTTAAATCAGGGCTACAAAAAGTAGAATTAGACATTAAGAACATGAAGTAACACAGGATTGGAGGCTTATGAATTGGACAATTTCCTTTACCTCTGTAAGCCTCTTTTTGCATATCTGTACAATTGAGGTAATGATATACACTCAACAAGACTGACATCGTTAGGTCTGCCTTCATGACAGATCTTCTCTTATGAGGGCAATTATAGAAAAAGAAAAATAATGATAAACAGGAAAAACACTGTAAACCCTTCAGGGTGGCATCTCGCTGTAAAATTTAGTCTTTTGAAATGTCTCTTCTCTGCTGTTCCCAATCTTCTGTTTCTTAAGTCATGTGTGAAAAGGCATGGGCATGGCAGTTTCTCATTTAGCTTTGCAGAGTTTCTGTCTAAGGACTGAGCTCACCTACGTGCTATGTGGAAGATAATTCTCTGAGCACTGGAGGTGCTATGCCAGTGAGCCTAATATTGGATGACTTACACATTCTCCCCTTTGATGGAGTAACCCCACATAGAATCTTCAAGAATACCCCCATTAAAGTAGGGGTCCCGTTTCAAAGAGTGTTTTCCCTGAGTTTGGAGAATCTCTGGTAGTCCTGAGAAAGCCAGAAATGCAGGTTGATATTCCAGCCCAAGTTTCTTGTTTTACACTCTTAGTTTTCAGTGTCACAGACATACCTGAATACTATTAAACTCCAGGGATGCATGAAATGCCATAGCCTTTTGCTCCCTGTATCAATTAGAGCAGCAGAACCACTAGGAAATTGTATCTACATCTATTTCTATATCTATGTGTAGATCTATCTATATGTATTTATCTTTATTTCTTTATCTGAATCTCTATTTCTATAAAAACTGAAAGAATTTGCTTAGAGATTGACTTTATGTAATTGTGGGAGCTGATTAAGTAGTCTCTATTAAGGCTGTTGTCCTCAAGTCTGCTGCTGGGAAGTTGAAGTTCAAGTCATCCAGAAGGGGTGATGCATGTAAAAGTGAAGGAAAACAAGAACAAGCTGGAGCCTACAAAGATGAACTGAAATCTGCCAGTTTTTATTACCACTAACCTTGATGGTGTGGACATCTTGCAGAAGTTGGGGCCCTTCTTGGTGGAACTAAACACATACCAGACCCAGAGGTTGAGCAGCTGAAGGAGGAACTTGGTGAAGGTGGAAGAGTTACAGGCTTACCGTCTCATGCCAGAGAGATAAGCCAGCAGATATACGACAATTACAGCAAAGGGGTGGGCCATCATGTATAACACAATGTACATTGTAAAAGAATAATTGCCCAGAATGCTGGTTACAAATGGCAAGGCAGATTTTATTCGAGCTACTGCCGTAGGGGAAAGGGACTTCAATCTAGAAATGAACTTGACACCAGATACAGCAAAGACACCTGGGAATTTATAGCCATGGGCAGAGTGAGGGAGTCAGTGAATAGAGAAGGACTAAGAGGAACTTGATTAGATAGCAAGGGTGTGGGTATTCTTGCTAAACTGTGCTGAGCAGGCCGTGGATGAAGGCTCAAAGGAGCCTAAGTTTGGTCAAGGAGGGGCTCCTTGTCAGTGTGAAATATCAAAGTGACCGCTGCTTCACTTCTGCTTTCTAAATCTCACACAAGAATCTTCCTTATTGCCCATTCTAAGTGAGAAATTTGGGAAATGTAGTTTAGCATAACCAAATGTGTAGTTCATACACTACAAAGCTACCACACTGCTATTTGGGAGCCATAGTTCTTTCTCTATTCTTATCTTCCTGCTGTGAAATCCAAGGCATGGGTCGTGGATTCACTCACTGTCTCTCCTGAAAGTAGGTAGGTGGGAGATTGATTGACGCAAAAGACTTTGCTTCTTTTCTTCCATGAGTTAAATTATATTTTACCCTCTTTTAAAATATTTTATTGTGATAAGTACCTAACATGGGATCTATCCTCTTAAATTTTCAGTGTACGTTATTGTTGACTGTAGTTACAATGCTGTACATCTCTAGAGCTTACTCAGAGCTCAAATTTTATGACTGTTGATTAACAACTACTCATTCCCCCCTGGACTCAGCCCCTGGTAACCACCATTCCAGTCTTTGACTTTATGAATTTGACTATTTTAGGTATCTCATATAAGTGGAATCATGCAATACTTGTCTTTCTGTGTGTGGCTTATTTCACATACTGTATTTCTATTTTAAGGTGAGCTTTCTGGTCTCCTTCCCTCACTCCTAGGTCCTTCTCTCTGGGATAGGACGGGAGGCATGCTTTCATTTGGGTAGCGAACCCGCTCATGTTTATTGAGATCTGTACAGTATTATTACTGGACTTTCTGGTGGATCAGATGCAATCTGCCAGAAAATAGCCAGTTTACCCACAACCAAAGCAAAAACATAAACAACTTCATTTTCATTTACTCTTAAAGGATAATTTGGAAATAATTTACTTCCGAGGCAGAGGGTGTGCTCCAAGCTTATGAGGCTTTAGAGATGCTCAGGACAACACTTTGCATTATAGAGTCAACATATATAAGAGCTATTAAGGCTCAGACCTTGCTCAGATGATCAGGATCCTCTTTCCTTCTGTCCATGGGGGTCAGGCCTCATCCTCTACTTCCTGTCCACATCTTTCTGCATGTGATCCAGGAAGCCAGAATGATGGCTGTTTAGGGGACAGGCTTATGTTGCAGGGTCTTTCACTCCCTCACCTTGTTAATTGGTTTCCATGAACTTGATTAAATGTTTCTTGAAAGGTTTCTTGGTTTCTTGAAAGCTTGATGGTGAAAATGGGAGGAAGAGGGAGCAGAGTAAATGAGAGGATAGTAACTGAGCTAATTCCTCAGTATTCATGGGAGGAAGTCAATGGACACTTTCTTAAGTAGAAATATTTAAGAATAAAAGTATTTTCATACTGTTTAGAGTTGTGGAAGCAACCACCAAAAGGAACCAAAACCATATATACTTTTAAATGGTTGTTTCCAGAGAAAAGAACTGGGAATATGTTTGGGAAGGAGTGAAGTAGAGCAGGAAACCCCTGCTTTTTGCTGTAATACCCTGTCTTATTGAAATCCTTTTTTCCCATCTGAATGTATTATTTTGATAATAATTTAAAAAACAAGTCAAACTTAAACCCTTCCAAGTAACCTTACATTATTTTACTTGGATGCATCACATATATTTTGTCAATGATTGAACATAGGCTATATTTAACAATGGTGTAAAAAAAGGGCAGCACTCTTTTATTTCAGAGAATCCATGAACATCCTTTCCAGCAACATAGGCAAGAAAATTCAGAAATTATAATCTATATAAATAAAATTTAAAAATTCTTCAATTACAATGGATGCAGAGAGGAAGATACAGCTCAAGAGCGTATTTGGATATTCCTGGGGCACAAGTTTTTTAATTAATATAATTATGTTAATTTAATTGGAGCAGGCATTTTTGTGGCCCCCAAAGGGGTATTGAAGTACTCGTGCATGAACGTGGGGCTCTCCCTGTGCATCTGGGCTGGTTGTGCCGTATTGTCCATTATGACCTCTCTGTGCTCCGCAGAGATAGGTATAACTTTCCCATGCTGTGGAGTTCACTACTATTGTCTGAAGAAATGTTTTGGCAACCTGATCTCTTTCCTGAACCTCTGGATAACCTTGTTTCTGGGGCCAGGGCTAGCTGCCAGTCAGTCTCCGCTCCTCACTGGGTACAGCATCCAGCCTTTTCCTCCCAGCTGCTGTGCTCCAAAGCTGCTAAAGAAATGTCTGGCCCCGGCCATATTGTGGATTGTGGGAATCCTGAATTTTCGTGGTGTGAAAGAGGTGACTTGACTTCAGATATCCAGCACCGTGCTGAAAATGGCCATACTCGGCCTTATTTCCCTAAGCGGAGGAGTGTTGCTGGTGAGAGGGAGGAAGCAGAATCTAGAACTCCTTCGGTGCTGAGTTTCCAGAAGCCTCCCAGTTTACAGAAGCTGTCTTCCAAGGATATTTTTCATATTCAGGTGGAGGATACTCTATGTATATAGCAGGTAACCAACAATACCTTGAGAAAAAAAGTCTCAAGCCATGACTTATTGCACGCCATGTGAAATGCACATCTTTTATTATATTTCGTGTTTCATTTAAAATAAATGATTCAATCTATTTTTTCTTCCTTATTATTTTCTAAATCCGATCAATATATGCCAGCTCTGCACTTATCACCTACTCTTAATTTTTCCCACAGTTATTCCAAAGTATTTATTTTCTTGAATAACTTCTCTTTTTCAGATTTCTATTCTGGGACCACAGATATGGGACCTCCATGTCAAACTAGTTTTTATTCTATTAATGGATGAATTCTCGGGCTGTGGAAATACTCCCCTTCCATGAAACCGTGAATCCAAGAATAATCCAATGCAGACTATGTTTGTGTTATGGGTGGGTGGGTGCGACACACTCAGGCTCTTAAGTATTTTTAAAAAGAATAGAATCATAGATATCCTTGATTGCTCTAAGGCTGGACTTAATACTCTTCCCTTCAACATCAGGACAAAAGTTTTCTCTTCACTTTCAAAGTCAGTCTCTTCCCTTGAACTCTACCTGTATCCTTTCCCTCTCACCTCCTCAGGAAACTTGCACACTTATTTCATGTTTCTCAAAGTCAACCATTTTATCAGTTTTTTTCTTTGACATTTAAACATGAAGCAGACGCTCTACTATTGAACAGATTTTTCCTTTAATCTTAGTACCCCCTGTACTGACTGATGTGTCCATCATTCATTAAATCACTCGATCAGCAGATATGTTTTTAAACACTGACTATTTTTAAAGTCCTGCATTAGGGCCTGAAGATGAGTAAGATGTATTCTTTACCCCAAAGAGGGTTATAGTCTAGTAGAACTGGCAATACCTAGATTTTGGCCTGACTTCCGCCACTTACTAGCTTGGCAAGTATCTTTAACTCTCTGGACTTATTATTTTTTTTCTCCTTCATTTGAAAAATGGGCATTATCACTTAAAATCACTATAATTCTGTGCCTTATGAGCAAATAATGGCATGATAGTATTTAATAAGTGGCTACAAGGGAAAAATATAATTACTATGGAAATTCAGTGGAAGGTAAAATCACCTTTTGCTGTGTCATCAAGTGGAAAAGGTAGCAATTCTCATTGAATCCAAAAAGTTCTAGCAGTAGAAAAATCTGAGTGAAGCTGTGGAGACTAGAAGTGTGCAGGTGTGTATAAGACATGACACACAATCTTGGGTGACTGCAAAAATGCTTTCCACCTGATGGGCTTTATGATAGATACGATTGCTAAGCCAAGCACCTAGAGAGAGGAGAACAAGATGGCGTGGGACTGGAGACAGATGACTGGAGAATGTGGAGAAAGAGGATCTGCTGAAGAAGCCAGAGGAAGTTTAGAGAATTATGAAAGAAAATCACCATGTTTCCAAAAGGAGGTGAAATCAACATGGTGAAATGCTTCAGAAATTGAAGAGTGTGAGAGCTGATCAGAAAAAATTTTAAGAGGTCATTGGCGAATTTTGAGCATGAGAGGAAATTTGGCTTTGAATTTAAAAGTGAAGTATTGAGAAAAGAAAGCTATAAGAGATTAGTCTTTTATGGGTAAATGGGTCACTGCAATTTGAAAGGTTAGCATAATGAGAAAAAATTTCTTTTTCTCTCTCTCTCATTTTCTCTCTCTCTCTTTTAAGGATAGAAGAGATATCTTTGGTGTCTATCTGTGCCAATTTCATTTTGTTCCATTGCCAAAGATGTTTCATTGCTAGATGACTTTGCTGAAGACAGATTAACAAAATTTGCTAACATCAATTATTACAGAATTCTTGAAAACCAGCTAGCAGTAAACAAAAGCTGAAGGAATTTCAGTGTATGCTGGGATTGTTAATTCACTTAATAAATTTTAAGTATAACTAACTTCTAAGTAACACTTTTACCAGTAAAATAGTAATTTGTAGGCAGCTGACTTTGCCTACCATAGGAACAGCCATCTTTTAAGTTCAAAACCAAGGATATTCACTACCTGTCTAGATATTATATTGTATATTATATTGTATTATATTCCTATCCCCTCTGTAACAATCTAATACATAATGAGAAAGAGCAAAAGGCCCAGAGGAAAGTACAAGTAATCCTAAAAAGTAGCCCTTCTGCTTGCCCAAAATCTTTAACTAATAACCATAGTCATTAATAACTTATTAAGTGCTAGGCATTTGATTGGAATTTTATTGTCTCTGTATTTTCCATTTCCCCAATATACAGGTAAGGAAATTGAAACCTTGACAGTCAATAAATTGTCCAGGAGCTCATAAATAGTTAAGTGGTTCAGGCAGCATTTAAATGAGAGTTTTCTAATTCTTTACTCATCAAGTACTTAATCAGCTCATATTTGTGTATGCCATGGGCATTACATTCAACCTTTGGGCAGATGCAGATGGAAGGAATCTGACATTTGTCAAAGGACAAATATTTATTAGTCAGAGGGATTTAGCTTTAAGTAACAGAAACCCACACACATTAGCTTAAACTAGCAAAGGGGAACTTGCTGCAAGAGTAATGCTGTATTTCAAGGGAGACCTGAGCAACCAGTCTTCAGGAGCAACAGGAATTAGGGAAGCTCTAGAACTTAAAAACTAGAGTTATTAGCTGGATTTTTTTGCTGCCATTACGTGCTTTTTTCCTGATTCTCTCAGTTTTGTTGACATATGGTTCAAGTTCTTGCAAGAAATCTTCTCGTGTACTGGCAATGATTGGCTTCCAGTGAGCCAGAGGTCTGTGCTTGGTCCTATTACCTATTACCAGGGCACAGAGTCACATTGTGTACACATAGCTATAATGTTCAATTCTTTATGTCAAGGATAATTCTCAGAGAACGGTGAGACTGGGGAAAATGGTGTCACAAATGGGGCAATATTGGAGAATAAGGCTATCCTGGAAAATCATTATATATGATGCTAAATCACGTCTTTTCTGCACTTGATATTGGCATAAAGGGAAGGTGAAGAGACTACAGGGAGAGAGTATTTATGACGGACTCTTTTAGTCTTTTCACAAATGCTATGAGAATGTATAATAGGACAATTTTGTTAGCTTAGGAGATTTTTAGCTCCTATTTCCCCAGAAGAAGTTATGATTGCTGAAGGAAGGGTGAGTGTCAACTAGGCAACTAGAAAAGGAAAGAACATTCCACGTGAGAGAATGGGCTGAGGGGCAACGAGGAGCACGACACTTTTGAGAAACTGAAAGAAGACCAGTGTGCCTGTAACACGGATAGCAAAGGGGATCATCAACTTGTCATATACTGTATTCTCACAGCCCTTTCTCCCTTTTCACATGGACGCTTACCACAGTCAGTATTTTAACTTTTCTTTAGGTGATTATTGAATTAATCATAGGTCCTCTTCTTAATCTTGAGCTTCATGTTTGTTTTTGCTCACCACTGTATTCCCACTACTCAAACTCATTACCTAGTACCTAACAAAGGAGACTGAAGACACAGGTAGACTCCGAACCTACAGGGTCTTATGGGCTAAGCTTTCACTTTCATTCTTGTGCATTTCTTCAGAAATTTTACCATCTATGGGGGAAATGAAGACATTAACCCCCTTTTTTTTTCGTTTAGCACCAAGCTGTGAAGGGAGGGGTGTGTGTAGCAGTTCCTACTGTGTGCGTGCATGCGCGTGTGGTGGTGGTGGTGGCTGGGGCGGATAGGAAGAGTCCAGCCCAACACTTGATACATGGAGCAATTTTAAAGGTTAATTTAAGGCATAAGTTTTACCAGTTGTGATTTTGCTCTTTTGCGTGTTATAGGGGAGCTGAAGAAACCCAGGAAGACAATTCTAAAATGCATATTTATTGCATTCCCTCTGGTGACTATTGTTTATTTACTGGTTAACATTTCCTACCTGACTGTTCTGACACCCAAGGAAATTCTCTCTTCAGGTTTGTACGTAAATAACTAACGCAATAAATAATAATAAGGACAGTTCTGGTCCTTTTAGCATATGTATGTATCATTTTACCGGTTGAGACTGCTGTTTGCTTTTCATTATTTTATAGAGAGTCAACTTGTAATTTTCGAAAATAACAGAGGGGCCAAAGAGCATGATTTGTCTTAGAAATGAGTTTCACATTTAAGCATGGTAATGTGTTTTCTGATAATATGGAAAAGTATATATAATGATGGCGTATGGTGCAGACTGGGTTCAAAATGTTAGTATTCCTTTCATGATCTCTTCTCACCAGAGTGACACTGTGTAATCAGTGCTTATAATATATATAATATGTATATTATATCTACTAAAAATTTCACAACATGAATTTTCCAAATGTTCTTCTAGGTGACATAAAGAATGATAAACTTGAAATGTAGGACATTAGCAGTTAAAAGAATAGATGCTAATGGTCAACTGATATACATAGTTAATATGATTAATATGTAATATAATGTTGTTATTTACCATAAATAACTCTAAAATTTATAGTGGCAAAGGGCCCTGAACATATTGGAAATTTGACTAAAAGATAACTATTTTAGGGTCCTAGTTGTAGAATAAAAAATGAAAGAATAGGAAAATATTAAGGAAATAAACATATATTTAAAAATGAGTAACAGATTCAAGGAATAAAAGGAAATTTGGAAAGAAATGAGGAACAGGAAATATGAAAGACAAGCAATTTCCTCAAATCAGCATTAAACGTTGAGTTATCAGCCAGTACTTTTGGGACTAATGTCTTTTGAGTAGCTATTACTGTTTTGGTAAATCTTTGGGGCACTGGAAATAAATCTAAGGGAGGTTTAATATAAAAGTCCTAAAACACTTTGCCTCAATTCTTGTGTTACTGCCATGTAGGAAGCTGCCATATGCACGGTATCAGTGTTGATTCATAGTGGTCTAGCTCTGTTAGGGAGCTGTACGCTAGAAATAGTCAAGATTCTGAGTATTTGTGGGAACAAACCAATTGCTAAATTGGACAAAAACAAGTAATGATTTTATTAACTACTCTGATTATGTAGAAAATAAATTTATGAAGCTACGTACAGGTGTGGTCAGGGCTGTTGGTCAGCTGGCTCAGCCGTAATGGCTCACTGAAGCTGGCATCTGTTTTGGCCAGTGCTCTGGCCATACTTGTTGTTAAAAATGATGAATATCTCTTCTGGTGTGTCATAACAGTTGCAGCATTTTTGTGGGCGGTATACTAGTTTTGGCATGTATGGAAGACCCATGAAGTGTTTTGACTATAATTGATACAATTCTTTTAAACATATCATCCTTAGATGTTTAAATTCTGAAATAATATTTTTGAGTTCAAATATCTACCTTTTATTGTATTATGAACTTACATTAAGGAAATAATCAGAGCTATACATGAAAAATGTATGTACAGGGACAATCATCATAGCATTACCTATGAAAGCAAAAAATTAAGGACCACCAAAATATCCAATAAATTTGAGATAAATAAATAATTTATAGAAATGTATATAATAGACCATCCTGAGATTTTTCAAAGATCATATTTTTGAAGAATACTTAAAGTAAAAAGACTGTTTATAATGTAATAATGAGAGCAAAGGCAAGATCTATATTACAATATAAAACAGAAAATATCAATAACTAATTAATAATGAGCTGTTGGAATGATATTGAGGGTGATTTTTGTTTATTCTTTACTAAATTTTCCAAATTTTCTTTAATGAACGGCAAAATTTATATAGTAGGAGAAAAAATTATAAGCAAAAGAAATGGATTCCCAAATTAAGGAATTTTAAGGATTAAGGAGTGAATGTTTTCAAACAAATGGGTATATTTAAAAGACATGAAAAGCTACAAAGGGATATAGACCATCTAGGATGTGTGTGTCTTTCTTAAAACAAAAAATAGAGTAAGTTCTACAGCACAGTAGGGGAAGCCTGTCCCTCTACAATGAGGTTTGTGGAAATGTCATAGTGAGGAGTACAGGTTCCTGGCTTTTTCAGCCTGAGGATTTCAAAATTCCTGAAAACCCTGCTAACACACCGTTGACAAGGTTGCTCCCACTTGGTGTTCTTGAGGGTTCTGTGTCATACTTGAAACTAGAGACTATTGGCATAGGAAAAGATAATCCAAAAGAGTAAGCACATTGTCTGGGAGCAGAGGCTAAGAAGGTTTCTTTGACCAGAAGCAGCCTGCAGATAACTAGTCAACCAGGCGTGATTAAGTACTTTGAGAGGAAACTGAAAATGTTAGAATCACTTCCTAGTAAATTGGAACAATCATTTTTGGAGGGTAATTTTGTAATACCTAGCTTATTTTAAAAAGTATATACCTTTTGACTCACAAATCCCACTTCTAAGAATTTACTCTCAGAGGAGAAGTGCACCAACACCTGAGGGCACAAGTGTGTTCATTAAAGCACATTTTTAATTAGTAAAAAATTGAAAATAACCTAAAAATCCACCAATGTGGAAATAGTAAATAATTTAAGTTGCAGTTATATAATGGAATACTGAAAAAATTTAAAGATAATTAGATGGATGTATATGTATTAATATGATCAAGATATATTGGAAGGTGAAAAAAGCAAGATTAACCATGCAGGAGCACACACATACACACACACACACAAATACATATATGTACACATATACATACCTCTCACAGATGCTTATATATGCATAGAAAAGTTATGAAAGAATATCAAAAAAGATGTTAACGGTAGTTACTTCTGGGGTGTGTGAATGAAGGATTGGCAAAGAAAGGGACACATTTTTACTTTACGTGTTTTGGAGCTATTTATTTTACTTTTTATCAAAAGCATTTATAATATAATTTTTTAAAGAAAATAAATAACATAAGGGAAGGAATGAAAAAGAAAAAAAAATCAATTGTAATATAGAGATAAAGATTATGCAGCAGAGCTGGACTAGAACTTCCTCTAATTATAACCAACCAGGTTTGAACAGGATGGGAACTCAAAGGAGAACAATTGCTTCACTACTGAAAAGAAGTATTTCTGAAATGTGTCTGAAAATGGAAAATGTGCAGAGGTATGACTGTTCAGGAGGAATAACCAACAATACCTTATTTAAAATGAATATTAAGTGAGGCAGGAGACATTTTGAAACAAGGCCCAATATTATAGAATAGCATTAAAGAGAACAGTGAAAAGAGCACTTGAGGCTATTTGAAAGGGCTTTAAAAAATAGACTTTAAAGAACAGGAACCACTGATGAAATTTCAATTTCATCATATTGAAAAAATTTTACTGTTTGTTATAAGCCAGTATGTTGACGTGCTGGAGGCTCTCCTGGAAAACAACTTTGCCATAACCCTGGAGGACCCCTACCCCCAGGGACACAAGATCGTGTTGCACTCTTTCCACTGAAAAACTGAGAATTTTTTTTTCTGAGTCTGAATGATCTATCCTAGCTTATATATCCTACATAATATGAATTGGATTCAGATAGATTCATAGATAGTGGATAATTGTTTTCACTGATGCTTTTTATATCTACTGACTTATACTGAATTAGCGTTCATAAGATCTCTTCACCTTTAAGTAAAAAATCTCAATGTTCTCTAAAGATTGGTCAATACCAAGGTTTCTCAATCTTAGCACTAGACATTTTGGACCATATCATTTTTTGTTGTTTTGTCCCATGCATTGTAGGATATTTAGCATCTTTGGCCTCTACCCACTAGATGACAGCAGTAACCTCCTACCTCCTTAGTTGTGACAACCAAAAATGTCTCCAGAATTTGTCAAATGACCCCTGAGGAGCAAAACCACCTCCCCTGAGAGCCCCTGGTCTATAGTTTAGGCTAGTGCCCAGAAGTCATAAGTATTTTAATCTGTGTGTAATTTATTTTCCCTATCTATATGGTTTATTTTTATTTCTGTTAAGTATTTCAAATTGCACCATGATATGGGAACTTTGTGAGTCTCATTCCTGTGTCAGCAGCATTGCACTGTGCTTTTTTTTCACTCTGACTGTAATTATCAGTACTCTGTAAACTAGTTTTAGTTTAAGCACTCACTCAATCATCCATTCAACAAAATCAATTTATTTCACAAGTATCATTGAAAATTTACTCTATGTCTGTCACTGAATGAAGTAGTTTTATAGAAAGTAAATGATCTTTGCCCTCAAGAAGTGAAATTCCTTGTCTGTTGGGGAAGACATAAAATAATAACTGGTTTGACAGAGATAAATGGACACATGCGTAAGGAATTAAAGTGTGAAATTAAATGAAATTCAAATTTTTAATGACTTTTTAAATGTCCTCCTTTTTTAAAAAATAATTTTAAAAGTTTTATCATTATCTTTTTAAATACATTTTCTTCTGTGTGTTCTGGTTTTTCTGCAGATGCTGTGGCTCTCACATGGACTGATAGAGTTATCCCCTCATTAACATGGGTTATTCCTTTTGGTATTTCTGCCTCATTATTTAGCAACCTTCTGATTAATGTATTTGAATCATCAAGAGTAATATACATTGCAGGCCAAGAGGGCCAGCTGCCTTTGTTATTTAACGTGCTTAATATTTACTCCTCTCCATTTATGTCTGTGCTACTACTTGTCATTATGGTGTCCATCGTGGTTGTCTTGACAAACCCAATTGATTTGATAAACTATCTTTATATTGTAGTTTCTATTTGGTCTGCTTTATCAATGACAGGAATACTAAAACTGAGATACCAAAAGCCCAATCTACCTCGACCTTATAAGGTAAAAGTGAGTTTTCTAATTTTTTTCTGTGTGAAATCAAAGATACTGGGTGTAAATGTATTGGAAGACTATATTCAAATGTCTACAAGTAGATCTTTTTATTACTAACAAATTGTGAAGTATGTACAGATAATTTGGTCTTAATTTTAATTTTTATTTTTATTGGGTAGATTTTACTCAATATAAAATCTCTCAGGTTCTGTTTGGTTTATTAGAGAGAAGGATAGTCCTCTGGACTGTCAGACAAATCATTATGAGTCTTTTCAGCAGAGATTACTTTGTTTAGTTCTGTAGCTAGCTACCACTGCATACCAGTATCTTCCACAGTCAGGGTCAGATTTTGCAGGTGGGAAATAAGAATAGGCAAGTGCTGCTGTGGGGTCACGAGTTATAGCATCTCCTGTCCTGAAACGTCAGCTTAACTTGATCACCAACAAATTCCATCCTTTCAATTCTACTTACATTTAAACTTACTTTCAGTCTGGATGAAGAAGAGTTTCACAGGAGTGCTCTTTAATCATAGAAAAGGAAAGAAGAAAAAACTGGACAGCATAAGGAAACTTGGAGAAAGGTGGCCTGATGCTTTGATTATCAGAATAGTAAAACAGGCTTGGTTGGCTCAGCATCATGTTAAAAGCTTTGCTTGGATTATCAAAATTATTTCTCTCAGTATACAGAAGATGGATACTAGTGTTATCCCCATTTTACAGATAAGGAAATAGGTTTATAAAAGTTGTCACTTGCCCAAGGTCACACAGCATGGAGTGGAGCCAAGATTCAAATCTAGGCAGTCTCTTTAGGATGTTTGTCTCTCACTAAGTACAAAATATAAGAAAGAACTCTGGGAGGAAGCAACATTCTAATCATCAGCTTTGGTTGACTTACAACCATCTTTTCTTTTCAGTTCCTTCTACTTCCATCCAGCCATCCCCTAATTATATCAATTATTGAGAAGCCACTATGATTTGAATACCTTGCTAGGTATTCTGGGTGCAGAAAGGAATAAGACTTGGCTTCTGCATTCAGGCAGACTATAATCTAGACAGTCAGATGAACCAAAACCATAGTATGAGCATTGCTACGTGGTGGCCTCCAGAGTATGCTCAGAGAGTACATAGGGAAGGGGAATCTTCTTGTTTTTTAATCACTGATTCTCAGTGTCTTCAGACCTAAAATGGGAATAAATAATGCTTACCTCCTAAGAATGTGGGATGTATTAAATGAGCTAAGGCATGCAAACAATACAGAGCCACATTGATAGTTATTATTATTTATATTATTATTTGATATTCATTTGCATCAAAAAGGAAGGCAAGGGTAACCATAGCGTTAAGTGCTTGAAATTTGTCTCTAATGCCCACATGAATGCTCTTCTCTCCTCTCTCAGTTTTTGGATAACTGATGGTAAGCTCTGAGATGATAGGTTATCTTTCTCAGGGGTATTTTACCAATTAAAAGGAGTTTCTTAATGATTTAAACCCCAAATGAGTGACACTCTAATTAAAGGGTTTAATAAATTGTGACTAGCTGTGTTATACTTTGGAGGTATAGATTCATATCTGTCTCTTAAATGCATTGCAAAAGTGACTGCCTACTGAATTTTCTCCCTAGGTAGGGTAATGTTTGGTGCAAAACACTTGCAATACTAACACAAAGCAAGTGCCAAGGATAGGGATTCAAGGTTTTTGGCCAAAACAGAAGCCAAAAAAAATCCACAAAAAATAAGGAGAATTGTTTTGGCAAAGTTTTTATTTTGATTTGTTTTGTTTTTAATATACTGAGCCTACAGAGCCATAATATTTACCTGTCAATATCTACTTGAGCAGCAGAGGGTCTGAGGATACTCTGTGTTATTGAGATGAATTTCCTACTGCCTTGAGATATTTTTCTGGGAAAATTGTTTTGACTTCCTTTGGGCCTTAGGAACTCCCTCTTAAAGAACTCATGCCTTCTAGACCAGAAGATGTTTATCCTACCGGCAAATGGTCATGATTATTTTCACTCAAGAACAGTCAAATGCTAGATGTTCATTCCCTACAGCCAACACCCTAACAATAATTTTCAACATCTTAAATAGTAAGCCAGGTTTCTCTAAACTCATGGATAATTTAACCCATTTTCTATCAGTAGCTTATATCTTACTTTTTGTTTATGTAAATATGTAAGTACCTTAAATGGGTTTTAATATCTAATTTTAAAAAAAAATTGCTCTTTTCAGGTGTTTTTGTCATTTCTACTGGTAGCAATAGCTATCAGCCTGTGCTTGGTTTTGATACCTTTGGTGAAGTCTCCACATATGTGTTATATCTATGTGTGTCTCTTTATTCTCAGTGGACTTCTGTTTTATATACCTTTAATATATCTAAATTGAGGTTGCTTTGGTTTGAGAAGATGACGTGTTATTTACAATTGCTGTTTAATATTTGCATCCCTGAAGTGTCTGATGAACAGATGTCAGAAGTAGAAGTAGGAACTGTGAAATAAAATAGCCTTCTAAAAACACACCAAGTTCCAAATAAAGATTAAGCACATAATGGAACATTAATGATAAAGTACCTATGGTAACTTTCTTTCTCAAATGAGATGATATATACAGAAGTACACAGGACAGTACCTATCTTTAAAACTCACACAGAAATTGTAATGTGTAATGAAAGCTCTGTTGTTTTGCAGAAAGCTTAAGTCTTGGTTTGCATTGATATATTGCTGATGTCTCTCCCATTCTTCCATTTTTTCTACACCCCACCCCTTCTTTACTGAAGTTGTGGTTGTCTTGTAATAAAAGTTAACAATTAAAAATAAAAAAGCATGGGAGTTCCCTGATGGTCTAGTGGTTAGAATTCAGTGTTTTCACTGCTGTGGCCTGGGTTCAATCCCTAGTCAGGGAACTGAGATCCCACAAGCGGTGCTGTATGGCCAAAAATAAAAAATAAAATAAATAAATAAATAAAATAAAATTAAAAAGCATTCTCTTCAACTTTCCTGAGTCCTTCTTTTGGTGCTGATTTGAATATAGAAAACAACCCATTTGGAGAGGGGGCGGAGTCAAGATGGCCAAGTAAGAGGATGTGGAGTTCACGTCTCCTCACAAGTACACAAGAATGCATCAGAGCAATTCTTGCAGAGCACCTACTGAGCACTAGTGGGGGACCTCAGACACCCACAGGGACTGGAGGAATCTCTGTGCAACTGGGTATGACGTGGGAGGGAAGGAGGGGGGCAAGAAAAGTGGAGGTGGGACAGGACAGGCACCCCTGAAGTGGGGCTAGGGAAGAAAAGAGATTCCCACACTCAGAGGGCCCCATTCATGGTGAGAGGATCAGTGGGGACAGAGAGGGACCTTCAGGGGATTGCGGGATCAGAGGGGAATGTGGCAGCTGGTCTGTAGAGGGCGGGACACAGTGGGACCTATGTGTATGGTCTGTGTCACAGCACTGTGCACCTCAGCCTGAGTTGTGTGTCTCCTGGTGGAGAGGAGGGCTGGGTACCGGAGAGTGAGGTTTGGAGGGTGGACCTGGGGAGGGGATGGCTGTTGCCGGTGTGGAGGCAGCCTGGGGCAGCAAGAGGGAAGGGCTCCACAGCCGGGAAGGTTGGCAGAGGAAGACTGGGCCACCAGAGAAGTCAGGTAACATTGTTAATTGGTGAGCAAAGGGCAGCGCCGCCATTGCATTGCCCTTCCCCACCTGCTGACCTGGCCTCCTTGGGCAGTGGGCACACCTGAGTGGGCTTGCCCACCCCTCAAGTCAGGGTCTCCTCTACCCACTTGGGCCCCAGTGAGCCTGCTAGGGGCCCAGGTCTGAGCCCTGCTCTGCCAGGGCCTCCTCTGGCTGCACAGGTCCCAATGGGCCTGAGCACAGCTCCCCCAAAGCCTCCAAGGACCAGGTGGGTCCTGGCAGCCTGCACACCACCCCAACAAAGATTCCTCTGGCCGTGTGTGTCCTGGGCCTGAGCACTGCACCCCTCAAAGCCTCTGAGGGCTGCACAGGCCCCAGGCCTGTGTCCCACCCCCACCAAAGCCTCCTCTGGCTGCATGGGTACAGGTGGGAAATCTGTGCCCCAGTTGGCCTGTGTGGGCATATGTGCTCTGGGCCAGCTTCAGGAGCAGATGCTGGTGAAAAAAACACATGCAATGGTGGGGCTGACACAATGGGTTCAGAGACCTACCTAAAGGTCTTGGAGGGCCTCCTGGGGAAGTGTGGGTTGCATGGAGCTCACCATAGGGGCAAGGGCACTGATGGAAGAGGCACCATGGAATCCTTACTTTTATTTTTAAAATTTTAAAATTTATTATTTATTTATTTATTGATGTTGTGTTTTGTTGTTTCATTTTTATTTTTCCTAACATATTTTTTATTTTTCTAATTTTATTTTATTTTTTTTCTTGTTATTATTCTGCTCTTTTTTGTTGTCTGGTTTTTGTTTTCATTTGTTTTGTGATTTTGTTTTCTGTTGGTTTGTTCTTTTGATATTTTTGTGTTGTTTTGTTTCATAGTGTTTTTACTTTGTTTTTGTCTTTTTAAACATTTCTTTTATTTTTTAATTTCTGTTTTTGTCATTTTCGTGTGTTTGTCTTTGTTCTCTTAGCTTTTCTTTTAGCTTGTCCTTTTACTTTTGTTTTATTTTTTGTTTTCTGTTTAGCTAGTTTTGTTTTTATTATTGGTTTTGGTTTTTGGGCCATCTTGTTTGTTTGGGTGTCTTCTGGTTTTTTAATTTCCTTGTGGGTTTTTGCTGTTGTTGTTGTTTGCTTGTTGGATTGTTTTTTGTTTGCTTGGATCTGTTTTTGTTATTTGTCTTGGGTTTTATTTGTCTGTTTTCTTTTCTTTTTTTGTTTGTGTGTTTGTTTGTTCAGTTTTGCTTTATTATTTGCCTTGGGCTTTGTCTTTATTTATTTTTTTGCCTTGTGGCTTCTGGGGTCTTGGTGTCCAGGTTGGGGGTCTGACCTGAGCCCCTGTGGTGGGAACACCAAGTCCAAGACACTGGGCTAACAGAGAACTGCAGGCCCCAGGGAATATTAATCAGTGTGAGCTCTCCCAGAGCTCCTCGTCTCATCTTGGCACCAAGACATGGCTCCACCAAACTGCCTGAAAACTCCAGTGCTGGATGCCTCAGGCCAAACAACCAGCAAGACAGGAACACAGCCCTATCCATCAAAAAAAATGAGATGGGGCTTCCCTGGTGGCGCAGTGGTTGAGAGTCCGCCTGCCAATGCAGGGGACATGGGTTCATGCCCCGGTCCGGGAGGATCCCACATGCCGCGGAGCGGCTGGGCCCGTGAGCCATGTCCGGAGCCTGTGCTCCGCAATGGGAGAGGCCACAACGGTGAGAGGCCTGCGTACAGAAAAAAAAAAAAAAAAAAAAAAAAAAAAAAAAAAAATGAGATGACAGAAAAATACATTAAACATGAAGGAGCAAGGTAAAAACCTATAAGACCAAATAAATGAAGAGGAAATAGGCAATCTACCTGAAAAAGAATTCAGAGTAATGGTAGTAAAAATGATCCAAAATCTTGGAAATAGAATGGAGGCACGGATCGAGAAAATACAAGAAATGTTTAACAAGGACCTAGAAGAACTAAAGAATAAACAAAAAGTGATGAACAACAAAATAATTGAAATGAAAAATACACTAGAAGGAAACAATAGCAGAGTAACTGAGGCAGAAGAATGAATAAGAGAGCTGGAAGATAGAATGGTAGAAATAACTGCCATGGAGCAGAATAAAGAAAAAAGAATGAAAAGAAATGAGGACAGTCTCAGAGACCTCTGGGACAATGTTAAGCACACCAACATTCAAATTATAGGGGTCCCAGAAGAAGAAGAGAAAGAGAAAGTGTCTGAGAAAATATTTGAAGAGATTATAGTGGAAAACTTCCCCAACAAGGGAAAGGAAATAGCCACTAAAATGCAAGAAGCACAGAGAGTCCCATACAGGATAAACCCAAGGAGAAACACACAGAGACACATTAATATGCATCTAACCAAACTAATCAAAATTAGTTTGATTAATATCAAACTAACAAAACTTAAATTCAAAGAAAAAATATTAAAAGCAGCAAGGGAAAAGGAATAAATAATATACAAGGGAATCTCTGTAAAGTTATCAGCTAATTTTTCAATGGAAACTCTGCAGGCCACAAGGTAGTGGCAGAATGTACTTAAAGTGATAAAAGGGAAAAACCTACAACCAAAATTATTCTACTCAGAAAGGATATCATTCAGATTCGATGGAGAAATCAAAAGCTTTACAGACAAGCAAAAGCTAAGAGAATTCATCACCACCAAACCAGCTTTACAACAAATGCTAAAGGAACTTCTCTAGGCAGGAAACACAAGAGAAGAAGAGGACCTACACAAAAAAAACCAAAACAATTAAGAAAATGGTAATAGGAACATACATATTGATAATTAACTTAAATGTAAATGGATTAAATGCTCCAACAAAAAGACACAGACTAGTTGAATGGACACAAAAACAAGATCCATATATATGCTGTCTACAAGAGACCCACTTCAGACCTAGGGCCACCTACAGACTGAAAGTGAGGGGATGGAAAAATATATTCCATGCAAATGGAAATCAGAAGAAAGCTGGAGTAGCAATACTCGTGTCAGATAAAATAGACTTTAAAATAAAGACTGTTACAAGAGACAAGGAAGGACACTAAATAATGAGCAAGGATCAATCCAAGAAAATATAACAATTATAAATATTTATGCACCCAATATAGGAGCACCACAATACATAAGGCAAATACTAACAGCCACAAAAGGGGAAATTGACAGTAACACATTCAGAGTAGACGACTTTAACACCCCACTTTCACCAATGGAGAAATTATTTAGACAAAATTAATAAGGAAACAAAACCTTTAAAAGATGCAATAGACCAGAAAGACTTAACAGATATTTAATTTATAGGACATTCCATATGAAAGCAGAAGAATACAATTTCTTCTTAAGTGCACACAGAACATTCTCCAGGATAGATCACATCTTGGGTCACAAATCAAGCCTTGGTAAATTTAAGAAAACTGAAATATTATCAAGCATCTTTTCCAACCACAATATTATGAGATTAGAAATCAATTACAGGAAAAAAAACTGTAAAAAACACAAACACATGGAGGTTAAACAATATGCTACTAAATAGCAAGAGATCACTGAACAAATCAAAGAGGAAATCAAAAAATACATAGAAACAAATGGCAATGAAAACATGATGACTAAAGACCTGTGGGATGCAGCAAAAGCAGTTCTAAGAGGGAAGTTTATAGCAAGATAATCTCACGTCCAGAAACAAGAAAAATCTCAAATAAACAATCTAACCTTACACCTAAAGCAACTAGAGAAAGAAGAACAAACAAAACCCAAAGTTAGTAGAAGGAAAGAAATCATAAAAATCAAAGCAGAAATAAATGAAATAGAAATGAAGAAAACAACAGCAAAGATCATTAAAACTAAAAGCTGGTTACTTGAGAAGATAAACAAAATTGATAAACTTTTAGCTACACTCATCAAGAAAAAAAGGGAGAAGACTCAAATCAATAAAATTAGAAACAAAAAAGGAGAAGTAGCAACTACACTGTAGAAGTACAAAGGCTCATAAGAGACTACTACAAGCAACTCTATGCCAATAAAATGGACAAACTGGAAGAAATGGACAAATTCTTAGACAAGCACAACCTTCCGAGACTGAATCATGGAGAAATATGAGATATGAACAGACTGATTATAAGTAATGTAATTGAAACTGTGATTAAAAATCTCCTAACAATCAAAAGTCCAGGACAAGATGGCTTCACAGGAGAATTCTATGAAACATTTAGAGAAGAGCTAATACCCAACCTTCTCAAACTCTTCCAAAGAGTATAGAGGAGGGAACACTCCCAAGCTCATTTGATGAGTTCACCAACACCCTGATACCAAAACCAGACAAAGATATCACACACAAAAAATATTACAGACCAATATCCCTGATGAACGTAGATGCAAAATCCTCAACAAAATACTAGCAAACAGAATCCAACAGCATATTAAAAGGATCATACACCATGATCAAGTGAGATTTATCCAGGGATGCAAGGATTCTCCAATATACGCAGATCAATCAATGTGATACACCGCATTAACAAACTGAACAATAAAAAAATATGATCATCTCAATAGATGCAGCAAAAGCTTTCAACAAAATTCAACACCCATTTATGATAAAAAAAAAAAACTCTCCAGAAAGTGGGCAGAGGGAACCTACCTCAACATAATAAAGTCCATATATGACAAACCCACAGCCAACATCATTCTCAATGGTGAAAAACTGAAAGCATTTCCTCTAAGAACAGGAACAAGACAAGGATACCCACTCTCACCATTATTATTCAACATAGTCTTGCAAGTCCTAGCCCCAGCAATCAGAGAAGAAAAAGAAATAAAAGGAATACAAATTGGAAAAGAAGAAGTAAAACTGTCACTCTTTGAAGATGACATGATACTATACATAGAAATGCCTAAAGATGCCACCAGATTTATGTTATAGAGTGTTCTGCCTATGTTTTCCTCTAAGAGTTTGATAGTTTCTGGCCTTACATTTAGGTCTGTAATCCATTTTGAACTTATTTTTGTGTATGGTGTTAGGGAGTGACTTAATCTCATACTTTTACATGTACCTGTCCAGTTTTCCCAGCACCACTTATTGAAAAGGCTGTCCTTTCTCCACTGTACATTCCTGCCGCCTTTATCAAAGATAAGGTGGCCATATGTGCATGGGTTTACCTCTGGGCTTTCTATCCTGTTCCATTAATCTATATTTCTGTTTTTGTGCCAGTACCATACTGTCTTAGTTACTGTAGCTTTGTAGTATAGTCTGAAGTCAGGGAGCTGGATCCCTCCACTCTGTTTTTCATTCTCAAGATTGCTTTGGCTATTCGGGGTCTTTTGTGTTTCCATACAAATTGTGAATTTTTTTGTTCTAGTTCTGTGAAAAATGCCAGTGTTAGCTTGATAGGGATTGCATTGAATCTGTAGATTGCTTTGGGTAGTAGAGTCATTTTCACAATGTTGATTCTTCCAATCCAAGAACATGGTATATCTCTCCATCTTTTTGTATCATCTTTAATTTCTTACATCAGTATCTTGTAATTTTCTGCATACAGGTCTTTTGTCTCCTTTGGTAGGTTTATTCCTAGATATTTTATTCTTTTTGTTGCAACGGTAAATGGGAGTGTTTTCTTGATTTCACTTTCAGATTTTTCATCATTAGTGTATAGGTATGCCAGAGATTTCTGTGCATTAATTTTATATCCTGCTACTTTACCAAATTCAGTGATTAGCTCTAGTAGTTTTCTGGTAGCATCGTTAGGATTCTCTATGTATAGTATTGTGTCATCTGCAAACAGTGACAGCTTTACTTCTTCTTTTCCGACTTCGATTCCTTTTATTTCCTTTTCTTCTCTGATTGCTGTGGCTAAAACTTCCAAAACTATGTTGAGTAAGAGTGGTGAGAGTGGGCAACCTTGTCTTGTTCTTGATCTTAGTGGAAATGCTTTCAGTTTTTCACCAGTGAGGAAGTTGTTGGCTGTGAGTTTGTCATATATGTCCTTTATTATGTTGAGGAAAGTTCCCTCTATGCCTACTTTCTTCAGGGTTTTTTATCATAAATGGGTGTTGACTTTTGTCGAAAGCTTTCTCTGCATCTATTGAGATGATCATATGGTTTTTCTCCTTCAGTTTGTTAATATGGTGTATCACATTGATTGATTTGCGTATAATGAAGAATCCTTGCATTCCTGGAATAAACCCCACTTGATCATGGTGTATGATCCTCTTAAAGTGCTGTTGGATTCTGTTTACCAGTATTTTGTTGAGGATTTTTGCAACTATGTTCATCAGAGATATTGGCCTGTAGTTTTCTTACTTTGTGACATCCTTGTCTGGTTTTGGTATCAGGGTGATGGTGGTGTCGTAGAATGAGTTTGGGAGTGTTCTTCCCTCTGCTGTATTTTGAAAGAGTTTGAGAAGGATAGGTGTTAGCTCTTCTCTAAACGTTGGATAGAATTCGCCTGTGAAGCCATCTGGTCCTGGGATTTTGTCTGTTGAAAGATTTTCAATCACAGTTTCAATTTCAGTGCTTGTGATTGGTCTGTTCATATTTTCTATTTCTTCCTGATTCAGTCTTGGCACGTTGTGCATTTCTAAGAATTTGTCCATTTCTTCCAGGTTGTCCATTTTATTGGCATAGAGTTGCTTGTAGTAATCTCTCATGATTTTTTGTATTTCTAAAGCGTCAGTTGTTACTTCTCCTTTTTCATTTCTAATTCTATTGATTTGAGTCTTCTCCCTTTTTTTCTTGATGAGTCTGGCTAATGGTTTATCAATTTTGTTTATCTTCTTAAAGAACCAGCATTTAGTTTTGGTGATCTTTGCTATCATTTCCTTCATTTCTTTGTCATTTATTTCTGATCTGATCTTTATGATTTCTTTCCTTCTGGTAACTTTGGGTTTTTTTTTTTGTTCTTCTTTCTCTAATTGCTTCAGGTGCAAGGTTAGGTTGTTTATTCGAGCCGTTTCCTGTTTCTTAAGGTAGGATTGTATTGCTATAAACTTCCCTCCTGGAACTGCTTTTGTTGCATCCCATAGGTTTGGGGTTGTCGTGTCTCCATTGTCATTTGTTTCTAGGTACTTTCTGATTATCTCTTTGATTTCTTCAGTGATCACTTCGTTATTAAGTAGTGTATTGTTTAGCCTCCATGTGTTTGTATTTTTTACAGATCTTTTCATGTAAGTGATATCTAGTCTCATAGCGTTGTGGTCGGAAAAGATACTTGATACAATTTCAATTTTCTTAAATTTACCAAGGCTTGATTTGTGACCCAAGATATGATCTATCCTGGAGAATGTTCCATGAGCACTTGAGAAAAATGTGTATTCTGCTGTTTTTGGATGGAATGTCCTATAAATATCAATTAAGTCCATCTTGTTTAATGTATCATTTAAAGCTTGTGTTTCCTTATTTATTTTAATTTTGGATGATCTGTCCATTGGTGAAAGTGGAATGTTAAAGTCCCCTACTATGAATGTGTTACTGTCGATTTCCCCTATTATGGCTGTTAGTTTTTGCCTTATGTATTGAGGTGCTCCTACGTTAGGTGCATAAATATTTACAATTGTTATATCTTCTTCTTGGATCGATCCCTTGATCATTATGTAGTGTCCTTCTTTGGCTCTTCTAATAGTCTTTATTTTAAAGTGTATTTTGTCTGATATGAGAATTGCTACTCCAGCTTTCCTTTGGTTTCCATTTTCATGGAATATCTTTTTCCATCCCCTTACTTTCAGTCTGTATGTGTCTCTAGGTCTGAAGTGGGTCTCTTGTAGACAGCATATATATGGGTCTTGTTTTTGTATCCATTCAGCCAATCTGTGTCTTTTGGTGGGAGCATTTAATCCATTTACATTTAAGGTAATTATCGATACATATGTTCCTATTACCATTTTCTTAATTGTTTTGGGTTCGTTATTTTAGGTCTTTTCCTTCTCTGTGTTTCTTGCCTAGAGAAGTTCCTTTAGCATTTGTTGTAAAGCTGGTTTGGTGGTGCTGAACTCTCTCATCTTTTACTTGTCTGTAAGGGTTTAATTTCTTCTTCAAATCTGAATGAGATCCTTGCTGGGTAGAGTAATCTTGGTTGCAGGTTTTTCTCCTTCATCACTTTAAATATGTCCTGCCAGTCCCTTCTGGCTTGCAGAGTTTCTGCTGAAAGATCAGCTGTTAACCTTATGGTGATTCCCTTGAGTGTTATTTGTCCCTTGCTGCTTTTAATATGTTTTCTTTTTATTTAATTTTTGACAGTTTGATTAATATGTGTCAGCGTATTTCTTCTTGGATTTATCCTGTATGGGACTCTCTGTCCTTCCTGGACTTGATTAACTATTTCCTTTCTCATATTAGGGAAGTTTTCAACTATAATCTCTTCAAATATTCTCTCAGTCCCTTTCTTTTTCTCTTCCTCTTCTGGGACCCCTATAATTCGAATGTTGGTGCATTTAATGTTAACCCAGAGGTCTCTGAGACTGTCCTCAATTCTTTTCATTCTTTTTTCTTTATTCTGCTCTGCTGTAGTTATTTCCACTATTTTATCTTCCAGGTCACTTGACCGCTCTTTTGCCTCAGTTTTTCTGCTATTGATCTCTTCTAGAGTATTTTTAATTTCATTTATTGTGTTGTTCATCATTGTTTGTTTCATCTTTAGTTCCTCTAGGTCCTTGTTAAATGTTTCTTGCATTTTGTCCATTCTATTTCTAAGATTTAGGATCATCTTTACTATCATTCTTCTGAATTCTTTTTCAGGTAGACTGCCTATTTCCTCTTCATTTGTTAGGTCTGGTGGGTTTTTATCTTGCTCCTTCATCTGCTGTGTGTTTTTCTGTCTTCTCATTTTGCTTATCCTACTGTGTTTGGGGTCTCCTTTTTGCAGGCTGCAGGTTCCTAGTTTCCATTGTTTTTGGTGTCTGTCCCCAGTGGCTAAGGTTGGTTCAGTGGGTTGTGTATGCTTCCTGGTGGAGGGGACTAGTGCCTGTGTTCTGGTGGATGAGGCTGGATCTTGTTTTTCTGGTGGGCAGGTCCACCTCTGGTGGTGTGTTTTGGGGTGTCTGTGGACTTATTATGATTTTAGCAGCCTCTCTGCTATTGGGTGGGGTTGTGTTCCTGTCTTGCTAGTTGTTTGGCATAGTGTGCCCAGCGCTGTAGCTTGCTGGTCGCTGAGTGAAGCTGGGTGGTGGTGTTGAGATGGAGTTCTCTGGGAGATTTTTGCCATTTGATATTATGTGGATCTGGGAGGTCTCTTGTGGACCAGTGTCCTGAAGTTGGCTCTCCCACCTCAGAGGGACAGCACTGACTCCTGACTGGAGCACCAAGAGCCTTTCATCCACATGGCTCAGAATAAAAGGGAGAAAAAGTAGAAAGAAAGAGAGGATAAAATAAAATAAAATAAAGTTATTAAAATAAAAGAATAATTATTAAGAAAAAAAATTTAAGTGAAAAAAAAAAGAACAGATGGATAGAACCCTAGGACAAATGGTGAAAGCAAAGCTATACAGGCAAAGTCTCACACAGAAGCATACACATACACACTCATCAGAAGAGGAAAAGGGGAAAAAATAATAAATCTTGCTCTCAAAGTCCACCTCCTCAATTTGGGATGATTCGCTGTCTATTCATGTATTCCACAGATGCAGGGTACATCAAGTTGATTGTGGAGCTTTAATCCGCTGCTTCTGAGGCTGCTGGGAGCGATTTCCCTTTCTCTTCTTTGTTCGCACAGCTCCCGGGTTTCAGCTTTGGATTTGGCCCCGCCTCTAAGTGTAGGTCACCAGAGGGCATCTGTTCTTCGCTCAGACAGGACGGGGTTAAAGTAGCCGCTGATTTGGGGGCTCTGGCTCACTCAGGCCGGGGGTAGGGAGGGGTACGGAGTGCGGGGCAAGCCTGCAGCGGCAGAGGCCAGCGTGACGTTGCCCCAGACTGAGGTGTGCTGTGCGTTCTCCCAGGGAAGTTGTTCCTGGATCCCGGGACCCTGGCGGTGGCAGGTTGCACAGGCTCCCCGGAAGGGACGTGTGGATAGTGACCTGTGCTCTCACACAGGCTTCTTGGTGGCGGCAGCAGCAGCCTTAGCGTCTCATGCCCGTCTCTGGGGTCCGCGGCTCGTGCCCGTCTCTGGAGCTCCTTTAAGCAGCGCTCTTAATCCCATCTCCTCGTGCACCAGGAAACAAAGAGGGAAGAAAATGTCTCTTGCCTCTTCGGCAGGTCCAGACTTCTTCCAGGACTCCCTGCCAGCTAGCCGTGGTGCGCTAACCCCTTCAGGCTGTGTTCACGCTGCCAGTCCTTTCCCTGCGCTCATAGCGAAGCCCGAGCCTCAGCTCCCAGCCCCGCCCACCCTGGCGGGTGAGCAGAGAAGCCTCTCGGGCTGGTGAGTGCTGGTCAGCACCGATCCTCTCTGCAGAAATCTCTCTGCTTTTCCCTCCGCACCCCTGTTGCTGTGCTCTCCTCCACGGCCCCGAAGCTCCCCCCCTCCGCTGCCCGCAGTCTCCGCCCGCAAAGGGGCTTCTGGTGTGTGGAAACCTTCATGGCTCCCTCCCACTGGTGCAGGTCCCGTCCATATTCTTTTGTCTCTGTTTATTCTTTTTTCTTTTGCCCTACCCAGGTACGTGGGGAGTTTCTTGCCTTTTGGGAGGTCTGAGGTCTTCTGCCAGCGTTCAGTAGGTGTTCTGTAGGAGTTGTTCCACGTGTAGATGTATTTCTGATGTATCTGTGGGGAGGAAGGTGATCTCCACGTCTGTCTCTTCTGCCATCTTTCCCCTCTCCATTTATATGTTTTACCTTGTGGCAATGACCCACACCTCCAGAACAAGGTTTAAAATTGTGTTATTTGCAACCTTGTTCTGATCTTAACTTCAGTGGAAATAATTTTAATGTTTTAAAATTAAAAGTGACTAATATAAGTTTATACATGTATAAAAGCACATAGGAGAATTCTTATTCTCGCATATTTTTTTTCTACATTGCAGTTTACAGTGATCAGCTTTTGTTAAGTTGTTGGTTAAAACGGAGACATGAGGCTTTAGCATAACCCTTAATAGTAGGAATACATTTCTTCACTGTATCATCTTTCTATCTCAATCATTCCCATCATCACTGTGGACTCATCGAAAGAGATGATGGTTCCAGTGACTTTCACTGTGGTTATCTGTTCACTCTGGAGGATAAGATAGCTACAGATATGGGCCATTTCACTTTTCCAAAATATTTTCTAACATGATCCACCTGGGATTTCCTTTGCCAGTATTCTGGGGATTCGCTTTACCTCCCCCTGTTTCTTTTGTCCCATGTATTTCTCTTTTTCAGCTTATTCTTTTGTTTCGGAAGGGCATATTATTTTGTAACTTCATGAAAAAGGTAATGGGAGGCAAATTTCATGAGTTATTGTAAGTATGTAAATGTTTTTTTTTTTTATTTCCTCACTTAAGTGATAGTTTGCAAGTAGTAGAATTCTTTGGAAATAATTTTCCTTCAGAATTTTGAAGGTATTTTTTCCACTGAATTCTAACTTCCAATGTTGCTGTTGAGAATTTCAAAATCATTCTCATTTTTTAAATTTCTTTTTCTTCTCTAACTGCTCTGACTAGACATTGTAGTATGTTCTAATTCCTAATCCTATATATGTGGTCAAAGACCGGTTTTTCCTCCCAGCCTGAAAATTTTTTGGTTACTTTTTAGGTCTCCAGTATTTAAAAAATTTAATGGTAATGCATTTTTATGTGTCTCTATTTTCACCTACTGTGTTGGCCCTTCAGTGAACCCTTTCAAAATGGAAAATATTCTCATTATTTTGAGGAAATTTTCTTGGATCATTTCATTGATAAATTCCTCCTTTCTATTTCTGTTGTTTTTTCTGGAATTTTTATTATTTTTGTGTTGAACCTCCTGAACTCGTCTTTCTTTTCTCTCCTATCTTTAATCTCTATTTATTTGTTTGTTTGTGTTTACTTCTACTCACTGGAGATTTCCTTATGCCTCCGTCCTCCCTTACTTTAATTATCATGTTTTTAATTTCTAAGGCCTTGTTTGTATTAATTTTTGGTACTGTATTGTTTTTGGCTCACGAATGCAATATCTTCAAGTATATTTCCATTTTCCATGTAGGAGTAGAGGCTTTCCTCAGAAGTCTTGTAAGCCTTAACTGTCTGCTCATAATTAATAATAAGGGACCAAAAAGTTGATGGGAAACTCCAAATGTATGCATGAGGTTTACAGACTCTAAAATTGACTACTATATATATGGTGGTGTGGGTGAACAAATTGTTAAGGAACCCTCAAAGTCAGAACCTGTAGATCTTTCATCTTGGGCTAGTCAGGTTCCCCAGAGAAGTCTTCTAATCTCCTTAAAGGGCAGGACTCTGACTGCTGGGTACTGAGAGCTGAGCTGGGAACTGGGACTAGAGTGTGCAGTCTCGGCATTTAGTTATCAGTGTATATAAACTCATTAAATCTCTTATTTTCACATGGTACTTAGAACTTCAACTATGCTGGTGTCTCCCAGAAATTAACCTGCAGTCTTTTGCTATGATAGCGCAGGAGCAGTTCCCTAAGGGTTAAGGGTAGAACTGGGAATCTAGAAAACATTTCCACTTATGGAGTAAAGTAATCCTCTTTACTCAAGTACTGTAACTGCCCCTGCCCCAATTGTGCTTAATTCCATTAATTTATATGATGCTTTTGAGCATTCTGTGGAGTAAATCATCTGTTTCTCAGCTTCTTCTACTTTTAGTTCAGAGACCCACATCTGCAATGCATCTTTAATGTATTTGCTTTCCGGTTTCCAATATTTCATTCCTCTCCTCTTTTCCCCATCCTCATGAGGTTATTTATTTTAAAATTTCTTTAGTGTAATTTTACTGGGATTCCAGAAAAGGGGCTTAAATAGACATTTCTTCAGTGTGACATCTTAACCTAAGAATTTCAAAAAATGTGTTGCAAAGATTTTTTTTTACAAATAACATGTCAGTCAAGAAATCTGAATTGATAACACAAATTCTGAATAAAGTTTAAAGGAAAGGCATTGAAAGAGATTTGACTTAAAAATCTTTGTCTCAGTGATTGTTTTAAAACAAAAATATAATTAGTCTACATTGTCTTGTTTCATGGTGTAGTGCAATATTTTCTTCCCTTTTAATGGCTGGCCTCATTCTCAGGGTAAATTTGGTGTCAGTTAATTTACATATGGCAGACAAGGCAAAAATCTAACAAGATGTCCTATAGTTTTATCACTCTCCAGTTCCACATATTTAGGTTAATGACACATTCAAAATTTCTATCTTGGTTAAAGTCTTATGGAGGATGATGTGTCTAGTAGCAAGCTAGAAAATTCTTTATTACCTGGAATCTATGAGCACTTTAATGTACAAGGGAGATCCGTTAGGTTGCCCCTTTCTCCCTTACTAATCAAAAGCTAATTTTATTCAGTTAAAAGGCAAAATCATACTCATCTTCAGGGAATGAATCATAATTGATCTTGGCCAATCCTTGTAATTTCATGCTTCTTGCCTGTGATTTGTTTAGGGGTGGGTGTGAGACCCTGTTTTTGCCAACGAAATGTAAGGGAGAGTCTGATGTAGAGTTTATGAGAAAGATTGTTCTCCCTGATTAAAAAACAGAAACAGAACAAGTTCTCTGTCCTTTCCTTTCTTGGATTTTGTCATATAAATGTGGGATGCTTGAAGCTGTGCTGGCCATCTTGTAACCCTGAGGTGAAAGTCAGAACATGGAGGAATGGAACACTCATATGGTAAAGCTGAAAAATTAACCAGCTCTAGAACTGCTTGCCTCCAGACTTCTTTCTATGTGACTTAATTTAATACGCTTATGATTTAAGACAGTTTTACCCAGTTATTCTACTTTAAGCCAAAAATATTTTAACTGGCAAAAGTGGTAAAATGCAGGGTGTTTGGTGGTCATCAAATGATGAGGTGGTAATCAATATCTTTAAACCTGTTTTATCATTTACAAATTGGAGTTAATACCCACCACTTAGGTTTTTTTATGAGAATTAAATGAGGTAGTACGTTTAAAATGAGATAAGGTGATTTTTCTCGGTTACTGGCACCTGGTAAACTCTAAAAATAGTAGTTAACATTATTTTAAATTAATTAAGACCTTTACCTCCTTTCATTTTAATAACTTCCTTAATAATACTCATTATTTGGCCTAATGAGAATATACACTTTGGAGGCAAGCACAACCTTATATGTATTTTTTCATGTCCAGTATGAGGCACATGATAAATGCTCCAAAAAATTAATAAAACAAGTGAACATAGTAGGCATATGATACATTCATTAAATCAATGAATAATTCATTAAATCAATGAATGATTCATTAATGAATAATTCATTGAATTAATGAATAAATAGGAGTGAGTAAACTGGTGAGTGTCAATTGTTTCTAGTGACTATTGGTTGCCCTAAAATGTTAGAAGAAATGGTGACATGGTATCCAAATAAATTCTGTGAAAAATTTGATAGATACAGTTCCTCTAGAGAACTTAGGATAGCATGATAATGTGAACTCTTCATAGAACACTGTGTCATGTTTCTTACCACTGATAAAGTAGTTCACTGCATCATGGGAAATGATCCTGGAGCTCCTCATGGGAAATCTCTTTGAATTGTGTTAAGGACAGACCTTGTCTCTCACTCTATCTGGAATTTTATCAGAGAATCTTACAGGCTTATGTAGCATCAAATTTCAATTTATATAATACACATTTAGCATTTTGCCATAAACAGAACTCCTTGAAACAAATGGAATGTACCAGAGAGGTTTCCACAGAACAAGATGTTCTTCATAAAAGCCTGTGACCTCTGTAATTCTCTTCCCTTCCTGAACTAATGGGCTCATTCTGGGCACCAAGCAGAGTTCCAACTCCAATGTCATCATCTGCTGGTCCCAATCTTATCACAACAGTTTGTATTTTCAAAGGAAATACATAAAATTGAAAGATAATATTCTTTTCTTTTGCTCACAGGAAACATGTACTGTGTTTTTCACTGAAAAATTCTGGCTCACATAATTCTTGACATCACAACTGATCTCAAAGCCCATTCTTGTTTTGGAATTTTTTAAAAGCTTGATTCCAAGTTCTGCAGAAATCATAGTGTAAAAAGCAAAAACTCAAAACTTCATGATGTTTTTGATGCTGGTTCAACAGAATCTGTGGTACCACAGGTCAAAATAAAGGAAATGACTTAAACCAATGATTAACTTTGTGTAAAGTCTTCTGGAAAGAAGTAAATGATTTATGTCTAAATATTTTATGAACCTAAAGGCTAAATCTGAGAGAAATGCCTTTGAAAAGCCAAAGTCATCGAAGAATTAATGCTGTAGTTTCTTTGGTTGCTCTTCTGGAAAGCCATTGAAAGATTATGGGCATACATCTGTGGTTAAGGGAAAAAAGCCACTAATGGGACAGTGCCATACAATTTCTTTATCTTGTAGATGAGCTGAAAGATTGTCCTTGTTAAGTCTTTAAGCCCCAGTCGGTGGAAGAATCATCTTGTGGTCTGATAAGGACAAATGTCTATTCACAAACTTGTGAATCAGTAATGACAGAAGGGAGAGTGTGGTTGATTTAGGTAGAACCTGACTGCATTGAGGAAATTTTCAGCTGTGGTAAAACTAGTGCAAGGAGGGCTTAAACTCTAGTGTGAGAGAATATTCAGCTGAAGAGTTTGTGAAGCAGGGTATGCAAAAAGTATGAGAATGACAGTTTCACTCTCTGTATTGTAGTTGGAGATTTTGTTTGCAGGTTCATGATGGAGGTGTGCATGACAATATCTTATCCTCCTAAAATTGTTGCAAAGCTTTAAGTGAAATTATGTCTATCATAAGACTCAGTAATTGTCATTATATGTGCAGCAAAAATAGTTATTCTACAGAGGCAATTGTTTCGATTATCTTTGGATCAGACAGCTATGAAAGGAGCAAGTCAGCCATTCTATCTCAGACATCGATGATTTACTGATTCTGATTTTTATAACAAGATAGAGTGATGAAAGAATACTGACATTTAAAGAGAGAATTACCTTTCATTCCACATCTATCAAGGCTTCTTTAAAAGCACTAGAAAATGTTCAGCAAAGTTGAAGACAATGCTGATCATTAGACACTTAGAGTTTATTGCCATATAGTGTGTCTGAGATTGTGCAGAAGTTACCTGGTGGCCTAGTCTGTCAAAAACTCTCCCTTCCACTCTTCTCCTCCCCATTACATCCTGCCAACTTTAAATTGCATTCTTTCAAAATTTCCAACCATACCTAATGGTTGGTATGGTTGGCTACTTGAGAAAAAGTTGAATATATTAAGACACATTATTTTCAAAATTTGAAGGGGTGCATATTAGACAGAACACAGAGAAACAGAAAGAAAAGAAAGTCTTTCAAAGTTGCATGGAGGGGCACAGGAAGATATGAACCCATCTTCAGAAACAGGAATATAATTAACATAGCACAAAGATAAAAGCATCGTCTGAGGCCCAAAATCAAAAATAATACATTTTCTGGGCTTCCCTGGTGGCGCAGTTGTTGAGAGTCCGCCTGCCGATGCAGGGGACACGGGTTCGTGCCCTGGTCTGGGAAGATCCCACATGCCGCGGAGCGGCTGGGCCCGTGAGTCATGGCCGCTGAGCCTGCGCGTCCGGAGCCTGTGCTCCGCAACGGGAGAGGCCACAACAGTGAGAGGCCCGCGTACCGCAAAACAAAACAAAACAAAAAACATTTTCTGAAAAAATATAAAGGTAAATCTTTCAGGGACTCACTTAAAATTTATGTTTTCTTCTTATCTTGGGAATGACAATTTTCTCAACTTGCTTTCTTAGTGGTGAAAATTATTTCCAAATGCTTGACTTTCTTTTAAAAGTTATCTATCTGATGGAGAGGACAAAATGTCAATGTGTCCCAAAGTTTTATTTCGTTTGAGCCAATCTCAAGAAGCAATTCTTTCAATCAGTATAAAATTCTCACCTGACTGTACCCTAATATTTCCATCTTCCTATCTGGGCTGTTGCATTTGGATGTTTTTACTGGTATTTCAATCTCAGCGTGTACAAGACTGAGCATCTTCTGTATCAAATCTTCTCTACTTTTACCTCTCAGTAAGTGGCATCAATATCTTTCCAGCAATGTAGACTCACACTTAAGAGCCATCTTTGAGCCCTTCCCCCTCCTTCCCGCATATTCAGTTGGTTATCTAAATTCTATTAATTCTACCTTTATAGTGTTTCTCACATTGCTTCTTTCTTTTCCGTTGCCACATCTACTTTCCTAGTACAAGTCCTTAACTTCTGACCACCAATTCTAGGGTGTTTTCCAACAACAAATTTTTTTTTTTTTAGCAGTTGCTGCAATATGCTCTTGTGGTATAATAGACAGATGTTTGGTCGTTGGCCCCCATCCCTGGCACAGAGCTCCTAAAACCCTTGGAGTTTCCTGAGTGATAAGAGTAAAAAAGAAACTTCTTTTGTTCTAATGAGGTGACTCTTAGGGATCCCTAGATATCTTCAGGATGGGGTTTGGTCATCAGAAAGACCAAGCCATGATTAGAAGCTTAGAACTTTCAGCCCCACTTTCCTAGACTCCAGGGAAGGAGGGGTCTGGAGATTGAGTTAATCACCAATGGCCGATTTTTTCATTAATCATGCTTATGTAATGAAACCCCTAATTGATGGGGTTGGGAGAACATCTGGGTTGATGAACATATCCATATGCCAGAAGGGTGCACACTCCAACTCTAAGGTGACAGAAGCCCCTGCACTCAGGGCCCTTCTGAACCTTGCTCTGTGTGCCTCTTCATCGGGCTGGTCATTTGTATCTTTATAATATCTTTTATAATAAACCAATAAGCATAAGTAAAGTGTGTTTATTTATGAATGGCAAATAATTGAACCTGAGAAAGGGGTCATGGGAAGCCCTAATTTATAGCTAGTTGGTCAGAAGTATGAGACACTCAGAATTCGTGACTGGCATCTGAAGTGGGAGTGGTCTTGTGGGTCTTGTGGGTCATATGGGTCTTCCTGCTAACACTCAGGACCCGAATGAAAGGGCACCCAATAGGGTCTACTGACCACTTCCAAATCTTTGACAAATTTTCCACGTATTATCCATCTTCATTTCACATAAAATGCCAAGAACCAGCATCTTGTGAATATCAGACTGGAAAATGATATACCATTGAATATGTATTATTGCTGCTGTATAGAAACTATAAAATAAAAATCTGGAAAAAAGCCATAATTAGATGACCCCTAAAAGTGTATTTATTATATTTTCTACTAAATCTAGGCCATATATTGAATTCTAAGCCTGTCAGGCCTTTAACATGTTTAGTAGCATTATTTGAAAATCCTTTTAGTTCCCTGGAATAGGCAAACTAAGATCATCTGGTTTTAATTAGCTTAGCCAAGACATAGTGAGTTAAGATGGTCAGTGAAAATTAATACCAATTTTTAGGGAATAAAATAAATCATGCTCTGGTCCTTTCCAAAATACCTTTTTTTGATAGTTGTGACCTCAAACAAGCTAGTTCTCCTAAATGATTTAGTAAATAAACTTGATCTTACTCAAAGCTTCTCAAAAAATTTTAACCATGGAAATCCTTTTAACTGTACTGCCAATTAAAACAAATGGTATAGAATTTGGAAACCCTACACATAAAACAATAAGTGAAAAAAGTTTGTCTTATAGAGACTCAGATGATTTCTTTTATTCAAGGAATGTTTATATGCCCACTATTTGCCAGGCAAAAACTTTTCAGGACTTCAAATGTAATCTAAGGATGGAAATGGGAAATAATCTGATAAATACGAAGCTACAGCATCAGAGTCCATTCAACATGATAAATCCTGTCTACACAGTGTTGCTTTCCTTGTACCTGGAGGAAATACCATGAATCAGTGTAAACTTTACATGATACAGTTTCAGTTGAGATTAAAGACAGAACTATCAAAGAGACCAGGTCGGCATTGTACCTCATGTAGGACCAAACTTATCTCTATAACTGGCCCAGTTAAAAATTACTTAATCAATGAATTTACTTAATATATTTATAAAAAGAGAATCCTAGGTTATTGACTTTAAGCTTAAGAGGAAAACTCAGATTAACTGGTTTTAGGTTCAAGAAACTTTTCACAACTGACTTCCTGCCAAATTGTTAATGAATATGCAGACCTGATCAGATACAAAAGTAGTGATTCTGCTGTGCAACTTGGTTTGCATTTCCCTGAATGTTATCAGTGATGACACTGCACTGATTCATCTATCTAACTAACCATTTTTTGGGCCAGAGAGCTTTTCAAGGGTTGGGGCCACATGTCACCTTCACAAGCAAGAGTCTTGGGAACTGTTTCTAACTGATGTTGATGGTGGGGTTGCAGAGGTGCTCCAGCCTTGCTAGAAATCCACTTCCAAACAGCAGCTGAGGAGCTGCAGGCAGGGCCCTCCTTACAGGCCCTTATGCTGATTGGAGGAAGCTGTGGGAGAAAGCTTGGAGCAAAAGGAAGAAATGTGCAGGCTGATGAGGGGCAAATTCGACTTTGGAAGCCTTGAGATCTCATCATTGCCCCTGGAATTCTGCCATGGGGGGAAAATACATCCCTGCTGGATGAAAGAAAATATTGAATTTAACTCATCTTAAATCCTACATTACCATTAGCATGGTTCTCATCAATGCGTAATCATTGAGTGCCTACTGGGTACATGCCCTTTAACTAGGGGATATGCAGCTCTTATAAACCATGGAAAAATGATGGAGAATTTTTAGGAGATTTAACAGAGAAATGAATAGTCATATATTAAGCATAAATATTATATGTAAATACACACATCCCTGTAAAATGAATGAATATTGATAGCCAAATGGCTATTTTGGCTTTTTTTTTTTTTTTTTTTTTTGCGGTACGCAGGCCTCTCACCATTGTGGCCTCTCCCGTTGCGGAGCACAGGCTCCAGACGCGCAGGCTCAGCGGCCATGGCTCACGGGCCCAGCCGCTCCACGGCATGTGGGATCTTCCCGGACTGGGGCACAAACCCATATCCCCTGCATCGGCAGGCGGACTCTCAACTACTGCGCCACCAGGGAAGCCCTATTTTGGCTTTGAATTAGTGTCCAGATTTGAAATGACATGTTCAAGTTGAGGACAAGTAATCATCAGTTTATAGTTAAAGCAATACAATATTTTTTTAAAATTTATTAATCTTTTTCAATAGTTACTGAACTAATTACTGTTACATTAAGCTTAAGAAATAAATGCTATTTAATAAAGATGAGTTGTGAAGCTATTTTAAGTCCTCAGAGTGCTATGTTCTTTAAGTCCAGAGCATTGTTACAATACTTTCTTCCCACCAGTGGTCCCATGAATCTCTGAGACCACTCCAATAACAGTGACAAACACTGTTGGTTAATATCTGTAGGCTCTCTGGCCTCTTACTTACAGGCAAACTCTTTGGAAATGGAAATATTAAGGGCAAAGTGAACTATACTTACGGTCCCCTCAGAATTCTGGTTCTCTAAACTTCTTGGCAAGTTAACTCAAATAAGATTCAAACAAGGAGGAGGTCAGAGAAAAATTATATGTCTTTTGGGGAAGAGGAGCTGCTTTCTTTAATTTGAAATCTTGCCTCCCCTCTGTCTGGGAGTTGTCCCCTTGTAACACCCCTGCCCTCCTCTGGCTCTATCCTAGGCCTGGTTAAAGGCCGTGGGCCTCTGCCCATGGTCACCAAGGTAGGCAAGTTTAACTAAGTGCAGTCTCACTCTTCTTTACTGCCACCCACCATTCAATATACAGAATAGTTTTCTCAAACCTTGTTACACAGCTCAGTGTAATTGAGAATGTAAGATGTATGTAAGAATGTTGCCAAATATACACCAAATATGACTTTTCCCAAGGTCCAGAGAGATAGCACATAAGAAGCTAAAGCATTCCTAAAATAACCCCTCTTGGACACATTCATATTCCTCATCTGGCTCCTTCCATTCCATGTTTCATTTTTCTGACTTCTGCTTTGCAAATATATACCCTCCTTTTAGGAACCGTGCCTCTTAACCACAGAGGTCGATCTCCTCCCGCAATCCATTCTTCTCTTCCACAGAAGTACATTTTCTTCAAATCTGAGACATTCATTTCAAAGTAACATTCTTGGTGAGTTGGGAGAGAGAGTCAGTGGTCTGTGCTGACATTTACTAAGTAGCTTGGCAACAGCCAGGATGGACATGAGTCCTCCAGGACCAGTCAACCTGAGAGAGCACTGTGGGTCCACAGAATGGCAGCTTCTTTTCCCAACTGTGCAGTGAGGAATATTTAAAACACTCACACACACACACACACACACACACACTACCTCCCAAAGCACATCTCAATTCTGATAGATAGTGAATTTCAATTTTACAATAAAATAGAGAAATATTTTTCTCATTCATGACCATAGTTCACATTTTTTTAGGCTAAGCAAAAAATGCTATTTCCCTTCTTCCATTGTTTTAATGACTAATGCCTTTTCTTCACAAAGACCCTACCAAAGCTCAGAGATTTCTTCAGGTTTTCCTGGGGGTAGAGAGGAGGTTTTACTCTTCAAGTTACCTTTTATTTTTCCAGTTACATTTTTAGAATAATAACTTAGGAGATTCATTAATTCCTCACTTATTCATTGATTCATTCAACAGACATTTGTTGAGTGCCACTATGAGCTACTTGGTACTTGGGGGAAATATGAACATAAACAAGATATACTTTCAGTCCACAAATAGTTCACAATGTAATTAACTATAATACCATGTGGAAAGTGCCATAGCAGGTGCTAAGTGGGCATGGAGAAAGTTCCAATTAAATTTTCCTTGGAGAGTCATGGCCTATTTCCCATTTATTTTCATTTAATAATGGGAAGTAGTAATTCAGTTGTGAGAGAAACATTTCTTTTTTCATTATTATATATTCATACTGCACTATCTCTGAGTTCATATCTGGATTTTGGAGAGGTATGTGTGTTCCCTTCAACAATCCTCTGTGTTCAATTGGAAGAAGAAATTGCCATGCCTTCAACTTAGAGTGACGGGTGATGCTGCAAAGGATGACTAGACTTGAAAGACCCCAATCATCTGGGTATATTCTGAAACTTTTTCATTTCATCTTAAGGATTAATGATTCTTACATCATAAGTATCAGTTAATTTCATCAACTTCATGCTTGCAAAAAAGCTGCTTCCTGCGGTGCACATACGACCACGCTCTCATTACTGTAACTCTCCTAGGCCTCCTGCTTTTCTTCTGGATCCACAGCTTTCTCAGGTTGGGAGAGAGGGAAGGATCAAATAGGGGAAAGGTCAGTGATGGTGTGAATGTAAAATCCATTCATCCATTTATCCTTTGAATATTTGTTAAGTACTTGCTATGGAGTGGGCATATGTGGTAGGCTCTGAAGATATAATGTTCAGTAATAACAAACACAGATAATGTGGCACACTGCTAGTTGTCCCCCTAGATTTAGTCTCCCCTTCTTTCCTAGTATAGGTGGCTGCTAGCTAAAGCCTACATTTCTCAGATTCTTTTGCAATTAGTAGTGACCATGTGACTAAGTTGTGGTTGATAGGTTGTGAGCAGAAGCAAAGTTTTCTTCTTAGGGAATCTCACCCATTAAAGAACTCTTGAACGTGTGCTGCTCTGGTTCTTTTCCTCTTCTAATTGACAGAGAGATAGTAAGAAATCGGCAGCTCTTGAGTCAAAGATGGAGGTCTTATGTTGAGGAAAGCAGAGCTATCCCACCAACTCTGGATTGCCTTCATCTGGAATGTTATACAAAAGAGAAATAGACTTGCAACATGTATAAGCTGCATTATTTGTGGTTCTCTTTGTTAAAGCATTTTAGTCTTTTCCTTAATTAACACCATCTCTGCCTTCATGGAGTTTACAAAACTACAAGGGAACTTAGACGTTAATCAAGTAATCACAAAATAAACATATACTTACAAACTGAGATAAAAATTACGAAAGAAAAGAAAGTGGTATATAAGAGCACATAATGAGGAGATTTGACAGTCTGAGGGGGTCAGGGAAGATGTGAGAAAGATCAAGAAGGGAGTGAACACAGTCTCTGAATATTTTAAAAATAGTGATTTTACATTAAACCAGCTTTTGAAGGTCATAACCTAAATACTTTTCTGCATGAATTTTTCTGCTTGAAGTGGTCTTTGGATTTGAGGGAGCAATTACAAATGTATATAGAATAATTAAGTGAAGTAATGCAATAAAATGAAAAATATTTAGCATCTTCTAAGATACTAAATTAAGATGAATTATCAAACAACAGTGTATAGGTAAGTTGTATAAGCTATGTCTTATGAAAAGGAAAAAATTCTGAATTCTGAACAGAAAATCATTATTAGTATTTAAATTACAATGCTCCACTTAAAAAGAAAAAGCAGAGTAAAATGTTCCTCTAAGGTAAATCTACATGGGCAAACATATGAGGATGCCTGAAGTACACAGAAAATCCAATAAAAAATACTACAAATATTTCTCTTATTAAGGAAGAGAATGAGGTTATTTTTGGTCTAAGTTTTTGGCTTGTTGTCTACAATGATCAAATGCACTGACAAACTGTGCAACTTTCTGTTCCCTTTGTGCAGACTTAGAGCCAGAGGCTAATTGCAACTCATAGTGTGTACAGACAGGGAAGCTGGCATCAAATTAGAACACTGCTTCATGGGAGAACAGGAAACACTTTTTGAATGACAGACACACAAACGACTTTAGTAAGGTAATGCACAATTATGCAGTTTTACAACCAAGGGATATTGCATTGCTGGATGACAACAGACACAAAAATAAGAAAACCAGTGACCAACTCATTGATTAAGAGTTGAGCATATCTGATTATTCTAGTTTAATTCCATTGTGGTCTGAGAGCAGACACTGTATGATTTCTGTTCTTTTAAATTTGTTAAGATGTGTTTTATGGCTCAGAATGTGTTCTATCTTGGTAAATGTTCCATGTGAGCTTGAGATGATTATTCTGTACAGATTTTTGTTTCTGTTATATCTAACATGTGGATAATTTGGACTTGGAAACAGAGGGAATTCACTAGATCCTCAATATTAATCTAGAACATATCTGCTTAATCACATTTGGTCCCAAAATTTAAAAAAACAACTAGTCATTATGGTAAAGAGTAGCTATTTACCCCGTATTACTTTTACATATTAAACTGTTTTCCCATTTTACTTCATGATGGAGCATCTTCGTTTCACGAGATTAAGAGGTAATTGTGTAGAAGAAATAGATATGTCAAGTAAAACTGACTTTTGTAAAATTATTGTCTTGGTTAATTAGTTCACATGCTAAATTAAATATTATTTTCTTTTAATGCTCCTGGGACAAAAGAAAATATTCATTGGGAGGAAGACAGAAGCATGGAAAATATATGAATAGTTAAAAGTATTGATGGTGAAATAGCCATGAACATATTTATTTTCTATATAAATGGAAAATTCTACCAGTGAATATAATCTTAATAATTATGATGATGATGCAATTTTCACTTCATTAGAAGTTACTGGAAGTGTTTTCCAATAGAATTCTGGTCATTTAAACAAATTTCTTTTGAGAGGAAATAGTTTAACAGTAATGTTAACTAACATAAGTTTTAACTACTCCATCGTAAAAGGAGGAAGAATATGTGTTTCTGGAAAGCTAACTTTTAAAATAGGAAAGAAGAAATTTCAAAGAATTCATTGTAAATATCACCCTCATCTGTTCCGACATAATTTTATTATGATAGCAAAAGTCATATCTAATTCAAGTTAAGTAACATTAATATCACAGTTCAGTTATGACTATTTCATAGAAATAAAAATTCATCATTTTGGAAATGAATTGCGATACTATCTCAAGTGGAAAATAGAAAAAACTAATAAAAATAGAAAGAAATACATTTGTTCAAGAAGCAAAACATATTTTTATACACTCAGTCATATTGACATATTATTTTATCATTTTCGAGGCATCCTTATAGGCATCACACTGTTTTGAGACATAAAATCCACGTGAAAGCAGGTGTTTATTCAGTGGGTTCTTATGGAGCACCTACTCTGTGCCAGGCACTGCTAGGCATTGAAAATATGATGTTGGGTCAACAGAGTTACTGATATCTTGGAGTTTGTAGGAAGGAAGAAGAGCCAATATATTTGCTAGTTCTTAAATAGGAGGAAGTATGACTTATTAGAGGAGCTTAAAGTTGGTCGGTGTGGTTGAAGCACAGAGTGCAGGAGGGAGTCTGAGGCTGGAGAGAGGAATAGGCAGTGGTTTGCTGGTAAACTTGTCCTCCCAGAAAAAAATAAAAAGCTCTGCTTTGTAACATTAACCCATTTCCATAGGTTACTTGTTCCTACCACATGCAAATTTAAACTACCAGTGGTTCAACAATCGGTTTGCAAAATTCCAGAAAATGTAACCATCTGCACGCTAGTGCCAGCCAGCTCCAACACACCCCTTCTCTCATCCAGGGGCAGATCACTGAGGTCCTTGTATGCCATGACAAGGAGTTTATTATCTTAAAAAACACATAAAGCCATAGAAGGAATTGTATTTTTTAAATGTAACTTTGGCAATAGTATGAAGAAAAGATTGGAGAGAAATAGGATAAGATGTAATGAAATAAGTTCTGAGGCTGTTGTTATAGGGGCCCAAGTGACAGAGGATGATGGCTTGGACACGGGTGATCAGGTGATGGAAATGGAGAAAGAGAAATAGAAAAATTCAAAAATGTTTTGAAGATAAAATCAACAGGACTTAGTGATAGATTAGGGTATTAAAGAAGAGGATGATGAATGGATAAAGAAGATGTGGCACATATATACAATGGAATATTACTCAGCCATAAAAAGAAATGAAATTGAGCTATTTGTAATGAGGTGGATAGACCTAGAGTCTGTCATACAGAGTGAAGTAAGTCAGAAAGAGAGAGACAAATACCGTATGCTAACACATATATATGGAATTTAAGAAAAAAAAATGTCATGAAAAACCTAGGGGTGAAACAGGAATAAAGACACAGACTTACTAGAGAATGGACTTGAGGCTATGGGGAGGGGGAAGGGTAAACAGTGACAAAGCGAGAGAGAGGCATGGACATATATACACTACCAAACGTAAGGTAGATAGCTAGTGGGAAGCAGCCGCATAGCACAGGGAGATCAGCTTGGTGCTTTGTGACCGCCTGGAGGGGTGGGATAGGGAGGGTGGGAGGGAGGGAGACGCAAGCGGGAAGAGATATGGGAACATATGTATATATATAACTGATTCATTTTGTTGTGAAGCTGAAACTAACATACCATTGTAAAGCAATTATACTCCAATAAAGACGTTAAAATGAAAAAAAAAAAAAGAAGAGGATGTTGTCTAGTATAATATATAGGCTTCTGACTTGCAAAACTGGATGGGTGGTTTGGTGGTGAAATCAAGACAGAAAACCTTGGGGGAAAAGATCATGAAATCAATTTTGGATCTGTAGGTTTTGAGTTGCCTTTCAGATCTCCAAGTAAAATGTTGAGTGGGCAGTAAGATATGCATATTTGGAGATTAGGGAGACGTCTGGGCTAAAGATAACCTTTTGGGAGTCAAGGGTTCAGTTAGATGATAATTGATACCACGCGCTTGTATTATTGCCTAGGAAGAAAATATAGAGTGAGAAAAATGAGGGCATCTAGGAATAAGCCTTGAGGACTTACAGCATTTGAAGGTCAGGCAGAAGAGACTGAGCCAGCATGAAGGACCCCCATGGCCAGCAGAGTAGGAGAAAGGCAGGAGAGTGCGGTGTCACAGAAGCTGAGATAGAGACAAGGCTTCAGGATGAACGGAGGGAGCAATATTGCTGAATGTTGATTGAGGGAAAAACTTGTCCAAACTCACCCTGGGCACTGGGAGGCAAGCATTCTCACTCTGTGTTAGCCAGGAACAAAATCTCAGTATAGTTAGGCCAAATAGAAAGAAAGATTATTACAAAGATACATAGATTTCATTAAGAAATAAAGACAGAATCTGGAGGATTGTTGGGAAATGAAACTGGAAGCTCTTAACTTTTATTATATGTCATTTTATTTTATTAGAAATGTTATATTTAATATATTACATATAATTATATTAACATTAATTGTTAGTTTACTATGGGTCAGACACTGCTCCATTTTACAGATGAGAAGGTTGAGTTTTAAAGAGGTAAAGTAACTTGTGCAAGGTCACGCTAGTTGATAAAGAGCTAGAGCTCAAGCTTAGGTTTAAGCGATTCTGAAGCTCATACTCTTTTTTTTTTTTTTTTTTTTTTTTGCTGTACGCAGGCCTCTCACCGTTGTGGCCTCTCCCGTTGCGGAGCACAGGCTCCGGACGCGCAGGCTCAGCGGCCATGGCTCACGGGCCCAGCCGCTCCGCGGCATATGGGATCCTCCCGGACCGGGGCACGAACCCGCGTCCCCCGCATCGGCAGGTGGACTCTCAACCACTGCGCCACCAGGGAAGCCCTGAAGCTCATACTCTTGAAGGGTATACAGGTTGGCATGAATCAAGGTAGCCACTCACTCCATTGCCCTCTCTTTCAGGGGCCCACAGTCACTTCTGCTTCTCTCTGTAGGAGTCCTCCAATCTCTTCTTTTTGATGGCTGACTTCCTCAGCTTTAGCTAGCACATCACCCATCATAGTCTCAGCCCTGACTCTTCATGAACTCAGTCTCTGCACAACTAAATTACAAACCCCACAAAAGAATAAGATCAGACCAGCTCATCTAGGGTATAGAAGGAAGCCAGGTGCCCTCTCATGAACCAAACAGTGTGGCCAGGGATTGAGATCACAGAACAGCAGGGATTTTAGGCAGGGACTGTTCCTTCAGAAGAGAGCCATGGGCATATAGAAACAAGATTGTCATCGGAGATACATTCTCAAGTTCTCAGTCTTTTGGTATCTTCAACCTTTCTTTTGGCTTTCTTCCTGAAACATATAAGCATGATGCTCTCAGTATTAATTGAACACTTTTGCTGGTAAATGACAGAAGTCCAGCTAGAATTTAATTAAGCAGGAAGGGGACTTCTATAAGGATCTTGATGATCTCACAGATATCGAGGGAAAGAATGTTGCTGGGTCTCAGGAACAACCAGAAGCAAGAATCTAAATGTTGCTAGTACACTGACCTTCTTTTCTTTCTTTCTGTCAGTCTTTAATCTCTATATTCTTCTTAATCCTAACTTCATTTGTCTTTCTCATTGCAGGTTGCTTTTCAACACGTGATGAAAAACGTGGCTGCCAACTTATTTTACAGCTTATAGTTTCAACCGTTGGAATGAAACTGACTTGCTATTTCTCTGGTAGGAAACCTAAAACTTCCATGGTAGAGATACTCTGGCTCACTTTAGTAAATTAGCCACTCTTCATTCATACAAATGATTTGTGGGGTTGAGTTCTCTGGATCAATTTGGATTAGATTTACCCCGGACCAATTAACTCTGACCATGAAATGGGTTATATAAGAACATGACATCTCAGAAAAATCCCATAAAAACCAAACAGCTTTAGGAGGAGATGGGAAGACGGAACAGTTTTCAGAAGTTTTCTCCATTGTCATGTTTCTGATGGGTGCCTCCCTCTGCTGCAGCTTGCACATGGCCCATCGAAGTCTGAGCCCTGACCCTTCATGAGCTCCATTCCCATGACAGTGCTGAGCTGACTGATTTCACCTCTCACCTTCCTTTTCACAGCCCAGCTTGTTGAAAGCAAAATCTATATTCATATTCATTTCCCTTATCTAAAAATCAGTTTTCTATCTACTGTAATTGGACTTACATTTTCATCACTCCAAGAAACTACGTTTGCCAAGGTTGTCACTGACTAATTCAATGAATACTTTTCAGTCCGTATCTCATAAGAACTCTCTTCAGTTCATGTCATTGTTCACCAACTCCTGCGTGGCAGAAATTTCCAGTTTGCTTTCAGGATCTGTTTTCCCCTTCTTGGTAAAATAGGGCTCTATTTTCAGCTGGACTCATGGTTGCCCAGAATTTGATGTACATTTCCCAGCCTCCTTTAAAGGCAGATGTGGCCATATGGCAAAATTCTGTCAACAGATGGAAGAAGTGTAAAGTGAAGAGTGATGTCTTTCAAGGGAGCAGTGCTCCGTTCTTCAACGTGTCCTCCTTCCCCTGAGATGAATCTTGAGGAACTAAGTTGGACTATCAAGATGCTGGGCAGAATGCAGAAAGAGCTGGATCATAATGGAGCCCCCATACTGGTACCAGCTGCTTAGCTCCACACCTAGTTTATGTAAGAGAGAACTGTCACCTGCAGCTAAGTCTCTTCCTAACCAATATGTACTCTTCCTTGAAACTCTCTTCCCTTTCCTCTGTTTACTTTCTGTTATATCTGCTCTTTACTGGTCTTCCTCCTATTCTTTTTTTTTTTGAATTTTATTTTATTTACTTTTTTATACAGCAAGTTCTTATTAGTTATCCATTTTATACATTCCTCCCATTATTCTTGATTTTCCAATTCAGTCTTCTTTTCCTTGGTCCATCCCTTAATTATAGGGTTCCATTCTGAGGTCTGTGCTTATTCGAAATATTCTATGTATGAAACCTCATCAATACCCACGCTTTGAATGGCTATCTTATGCTGTTGACTCAGAAATATCAATGTCTCTCTTCTGACTCCAGACTCATGTATGCACTTGGCCTCTGAATGGCTTCAACATTCTCTTCAGTTCCTCCTCCCAGTTAGTGACCCGACCATTTAGTCTGCTGCCTGAGAAAGAAGATTGAATTTCCCTGGACCTCCCTTTTCTGCTCTGTTGCAGCTTCCATGTAGCAGATCTTCTTCTCTTGTTCATACTCTTTTCCACCTACTGGAAAAGACCAAAATGATCATTCTGAAAACAACATTGACATGTCACTACCCCAAATCACAACTCCTTTACTGACCCTCTATTGCCTAAAGCATCTGGTCCATAGACCTTAATATTATATAATAGAAACTTCAGGGACGTGCCTTTTCCTCCAGACTCATTTTCAGCAACTTCCCCTTCAGATTCTCAAACTCCAACAGTACTGAATTATTCACATCTCCCCAGTGAGCCACACTGTCTCTTACTTCTACCCTTTGTAGGTATTGTATGCTTCGAAAATGCACTTTTTCTGTAGGGCATGCCTCTCATCTCCATTTCCTAATGAATTCCCACTTATCCTTTGAGACTCAACTCATAACCTATAATGGAAAATAATCTGAAAAAAATTTATACATATAACTAAATCCTTTACTATAAATTTGAAACTAACACAAGTAAATCAACTATACTTCAACTTTAAAAAAATGATAACTCAAAGATTCTTTCCTCTGAAAATCTTTCCCTGACATCTTCAGGTATATGTAGATTGATACTTTTCTTCAAAGCTTCTAATAATTTCCTAAATATGCACAAGCCTGAATTATATCTGTTATGATGCTAATCATTACTTACACATCTGCAGCTCTTACTGGAGTGAGAACTTTTTCTATTTATTTTTAAATAAATTTATTTATTTATTTATTTTTGGCTGTGTTGGGTCTTTGTTGCTGTGCACGGGCTTCTCATTTCAGTGGTTTCTCTTTGTTGTGGAGCCCGGGCTCTAGGCACATGGGCTTCAGTAATTGCGGTATGCAGGCTCAGTAGTTGTGGTGCACGGGCTTAATTGCTCTGCAGCATGCGGTATCTTCCTGGACCAGGGCTCGAACCCATGTCCCCTGAATTGGCAGGCAGATTCTTAACCACTGCACCACCAGGGAAGTCCCAGAACTTATCTTTTTATACCTGGAGTTTTGTCTTCTCCCTGGCACACTGTAGGTATTTAATAAAGTGTTGAAATTATTCATTAATTTAAAAAGATAAAAATATAGGAAAACCAATTGTCTGTTTATAGCTCCATGAATATAGAGCCTGATTATGACATCACCAATAACAGTAGATGGAATGGGGTTGCTGCTCAGTGCACAGTGATTCTCTGAGTGACCTTGACCATATTCCCTTCCCTTTCACTCTCTACCCTTTATCCTTGGCAGTGGCTGTTAATAAGGATAGAGACGCTAACTGTGCCTAGGCCAGTAGGATGTTCCTTCCCCAGACATTCGACAGTGAATGGAGATCTGCAGAAACTGAAGCTTCTCAGAGTTGAGTCACCTGATGTGAATCCTAAGAGAGGAATTTTGTGAGCAACCAACCTCAGTGATTTCCCTGGATCTGCTCTGATTTGTGTCCTCTGCAAGGTCTGTACTGTCCTTCCTTTGATTTTGTGAGCACCCCTTTAACACACTCTCCTAATTCATTTGGATTAGCTAGAGTAGGTTTCTTTTGCTTGAAAATGAAAGAATCTTAACCAAAGTGCCAATTATAAAAGTACTGAAGGACGGCAAACATGATTGGCAGGTCCTCTGTTCCGTGGGTTAATGATTAGGTTCTTACAAACCCACACAGTGACGTTCTTTGAGCAGACAGATTTTATAGCCCTCTAAGAGATTAGATTTAGCAGAAACAAAAGGGTACAAATACACAATAATCTTTTCCACAAACCACAATCAACTCAATTTAAATCATTTTTTCCTTTTCAGGTGTATTCTCAAGATTTTCATAAAAAGAATATATATTTTCCCTTTCAAGAAGCTGACTTGTCACTTCAAATTTAAAACGTCGCATCAAGTTAGTAAAGAATTTTGGCTTAAATTGTTCCTAGAGATTAGGTCTACTTTCCCTCAATGCCAGTTAAAATGACATAGTCTGACAGAATGTAGTATCTGATGTTTCCATAGCAGCTGGCACTAAGCAGCTTTGCTTACTAATTAGCCTCACAGTACAGTCTGAAATACCCCCTACCCAAAGACCAGAGGTTAGAAGATACAGCCTTTTTGTAAACATAACTTTATATGACAGGAAACCAAAAAAACAAAATTTACCCGGACAAAACAGAAAGGGGAAATGTGCTCAGCCAAAGTGTTAAATTCAAGCAGAGAGTTGGCAGAACACTGGGAAGAAAATATCCTCTCCTGATTTGTTATCACACACATACTCAGTGGAATACTTAATAATCAGAAGGAATTAAAGGCTTGTTTTTGTAATGCAGTTTGGCAGTTGACATCTCCAATACCCGAGGTCTTTAAATTTTGTCACAAGACATGATTTAACACTGATTTAGACGACATATCCGTCTGCTGGTTCAGTGACACCACTTCCTGTCAACAAGAACACTAATATTATAAAACTCTTCATGTACCCAGTGGTTATTTAACAAAGTAAGCTCAGCTCTCAGGAAATAGAAAATAATCCATCAAGCCAAAGGGCTTAGTGAGAATTCAAAGCTGCAACATAACACCCAGGTACTTAAGCTTACCCTGAGCCCTATTTACGTATCTTTTGGACCCAATTCTAATTGGTATAAAAGTATAGTTTTATTGCTCGACTTAGGTGAGCAGCAAATCAGATATGATAGAAGGAAGCTAGAGAAAAGTAATAAAAAATAATTTCTATTACACTGACAGTGAGAAAAGGGGCAAGAAAATTATAGAAAAAGCAATCATAAGACTACAAAACATGGACTTGTCTGGAGTCATTTCAAAGAAAGGCAAATGGGCTTACTCAGTTTAGTAGCCCCCGAGGCAACTCTGTATTATTATTGTTTTGGGCCTTTTTTTTACCCCTTTTTATATTCTGAAATTATAAAGAAAGATACTTTCTAACAATAATAATTTTAGAATGGCAGCTGTAAATTTAACTCCTGGACATAAGTACATACTGTGCACTGAAAAAAAAAAAAAAAGCAACAGCACCCAAAGAGAGGGCTATGGAGAGAATAATTGCACTTGGGTGGGCTCTGGTGTGAGGATGTGCCTATAAGTATCAGGCGAGAGGGATGGGACACAACAGAGCACATTCCAAATGCTGGCTGCTCTGTGGATGCCCTCACACTTCTTGGTACAAGGAGGTGTTCTATGTCCTTGGAAATTAAGCAAGGGCAGGACTCCAGATTTCCAGATGCCCTGGGACCTCTCTTCATCTCAGACTTTGTGACCCCACAGATACTTTCTAAAAAAGGTAAATCATTAAAATATAAATTGTGAAGACAAAACAACAAAAAAAATGGAGAAGCAGGTGGTGGAAGGTAGGATCTCAAGTCACGGAGAAGAGTTTCCATCCAGTGTGGAGGCTTCTATTTAAGAACGTAGGGACATATTTATGTAACTTTCTATTAGAATTTATTGTAAGACTGAGTTGAGACCTGGGGAGGGGAGGAGACTAAAAAAAGAAGAGTGATGAGTCCCAGGAAACATAACAGGTGACATGATTATGGGCTGAGTGGTATTGCAGCAGACATGCAGTGAAGGACTTGGAGAGCGAAGGGCAAGGAGAGCTGGAAGCAGTAACTGGAATTGCAAGACCAGAACATGAGCTGCTCTAAGAGTTCGTGGAAGGGAGTCCATGGACTGGAACCAGAAGAAATTACTGTACACAAGAGACCATATAGTGTTGTGCAGGTTGATATGGAAGGTGACGGTCCCCACTTATTAGAATTAATTAATCCCCAGTCAACCTGGGAATTAAGTAAAATTATTTTGGTCATATATCTGTATATGTCAATATCCAGTAGCAAAGTTTGATTTTATTTAAAAGCATGTATGATTGATTTTAAGCAAACATTGTGTAGTGAACTAATGGAGACACAAAAGCAATTAAGAGATGGTGCTTTCAACCTGGTGACTGGGACAGTCACATGCACAAGTCATTCAAATGCAGGTCTGTCCAAAGGAGGTATGAATAGGACATTTACTGAGCTCCTATTTTTTGCCAGGTTGTGTACTGAACATTTAAACATATTATTTAATCTAAATTCCATAGCAATCTTAAGAAGTAGTTATGATTCTGTCACTTTCACAGATGAGGAAACTCAATCTTAAAAGTTCAGTAACATCCCTAAGGCCACAAAGTTCTGGAAGCTAGGGAAGATATATTCAAATTCATGAATCTCATACTCGTTTACTCAAAGGCTTTTCTGCTCTAACCAATTAATTTCTTAGAGTATAAGTGTGTTTGTTTGATGCCTAACAAGATTGAGACATGTATTTATGAGGCTCTTGACTGCTGTGCTCTGTCTAGCAGAGTAAAGACCTCTGTTTTGGAGGATGACGCAATGATATTAAGAAGGAAGGACCTCCATGGATGACAGGCCCCTCTCTGTTATCCTGAAGGGTGACTATAGAGGATGAAGGTCACCTCTGAAATCATTTAAAACTTTGGTATAAAAACTTCGTTTTTAAACCCCCACTGCTTGCTGCCAGAAAACTACTAGAGCTCATCACTGAATTCAGTAAAGTTGTAGGATACAAAATTAATACACAGAAACCTGTTGTATTTCTATACACTGACAATGAACTATCAGAAAAAGAATCTAAGGAAACAATCCCATTTACCATTGCATCAAAAAAAATAAAATGCCTAGGAATAAACCTCCCTAAGGAGGCAAAAGACCTTTACTCTGAAAACTATAGGACACTGATGAAAGAAATTGAAGATAACACAAAGAGATGGAAAGATATACCATGTTCTTGGATTAGAAGAATCAATATTTTAAAAATGAAAATACTGCCCAAGGCAGTCTGCAGATTCAATGCAACCCCTATCAAAATGCCAATGGATGTTTCACAGAACTAGAAAAAATAATTTTAAAATTTGTATGGGAACACAAAAGACCCTGAATAACAAAAGCAACCTTGAGAAAGAAGAACGGAACTGGAGAAATCATGCTCCCTGACTTCAGGCTATACTACAAGGCTACAGTAATCAAAACAGTATGGTACTGACACAAAAACAGACACATAGATCAATGGAACAGAATAGAGAGCTCAGAAATAAACCCACACACTTATGGTCAATTAATATATGACAAAGGAGGCAAGATTATATAATGGAGAAAAGACAGCTTCTTCAACAAATGGAGCTGGGAAAACTGGACAGCTACATATAAAAGAATGAAATTAAAATACTCTTTAACACCATGTACAAAAAAAAAAACACCTCAAAATGGATTAAAGATCTACTTGTAAGACCAAATACTATAAAACCCCCAAAGGAAAACATAGGTAGAACACTCTGACATAAATTGCAGCAATATTTTCTTGGATCTGTCTCCTAGAGTAATGGAAATAAAAACAAAAATAAACAATTGACCTAATTAAACTTAAAAGCTTTTGCATAGCAAAGGAAACCATCAACAAAACAAAAAGACAAGCTACAGACTGGTAGAAAATATTTGCAATGATGCTACAGACAAGGGATTGATCTCCAAAATATACAAATAGCTCATACAGCTCAATATCAAAAAAGGCAAACAATACAATCAAAAAATGGGCAGAAGATCTAAAGAGACATTTCTCCAAAAAAGACATACAGTTGGCCAAAAAGCACATGAAAATATGCTCAACATCACTAATTATTAGAAAAATGCAAATCAAAACTACAGTGAGGTATCACATCACACAGGTCAGAATGGCCATCATTAAAGAGTCTACAAATAACAAATGCTGGCAAGGGTATGGAGAAAAGGGAATCCTACACTGTTGGTGGGAATGTAAATTGGTACAACCACTATGGAGAACAGTATGGAAATTCCTTAAAAAACTAAAAATAGAGCTACCATATGATCCAGCAATCCCATTCCTGGGCATGCATCTGGAGAAAACCATAATTCAAAAAGATACATGCACCACAATGTTCAATGCAGCACTATTTACAGTAGCCAAGACATGGAAGCAACCTAAATGTCCATCAACAGAGGAATGGATAAAGAAGATGTGGTACATATACACAATGGAATATTAGCCATAAGAAAGAATGAAATGATGTCATTTGCAGCAACATGGATGGACCTAGAGATGATCATACTAAGTGAAGTAAGTCAACAGAGAAAGAGAAATATCATATGATATCACTTATATATGGAATCTAAAAAAAAACAATGTTACATATGAACTTATTTACAAAACAGAAATAGACTCACAGTCATAGAAAACAAGCTTACGGTTGCAAAAGAGGAAGACGGGAGGAGGGATAAATTAAGAGTTTGAGGTTAACATAAACATACTACTACATATAAAATAGATAACCAACAAGGACCTACTGTATAGCACAGGAAACTATACTCAGTATTTTGTAATAACTTATAAGGGAAAAGAAACTGAAAAAAAAAATATGTATGTATGTATAACGGAATCATTTTGCTGTACACCTGAAACTAACACAATATTGTAAATCAACTATACTCCAATAAAAAGTTGTTTGTTTTGGAAAAAAAAACCCCACTCCCACGTAGTATCAAAGCAAACAATGCTCTTTGAGGTATTCTTGTCTTAAAATAGTTCTCCATAGCGGTGAAGTAAGTTCTGGAGAAAGGACTTCAGACAGATGGTCAGAAAAGCAACTAAATAATGAACAGGATGTGCAAAATATCTTCATCTTGATTACTTTCCTCCAACTAGGGCTGTATTTCATGTCTTCCTAAGTTTCACTAAGTTCAAGTATTAGGACTGTTGAACTGGTTTATTTGGGGAGTGCCTCTTTTGGAATGACACATTTGAGAAACATTTGGCAGATCAGATTTATTGTTTAAGCACCTAGGAGGAGTGGGTGTCATTGAGGAAACACAACGCTATTCCTCAGTGAGTGCATTTTCAGCATTCCTCACCTCGAAAAAGAATTGCATAAGGACAGAGGTTTCATGAGGTTTCATAAGGTTTCGTGAGATCATGCGGCTTTTAGTCTGTGTTTGGGCATGGTTTACCTAACTTATACCTGAAGAAGACCACTGTGGAACAGCCCTCTTTCTCTCCCCAAAGGTTCCACATTTAAGAAAAGAAAATTGTTTGTTTGCAACAGATGCCTAAATACCAACTAATATCAGGAAACTATACTAAGAGTATGTAATAAATGTGAACCCCCCCAAAACAATTATTTCTAAAATCTCAGCTACTCCTTTAGTTGAAAGTAGCCTTATCTGAGTGCCTTTCTGTTCTTGATGGGATGAATGGGGTGTGGCTTGGTGCCTGGTGGACAGAGAGACACTCAGTAACGTTTCAGTCATGTCGGGACTTTGCAATTAACCTTAAATTCCACCTGCAGTTGTTTGAGATAATTTCCATTCCTCTCCTTTTTCTAAATATCATTCATCTTTTTCCCCCTTAATATACCCATTAATTTTCATCACTAAAGTGGAATATTCTATGCTTTTGCTGTTATCTACATGCCTTGAACCCTTTGAAGGAGAGAGATAACATAATTAGTTGAATAAACACACAGTGCATGGCAGAGTAAACCTGTTTGATAATTCAGTCTAATTGTTTTCTCTTTTAATATGCTGCATAAATGAGGGAAATAACCAGTTCTTTATGTATTGTAAACCCCTGTGAGTTTCAAGTTAGATGTTAAGGGTTTGAGCAGGCAGGCAAATTGGATTGAGAGTAATTACCCACATTTACCTCAGGGTTCAGGGAACACCAGGGAGCAATTCTGGTTAATTTCCCTGTTCCTCTGGTTTGTCCTTTGTGGACACCTGTGTTTGTAAGCCACAGGAGGTAGGCTCCATTTAGTTAAGCAGTTCTTGGCTGAAGTGTATTTCTGTGATTGAACTGGATTGGCTTCTGCTGTGGTTGTGCCAAATGTGACTGCAGGCAAAGATGGCAATCTGGCTGCTGTGACTCCCAGTGCATGCTGTGCTTGGGGTGGATCCTGGGTCAGTTTTTCCCCTTTTGTTGCAAGGGTCAGGGGTGAATAGTGATGCAATACCTGCCCCGCATATGGGCTTATTCATTCAACAAATATGTGTTAGATGCCTGCTATGTGCTGAAGATCTCACTTTGGTCCAGAGGAGCCAGCAGGGTCACCACCTTCGAGTGTGTTTCTGTTTTCACTGATTGAGGAGGTGACAATCTTTCAGACTCAGTTGTTTTGGCTTTTCTATCTTCCTGGGCACTGAAAATATCTGTGCCTCAAAGGAAATTTATGGATCCCTGGCCTAGTTATACTGTGGCTTTTCCTACTATTAAATTAAGTACACAAGGAGGACATTAGACTGAGATGGTCCTAATACCTTAGCAGCCTTTGTAAGCAAACCAAAATTTAGATGTGTAAATGCCTCATGGTTAAGAAATAAAAACCTGAGGACAACGCATCAGAAACAGCCAAATAAGCTTTCCCAAACAAGGCAGACACATAAGCTATAGCCATTCGAATAATTTCCTTCCTTTGCTTCAGCCTCTTCCCTCAAGTCTTTCTCCTTAGCTGCTGTCAGTGGAGCATGCCTAATTCCTTCCAGTTGGGACCTGCCCAAGTGAAATCGATTTTGCTTAAATAAACTCTTAAAATTTTTAATATGCCTCAGTTCGTCTTTTAGCAGTTCTTACTTCGAATATATGAATTTTGCAGGTGGAAGAATTTGTTCATTCATTCATAAAACAAATATCTATTAAGGGCTGCCATATGCCAGCCTCTGTGCCAAAAACTGAGTATACAGCAGTGATCAAAAAAATAAATATCCTGCTCTCACGGAGCACAGTTGGGTGGGGGGGGGGGTACCAACATTACAAAACAAACAAATACATTTATGGTTATAAACTGTGGTAAGATTTACAAGGTAATGAACAGGGTGATTTCAGAGAGACAATAAAAGGTGCCTCCTTAAGATTGAAAGAAGTCTTTGAGAAGCTGAATATGCATGATGGTTGTGTACTGGTGGTTTTCACAATTCCAAAGATAGGAAAGGTGCCCACTGGAACTGGGCAATATGGAAAAATATGATGCTAAAACCTGAAGGAAAGGAGCAAGCCATGTGAGAATCCAGTGGAAAAAGATTCTATGTAGAGAGAAGAACATGGTAACCCCTACATGAGGACAAGTTCAGGGTACTGGAAATCCGAAAGAAGGTCACTGAGCATGGGATAGTGGACAGAAGGAAGCCAATGGGAGAAGAGATTGATAAGGCAGCAAAGTCCTGACCATTCTGGGCCTTGTAGGTCGTAGTAAACTTTTGATTTTATTTCAAGTGCAATGAGAAACAATGGAAGAGGTGTTTTTTTGTTTTTTAAAGAGTGATAAGGTCTTAGGTCTCTCAGTTGTAGTGGGGATAATGACAGACTAGAGACAATTAGAGGTTTATGGACCTAATCTACACAAAAGATGATGAGGGATTAGATTTAGGTGGTGGATTAAAGAAATATTTTTCTTAGTAGAATTGAGAGAATTTACTTACGGGCTGTATATGATGGGCGAGGGAGATTAAGATGTCATGATATAACTTATTAACATTTTTAAAATTTATTTATTTTCTTTAATGTTTTGGCTGTGTTGGGTCTTAGTTGAGGCATGCAGGATCTTTCGTTGTGGCACGGGCTCTTCATTGCAGCATGTGGGCTTCTCTCTAGTTGTGGCGCACGGGCTCCCAAGTGCGTGGGCTCTGTAGTTTGCAGTACGCAGGCTCTCTCTTTGAGGAGTATGAGCTCAGTAGTTGTGGCATTTGGGCTTAGTTGCCCCGTGACATGTGGGATCTTAGTTCCCTGACCAGGGATCGAGCCCATGTCCCCTGCATTGGAAGGCAGATTCTTTACTGCTGGACCACCAGAGGAGTCCCAATTATTAACATTTTAAATTTAAAACCTTAATAAACCAAAGCTTTCATAACTAGCATTCCAAATAATTTTATGTATTTGGCACTAGTGTTGAACGATGGCAAAATTATTTCCCAAATTACCCTGGGCATGATATGTCCTGGTACTCAGTAAAGGCTCAGTGCTTAAACGATTAAATGATTAGGTAAAATAGGTAGTGTTTCTACTATTCCAGTAATTTATAAAAGTAAATTAACAAATTTTTAAAAAATGCTTCCTCTTTTCTCAAATATTAGTAGAATAATAAAAATTATAATTTCAAACGTTTATGTGAAATGCCTTGGCAAGTCAGTTGCTATCAAATCCAGAACATTTGTTTCTATTGGACTAGAGGAACAGTTTCCACTAGGCTGGGTAGCTGGTGCAATGTGACCCAGGCCTGCTGCTGGTCACCTCTGACCCAACATGGGGAAGAGAGAGAAACAATTTTTAATGAAGTCTTTGAAGCCCTGGGTCCAGGTCCATGAGCTCTACAAATTCCCAAAGGCATGAGATGGTAAGTTTCCCTTTTGTATTTTAAGCTAGTTTGACAGGATTTCTGTCATTTTTCACAGAACATATTTGGACCAAACAAGAACGTCAGTCTTAAACTGGAGGCTGTAACTTAAAGAGAAAATAAAAATGAAACCACCATGAAGAAATATATATATATATATAATTTATATTAAAAATATATATGAAATGGAAGAGACAGGACACTTGAGACCTAGTTTTGGCTCCCATACTCTTAGCTCTTCTGACCACAGTTTCCTTATCTGGAAAACTAGTGCCCATTCTAGTTCAGTTGATTATACTTATAGGTCAGCAATTATTTTCAACCAATCTGCAAAGTTTTCACCTACTTTACTTGCAAAAGCCCCAGTAGCATTATTTAATGTATTTGATGGATATGAACATCAATAGTTTTAAGCAGAGTTAGATGCTTTAGCCTATAATGAGAGCAAACTGACTGTGACCCCTGTCCCTCCATCATCTCCATGATTGCCGTGACTGAACTTGCTGGCCATGAGGGGAGCCCTTTCCACCACAGCACCAGTTTCCATCCCAAAGTTATTTGCTCAGCTGAACAAGATGCCCTTCTAAGAGATGAGCAGTGTACATGAGTATCTATATTTTATTCATCAAATTAAAATCCTTTCCCATCTATTACTTTCTATCCTGTCATTTTCTTTCATTCCTCAGCCTATGCAATGGAGGTTTCTAATCTATGTCCATAGACTTCTAGGTTGCTCATGAGTGAATTTTACAGGATCCATAGTCTTTTCATATACTATGCAAATTTTTAGGTGAATGTGTAATGTCTATTATTCTAATGGAAGGTATCCACAGTGTTCATCAGATTCTTATAGGGTTATTTGAACCCAAATGATTAAAGCCACTGTTAACAATTCATGTTAAATTCAGTGGCTCAGATAATCCTGGTATTTCACAGAATTACCTCCAGCACAGGAAACAGTTGAACTGTGAACTGCTAATTCCTTATGATATGATTTATCTTTATTTATTTGTATGTGTGGATCTTGCATGACTTTCCTCTGATCTTTCTACTGAAAAGCCTTTCAGGCTCTGAAAGATTTATTCAATATAAACCACTATCACACCACCAGGGTGAATCCTTGTACACAACCATGTGATCTGGACCCTGGGAGCTGGGATTGATGGTCACCCACCCTTCCATGCCTCCACACATCTTAAGAAATATATTATTTTTTAATAGACCTTTATTGGAGTATAATTGCTTCACAATACTGTGTTAGTTTCTGTTGTACACCAAAGTGAATCAGCCATATGCATACATATGTTCCCATATCCCCTCCCTCTTGAGCCTCCCTCCCATCCTCCCCATCCTACCCCTCTAGGTCATTGCAAAGCACTAAGCTGATCTCCCTGTGCTATGCTGCTGCTTCCCACTAGCTATCTATTTTACATTCAGTAGTGTATATGTCGATGCTACTCTCATTTCGCCCTAGCTTCTCCCTGACACCCATTTTCTTCAAGTCCATTCTCTATGTCTATGTCTTTATTCCTGCCCTGCAACTAGGTTCATCAGTACCATTTTTTAAAATATCTAATCATGAAGATCACTAAAATATTAGCCATACATTTCCTTTTAATTTTCACTTACATTTGGAATATTAAAAAAAAGTCAATCTCATTAGAAGCAGAGAGTAGAAAGTGATTACCAAGTGCAGGGAGTGGTACAATTAGGGAGAGTTGGTAAAAAGATACAAACCTTCAGCTGTAAGATGAATAAGGTCTTAGAATCTAATGCATTACATGGTGGATATAGTTGATAACACTGTATTGTATAACTGAAGTTTGCTAAGAGAGTAAAACTTAAATGTTCTTGCACATACAAGAAAAATGGTGTTAACCTGATGGGGGAGAATCCTTTCACAATATCTATGTCTATGTATGTCAAATCATCATATTGTACACTTTAAATATCTTACAATTTTATTTGTCATTTATACCTAAAGGAAGCTGAAAAAATAAAAATTCCTGATGTTGCAGAAATAAACTGTAATATATTACTATTTCACTCATATTTAAATAAAACCCAGAAAATTAAAAATAAAACCCAAACTGAAACAAAGCAAAAATTTTAAAATGGTGAACATCTTACATAATGAAATATGCATCTCAGCATTAACAGTTAAATAGAGAATGAACTGCTTTAATTTAAAAAAATCCTACAAAAGAAAAATGTATAAATGATTTAAATCTAAAACTGCTGTTTGTTCAAAAAACGACAAATGTTATAATGATTGTCACCTCTGAAGAGCTAGATTCAGTGTCAGTGAACCTGTTTCTGCCAAATCTTATTGGAAAACAAGATGCCACATTGTCACCTGGAGTTGCTTGTTCATATCTGGCCCTGAGGATGTCATTTCTGTCTCCGAATGGCATAGAGGTAGTCCCTCCGGGCCAGAGTCAAGACTCATTTGTAGGTGATATGTGCAGAAAACCACACCTGCCCCGACCACCTGCAAAGATGGCTGGAGAGTAGATGACTTAGGCAGGCCTTAGAAAGGACTTCAGAGAGGCCACAAAACCCTGTCGGACACATTTAGTGGATGACTGCTGAGTACCATTGTTCCATTTGTACTACTGCATGGAAGTATCCCAAACTCAGTGGTTCAAAACAACTCTTTTTTCAAGCTCAAGGATTCCATGGGTCAGTAATTTAGGAAGGACTTGTCTAGATAGTTCTCCCCTGGGATTTCTCATGCAGTTGTGCTCAAGTATTGGGCTTGGGCTTTAGTATCTGAAGGATTGACTGGGCCAGACGTGGCTGTTAGTTGATGCTATTGGTTGGTGCTCTCCTGGGACTGTCATATTTGTCTATACCTGGCCTCTCCATGTGGTTTGAGTGTCTAAACTTGGCCTCTCTATGTGGCTTGGCTTCCTCACAGAATGGGAGGCTCAGGGAAGCTGGACTACTTAGGCTGTAGCTCAGGACTCCAAAATCCAGTAAGCAAAGGAAACTGTATTGCCTTGGAAGTCATACAGCACTGCTTTTCTGGATTTTGTTGATTATGAGTTAAGTCACTAAGGCCAGTTCACATTCAGGGAGGAAGGACAAAGATCCCATCTCTTGGTGGGGGAGTTTTAAAGAGTGTGTAGACATGTAAAGTTGCTGCAACCAGTCTCAATGATAGCCCTCTCTATTGATTGGAAGCCTAGTTCTTGCTACCTGAAATGGAGACCTAATATTTTCTTATTTCTTTATTTAGTTATTTATTTTAAAAACTTGTTTCCAAATTTGTCAATAAGAGAGCCACACTGGCTGGAATGTTAACAACATTCCCAGGGATATCAGAAGTCTCCACAGAGCTACTGATATAGTTTTACAGCTTGTCAATGATCCTAGTCTTTTTTTTTTTTTTGCGGTACGCGGGCCTCTCACCGCCGTGGCCTCTGCCGCCGCGGAGCACAGGCTCCGGACGCGCAGGCTCAGCGGCCATGGCCCACGGGCCCAGCTGCTCCGCAGCATGTGGGATCCTCCCGGACCGGGGCACGAACCCGTGTCCCCTGCATCGGCAGGCGGACTCCCAACCACTGCGCCACCAGGGAAGCCCAGGTCTTAGTCTTTAAATGACATTTTGTGGATCTGGTCAGAGTGATAATTCTCTGGGGACAATTCCTTTCTAATATATTGATTGACACTAGTTTCAATGTGCATCTTCTTAACGTATCTCTTTTTTTTCCAAAGAGAATTCCAACTTGACCAGAGGGATTTCAATTAGTGATCAAGCTGGTGGTGGAAGCGGAAAATTGCAGCACAAAGTGACTGAGGAGAAAGAGGGAGGAGGGTGGAAAAGTAACTGATGAGAGGCCAGATAGAATAATGAAGATGTAAAAGAGGAAAATCAGGACGGGAAATTGCTCAGGGCAGGTGGTTTGGCCTTTATGATAGTTTCTACATCCTATTTTCATATTTATAAAGCTTATAGATTTTGTGACTCTGCAGCAATCCAAAATGTCATCAAAACTCCTAACATCAGCTCTTGTGAGACATATGGGATGAAATCACTAAGAATGATATGGTCTGATAAAGTCACATATATTCCTCAGCAATTCTATTCCCCACATATTAGTATTAATGCCTCCGTTTGTGAAAGGGAAGAGAAAATGACTCACAATGACTGAAATGCATCAAACAATAAGGAGAATTTTGTCTGCTGCTGAAACTAAGACAAAACAGGGTGGAACTGCAATCGTATCCTTCTCATATAGCTACGTCTTACCTGTGAGATCTGACATTGACAGCATTTTTCAAGTGGTAGGCTAAAAGTTACTACTAATGAAACCCCTCAAATCTGATCATCACCAAGTCTTTCTTCACTCTGCAAATATTTATTTCCCTTTCTCAATGTCTTATTACATTGCTGCCATGCCAATGGTTAACTCAACTCCTCCACTATCCAGCAAGTTAGCCTTAGCCCAAACTCACCCAGATTCAAAATGGTCATTTCCATTTACTCTCAGCATTCCTAAAGCATTGCAACAAATAAAAGGACGGCATTTTTTTTCTCTCAGATATTCGCCAAATATCCTGAGAACTGCAATTGCTAATTTTGAATCCCCTAGCACTGCAAATTCTCCTGACTGCAAAACTTTCTTAGAGATTTAACGGGTTCCTGCCCACGGAGAGACTGATAAAGTACTTTCGAACCTTTGAGAATGACGCTAAAGGGAGCTGGATGAAGGGGGGTGGGGGCATGGCTGGAAGTCGGCACCAGCGCACAGGCAGGATTGGCTGCAGACTGAGAGCAATTCTGGGTAGAGAATTCACTGGAATACAATGTTCCAAGACCAACTGTAGCAAATTATACAGGTGGAAATATGACAGATTGATGAAATACTGCTGGGAGGAGGGTGGGAAAGGGATAGTAGGGAGCCTCAGCTTCGATCACTTAGAAAAAGAAATACATTTTTGTCTCATTGTTTTCTATGTTGCTTTATGTACCTGATTTGTTGGCCTCGTTTTCTAGCATACGTAATGTTTTTCAAATGTCCATATTCTCCAGTGTGGACCAGTTGCCTGAAGTAAGACAGAGAAGTCAGATCCCAGCAACACTTAAAAAGCTGTAAGTTCAAGGCAAGTTCTTCAAATTGCAGAGCGTGTATCCCCTTCTCTAATAGGGGCACATTTTACAGTACTTGCCTCATGAGGTTATAGGAAATTCGTCTCTATTCACACAATGGTTACACTCGGTGGCTAGGGAAAGGGTTTGGGGGATTGGAAGCTTCATTGCTTATATGGAGGGAACAAGAGAAGTATCATCAGCCTGTGGCCTTGTGGCGCATGAAGGGCCCCCACGCATGTCATGCAGAGGTGGGTGGGAAGGGCTTAGTCTGAGAATCAACTTTCTCTAAGCTGCCTCTTTCCTATCAGCATCTTTGCTCTCAACCCTTAAAGAAGCCCAGAATTTGACCCCCATCCTCACGCACCCCCACTGTAGACACCATGGGTGAAAATGTAAAATGTAGATGTCTCCTGGCATCCAGGCCTCAGAGTGGAAGACAGCAGTTGCATGCAGGGGCAGGAACAAGTCAGGGAGGATGCTTTCCAGACCAGAGGCCATACATGGGAAGCGGGATCCCTGGGTCCAGCTGATGGATCTGCACCGGAGCCCTGCACCAGCTGCTCCCCCCGCCATCAGAACTGGGGTGTGGCCTAGGCTTCTCGCACAGCTGAGAGGCTAGGCACTTGGTTTTCTTTCTGGCGGTATGAGCTGCTGTTTTTCCTTATGCTTAAACATTCCTATCACTAAAATTATGAAAATGTTCTACAAAAAAATTTCTGAAATTTTGCAGAAAAATTGATTTACTTCTTGGTCTTTGTGCCTAATTCTAGTTACCAGTATATGTATATTCTCTGTAAATATTCTCACTTGAAGAACTTTCAAATATGGATATATGTTTAATTTTTAAACTATAGCAAACACAGATTTTTCTATTTAGGAATTTTTTATTTTTGAAGAAAGCACTAGAGCAGTGTTTGTCACTTTTTCTTTTTCTGGGTAGCTCTCTGCACCAGTTCTACTGAAGTTTTATAGAGAATCCATATCTTGTAAACCGAACCTGTGATTTATGCTTCTGAATGAATAAAATACAACTAATGGAGTTACTTTCTTCTCAGGCAAAGTATGAAGAAACTGCAAGAAAGAGAGGTATACTTTTTATTTAAAGAAAGTTGTAAGAAAATTAGTTATAAGTGGTAGCCTTAATAACAAATGTAACACTACCTGCATCTATGGAATATGATTTGGAATTATGTAGCTTTCCCAAGCCTACCAGATCAAAGTGTATTAGAAAAAAATATGGTATTTTCCACCATATGTGGTCCATGTTGGCTATGTACAGCTCTGGATTTTTGTGGACCTTGGGAAGGGATGGACGGTTAAAAAATAAAGCAGACACTCAGTATTTGGGCCTGTGGAGAATCATGGGAAAGCAAAATACTTTTAATAGATTTGATTTTTAAAAGAACAAAAATAAGAATAGGAAAAGTACCATAGTGTTAATTAAAATTAATGTCTAAGGCAAGGTGAAGAATGAGACATAAATGTGGAAGCAAGATGTGGAAGCTTCTGGAAGAAAAAGAAATGCTTTGTTTCAGGGTTGGCTTGCTGCGTTTCCAGTCGGTCTGCAATTCATGAAGTGAAGCGTGGCTTAGTTTTGTGTGATCTAGATAATATAACATGACTCCTATTTCCCTCAGTAACTTCCTTTTAACATTTATGATTTTATGCATTTCAGGCCCCTCACTGGGTTATAAGATTGGAATGTAACTGTTAATTTTAGTTCGATGTCTTTGTGAAATGCATTCGGCTATCCACACAACATTTCTTATTTCTTGTTCCTTCAGCTTGGTATACGCATAAAACACACCATAGTGGAATTGCCTGTTGAATGCCAGCACATTCATCTGTACCTGGGGAAGGAAAGAAAAAACATGGACCATCAACTCTTCTGGAACATACTACTTTAATTAAATAATATTAAGCTACAGACTGGTTTGTGCTTGTGCAGTGCTTATCTGTATTTAAATAGACAATTTCTAAATTGTGTCAAAGAAAGGAAAGCAGTAGGAAATTCAGCAAGTCTAAAGGGAGAGCGTCACTCTGCAGAGAAAGGCAGACAACAGTAGTGTAAAAAGTAAGTTTGTAAAATCATAAGACAAGCTCCAAATCTCAGCAGCACTGCTAGCACCAAGATTCCTAGGAGGACTTTGGAGTGTGTGTGTGTGTGACTTTGTAGTGATATTTATTTGGCTTCTAGCTAGTAGGCTGGTCTCATTTAGATAAAGTATTTTTCCTTGGCCACAATTTTTTAAATTTTAAGGTGGTTTTTAGGCTATTGAACTCCCTTTCAGGGTAATGGCACAGGCCTCTGGAATTTGGACCAGGTGATATTATGAGTTTCCTTAGGATGCTCTGCAGCAACTTAACATGCAGTTGAATAGTGTTTTTCTGCAGAAGGCAGATCAGTAAAAGAAAATTTTCAAAAAACATTTTTTTAACTGGGGTACAGTCTAAAATGGAACAATTCCTTTATTCTTTTCCATTTAGAAAAAAGGAGAAGAGGTACTGAGTCCCACACGTAATTCTGAAAACCTCAAGCAAAGCAGTCAGGTAGGGGAGGCCCCCTGCTCTTAGAAACCGTCACACATTTTTCCTGGCAAGGGCAGCTCCTTTAACAGCTGTCTTTGCAGCAGAAGGGCAATAGTGTGGAATTTTAAAATACCCCTACTATATGGGAATACTTGCATTGCTTTTACTTCTTTCTAGAGAATTGTTGGAAAATGCCTAGAGTAGGACTTACAGGAAGACCCCCATACTGCTTTCTCAAGCCAGTTTAACCCTAAAGTGTGGGTGAATTTCAGGGTTCTCTGTTAATTCCAATCAGACTGAGATGGAAGGACCAGTGGTTTTAGGGAAATGGATAAAGTACACTAGAAAAAAGTCTCCAGATTTGGGGGACTTTACCTGGCTACACTTCCCTGAAGTCCTCTTGTTGCACACTTCAGTAGCTCAGGAATTGGCTATAAATGGATCAAGTATTCTTCTGCCTTTTCAGGGAAAGAGAATAATCTAGACGGGATGGATTTCCATGCAAATAATTCCTAAGTGTTCTAATTGTGCGCAGGAGTGATAAATCCTTCTTGAAAAAGGGATAGATTCGAGTGGGATGCACTTAACAGGGTGTGCTCCCTGGGGACAGTCAATATGTGATCATGAGAACATCCTAGCTTTGTTTCTCTAGATAATTACAGAATGGCTGCCTTACTTCCAGAGCTTTGCTATGTGCACATCTGTCTGGATATGACAATCCCACAAGAAGCCATCATATGTGAACCACAGTGCCTTGACTCTCCAAGGCAGAGATACTAACTAATACCCATTCAAACTATGAATGTATATAATCAATTGGCCTGATCAACTGTAAAAAGAAAACTGTAAAAAGAAAACCCAAGTAAAAAAAAAAAAGAAATACTAAGACCCAGAGTATGAGAAAAAGAGTGCATAAGCTAGCAGCATTTCCATTTACATCATACCTCACGCTCATAAAACACATCCTCCAATGTCTTTCCCCCACTGCCATCACCTACAGCCTCAAACAAAGCCTTGTATACCTGAAAAACAAAGACAAGAAATTGTTTTTTTAACAAATTTTCATTTTTTATAAGTATAAAAACTATATTTTTCCAGCAATATAGAAACTGTGCACCCATCTTAGAAAATCTATCCAGAAGGCCACAATTTTTCTTGTAGGATCTTTGGCTTCTTGAGGAAATACCAAAAAATCCAAACAACGAGAGTACAGATGGCATTCCATTCTATTGGCTTGTTCAGGCCTACAAGGCAAGAGGCAAAAGCAGTTCTACTTTCAGTGTATACTGAGCTGATTTCCACATTTGATTCTTAGGGCTAGTTAGACACATTATAGAGGCTAAAGGAGTGCTTGTGGTTTAATCAGTATGGCTTCATGGGTCCTTTGAGATGAAAACTGATCAAAATTCATTATGGAATTTCAAGTGAGGAATGGGTGGAAATTGGGGAGAAACTCAAATTTTAATATTATGCTAAAGAACCTCTTGCAGTGACACAAGAGATGTCACAAAGGTTCACGCATTGTCTGCTGGCTTATCTTTCCTGGAGGGTTTCGGAAATCCATAGGCAAAGATAAGAGGGGTGTCATCCCAGTTCTAGAAAAGCTACCTGGAGGGTCTGTATGTTACTGTCTGCAGGTCAGAAGGAACGGTACCAGGGGATGAGGTTATAACCTTGAGCTAAGAAGCTTCAGGCTCTCTAAGAGCAATTGGGTGCTGGAGTGGGAGAGGACATAGCAGCCCTCCTTTCTTTCCCGAATCCTGGACACTGAGCAAAGGGAGTGGTATAAACAGTATGTCCATATTTTCCGCTGTCCTTCAAGTAGACAGTCTGTACCTAACACTGTTTGCCCAATGGGCACTTGAAAGAATGGCTGGGTCAGGCTCTTTTACATAACTCTGGCATGAGCTCACATTTCCAGAACACTGCACCAGTCTCTTGGGGAACTTGCTTTATCAAGCACTTCAAAAAAAAAAGGGGGTCAAATGACCGTTCCTTGGAGATTTAAACAAGTACTTGCTTGGCAGGGACCTTAAAAAACACCAATAGCTTGGGTTAGAAACTCAGCATATTTCTTTGGGAGAGACATTACAGCAAGAGATACTGCTTTCTATTGCACAAACATTATAAATGTTTTAGATAGATAGGAAGTGTAAATGTGATATGCGGGCTTCTAAAGTACAGGTGATGAAACCACACAAGACATTTCGGGAACCCGGGATAAACACATACTCCATGGTCCGCTACTCTCTTCATTTGCTCGAAGTCCTCTGCTTGGGCCAGCAGGCGCAGTCCCTCGGGATAGAGCTTGCCACAGGTCGGGTAGAGGGTCTCGCGGTCCTCTTTGCTCAACTCGGTGCCAAAGGAGTTAAGCGTGATGATAAAAGCACGTCTGTCTGCCTCAAACTGAATTTGCAAGACATAAAATCAGTGAAATTGAACCATCTACTAGACGCTCTAGACAAATTCATTTCCAAAATGATTTGCTTTCCTTTCCTGATCTATGTCTAATTATAATATAGACATGTGTTATTAATGTTCCCGTAGTCTCTTCCTGTAACGGAGTAACTCTGCTTGCCAGAGAAGGATCACACAGCAGTGGCAACAGCCCAGGAGCCCAGGACCTCCCACTAAACTTCAGTTCCCAGGCTCTCTGTTACTAGTTACTCATGTGTCTCTCTCATGTAGGCCACTAGAGTCTCAAATGTGTCTTCCATAATAATTGGAATAATACCTACTTGCTGGGGTCGATTCAGAGATAGAACAAGGTAATGTAAATAGAAGGGCTTAGCAGAGTGTTTAGCACAAAATGTGCATATCATGCATGTTAAACATCCCTTTCTGATTGTTGATGTCAGTAGGATTTTTTACGTAATGAAACTGTGCTACTTACAATTCGTTTGTACTTTCCTGGTTTTGTTTTTCTTCTTTAAAGTTCTAGGTTAGATATCAATAAATTTAAGTCTGTAGCTAAGGATTACAGGGCTCGGGACAAGTGATCTTCCTCTCAGGGCCTCAGTTTTCTTATTTGTAAATGGTGGGGTTTGGCTACACGATCTCTCAAGTGGGTCACATGTACTCCCGGCCTGTCTTCTCTGTGTTGAGCACCACTAGGCACCCAAGCTCCCAGCCCGTCAGGCCTCTCTGTCTTATCTAACCACGGAGTCCTTCTTGAAATTGCCTTCTCTTCCTTTGGACTCCTCTTAGTTTTCCTTTTACCTACTCTGACTATTTCATCTCAGTCTGTCCTCCATGGGCATCTCCTCTGCCCACCATGGGAGTTTGCCATGATATCCTTGGGCTAAGAAAGCCTTCTCCATCCACCCAAAGCAACCTGCACTTACCACATTATTTTAAAATCTGTGCATGTGTCTTTCACCCCACCACACTCTAAAATCTTTGAGAGATCATGTCTCTCTCGTTGATTGTTCAATTTTAAATATCCAGTGCCTGACACAGGAAGATCTTAACTGTTTACTAAATCCAATGGAATGGTCCACGGTTCTACTATGGTTCTACTATTTTAAAAATTCTCTATTATTCTCTACAATGTTGCTATCCAAGGTGTGTTTCAAGGATTAGTAGCTTTGACATCACCTGGAAGCTCGTTAGAAGTTCAGAATCTTAGACGGTAGTCCAGACCTAGTAAACCAGAATCTGCATTTTAACAAGATTCCGAGCTTATTCATATGCACACGAAAGTTGAAATGAATTGCTCTACAATACTATTTTTGACTAATTAATAACAAATCCAGACTTGCACCAGATTTTACTGGAACTCTTTTGTTAGAACAGGTGTTTCCTATCAGTACAGTGAGAGTTGGTTCCTTCTGATCCTTTTGATTGCTCTCATGGAAATTGTGGGTGCGCCAGAAGCGAGGAGTGGGCTTATTCGGAAGCAAAGGCAGCTGCCTCTGGCTACTGAATATATCCAGTCCTGTCGGTAATTTCAGACTGTCCAAGAATAAAAGAAGAAATGCAAGAGGGAGATTTCATGGCAATAAAAAAACCTTGAAATAATAGGGCAGGGGGAGCAACAATGGAGTTAATTGTCCCAGATGACCTTCAACGTCCTTTCTAGTTCTAGAATGTTAAAATAATAAGGAGAGAAATAGGGCCAGGTAGGCAGCACTGCAGGTATGCAAGGCAGGGGAGGCAGCTGCATGGAGTAGAGCATGACATTTTGGAGGAATGGCCATAGCTCAAACCCTGGGGAAGCAGCTGGAGAGGCAGGATGGACAGGTAGCTGGGAAGAGAATAGGAAAGGCTTCACAAGCCATGCCAAGAAGAGAGGACTTTGACTGATGCGGCTGGTTATCTGAACATGCCACACACTTTCCAACTTCTTGTCCTGGTTAACACTTGTTCCCTTTGCCTACAGAGCACATACTCCATCCCATGACTCTCCAGGTTGAAATCCTACCTGCATTTGAGGGTTCCATCAAATGTAATCTTTTTCTTAAGAAGCCCTTCTCTTTCCTCTCTAATTAGATATGATTTCCTTTGACTCCTTATTATACTATAATTTCCCTTTTATTATAACTGTCTATCTACTTTACTACTTCTAGCCTAGGGGCTCTGTGTGTGTGTGTGTGTGTGTGTGTGTGTGTGTGTGTGTGTGTGTGTGTATGTGTATTCTCTTAGTGAAAAGAACTGTAATTTTTGAATTGTAAAGGAGCTATGCTGTCTTTGACCATCCCTAAGCAGACAGTTTGCTATGACATCTGATTATGGAGGACAGTAGATGGGGTGGTACTAGTTTCCTGTAAGCCCTGTATCATTTTCAGAGGGCAGCCAGCCTGTGTGGCACAGTGTACGTCGGATGTCTTTCCTTTCACTCTACCCTTCAAACACTCACGCATTTTAAAACCATAACTTATTTTTTGTTGTTGCAAAAGATAACCATGCAGTGTTGATGTATTCAAAACCATTATCCGTTGCTCATGATGGAGTTGGGCTCATCGAGTCAAAAATTCTGGCCAGTTCCTTACAGGAGGAAGGGTCTCCCTGGTGGGAGCCTTATTAGCATGTGTACTGACCGAGGGAGATGAAACAAACATATTCTGTGCTTATTTTTCACTGCTGCGTTAACCTTACAAACCGTCAGAAGAGCAGGAATAAGAGGCAAACAGTACACTGCAGCACATTTGTCTGCACCATAAAAAATTTCTTTTTTTAAATATGAAGCTACAGTCTTGTGATTAGGTCACATTTTAACCTGCAAACCTAGGTTAATGCCCTCTTCCACTGTATTCAGTCTTTTAAAGTCTCCTATCAAATGAGATCAAATGAGAATATGGAAGAACTTCAGAAACTCTAAGTGCTCTATAGTTGCACAAATAAAAGGGGAAGTAATTACATGATCTGGTATATTTATATAAAACTGACAAGCCTCTTCCAATCATATCATTAGAAATGTTATAACTGCATAACATACATAACTGATATTTTTATATAAATGTACAAAGATAGTTAAATGGATTTTTATTTTTAACACAGCTTGAAAAAAATCTAATCTAATAAGGTAGTATCATGGGTATAGGAAAGGGACAAAGAGAACACAGGGTATATAGTATTTTGACCAAATCCTCCTGGTGATAAGCATTCTGCTAATACTGTGCTACCCTTTTTACATTTACAAAGACATAATTCTCATTTACTTCTGATTTTTGTAGCACGTGCAGTATGATCTTTTTTTTCAGTTTTTTTTTTTTTTTTTTTTTTTTTTTTCATTACGCGGGCCTCTCACTGTGTGGCCTCTCCCATTGCGGAGCACACGCGCCGGACGCTCAGGCTCAGCGGCCATGGCTCACGGGCCCAGCCGCTCCGCGGCATGTGGGATCCCCCCGGACCAGGGCACGAACCCGTGTCCCCTGCATTGGCAGGCGGACTCTCAACCACTGCGCCACCAGGGAAGCCCGTGCAGTATGATTTTGCTTAAGAATTAGCACAGAAGAGCAGTTTTTATACAAAAGAACTGTGCAGGTGAATTTGATGTAGACATAATTTAACATAGATAAACATATAAGAACTGGAGCCAGACTACCTGTTTTCAAATCCTGACACTACCACTTACTAGACATCAGGCAACTTACTAGCCTTCTCTGCACCTCAGTTGTCCCTTCTGAAAATGAGGTACTAAACTACCCATCTCATTGTGCTATTTTGAAGTCCAAGTGAATTTGTGTATATAAAGCACTTAGGATAGTATCTGGTATATAATAAGTGTTAGCTAGTAATAGTGCCATTGTATACCTCTGCAAGGTTATTATTTTTTCTTTTTTTATTGAATGAAAGATTCTTTAAATACTAAGTGCTTTACAATTTTGAAGTTTCACATTTCATATAATCCCAGAATAACCTTTTTGTCCCCCTTATCCCTACATTACCCCTGCCCCTTTCCCTCTCCCCACTGGTAACCACTAGTTTGTTCTCTATATCTGTGAGTCTGCTTTTTGTTTGTTCATTTGTTTTATTCACTGGTTTGTTCTATTTTTTAGATTCCACATGTAAGTGATATCATACAATATTTGTCTTTCTCTGTCTTATTTCACTTAGCATAATGCCCTCCAATTCCATCCATGTTGCTGCAAATGGCAAAATTTCATCCTTTTTTATGGCCAAGTAGTATTCCATTGTATATGTGTAACACATCTTCTTTACCCATTCATCTGTTGATGAACACTTAGGTTGCTTCCACACCTTGGCAATTGTAAGTAATACTGCTATGCACATTAGGGTGCATGTATCTTTTCAAATTAGTATTTTTGTTTCTTTTGGCTATGTACCCAGTAGTGGAATTGCTGGGTTATGTGGTAGTTCTATTTTCCGTTTTTTGAGAAACCTCCATACTATTTTCCACAGTGGCTGCACCAATTTACATTCCCAACGACAGTGTATCAGGGTTCCCTTTTCTCCACATCCTTGCCAACAATTGTTATTTGTATTCCTTTTGGTGATAGCCATTCTGACAGGTGTGAAGGTTATTAATTTTAACATTAATATTTTCCTACATATTTTGTAGGTATAAAGTACATGAACCATTTCTAAACCACAGGAATTATGCCATGTACAAACTACTTTTTTTTTTTTTTTTTTTTTTTTGCGGTATGCGGGCCTCTCACTGTTGTGGCCTCTCCCGTTGCGGAGCACAGGCTCCGGACGCGCAGGCTCAGTGGCCATGGCCCACGGGCCTAGCCGCTCCATGGCATGTGGGATCTTCCTGGACCAGGGCACGAACCCGTGTCCCCTGCATCGGCAGGCGGGCTCTCAACCACTGCGCCACCAGGGAAGCCCCAAACTACATTTTTGAGCCAGAGATAATGTGGCTTTTTATAGTGTGGCTAGTAGTTAAATTTATGAAAAGAAATGGGGGAGCTTCATAGAGTCACTAGGCTGCTTGTGCTATGTTATCAGCATGTCTGGAAGAGACTAACTCACTTTCTGACAATTAGCATGCCATGAAAAAAAATGTTATTTATCGATGTGCACCGTCTGTATAATATAGATAAAGACAAAAAATATTTTTTTGAGTTCTCCAAGGAGTTCTGACTTCAAGGACTGCTTTGACCTTAAAGTTTTAACAGTAGCTTTAACTGTAAGATGTTAATAATTAGGTATTTGAGAGGAGCTAATTTTATCAAATGCAGTTTCAGAACATTTGGTTGAAATATATGCAGATGAGGTTATTTCAGGTTTTTTTCTCTTCAAACCCAAAGGGTAGTTCTTATCAGGCTTTTCTTGAAATCAGAAGTCACTGAACAGCTTAAATATCTACCCACCAGTGTAGAAGCCACTGTTAACAGATAATCTAATGGTTAAAGATATTCTTTAGATAAAACTTTGTTTCACAGGGCAAAGTGAGAGCTTTTTCAGCCCAGAATGGTTTTTTTTTTTTTTTTTTTTTTTTAAGATCCAAGCGAAATAGGAAGCCAGCAAGAGTGATCTATGTCAAATACTCAGTGCAAACTACGCCCAGAATTCCCCTCAGACCATTCTGATCTCTGGCCTGGGTCCCTCATGCATGTGCAGATTGACATTGCAAGCAAGAGGTCCTGTGGGCACAGATGAAATCTGTGATGATAAAGAGGAATTAAAGAGAATATAATTATTCTCTTTTAGAGAGGTTGGAACCAATGGTGGCATCTGACACATTGTGAGGTTTAAGTGGGCATGCCAACTGTGAATCATTACCCATAGAATCTTCTTGCCAAGAGTGGGGATGCTCAATGGTTGTTTGGGGCAACCTTTATTTTAGGATTTATATAAGGAACCATGCCCACAGTAGACTTTGTTGCCAAGTTGTGGGGGTCCCCAGCTGCCCAATTTGGGGAGGGAAGTTGGTGATTATTATAAGAGTACCTATAGTGCACCAATTGTCCAAAGCATACTAAATTTTTAACTAATTATAATCTGCTTTCTTCATACTACATCAAAGTGAATCATGATCAAACTTCTATCAAAAACATTCTTTTCTAATTCCAAAGTAATTCTTCTATGTAGAAAACTAAGAAAATACCTCTTTTAACTGAAGACATCAAATGATATATGAACAATAAAATATACTGCTATTTTATTTCTAAATAAAAGAACTTCTAAGATTTTAAAGATTGGTAGGATTATATAAATAAAAAGTGTATAAGCACATTATTTGACATAAAAAAATTCAAGGACTCTTTCTTACCTCAAGAATGGGGCACATAATTTCTGCTGTGACATCACCATGATTCTTACAGAATTTATAGAATGCCTCGATGTAAGACTTAAAAAGAAGAAAGATCATAAGGCAAGAAAATGAATATATTTTCCTTTTGGAAATTTCTAGATCAGCTTTCCATGGGTTATTAAACTCTTTAATGGAAATTGAATTACTTCTCCCCTAGGGAGATATTTTATAATAAATTTGGTGTAAACTTTCACCTTGAAGCACATTGCACAGCCTAAAAAAGGAACTCCACAAAAGAACAAAATTGTACTTATCATAACTTATAATTACTCAACAAGCACTTTTTTGCATGCTTCTTGGATTATTTCTCACTGTTAATTCTTGCTATTCTAACAAGAGTGCCAAACTCTCTTATGAGCTCTGCAAATAAGTCTAGATTTGGTCCTATGCTGATATTTAATGTGCTCAGGAGACACATTTGGGATGGCATTGAGCATGGAAGATACACTGGAAAGGCAGAGTCTAGGCTGTAGAGGCAGCCCTGTGTTTGAGTCCCAAATCTGTTACTTACTAGCTAACTGACTTCTGCCAAGTAAATTTACCTCTCCGTGCTTCAGTTTTCTCATCTGAGGAATGAGGATGGCACATAGTTTTGCTGGGTGGATTAAGTGATCTAATGCCTTTAAATGCTTAAAACAGCACCTTCTGTTAGCTATATCTCAGGGATGCTTCCTCTAAGCCCATAAGTCTTTATATAAAAAGGAAAACTGCTGCAATGCAATGCTTTTGAGAGGCCCACATGTTTCAGCATAAGAAGCTAGATATACAGCATGGCAATGTATACATATATATATATTCATTCAGGTACTTTATGAGAGTGTCCAAAGATGCTGTAGTGGTGTGAGTGAAAATGGATATATTTTGCTCAGCCCTTATTACACAGAATGACTCAAATGGCGGCAGCGTAGTCCAGACAGACAGCTGGTCAGATTATACAAAGTGGTGCCTATGATGTTGTGTCCACAGATGGTCATCTTGGTATGCTGCACACTGTCAGTAGATTAAAATTGTGTGGACAGATTAACTGTGAAATTCAAGGACTCTGGTAACAGGATTGAGGACAGAGATGGACATACATAACACAAGGTTCACTATGTATGCTGGTTCTTTTGAAATGGATTCATATGGTTCACCACACTCATCTGTCCACCCACCCATCATCCATCCATCCATCCATCCATCCATCCATCCATCCATCCATCCAATTGACACCTTTTATGTTCCAGGCACCATGTAAAGAGTTAAGGATACAGAGATGCATGGGATCCTCTCAAGGATCTTGCTGGCTGGGAGAAGTTGACATACATGTATTTAACTAGAAGACAGGCCAGGACTAAAAGATCTTTGTCCCCAGTATGCCTAGCTTCATAATTCAGCAGCTGGCTAACAGGCAAGTAACATTTAATAAAGAACTCTGGTTATGATGCATTATGTAATAAAGAAGAACATAATATTGGGGGAAACAGTTACCTTGTACAGTTTATTGCGCAGTATTTCAATATTCAGTTCGTCTAGAGTATTTTCAGACATACAGTCTTGAAAGAATGGAGCTGAAAGCAGAAATTATTGTACAAAATAAATTAATCAAAACATGATTATAAACTGTAGAAAATGTCTCCTGAACGCACCACCCTCTGCCCACCCCTAACTAGGACACTGTGGAGTGGCAATCCACAGACTCGGTGAGGCTAACAGTGATGGTGACAAGAAGGGTGATTACTTAGGAAGCATTTGCTCTGTGCAAGCTGTCACTAAACACTGGATATACCTGAACTTATTTAATCCTCACAACCTGGAACTACTCACTTTATGGTTTACTTTTTGAAGCCCCCCCAACATCCGCCTTTAGATAACAGTAATATTTACCATTTGCAACCTTACTATGTGCCAATCATTGAGTTGTATTAAAACCGTCTTAGTTTTCAAAACTCTGTTATAGTAAGATATTATTGTTTTTAAAATGAAGAAACTGGAGTGAAATGAATTGTTCCAAGTCACCTGGCTGGTGGTGGGCAGAGCCTGTCATGCTTAGGGATATCTGCTTTCAGACTCACCCTCTTTCTGCCATGCTATGCTCCATTAGCACTGGACACTTAATAAAGATGTAATTTTTTTCTTTTTAAAATTTGTTTTAAACAGCAACTATTTTGATGAATGATCAACAGTGAATAACTATAATCCAGGTTTCCTGACAATAACTGTATAAAATTATCCCATTAGTATTTTAAATGCTACAGCTGTTGTCAGTGCCAAATTATAATGAAATTATTATTTATTTCATCATTGCTTCAGGTCATTAGACAGACACTCCTGAGCATCTCAGAAAAATGGCATTCTTAAATTTCCTAAAACAAAATGTTTCCTATATGCAGCCTTATTAAGACAGAAATTTAAAATGAAAAGATAAGGAACTAAACATACAAAACCCAGCTAGAAAATTAATTTTTTGAAAAATTATAAGTTCTATTATTTATTTGCTATGGTCAGGAACAAAGTACAGGGGTTTGGAGGTTGGGAGATGAGCCCTAACTCCTTCTCAGCTACAAATGGTTTGCATGTGATCTGGTATACTTCATTGTCTTGATCTGAAAAATGAGGGAGCTGGACCAGATGATTCTTTAATGTCCACTTCACTTCTAGGAATCTGTATAGTACGACACTATATTCATGGAGAAAACTGTGAATTGAAAGTGCATTTTCTAATACTGTGATAACATACACAAGCAGCTGTGCAATGATTTATGCATTCATACCTAATGGTGTTTCAACCAGAATGGCATTAAAGAGATCAGAAGGTGTCTCTGCAATGTTGACTGCTTCCATTTCTGTGAAACGGCCCAACGGGTGGCACTTCACCAGAATTTCTTTCACAGATTTTTTTTGCAATGCACCGTTCATCAGTAGAATCACATTATCTATCATGTAACTGCACCTGGTGTAGAAGAGGGCTCAATCGTTAGGAAAACAGTTGCATGAGAACAAGAAGCATCCCTCAGGTAAAAAACAAAAAACAAAACAACCCCCCCCCCCACATTTCAGGCACACACGCTTTCGTTAAGGAAATATATATTTCCTTTTATTTTAAACTCTGGGTTTTGAGAGATGTAGGTGAGGTAAAATATCTGACTCTCAGAGGGTACCATAGTTTGAAAAACCATGTTCACAGTTATAACACCTGACTGGTGGGACCACACAGAAGATGACCCTTACACAGTAAATGCCAAATGTGGTGGGTGGGGCAGACAGTAGTGAGGGTGTTAAATTGTTTGGTTTCTCATAATGGACTATGGGCTTAAAAAGTTGAGAAACACAGACCTAAAGCGTTTCATTATACTTCAAAAACTGACTATTTAAATCTTTGATGAAGCTCATTGTTGAGTATTCGATGTTTTAAATATTTAAAAATAAATAAAAATATTTAGTAATTTTAATATTAAAATGTTTTATATATTAAAAATTAAAGTATTCTGTTTTTTTTTTCCTCCTATGAGAGCAGATAGTCAACTTTCTAGCCTTTTCCCCTCCCAGAACCCCAAGAGCCCATAGGTTCACACTTTATGTGATTTCTCTATTCAATATAAGCTCTACCCAGGATATTCCAAGCAATGAGGTCAAGAAGTAAGAGAGACATGGTTGCTTCCTTCACATAAAATACAGCTTAAGGGAGGCACTGGTACATTGCAGTGCAGCATACAGTCTGCATAAAGGAGATTACAGGGTGGTGTGGGGATTCAGAGCTGGGCACTAAACCAGTCTGGGATCAGAATTCCTAGGGAGTGACATTCAGGCTGCAACTTGCAGAATGATTAGGAGCTGTCCAGGCAAAAGCGGTGGCTGGGAAAGAGTGCTTCCGGGCAGAAGGGAGAGCATGTGAAAAGCCCCAGAGACAAGAGGGCCAGGAACAAGGACGTTCTTTTGCCTGCTGAGCACTGGAGGTGGGGCCCAGTCTGAACATGCAGGGTCCTGAAAGACAAGATGAGGAATCTGGATTGAGGGCAATGGGAGATGCTGAATACGTCAAGGATAGGGGGAATTATGATCTATGTAGATAGAATATGCATTAAAACAGGATAAGAAGTAAGCCAACACTTATATAGTAAAGTGCTTTACAAAAGTTATTTTATTTAATCACGATAATTACACTGTGATGATGATAGGTACTATTATTACCTCCGTTTTATAGATGAGGAACTGGCAGCCCAGACAGGTAAAAATCTCACGCATAACGACACAGCTAACAAATGAAGAGGGCTGAGAATCAAACTCAGACAGCCTGCTTCTGAAACTTTTCTCTTAACGCTCAGATTATGCTGTGTTTAGTTGTCAAGGATGACACATAGGTTTCTAGGTTTAACAGTTAGAAGCTGGAGCCATTTATTGAGATGAGAGCACTGGAGGAAGAACGGCTTGTAGTGGGAGCTGATGTTTGGACCGAATGAGTTTAGATGCCCAGGAGGAGATACCCAATAGGCCTCGGACGTCTAAGTCCTGAAGAGACAGCTGTGGACCAGAGACATTTAGGGAGCGTGGGCAGGGGGTGCTAGTTTAAAGGTGGAAGCAGATGTCTTGGGAATGCTTGAGACCACATTCTAGAGTGTATGTCAAGAGTTCTGTCCTGAGAACTCTGGGGAACCCCAACATTTAAGGACCTTGATAGAACCTGAGAAGGAATGACCAGATGGTAGGAAGAAAACCAGGGAAGAGAATTCTAGGAAGAGGTTAAAGGCCACAGGAAAGTCAGGGTAGACATTGAAGCAAGGTGTTCTCAGGATGCAGCCACTAAGAGGTCATCTGGCACCACAAAACATGTTCAGTGGAGTTTGCTTGTGGAAGGGAAAGGGGAGAAGCCAGAAACCTGACCACTGTGTGTTTAAAATGAGTGGGAAGTACAGAGGGTTTTGGAATGTTTAATTGTTTTGTTTTTTAAAAGAGTTTAAACTATAAAGCAGGGGAAGGCAACTGTATGGAGACCCGGGGGCCAGAGGAGCTTTGGACTTTCAGTTTGGGTGTATTTTTCGTTTTTTTTGTTGTTTTTTAAGGTGGGAGAGAAGAGAACACATTTAAGAGCTGAGGGGAAAGAGGCGGCCAAGAGGCTGAGGTGGCGGCTCAGAAGATGGAAGGGACAGCCAAGCGATGAGACAAGGTCCTCCACGTTTGGCAGTGATGGGACTCAACTACTGCACAATTAAGGCTTGAAAAGAACACCTTTCACTGGATGAAAATGAACCTGGCCACTTAGAAGCCCTGTCACTGGAGTCTGGCGGCAAGGGTTACTGACTTCCTGTGCAAGAATGCATTTCCAGGGCTTCCCTGGTGGCGCAGTGGTTGAGAGTCCACCTGCCGGTGCAGGGGACTCGGGTTCGTGCCCTGGTCCGGGAGGATCCCACATGCCGCGGGGCGGCTGGGCGCGTGAGCCATGGCCGCTGAGCCTGCGCGTCCGGGGCCTGTGCTCTGCGGCGGGAGAGGCCGCAGCGGTGAGAGGCCCGCGTAACGCAAAAAAAAAAAAAAGAATGCATTTCCAGCAGGATAAGAATCTCCTGCATTGCAACTGAGCTTCCGCAATGTACCCCAATAAAATTTTTACCTAAAGAAGTTTAGAAGAAGGCAATTATCCCTTTATAAAAAGCACATGACTATAAAGTTTCTTCACTCCCCCAAACAGCAGTACCAAATTTGGACATTATGGAATTTTAGAACCCTTTTTATCTCTTGAAAATGATATTAAAATGGAAGTGCTTATTTAACTGTCCCTTATGGCTCAAAAGCTATTACCTGAGAGGGGAATTGCCAGCACTTAATAATCCTTAGCAGACTCCAGATGTTTAATTGCTCCCCCTCAGCACCCCTGTAATGTAACAGCATATGAGCCGCCAACATTCCCAATGTGCAGAGGACAATGAGACCAACGCTGACAGGGGAAACCAAAGTCAATGCTGTGAGAATTTAGCCCACACGTAACACTCAAGCCTATGCCTGTACATGTGTATGTGTGCACATGTGTGTCTGGAGTGCTTTTTTTTTTTTAAATTAATAGAGAGGCTAGGCCCTCTATTGCAAAGAGCAAGGGCTATGGAGATTGAATTGTTTTATTTCAACTCATTTAAGTGGCCTTGTTTCTAAGGTGGGACAACAGTAGCAGTTCTCATAGTTTTGTTCAGAAAATGAAATGAGACTTAGGATTCGGCCCATGGCAGGGGAGAGGGGTATCTTTCCTGTCCCTCCCTCATCTCTGTCACATAGGCACCAGGTATATAATTATTATTGGCTGTTTGGGATGGCGGGGGGATAATGTGCCCAGAAGACAGCTTGCTCTTTCCAGAGTATAATCTTGATAGAACTCTAGGGCCCTGCCTCCAGTGGTTAGGAAGGAAATCTCTACTGGCGTTGTTTGAGTAATGTTTGAGTTTAAAGACATCTGGGTGCTCACCTAGCTCAAACTCCTAATGTTTTAAATAACTGTGCTTATTAGTAGCAACAGAGCCAAAACTAGTGCCCACTCTATTGGGCTAATTTTTCTCCCACTCATGGTCTAGACAAACATCTTCACTTCTAGCCCCTTCTAAATATTTTCTTCTGTAACTTTGATATTGGCACATGTGAAAATCATGAAGTCACCTTAAATTGTAACAGTAAATGACTCTATTTCAAAAATTTTAGGTTGTAAAAATAATAATTTTTAAAAATGCCAATGCTTCTTGAGGTTGTTGCTATGTGCCAGGCATTACATGCATTACACTACATTACATTACATACATGCAGTACCTTATATGCATTACATGCATGTTCCCATTTAAGCCTCCCCACAAGTCAGTGCTCTAAGGACCATTATTACCACGACTTTACACATAAGAAACTGAGGCGGGCTTCCCTGGTGGCGCAGTGGTTGAGAGTCTGCCTGCCGATGCAGGGGATGCGGGTTCGTGCCCCGGTCCGGGAAGATCCCACATGCCACGGAGCAGCTGGGCCTGTGAGCCATGGCCTCTGAGCCTGTGCGTCTGGAGCCTGTGCTCCGCAACGGGAGAGGCCACAACAGTGAGAGGCCCGCATACCACAAAAACAAAAACAAACAAACAAAAACTTTTATTATAAGTTTAAATACTGCAAAAATATTTCTGGTATATTGTGAATGTCAGTATTTAAAATGAACCTGTTTAATCAGTCAAATTAAATTATCCAATGAAGAATCTGAATACCCACTTGCTAAAGACAGATTTTCGTCCCCCTAAAATTCATGTTGAAGCCCTAACCCCCAATGTGATGGTATATGGAGATGGGGCCTTTGGGGCTATTAATTAGGTTTAAGTGAGGCCATGAGCGTGGGACCTACATGATGGGATTAGTGTCCTTATAGGAGTAGACACGAGAGATCTTGTTCTCTCTCCCTCTGCTACGTGAGGACATAATGAGAAGGCAGTTGTCTACACGTGAGGAAGAGAGCCTTCCCCAGGGAACCAAATTGGATGGCACCCTGATTTTGGACTTCCATGCCTCCAAAACTGTAAGAAATCAATTCCTGTTGTTCAAGTCACCCAGTCTATACCATTTTGTTACAGAAACCCGAGCTCACTAAGACACTACCACTATTCAATTACAAATACATAAACAGAAGGAAATTATGTTGTTCCTTATTTTTTTTTTCTGGAAATGTTATTTCTATTCCAATTCTCTGATGAAATTTTACCCTAATATGGCATTTATGTCTTTATATTGAAAGTCTTTTGTGGCTCTCTATAACTCTATGTACATATAATTGAATATTATTTTTCATTTCCTGTGATCACAGCCTTCAAATGTTAGAAGAAATTTTATGAGTTATTATTATGATTACTACTATGTGGGCACACCAGCATGGCATAAATTTTTAAAGCTTTTTATCTTGAAATAATTAGGTTGACAGGAAGTTGCAAAAATAATACAGAGGGGTCCTATGTACTCTTCACCCAGTTTCCACCAGGGGTTACATCTATATAGCTATAGTGAAACATTAGAATTAGACAAGTGACACTGGTACTCTGTGTGTGTGTAGTTCTGTGTTAGTTTATCCCATGTGCCTATTTGTGTAACCACCACCACAGTCAAGGTAAAGAACTATTGTATCATCCAAAGATCTCCAATGTGCTACCCCCTTCACAGTCACATCCTTCTCTTCCCACCCACTATCTCCTAACCTCTGGCAAATACTAATCTGTTCTTTCTGTAACTTTGCCATTTTCTGAATAATATTTAACAGGAATTGTATATTATGTGACATTTTGAGACTGGCTGTTTTAATTCAGCTTAATTCCCTTGAGACATATATAATACATACAAGTTGTTGCATGTAAATAATTTGTCCCTTTATTGGTGAGTAGTATTCCACTGTATGTGTATACTTGTTTGTTTAACCACTCACCTATTTAAGGCATTTGGTTTTGGGGGTTTTTCCCCCAGTTTTTGGCTATTATAAATAAAAACTGTTATGGAAACTTGTGTCAGTTTTTACATGGAAATTAATTTTAATTTATCTCAGATAAATGCCTAGAAGTGCAATTTGAGTTGCGTGGTAAGGGTATGTTTAGTTTTTTAAGAAACTGACACACTGTTTTCCAGAGTGGCTGTACAACTTTTAGTGAAGTGTATAAACCTTTCTTCTTTTAAAATCTCCTTACCTTCCCTATTTATAATAGAATTGTCTTAAATATTTCCTCTGCGTACAGAAAGGGCCACATCAGACAAGTATTAATTTTTGCTTCAACTGTCAAATATAATTTACAAAATCAAGAGGAGAAAGTCTATTGTATTTACTCATATTTTCCTCCTTTTTTTACTGTTCTTTTCCTGTTGTTTCAGACTCCTTCTTTTATCATTTCTTTTCTGTTTCAAGAACTTTGTTCAGCCATTATTTTAGGGTAGGTCTATGGGCACAAATTCTTAGTTTTCATTCATCTGAGACTGTTTTGAGTTGCTCTTCATTCTTGAAAGATATCTTCATTGTATATAGAATTTGAGTGGACATCTCTTTCCTTTTAGCATTAAAAAAATGTTACACTGGGCTTCCCTGGTGGCGCAGTGGTTGAGAGTCCGCCTGCCAATGCAGGGATCACGGGTTCGTGCCCCGGTCTGGGAAGATCCCACACACCGCGGAGCGGCTGGGCCCGTGAGCCATGGCTGCTGAGCCTGTGCGTCTGGAGCCTGTGCTCCGCAACAGGAGAGGCCACAACAGTGAGAGGCCCACGTACCTCAAAAAAAAAAAAAAAGTTACACCCCTTCCTTCTGAACGCCATTGTTTCTAATGAAAAATCCACCATTGTTCACGTTGCTTTTCCCCCACAAGTGTCACAGCTTTCAGGCATTTTTGTCTTTGTCTTTCAGAAGTTTGACTATGATGTGTCGTGGCTTGGATTTCATTGGGTTGTTCTTGTTGGGGGTTCACTCAGCTTCTTGAATCAGTAGGTTTGTGTTTTGCCAAATTTGGAAAATTTTTAATTACTGTTTCTTTGAATACATTTTCAGCCTTTCCCCTTTTCTCCTCTCCTCCTGGGACTCATTGCTGCTGTGTATTTTGAGTCCCAGGAGTGAGGGAGAGAATGGAGTTGGAGGAGTCTTAATCTTAAAGGATGTAGTGGGAAGAACTGGAAGTTTGAAATCCAGAAGCTTGGAGAAGGGCTCTGTTCCCACCTCACCCCCCCACCCCCCCCAGTCACCCCTGCAGACTACTTCTGCACTTCCACAAGCTAAGTAGAAGGAGCCATTTGCATCCCATCATATCAAAGGTACATACTATTAGCATAGTTTATGACTGTGCTGATCTTGATCACCTGGCTGAGGCAGTGTTTGCCAGATGCCTCCACACTGCGAAGGTACTGCCCCCTCTTTCCACATTGTACTCTTTGGAAGAAGTCACTGTGTACAGCCTATCCTTAAGAAGTAGGGAATATGGTTCCCCTCCTTGAGGATGGAGTATCTACACAAATTATTCTACAAGGGAGATTTGTCTCTTCTCCCTCATTTATTAAGTTATCCAATCATTTATTTGGATCAGGATGGTCTCATAAATATTTATTTTACATTTATTTTTATTTGGGGTGATAATTCAGTACAACTTCCTTTATTTTGTTGCTCAGATTGTTCCAGCTTTAGCCACTAAGGGCTCTTGCAGTTGGCTCCTGTGCGCTCCTTTAACATACCCAACCATTGCAGGTTTTTTGTTTTGTTTGTTTCGTTTTTCATGTCCTCATATTCTGGCATTCCAAGACAGTTTAAGTTCATCTTATATATTTCTTGCCCCAGTCCTAAAATTAGCTTTTTCTCCAAGGAACGCTGATTCCCTTTATGGGAGAATGGTATTAGAAACCAAGATCTGGGCATTAGGTGGGGTATTTACCAGTGTGGTTTTTATTGTAGGCATTCTCAGCTAAGAGAAAAGAAATATACACATACCTAATAAGCAAGGATTCCATCAGAGTATTATTCTCACTCAGTAGGTCCCACTTCAAAAACCTTATCCATGGCCACACTTCCTTCTGCCACATAGAAGTATACTATTTGCAAATCTTCAGCTCCAGGCAAAACCTCTTTTTCCAGCCTCAGATCCATATTCTTTCACTTCCTTTCTGTGAATATGACTACTGATTTTCTCATAGGCACCTCAGTCACACTATCTCAAAAATCTTATTGCCCCTAATCTTTCTCCTTCTTCTGGAATCTCTATCTTTATCAGCAACCTCACTACTCTTATTCCTAAAAATCTCTCAATGGCTTCCTTCTGCCTTTAGAATGAAACACAAGTTTTTCATAATTGTATTCAAGGCCCTTCATTCGTTGGTTTCTGATTACTTCTCTGGCTATTGATGTGAATGATAGCATTAAAAAGAAAGTATATATTTTAGAAGAGAGAATAGAACAGACCCCAAAAACTTTTAAAGGGCGAGAAGAAGACTTTGTAAGAAGAATGAGGAAAGGCCAGGATGGTTAAAGGAGCCCAAAAAGAAAGTGTCATCACAGAATGCACAGGATGAGGACATCTACTGTGGTGAGTTATGAAAAAGCTGAAAATATATCCATTAGACTTAGCAACTAGAGTGGTTTCGAGGGCCTGGTGGGGTAGAAAATAAGACTGGAGTGGGTTGAGTAAATAAGTGAGAATATAGCAGTAGAGACTATCCTTTTTAAGAAGCTTGGCATCAAGGGGGTGGGAAAGAGTAGAATACCATTATCTTCACGTGGTTGCTGTGTAAATTAAATCAAATCACACATATGAAAACAGTTTGGAATCATAAATTGTCACAGTAAAAGGAGTCCAAGCTTTGAAACAGATAAGCCTAATTCTAAGCCCAGCTCTGTTACTTAAAAACCAGTTTAACAAGAGCTTCATTTCCTCATCTTAAATGGAAATATTTATTCAACTTGAATGGTTGGCACAAGGATTAGTCAGACATATGAAAGCATTACTGCAGTGCCTCCTGCAAAGAAGGAGGGTCATACATCCTTAGAGGAAGTTAATTCTCTATAAACCAGACCTTGGAGGAAGAGGAGGAGAAAATTATAAACCACATACATAATCTTTAGAGTAAAAAAATTGCAATGTTCATGCTCTTTCATCAAGTCTGAGATTTCTACATCTCTGCACTTTTACACTTAGTTCTAGTTAACAGAATCCTTTCTAAATTTACCTATTGCTCTTAGAAGATAAGGGTTTAGGGACTTCCCTGGTGGCGCAGTGGTTAAGAGTCCACCTGCCAATGCAGTGGACACGGGTTTGATCCCTGGTCTGGGAAAAGCCCACATGCCACGGAGCAACTAAGCCCGTGCACCACAACTACTGAGCCTGTGCTCTAGAGCCCGCGAGCCACAATTACTGACCTCGTGTGCAACAACTACTGAAGCCCGTGCACCTAGAACCCATGCTCCCCAACGAGAGAAGCCACTGCAATGAGAAGCCCGCGCACCGCAACGAAGAGTAGCCCCCGCTCGCCGCAACTAGAGAAAGCCTGAGTGCGGCAATGAAGACCCAACGCAGCCAAAGATAAATAAAATAAACTAATTAAAAAAAAAAAAGAAGGGTTTAACTCCTGGTATGGCATGGAGACAAGAAGCTGAGTGGTACAGTCATTTGGAAGACAGAACATCCACAAGACCATAAATCATAATACCTGTTGGGATACTCACCCTCAGGTCTAGATTTATACCTTTCATAAAATCTGTTACCATCCTGTTCTACATCTTATAACCCTAGAATTATCCTTGTGTGGCCATTATTTTATATGATGTTTCCTTTAAGATATCTGAGCTTCAAAATATTTAATGTTGGCTTCCCTGGTGGCGCAGTGGTTGGGAATCCGCCTGCCAATGCCAATGGGTTCAAGCCCTGGTCCTAGAAGATCCCAAATGCCACGGAGCAACTAAGCCCGTGAGCCACAACTACTGAGCCTGCGCTCTAGAGCCCATGAGCCACAACTACTGAGCCCACGTGCCACAACTACTGAAGCCTGTGCACCTAGGGCCTGTGCTCTGCAACAAGAGAAGCCACTGCAATGAGAAGCCCGTGTGCTGCAATGAAGAGTAGCCCCCGCTCACCGCAACTAGAGGAAGCCTGCGTGCAGCAACAAAGACCTAATGCAGCCAAAAAATAAATAAATAAAGTAAATAAATTTAAAAAAAATTAATGTTTTCTCTTTGGAAATGTAATTATTAATCTCAAAACAATGCTGGTTAACTCATCATAAATGATAGCTGCTTTTATGTATGAAAAGGCCTGAACCCCTTTGTTAAGATGGAAGCTCTTCATGACTCAGTCTTAATTCTCCTTTCAGGCAGGACTGGATAGGAAACAACTTGGCGAATTTGGAGATGACAAGAGATTCATCATCTCAAAGCATTGTGACTAAGGTTTGGCTTCATCATGTGAGCCACACCCTGATGTCAGCACTGGTTCCTTCTACCTAAGTGGCTGGATCAGCATCCTTTCCTATGCAACATATAATATAGTGTTCTCAGTGATAATGATGCTGTTTTCGGCAAGCAGGACTGTGATACGATTCTAGGTCACACTTGTACATATAGAAAATACAAGATCAGGGACATAAAATGCACGATCAAGGGCTTCCCTGGTGGGGCAGTGGTTGAGATTCTGCCTGCCGATGCAGGGGACATGCGTTCGTGCCCCGGTCCTGGAAGATCCCACATGCCGCGGAGCGGCTGGGCCTGTGAGCCATGGCCGCTGAGCCTGCGCGTCCAGAGCCTGTGCTCCGCAGCAGGAGAGGCCACAGCAGTGAGAGGCCCGTGTACCGCAAATAAATAAATAAATAAAATTTTACAAAATGCACGATCAAGAGTAATTGTTCATGGAAAGTATAGGGGTGTGTGTGAAATACATTAGGTGTACTTAAGTTATTTCATTCTGAATGAAACTCCTCAGTGAAAGGTACTGATCCACCCTTAACAAGCCCACCAGTTATTTACTGTCACATGGACAACAGGGCCATGTGGAAAGTATTTTCCCATGTGTTAATTTTCAAATGAAAGTTTTCCTTGATTGTATTGATAAACATTTCTGATATACCCCAGATTTATTCAATCCAATGCTAATCCCATGTACTCAGATGGGGCAGCCCCGACATTTAGTCTGATTTGCTAATAGACTGTTGAGGTTTAGAATATCCCCATAAACACACTGCTCCCTCTTGAAATCTGACGTTTTGGTTAACATTTCTTACTTCCCTGAAGTTTCCCATTTTTTAAATAGAGGAAGTGAAAATTAAAACCATTTTTAAAAGCAATTAATTTTGCTGTCACACTCATTTTCTTTTCCTTCCAGGAAAATAAAATACTGAGAAACTACTAAGAAGTCAGCATTGCTGTAACAGCACATTTAGAACAAAAATGTTTATCACTATGCATTTCCCAAACCCTTGGTAGCTCTGGAATCTTTAGAAAACTCTTTTCTTCAGTACTTAAGATTCTCTACAATCTTGGTCTAATGCATTTGTTTGGATTAAAAATTCTTCAAGCTTGTTTGTCCTTTTCTCTATCAGTGTCTTTGTTCCTACTCTTCTCTATATGGATAAAGCATCCCTTCCCCACCAATTGCTAAAAGCTGAGATCTTTCCCATCCTTTAAGGCCAATATTCAAATATTCATTTTAAGCTTTTAAACTGTCTCTAGCTAGAAGTGATATCTTTCTTTTTCTCTCTAAATTTCTGTATTTATATTGGTGTGAAATTAATTTTTAATATACATTGGCAGTAGCAATGGTGAACATGAGCAACAGTTAGCTCATCCATTCACAAATAGTTATTATATATCTAAAGATCTAAGACCTGGATTCCTGCACTAATTTTGCCACTAATCAATTGTTCTTGGGTAAGTGATTTTACATGTTCAAGTGTAATTATTTACAGATAATTCCTACCTATCTTTATTACTTATAGTATCCTTAAAGATAAGGACTTTGTTCAGTACAATTTTTGTACTGAGGTCTGAACCATACTTGCACAGAACAGGGACACACACTGATGATTTTTTTCAATTGATGAATACATTTTTCTCTATGTTCAGACAAATATGTTAATTCTGATATTCCCAGAGTAAACAGAATCAAGAAGATAACTGGCATTTTTTTCTAGAGGTCATAGCTGCTTATTCCTTGCTTTTTCTATACTTTTCTACTGAGGAGAATAACATTAGTGAGATTGCTCCAGTGTCACCCCTTCTCTAGCACTGTATGTAAATATTACAGAAATTCATAGGAAAACACCAATGGAGTGATACTTCTTGCTCATTAGGCAGTTAGACATGCTGTGTCTATAATAGCTTGTTCTCCACCTAGTCAAGAACAGTGACTGGTGACTCTCATCTTTATTATATTCAAAACACCAGTCACAATAAATTTTGGAGAATCTTATTTCTTCCAATGAGGAAAGAAAAAAAGAAACAGCTGAGAGGACAGGGTAGATGAGAAAAATTTTCATACATTGTTGGAGCATGAGAGAGCAATCTGCTAATATCTATCAAAATCTAGAACTTGCACAGCTGTTGACAAAGCAGTTTCACTTCTGGGAATCCAACGTAAGGAAATTCTGGCATGAGGAAGCAAATATATGCGTACAATGATGTCTGTTGTAGCATTACTTGAAATAGCAAAGAAATAAACTATATGGACAAAAGGGGGATGATTAAATAAATCTTGGTACATCCAACACAATGCAATACAATACATGCTTTAAAATAAGTTAGATCTATATACATTTATGTAGAAAAATCTTAATAGATTACATAAAAAAGACAAATTGTAGGCAATACATAGTATAATCTCACTGTTCTAAAAAAATAAAACCAACTATGTGTATTCATATTTATTGGTTTAGATATAAATGTATGCATACACATAAAATGTTTTTCAAATAGAAAGAAATTTGGAAAGGCATGCATAAAACATAAGTGTTTGCCTCTGGGCTTTGGGAAATGGGTACTGGAATATACTCTTTACTTAGAAAACCTCTGTTCTGTATTTCTAAAAAGCCATCTCATAGGATTGTTGTGAGAATTAAATAAGTTTAATACATGTAAAGTGATTATAAAATTGCTGGCTTGTAGTAAGCACTAAATAAATTTTTGAATAAAAACTCTTAAAAAAATATACACACGTGCCTCATTTTCAATTAAAAAAAACAAAATACATGAGACAAAATAAAATACAACTAAGGCAGTGGTTATCTGGATAAGTACCACAATGGATTTCAATCTCTCCAGGTTATGGGACAAGTCTTTTACTAAGTCTTTTACTAAACAATTGCTGGGGAAGGAGCAATACTTTGGAAAACAGGTTGCTGGGATCAATCATGCCCCCTGGTGGTTGATTGCTGCCTAGCCAGAAAGTTGGCAAAGCAAAGGATAGAACCCGTTCACCTTGGCCCTGATGTATCAATATTATACGTTCTGTGGCATCCATTACCTTAACATCGTTAACCCTCAGACACCACTTTTGCCGATGTCAGGCGGCATCGGCAACCCAACAGCCATACTGGTTAAGCCTGTGTTTCTGCTCTCTCTGCTGGATGTGCCTCCTGTTCACGTACAAACGGGGTGATTCTTCAGGCCTCCTTTATGCAAACTTTTCTCACTTTCACAGGTGACTAGACCCCAATGCATAAAGTTAGCTACATTTTTTGTGGATATGTGGATATGCTGTATGTGTAGATTTATTTGTGTATTATATATGTGCATAATTTTCAATCAGCCAGTTTCATGGATGTACGATTTGTATAGTCACACAGGATTCCACACTTAGAAGGGCCCTGTGCTTGGTTTAATTCTCTGCTGTTTTTCTCCTGAAATTACTAAAATTTTTTTTTTTTTTTTTTTTTTTTTTTTTTGCGGTACGCGCGCCTCTCACTGCTGTGGCCTCTCCCGTTGCGGAGCACAGGCTCCGGACACGCAGGTTCAGCGGCCATGGCTCACGGGCCCAGCCGCTCCGCGGCATGTGGGATCCTCCCGGACAAGGGCACGAACCCGTGTCCCCTGAGTCGGCAGGCGGACTCTCAACCACTGCGCCACCAGTCAAGCCCTACTAAACATTTTTTAACAAGGACCCTGTATTTCATTTCACTGGCCTCACAAAATAATGTTCTACTTTCAATTAAACTCACAACTCTAAATTTAATATAATAATTATTATTTTAGATGAGGAAACCAAGGTTTTGACTGATTCAGGAACTCTTTTCAGGGTCTCACAACTGGTGTATTGTAGACAGAGAACCTACCTACTGGCTGTAAGAATTTCTCACGTGCATCAGGGTCACCTGATTGAAAGGCTTATTGAAAGTGCAGATTCCTAGATCGCAGTCCAGAACCTACTAAAACATACTTTTTAGAGGAATGGTCTTAGAATCTGTACCTTAAGTAACTCTTCTACTGGCTTAGAGAACAAAGTCTATATTCAATTCATCTCTAATCTTAGAACCTAGCATAGGCCTTCACTCATAGCAGTAACTTAATAAACATTATGCTGATTAAGTATCATTCAGTTATAGCTCGACCAAGCATCACTTTTGCAGAAGAGCACCAGTGTTTTACCATTCAAGTGCTTGAGAGTTTTATACGAGGAAGGCTTTATCAGCAGCTAGAGTTGAGACATTTTTCTCCTGCACTTGTTCCCCATTGAACATTCACATGGATAGAAAGCCTTTAAGTTGGTGCAATCTTTATATTTCAGAACATTTCTGGCCAAAGAGTCAGAATCACAAGTGCATAGTGCTGTCAAATAGTCAGTCTCATAATATTATTGGGAATTTGATTCTTGAAATCAGAATTTAACAAATTAAATACTATACAGACTTGGAGGTAAGGAAGACACAAAACATCTAGAATATTCATGACCAGATGGAAGGCTATATAAACATTTAAAAATATTAAAGGGGGAAGGGGGTGAGGGGAGGAGAGGAGGTGAAGGAGGGGGCATGGGCTCACGCCGCTGAAGTCCACTCACTCGCTGGTCATCTCCTGACAAGTGGAGGGGATCCGCTGCGGACCAAGGAAAGCGGAGGAGCCTGGTGGCAGCCACCCCCTCTTCTGCACTTCCCTGCACTCTCATCTCTCTCGGCCTTGGCTTCTGACACGAGAAAGAGATGATGGTTGAAAGTTTTGGAGATCCCTGTTTTTTATGGAACACAGTTGTGTAAAATTTTCATAAGATTCCTTGGCAATAACATACACTTGTGATGGACCCTAGAAATACTGCTGTTAGGATTGGGTTCTGATTCCGAAGGATTTTCAAGAAAGAGTCCCTCGGCCATCAGTACTGGCACACTGGTCAGCAAGAGAGAAGTAGAGCTAGAGAACAGCACAAAGGAAGAAGAGGACCTTCGCAAGTGGAATCGGGAAAGAAACATCGAAGCAGGGAAAGATGATGCTTTGACTGATGTACAGCAACAGTTTTCAGTGAAAGAAACAAACTTTACAGAGGGAAACTGAAAATCGAAAATTGGCCTTCAGGCTAAGAGAACTAAAAAACCTCCAAGGAACTTAGAGAACTATGTATGTCAACCTGCCATAAAAACAACTATCAAGCACCCAAGAAAAGCGCTTAAAAATGGGAAGATGACAGATGAAAAGAATGAACACTGTCATTTCAGTGGTGTCCTCTGATGCACAAACGTTTTCAATTTTGATGAACTCCAATTTGTCTGTTTTTTCTTCTATTGCCTGTGCTTTGGTGTCATAGCCAAGATATCACTGGGAAATCTAACATCATGAAGGTTTTCCCCTATGTTTTCTTCTAAGGGCTATAGTTCTGGCTCTTATGTTTAGGTCTTTGAGAGATTTTCAGGTATCCATCTTACTCTGAACTTGCTCCCTGAGTTCAGAAACTGATTAAGATAGCATGGCATACTTTGGACATAGGAAATTGTTATAAAAAAATGTAATGTATGGGCTTCCCTGGTGGCGCAGTGGTTGAGAGTCCGCCTGCCGATGCAGGGGACACGGGTTCCCGGTCCAGGAATATCCCACATGCCGTGGAGCGGCTGGGCCCGTGAGCCATGGCCGCTGAGCCTGCGCGTCCGGAGCCTGTGCTCCGCAACGGGAGAGGCCACAACAGTGAGGGGTCCGCGTATCGCAAAAAAAAAAATGTATAAGCTATGGATATTGGACTAGCAACTATTAGTTTGATTAGGTAGTACACTCTTATGATTCAGAATTTAAAAGATAAAAAAGGAAACAATAAAACATTGTTACCATCATTACCCTTCTCTCCCCTGAGTACTCAAATCCATTTCGGAATCTCCTTTTAGGCAATCATGTGATAACCCCCTACTAACTGTGATAGCTAGTTCAGCAGAACAACAACAACAATTTCTCAACCCAAATGAAGAAAAGTGTTCTGTATATTGAAATTGTCTTACTTGGAAAATAAATCAAAATAAATTGTTTGGAACCAAAATTGTGCAAAGAAACTTCCAGGAGCGTAACTCCATCAGTGCCTTTGATATCTCCCATATATATATATATATATATATATATATATACACACACAAACAAGCAAATACATGCAAAACCCCCCATTTAAAAATATAAATGGTACCATACTGTAAAAAAAAATTAGAAAAACTTACTTGAAAAAAATGCTAATAGATATTTTAAATTAATTAAATTATTTTTACATGATTTACTTTTAAAATGTATAGAAAGAGTATAAAAATATGTCAAATCATGGTGAGATTAAGAATGATTAATTTATTCATATAATTTTATCTAACTTAAATGGGCTTATTCTTTTTGAGTAGAAATAACAAAATCCTTCTTCCAACTTGCAAATTCTTTCTTCCCTTAGCTTAGAATTCCCAGAAATCATTGACTGTTTTCTCTCATTCGTCATAAATCAAGACACTAAATTCTGTTGTCTTCCTCTCAGATGCATCTAACCACTGTCCCCTCCTTCTTAACTCTACTATCAATATTTCCACTCTAAACTTTAAAAATAGCTTCCTCTATGGTTTCTCTGCTTCAAGCCTCATTTCTTCAACACATCTTTCACAATACCAACAGAATCATTTTCCTAAAATATGTATCAGATCATTAACCCTCACTTTTCAAGGCAATAAGAGTTGAAAAGTAAAAACAAACAAAAAAGTAAAAGTAGCAGCTTTGAAATGCTATTTGGAGAGCCCTGATGTCGCATCTTAGCATTTCTACTACTTACTGGCTACAAGGACTTGGGCACTTGAAACATGAAATGGTAGCACCCTTTCTGAAAAGCCTTCCTTGATTGTTACTTATAGAGACTTAGGCCAGAGCCCTAAATCAGGCCAGGCTCTTGACTCTCGTTCCCCAGTCCATGCTCCTGCTCTTGTGTGGGCTCCAGCCACACCTGAGATGACTTATCTCAAGATACACAATCTTATCATGCCTCACTGATGTACATGTATTCCTTTAATCAGATGCCCACTGAAACACTGGTTCAAATTCTACTTTCTCTGCAAAATCTTTTAAAACCAGATTTAGTTATTTCATCCTCCAGACTCCTCTAATTGAATGTTCAAGTCTCTATTATAGCTGTTGCTTAATTCTGTCATCTTTTCACCCTTTGGGAACACATATGCTTGCTCCATCAGAATGGAAGTTCTTAGTGACTCAGAATTAGGTTATTTATGTTTTGACTAACAAGTGATGGGGTAACCAACTCATCCAGTTTGCTGAGGTTTTTCCTGGTTTGAGCATCAAAAGACCTCATCCTGAGAAACCCTTTAGGGCAAACCAAGGTATACAGCCTCCTAATGTACAGCACAGTTCAACGCCTACAGCAGGGTTATAAAGTGTCACTGGAATAGTCAAGAACTTTGGTTAGCTTTCATAAATGAATCTCTAAAGATTTCTTCACTGTGTGGTCCTTAACCTACGATTCTTGGTCGATGTTACTGTGAAGTATTGAATATTATATTTCCTTGGTCATCCTATATTGAGAAAATTTGATTATTTCAAGAGATTAAAACAATCTTAAAATAAAATTAGTATTTTGAATATTAAAATGTTATTCTAGTCAGATGGCTAATCTCAAAAGATAGGAGAAATTGAAATGCTGCTGGAAAGTGTTGAGTAGGAGGGAAGAAAAATAAAACAATCCAAGCCTACATTACATAGTCTCTTCATTAAAATGTTATTGGATTCATTCCTTTGTTTCATACCACTGTGTATAATTATAGTACATAAAACCTCCAGATCTTCCTGCTATTAGGCATTTAAAAATATCCATTCCAGATTTTCAAAACAAGTTTTACATATACAGTAATTATATCACACGCATGTGCAATGCTTAGATTATATTTATCATACCACCTTAAATTTAGACCATCTCTATTAGGGTTGACTTAATCATTTTCATAATGATGCCCTGGGCATTTCCTAATAGGGCAGGAGTAATCCTATTTGATGGGAGTTCACAGGCGCTAGACAGACACTTGACTTTGCAACATGTTCTAAAAGAAAAATAGTTTCAGAACTATTGGACAACTGTCCTGCACACATACCTTTGTTACCTTTTGTTATGGTGACACATCTTTAGGTTCTACAGAGCACAGCTGGATGCTGCCAGTGTTGGCAAGTCACACGACATGGTGGAACAAACCACGGACTGAGATTCAGAAGCCCTAGGTTTCAGTGCAGTTGAGCTCTCTGGTCTCTGACAAGGAGATAATCCTATCCATGTAATTAACTGTGGTGCAAAAACTCATAAGAATAATTGTGAAAGTGACTTCCAAGTCATAAAGTTGAGGCACCATAATGGGACATTTTTAATTAGGGGTGCACATCAGATTAACCTGCATGCCTTCCAAAATACAGGTGGGCCCCACTCCAAGGCCAACTGGATCAGAATCTCCTGGGATAGGGATCAGAAATATACTTATTGTTTAAAGGCCCACAGATATTTCTGATTTACTTGCCTTTTAATAAACTATTGGGCCAGTACAAGATCATTAGTTTTCTAGAATGATGGACCTGAAATCAAATCTCTTCCAAATCTCTTAATAATGTTGTGATCTTGAAATATACATTAATATGTTGAGCCTCAGTTTCTCTAGTTTGAAAACTGGAGATATAAACACTTCTTTGTGTAGAGATGTAGGTAAAACATCTAGGTCAGATGTCTGATAAGTAAACTAAATACCTGAAGATCATAAGACAAAAGGGAGTGCTGGCAACTGTGGCTAATTGGATAAAGCCTTAATTAAATATATTTTTAAAAATTACTGTAAAGACTGACCTGGTCACACAAAATGTACCTGCAGGCATGACATTTGGTTTTTACCCCTAACATACTGGCCAGTAAATAACCAATTCTCAAGTACTATATAAAATATAAAACCTGAACTGTCTGAAAGTATGTTTCTATATGTATGTGTAAGATACTGCTAAATACAGGATTATATATTGATTCAGCAAATATTCAGTGCCCATTATATACTTGTAAGTCCAGATAGAGATACTAAAAGAACTAATTCAAAGAGTTTACAGCTGAGAGAGAGACAGAGAGACAGAGAGAGGCAGAAGATAAATTAAAACATGCCCATTACTAACAATACTGATTCTACCAAAACTACATTTCCACGTCTTATTTTTTATTAACATTCTACCCAGGTATTTGTGACTGTCTGAATTCTTATATACAGTTTTTAAATATCGCTAATGACTAGAAATATTTGGAATTTTAAGTAATTGTTTTTAGAAACAGAGTATATTTTAACTAGATTGACATGGTAGTTTGTTGTGAAATAAGAAGGCTAATTAATGCTAAGGCTCCTTCCAGGTTTAAGAGTCTATAATTAGGAAGCAATAAATCATGGAATCATCACATAAGAGGAACCACTGACCAAATGACTCAGAGTTATTCTTAGAGCTGGAGCATCTCTTCACAGATCTGGGGAAAATTTTCATCATGTGAGATCGTCTTGCAACCTAAAAAGTACAAAGCCTGGCAGCTTTCTCATTCAGTTAAAATTGGACTGTCCCCTGTCATCACAGGTCAGATTTTCCGAACTCATCTACAATCTGAGCAAAATAATTTTACAAAGCCTACTGCTAACATTTATTTCAAATCATGACTCCTCCACTTTTTAGATCTGTGACTTAGGCAAGTTATTGCACTTAAGTTTTCGTTTCCTCATCCTTAAAATGGTGATGATCAGAACTGAATAAGACTTGTCATGAGGGTTTAATGAGACAATATTTGTAAAGTACTTAGCAGAGTCTTGGCATATAGAAATAGTTCATAAATGGTGTCTAGCATTTGGATTATCATTTTTGCTGTTACATAACTATGGCCATGTTGTCTTAAAGCTCAGGAATCTTTAATGTCTTCATAATTACCCATGCCAGACATTTTTGCAAGAGGCTTCCCTGCTTGCAAATCCTCTCTCACAGGCAGCCATTCAAGATTAGATATAAACTCGGACCTGACTCAGTCCAAAGCTCAAGTGCATTCTACTTCACCCCAACTGTTATGGAGAGGAATAAATCTTGGGACACACACACACACAAAATACTCTGATGTGATAAAGGCCAGCTTCATTAGCCTGGCCACTGAAGACTCCATTATCTGGTTGGAATTTACTTCTCTAGCCTCCCTTCCCCATTTCTCTCCTTCCTTTTCTGCACAGCCTACTCCAGCCCAAACTGACCAGTTATTCCTCATGCAGGCAGAATCCTTCCCTCTTCATGCGTCAACCCCAGATGTTCAGCCTTCTCCCGAATCTCCAAATTCTACTCCATTTCCAGGCTTGGCAACAATGTTGGCCCTTCCAGAATTCTCAAAAAAAGTGCTTGGGCTTTAGACTGAGTCAGACCCAAGTTCATATCTAATCTTCATCCCTGACTAGTTGTATACTGTTGGAGTCTTTAAAAATGTCAGCATTTGTGTCTTGCCTATAAATAAAATTCTATACTATTTAGTGATAGGAGGATTGACTGCACAAACAAGGAACACAGGCACTAACAACATGTCTCAGGGACATCAGTGGTTACTTCCTGCCTGGAATTATGATCATTTCTTCTACTTGCTTATTTATGGAAATGGTACAGAACAACTGGATCACTATGTGTGAAGAACAGTTTGAGCTGGATCTCTAGTCTCATTCCTTACACCAAAATAAATTTTAGATGAATCAAAGTTTTAAATGTAAAAAATGAAACATCAACAACAACAGCAAAAAAATGGAAGAAAAGACAGGTGAGTTTATTGATGAGTTGGAGTGGAGAAGGCCTTTCTAAGCAGGACACAATAATCAAAAGATTGTACAATGAAAAGACTGCCGAATAGCTAATTAAAATTTTTCAATGTTCCTACAGCAAACAAACAATATAAAAATAAATTATATCAAACTGAGAAAATAAATTTTCTCAGAAAGGTTAACTTTCTTAATTTAAAAAGAGCTTTTATATATAAACAAAAAATGCTGAATACCTCAATGAAAAAAAAATAGACAAAGTATTTGGTCACGTAGCAAATAAAAGTATTTGATCAGGTAGCAAATACACATGACTAGTTAAGTGTGAAAAGATGTTCCCTTTTGCTAATAAAAATATATAAATTAAAGCAGAGATACAGTTTTTAACCTATTGGAAGGGCAAAACTTAAGAAGGTAGTATGTGATGTTGGTAATGGTTAGGGCTGCAGGCCTTCTCATGTGCTGTTGGGATGGTTCAACTTAGCAAATTTTGTTAAGATAAAAACGGGGCATTCCTGTTAAAAAAACAAAAAAACAAAACAAAACAAAAAAGAACGGGGCATTCGTTTGATTCATTACTCACACTGCTAGAAATTTAGCTTAGAAATAAATTCAAGACCTACACAGTAATAAGCTAGCTGCAAAACATTTTGTAATTAAAAAAAAGTTAGTTAGTTGTTAATAAATGCCTGATAAATGGAGTCATGATATGTACCAAACACGGACTTCTACGCAGTTATTTAATAAAGTATGAAATTGATGAGGATATTTCTAACAAATATTAAGTGGGAAAAAACTGATTCTGTTTGTATAAATTGAAAATGTGGGGGTAGGGTGGGTTGAGTGTGCATCAATATACATACACAATGTACATTTTTTTTTAGAAAAATAATAAGAAACTGAGAAGTACCTACATTTAGGAAATGGAACTGAGTGGGGAAGGAGGGGACATGTGGAATAAAGGGATATTTTTATTTTATGCCTTTCTCAACCAGTCGAGGCCCTGGATCTGGTAATCATAACTTTGTATATTACATCTAAATTGTATATACATGATAAACAGCTCATCCATTGCGGGCGTTTGTTCCCAGTTTGTCAGCTAAGACAACCAGAGAGGCCCAAAGTTTTGAGCGCTGGATATAATCTATTAACTGGATTAAGAAATACAATTTGCTATTGTGTAGAAGTTCAAACATTTTTTAAAAAGAAGGGTTTTCACCCTGAAAGATTGGAACCACTGGTGATGGAGAGGGATTAAAAATAAAACACATATAACTGTGATGGGAACTCCTTATGTCGTTGAAGAGGAATCAGGAAAGGGTAGGTGTGGCTTTAAGAACGATTTGTGATATTTCAACCCCACCCTGACAAGTGATCTGAAAATGTCGCATATCTACCTTCACGCAACAGCAGTACTTATTTTTTAGAATGAAAACTGAAAACACTGCTTTACACGGAGGCCATTGCCACCTATCTAATCATGTTTATAAATAAATGAAATCTATATTCTAACAGTGAAAATGCAGCTCTGTGAACTTATCAGTTGCTCAAATTTGAATGTATTCAAACTTTCAAACAGTAGAAGAGGTCTTAAGCCTCATGTCAGCCTAACACCCCACCTGTTAACTGTTCGGGGTTCTTTGCACAATCACACTGGGGAGGAGTAGGGCCTCCTGCTATCACTTACGTCATGTATGTGAAAAAGGTGCTCAGGGGCTCCAGGGAATGATTCCGGAAATACTCAAATTCTCTGCATAGCTTTTTTCTCATCTCTGTGTCAATAATGGAAACAGTAAGAGGATTTGTTTGGTTAGCCAAGAAGTTGCCATAATCAGTGGTCTGGAGATGAATTTTCAGATCTGAAATTAAATGAAACCCCAAATCAGGTTAAATTTTGAACATGCATGAATAACCTTTACAACATTAATTGAAAGTACGGTAACTTTATGACAAATGCATATTTAATTATTATCTTATTAGACCTTAACATAAGGTCTACATGTGATTTAGATTTGAGCATCAATCTCTAAAGCAATAAAAAATTCATGTTAACACAGTCTAGTACGATATAACAATTTTTAATTACCTGAAAAATTCTAGAATTATTTAGCACAGCTCAAAAGAACATAAAAGACCACCTAGTCCAGAGATTGCAAATTGGTTTTGCCTGAGCCAACTTAGTCATTTGAAAATAGTGCTAGGAAAACTGTTTGAGGATACTAAGCCTCCATCTCAGCTTGATGGAAAAGAAAAGTTTATTACTAATATTTACCATGGGTATGGGAGGGCAGCCACCAATATCCTTTGACTACAGATGAAGAAGTTGAGTTTCAGCAGGTCTAAATGGGAGTTATATAGTAGTGGAGCTTAAACTAGGAGATGGGTCTCCTTACTCTTGAATTCCAACATCATTTCCATGGGACCATGTTAGATGTCCTTTAAATGGCAATGTTTTTGGTTGCCAGATAATTTAATTGATTTCATTTATTGTCACTTCATCCTTAACAAACCATTTGTTTTCCAGTCCTACACTTCTGTTAATACTGATCCCATCTAACTCTATAGAGTTGGCCCCCTCCCCTTTTCAGATTGCTCATTATAATGTATCCTTCAGCATTAAAATAATAGTTACCAGTGATTGAGCGCTTATTGCATATCAGGCATTGTATCAAGTGTGTATTATCTCATTTACTATTCATGGCAACCCTATGAGTTAGGAATGATTTTTAGCCCCTTTTACAGATAAGGACCCTGAAGCTCAGAGAGCTTAATAGCTTGCTCAAAATCACGTTGATAAATGGACTCAAAGCCAGCCTCATATCTTAAAAGTCTGTAATTTATTGCCAATCAGTTAAATCAGATTATCAGTTGTTCTGTAAAGCCTTAATTCTGTCTGGCAGAATTATTCAATCTCACGCTGAATTTCAAAGTACTTGGATAATATTTCTAGCACAGCTCCTGTCCCAGAATATTATAAAGTCTTAATATGTTAACTCCAAAAATGCAGTTCTGCTTTCTTCGTTATATCTTTTAGTTATATCTTTTATCTTTTGGTTCCTTGTGCAGTACCCAACGTATAAGTGTTCTTAAATATCTGAATATCAAAAATGTCTTTGGGGGCTTCCCTGGTGACGCAGTGGTTGAGAGTCCGCCTGCCGATGCAGGGGACACAGGTTCGTGCCCCGGTCTGGGAAGATCCCACATGCTGCGGAGCGGCTGGGCCTGTGAGCCGTGGCCACTGAGCCTGCGCTCTGCAACGGGAGAGGCCTTAACAGTGAGAGGCCTGTGTATCGCAAAAAAAAAAAAAAAAAAAAAAAAAAAAAAAAAGTCTTTGGCACCATCTAGCACACAACTGGAGACAATATAGCATCCTGGATCTTACTGTATTTTTCATTCAAACATTTATTAAGCATCTGTTATGTGCTGTTACCACAGGAGACCCAAAATGGACAAGACATATTCCTCATCTTCAAGGAAACTCACAATCTGGTGAAGGTAGAGGCATGACAAACAGATGATGCAAACAACTAAATTCAGTGATAAAGATAAGAACCTTGATATATGGGAACATAGAAAATAAGAGCAAGATGCATAGGGATGAGAGCAAAAAAACCTAGGAGAGTTTCCAGAAGAAGGTTAAGCCAGAGGTGAGCCTTAAGGTGCTATGTAAGAGCGCAAGGAAGGCATTCCATGAATTAGTATGGGTATGGTGGGTGCAAGAAACTCAAAACAGTTTGGTGGTTTGAAGCACTTAGTAGGAGAGAAGGAGGGGTAAGAAGTGAAGACAGAGAAATAAGCAGGGGCTGTTCCCAGGAAGGCTTGATGTGACTTCCTTGATCCTGAGGATAACAGGGAGCCCCTGTGGGCTATGAACTAATTGCTCTGTAAGTTGATGGGAGGGTGGATTTGCAGTTAGGCACTCAAGTGGTTCTTGAGTCTCTGAGATTCAGCAGACAGGCATTCTTCCTCAGTGTCTGGAGTAGGTCATGCAACAGAAATGCTCTTCATCTGATTGACTGCAGAATTTAATTGCTCAATTACCTATTTAATTAAGTTAATTTAAAAAAATCATACTCTTTTGCTATGTCTTCTTTGGCTTTTATTTTGACAGTCAGACTTTTATACAGTTTGACAGTTTGCCTTCTCAGCACTGAGGAATATTTGCCAACAGAAGTGACACAAATGGTATTTCTTCCAAAACCATGGTATATTGCTCATGTGACATATGGTTCTTTTAAGCAAAATAACTTCCAAACCTTTCAGCTGCCAGTAAGATTCTGAAATTAAATGCCTCAAGTGTTTCAGGGATTCTCTGGTGGTGCAGTGGTTAAGAATCTGTCTGCCAATGCAGGGGACACAGGTTCAATCCCTTGTCCAGGAAGATCCCACATGAGGTGGAGCAACTAAGCCCGTGTGCCACAACTACTGAGCCTGCGCTCTAGAGCCCAAGAGCCACAACTACTAAGCCCGCGTGCCACAACTACTGAAGCCCGCGTGCCTAGAGCCCGTGTTCCACAACAGAGTAGCCCCCACTCCCAGCAACTAGAGAAAGCCCGAGTGCAGCAATGAAGACCCAATGCAGCCAAAAATAAATACAAAAAATAAATAAATTTATATTAAAAAAATGTCTCAAGTGTTTCAGACCCTGTAAGTAATCTTGTAATACTGTGCTTGGTGGAAAGACAGTTGAGATAGAAGGAGCCCTGTCTCACCAGCCCCAAGATGATCCAAGGGACACTTGCAATCAGATCCTAAGAAAAGCTTACGACCTGAAATATTTGCTCAGACAATATCATTATCTGTCAGTAATGACAATAATGCTTATAGTTTTAAAAATAGGATCACATATTTTTCCTCACATTTCCCTAAATGCTTATCTAAATAGGTATGTGATGAATAGAGCTTTGTGGTCAAATACATTTGGAATAAAAAGGCTTCTTAACTGCAGGAACTGAAAGCCTTTAATACATTAATTTGAATGATTTCTTTGGAAAGAGTATGGTACAGAACCTCCCAAGCCACCAGAAATCAACGGAGACACCCACAGAGCACACTTTGGAAAATTACACCCTTTTCTTATCCAGAGTAGTGTGTCAAGTGGCTTTTTTTATTCAAATGAAGAACTGTGAGATCCCTACCAACTAAATCAGTTTTATAGGTCCCAGATGTAATAACATAAAGAGAACAGATTGAGCTATTATAACAAATATCTGAGTATATCATCCAAAGTAGTGTATATGAAATGTGCCCGCATGTGTGTACACAGGGTCATAAAGTAAAAATGCATCTTCTGTGGGTTGCAGTCCACTGGGTTCAGGGAATTATCTGAGATCTCTTGGCCAGTGAGGCAGGACAACAATCTGGTTGTTACCTCTTCTTTATTAATTTGTTGGATAGGTCTTTTTTTTTTTTTTTTTTTCTGTGCAGCTTCCTGTTGATACTCTATAAAAATGAATGTCCAGATCTTTCACACTCCAGGTAGGTTATGCCAAGGAAGCACCTTCAGAGGTACCTGTGAAGGGTGCTATCTTTGAGCAGCCCCCTGCCTCTTCACCACACTCTGCTGGCACTGAACTTATGAAAGTTATTTGACCTTTCTGAACTCAGTTTCCTCATCTACAAAATAGGTATAGAAACTATGCTTTTGGGTTGTGGGGATTTTAAAAGATGATGTAGGTGAAGAGCCTTTTTTTTCCTCACTTGTACCCATCTACTTCCAAAGTAATTCGATTCAGTTGGCTAAGACTTTGATTTTTATTCTCTAAACCAGAATTTTCTTAAATAATATATTGGAATCTACCATCATATAATTACTCAGATTTTAATAAATATATCAGGATCTATAAAACCAGCCGCTTCTTCCTCAATTTTTGCTAATGTACTGCCATTCTCATGGTGATAAAACTTCAAGTCCTCTTTGATGCTTTATTAACTCCAAATCCCCTGCATTGTTCCTTAATATCTTCCTGGATTTCCTCTCCTTATATCCCCCATTTAGAATGACCATATCATAAACCTAGCTCACCATGGCAATCTCTTAATAGATTCTCCCAGACTTGTTTCTCTCCATGTATTCCATGCCTCAAAGAATATTTCCTAAGAAATATTTTGATCTTATAATGATCCTATAAGTAGCTTGGAACTACTGAGTTTTAGGCAGATTAAAAGCAACTTGCATAATATTTGCAGAGTATTTTACCACTGACAATGATTTTAATATACATTATCTCTCAATCTTAACAATAATCCCCATCTCATAGATGAAGAAACTGGGCTTCCCTGACGGCGCAGTGGTTGAGAGTCTGCCTGCCGATACAAGGGACACGGGTTCGTGCCCCGGGCCGGGAGGATCCCACATGCCGCGAAGTGGCTGGGCTCGTGAGCTATGGCCGCTGAGCCTGCGCGTCCAGAGCCTGTGCTCCGCAACGGGAGAGGCCACAACAGTGAGAGGCCCGCGTACCGCGAAAAAAACAAAACAAAACAAAACAAAAACATGGATGAAGAAACCGATGCTCAGAGAAATAACTTGTTCATGTTTTCTATGCTTACAAGTATTTGACTGAAGATTCAAACGTACCTCCTCATCCGATATTTTGAAGCTCCATAATTAGACTTTCAAGGGCCTTCAAAAAATTTCCCAACCTAAATTCTTGCCTTATTCTCCAAGTATGCTAGTATTGCAGCCAAACTGCTTTACTCCTCACCCATTTGCTTTTATTGTTTTCTATCTATAGTTCATTAATTCTTCCCAAGAACCTAGAATGTCTGGCCATATCAACTCCCCTCCACCCACCTCCTATGCCTTATCTCACTGGCATTTTCCCAACCTACTGTCTTTCAAGATTTGGTTCACTTTCAAATATATTTTCTATCTATAGGTTTAAACTCTTCTTATATTTTTAATTGTTTTATTTATAGAATGAATATTTCCAAAACAAACCAGTGCTTTTGAAGGCAAATAGAATCAGCTACTTAGAATCATATACCAAACACCATTAACCATAACCAAGAAATGGAAGGATTATTTTAGGAATTCCAAAGTCCAGCAGAAGAGGGTAAATTAATTCTTGTTGTATATACACTGCGGTTCAGGGGGTGTTCTTATGACTTCCTAGGAATTCTTATGGTTTACAGTTTACAAAACATCTTCAGAAATTTCTAACTCCCCTGGTAACTGGGAGTTAGGCCAGGGAGATACCATCTAAGCATCAGATAAGAAAGCACCATGACTAAAAGTTAGGCAGCTGGCTTAACACCCCAGAGCCAGAAAGTAGAAGAGCCAGGACTTAAACTCAAACGTGCAGACATTTCTAATGTGTATTTTCAGATTCTTACTATGTGCAAAACATAGCCTTGGGCTAGAGAAGCTAGGAGACAAAAAAGTATACGGTGTGGTTTCAACCCTTAAAAAAAAGTCTTTTTTTAAAAAAAATTCAGTTTTATTGAAGTATAACCAACAAATAAAATGGTAAGACATTTAAAGTGTACATTGTGGTGATCTGATATACATTTACATTGTGAAAGGATTCTCCCACCTAGTTAATTAACATCTCTGTCACCAGACATATTTATAGTTTCTGCCCTGAAGGCTTAAATTTAGGAGGGGATAGATTCATTTATTCATTCAGGAGGTAAGCCCTTAACTGATAATTCAGGGGACTAGATAGATAAACGAGACAAATGTCCTGCCCCAGGGTGACATACTTACGCAAATATCACAGATGCTACACAGAATTAGGTCCATTACAAGGCACAATAGAGCACAAAATTGAGAGTAATCAATTCTGTCCCAATAGGGATACAGTAGAAAAGGGTTTATAGAGAAATTGACTCGGAAGTGGAGACTTTAAAGAGGAATGGGTGTTCTCCAGGAAAGCAGGATGAATGGAATTTGTGGCTGAAGGAATAACTGTAGAAGGACAGAAGGGTTCTGAGGAAATGCTTACCAGGTAGAGATAGGACAGAGTGCTCCAGCCTTTAAACTGAGTGAAGTTTATTCTGCCTGACGAAAGTATTTTTGAACAGAAAAGTGATGGTATTGTATATGCATTTTTAATACAAGGCAGAGAAAATAAGTACTATAATTAGAGGTACAAATAATGTCTAAAGGAGCTTGGTGATAGTCCTTTGAAATAAGAGTCTTCCTTCTATATGAATTTTTTAATTTAAAAATAGGTAGTAAGGGGACTTCCCTGGTGGCACAGTGGTTAAGAATCCGCCTGCCATGCAGGGGACACGGGTCCGAGCCCTGGTCGGGGAAGATCTCACATGCCACAGAGCAACTAAGCCCGTGCGCCACAGCTACTGAGCCTGCATGCCACAACTACTGAAGCCTGTGTGCCTAGAGCCCGTGCTCCGCAACAGGAGAAGCCACCGCAATGAGAAGCCTGCACACCGCAACGAAGAGTAGCCCCTGCTCGCCACAACTAGAGAAAGCCTGCGCGCAGCAATGAAGACCCAACGCAGCCATAAATAAATAAAATTTTAAAAAAAATAGGTAGCAGGTATAAATACAGGTAAACAATGAAAGGTCTCCTACTTGTCACCTACCTATCCACCACCCCCACCACTCATTACTAGCCCCAGTAAATTACTAGTTTTAGTTTCATTTGAATCCTTTCACAGTTTCTTTGTATCAAGAAAATCATATAGAAAATATGTTTTAAATGTATCTGCCTTTTTCAGTAAAGAGTATCCGTATGCTACACAGTTCTTCCCCTTGCTTTCCTCACTTAATACGTCTCACCTATCTTTCCATATCAGTCCTCTTAGAGTGTGTGTGTGTCCTCATGCTTTTTCTTTTCTTTCTTTCTTTTTTTCTTTTCTTTCTTTCTTTTTGTAGCTGCAGAATAGCCCATTACGTGACTGTTCCATAATTTATCTAACCAGTTCCCTGCCAATGGACACTTTGTTTTTCATTTTCTGCTATTCCCAACAATGCTACATGAAGTACCAGGTCAAATGTACATGCATTTGGAATTTTGAGGCCCAACTGCTATCATTAAGGGATTCTTATTTTTTCAATATTTTTATTCTCTAGAGTTGGAGCCCTTTTAGGGCAGGGACTATTTCTTTTCCATCTTTACTTCCTCGGCTCTAAAGGGAAAGTGCTTAATATATGAATTAATTCCCATATGAAGACACAGTTGGAAAGTAATGAAGGTCATGTCCCTTGAAAAGGAAATAATTGTTCGTGAGCTATAATCACCTCCTCTCATCCCCTTCCCAAAAATGATGGCAAAGAGGACGAGGTAAATGCTGGGTCCAGAGCGCTCTTACCACACCCTGAGAGCCAGAGATCACTTTCACCATAAATTTTAGAAAAGGCTATTTCTTACTAAATTCTAAAGCTCTGAAGTATTCATTTTACTACTTTGTCCTTTTTCTGAAGAAGAAAGAATACTTAAAAAGTCTTGTTTGTAATTAAAAAAAAATCTGATGAAAGTAGCAATGTTGCCATGAAAAGACATGGAGGGTCTTCAAAGGTATGTCACTAAGTGAAAGAAGCCAGTCTACATACTGGCATGTATACTCTACATACAAAGGCTACATACATACTGTATGATTCCAATTATGTGACATTCTGGAAAAGGCCAAACTAAGGAAGCAGTAAAGTGGTCAGTGGTTGCTGGGCTGGGGGTCAGGGAGAGGGAGAATAGTCAGAGTATAGAGGAATTTTAGGGCAGTGAAAATACTATGTATAATACAATAGTGGTGGATACACGTTATCCATTTGTCCAAACCCATAGAATGTACAACACCAAGAGTGACTGAATTGTCAACTCTGGACTCTGGGTGATTACCATGTATCAGTGTAGGTTCACTGATTATAACAAATGCACCACTCTGGTACGGGATGTTGTTAAGGGGAAGGCTATGCATGTGTGGGAGTAGGGGTTATATAGGAAATCTCTGTCTTTCCTCCTTAATTTTGTTGTGAACCTACAACAGCTCTAAAAAAAGTTTTAATTAAAAAAATTAGCAGTGTTAATTCTTCTAAAGACTATTTCATGTCCCTTTAACATTATTATTTTGGTTCAAATTAATTTTAAAGAACTTGCTTTAAAAGTTACTTTTAAGAATTTTCTATGTGAATATAGCCTCCAAGCAGTACCATCGACACAGGCCATGTGAACTGGCTTCCTCTCCTGTCCCCTGGAAGGACTGAGTCACAGAGGGTCCTAGTGACTCGTTCAGGTCACTGTTAGTCAGGGTCAGGCCTTGGAGTGGATGAGTATTTCTGACCACACCCATACAATCATAAATACTAGGATTTTTCAAAGCTTTTCTGGACAATTTTCATGTTTCTCTCTTCCAAATTTACCTGAAACCTTATATGTTCCTGGTAAGTGGTTCTAAAACAACTTGTTGGTATCAGGACACTTTTCTTTTAAAGACTAGAGGACTTCAAAAGACTAAAGGCAAATATAAGCTTTGCCAAGTTAGCTTTCCTTTACAGAAAATGCTTCAACACATAATACTATCCTGACACTGTTTTACCTACTCTTCTTTACCCATAATTTGTATGGTGCATATTATGTAAGAAAGTAAACAAATCCTAAAATCCTTAACTTCTGTCTCAATGAGTGTCGTTGAGTTCTTCTCTTCATGTCTTAAGCCAGCTCGGAAGGTGGCTGGGTTTCTCTCCGTACATTCACACATGCAACAGTTGCACTGCTTTTCACAAGTGATTTATTTCGCAACATCTTATAAAATAAACAGGCAGGACAGACATTATTTTCTATATCAAAATGGAGCTGAGGGCTTCCCTGGTGGCGCAGTGGTTGAGAGTTCGCCTGCCGATGCAGGGGACACGGGTTCGTGCCCTGGTCTGGGAAGATCCCACATGCCGTGGAGCGGCTGGGCCCGTGAGCCATGGCCACTGAGCCTGTGTGTCCAGAGCCTGTGGTCTGCAATGGGAGAGGCCACAACAGTGAGAGGTCCGCGTACCACAAAAAAAAAAAAAAAAATGGAGCTGAGAGCAACATGGACCTATTCATGTATCTTCCATTCATGCTCAGGAGGCAGACATTTTAATGGAAAAGCAGATGCAGATGTCTGCATACCCCTCCCCTGACAAGGTGGTTAGATTAGTCACAGCCACTCTAAGCCTCAGAGTCCTCAACAGTTAACTGAGGAGATGAAACCCTTACTTTATTTAGATTGATTTTCTCATGCATCATTATAACCTATAGTTTGATGGCTCATATTCAATATTCCTAAGAGTCTCCGAACAGATTGGCAACAGATTCAAACACAGTTGTAAAACGAATGGTTGAAAAAAATATATATATTAATGGGAGGAAAGAAAGGTAGAAACCATGAGATACAATGACAATAAAGCAATGGTGTATATAAGAGAGTTTCTTACTCGGGGTGCAGGATGACTTCAGGTGGTCCATGACCGCCTGATGTTATATGGAAAATTCTAAATGTATGCACCTGTGTGTATTTTTCTAAGAAGTTCATTCTTCGGGTCTTCAAAAGGGTCTGAAACCTTTCCTTCTCCCCCAAACTGAAGCTGAGGGTGGTTTTTCTCTGAATTCTTTAGTGAGCTGGCTAAACCTTGCTTTGTATCATGAAGACATTTCACGTATTGTTTATGTTTAAATTTGCATTCCTCAGCCCATTTAAAAGCTAGACTGAAAACTATTGAGAATTCATTCAAATGGCTTCTCTCAGAAGCATTCATTATGCTCTGTGTTCACTAATTTTTTCTACCTTAATTTATGCTGATTTTATATATATGATTAACATTCTCCGGACACCAAACTCCTAATTAAATATGCTGAAGTGATTTAGGATTTGAGATTATATTGCAATTATTTGTAGCCAACAGAATTAGTTATCATCTACAAGATTTGTCTAGCTGTTTCCATTGCTAATGAAAGGAGAGGGTCTCCCTCAACTTGGGCAGTTCTGCCTTAACTCTGGCTCTAACTGGTCAGAACCATAAGGTGACCTCAGGAACATCGGCCCTACTTGAGAAGCTTGCAAAGTCACCTCTGAGTTTTTGTTTTATTTTGCCTTCTAATACTCTTCCTGGCAGTCTTGATCCTTAGTGCTTTCTTGTTTTTTCTAGAATAATCTAGAAGTTTTAAAGCACCCTATTATTGACATTATTATATTAATTTTATAAGCATGTTTCAAAGTAAACAAATGTAGTGTTTTTAATAATAAAAATACTATATATTTAAATGTGAAATCTTTGGTAAGCCTTTGAAAATACTGTAGCTTAAAGATAATTTCCAGGGACTTCCCTGGTATTCCAGTGGTTGAGAATCCATCTTGCAATGCAGGGGATGCTTGTTCAATCCCTGGTTGGGGAACTAAGGTCCCACACGCAGCAGGGCAACTAAGCCTTTGTGCCGCAACTACTGAGCCCATGTGCTCTGCAGTCTGTGTGCCACAACTAGAGAGAAGCACACATACCACAACTAAGACCCCACGCAGCCAAAAAAATAATAAATAAATAAATATTTAAAATAAATAATTTTTTTTAAGAAAAAGATAATTTCCAGAATTGGGGGGGGGGGGAATGAGGAGACGGATACGAAGTGTTGATTATACAAGATGAATAAGTCCTAGAAATCTACTGTAGCGCTCTACTGTACAGCATAGAGCCTGTAGTTTACATACACACACACACACACACACACACACACACACACACACATACACACACACACACACACAGTAATAACAGAGGGCAGGAGGAAACCTCTGGAGGTGATGGATGGGTTTATGGCATAGATTGTGGTGATTTCCCAGGTGTATTCCTATCTCTAAACTCATCAGGTTGTATACGTTAAATATATACAGCTTTTTGCATGTCAATCATACCTCATAAAGTGGTTAAAAGAAAGAGATCATTTCCATTTGTAGAGTGCTTCACAGTTCTTAACACATTCTCTCATGTCCTGCCTTATTTATTTCTCCAAACAACTCAGCAAAGCAGGCGTTACCAACAAGTTTTACAAATAAGGAATCAGGCTCAGAGGCTTTCAGCCCCAAGTCACCTACCTATTCTTGGCAGAGGTCGAAGTCAGGACTTTTGAATCTAGGATGGCCTCACCACATACCATGCCTCTTGATTTTTTTCTTAAGCTCCATTAAAGACAAACCTCAAATATGCATACTCTCGTGTTAATAGATACTGGTAAGTAGAATAGAATAAAATTCTCTAGACCAAGGTTTAGGGTATTATTATTATTTTTTTTGGCCATGGATCCCTGGACAGTTTGGTGATATCCTTCTCCAGATAATATTTATAAATATGTAGAACGAGGGACTTCCCTGGTGACGCAGTGGCTGGGAATCTGCCTGCCAATGTAGGTGACACGGGTTTGAGCCCTGGTCCGGGAAGATCCCACATGCCGTGGAGCAACTAAGCCCGTGAGCCACAACTACTGAGCCCACATGCCACAACTACTGAAGCCCACGTGCCTAGAGCCAGGGCTCCGCAACAAGAGAAGCCACCGCAATAAAAAGCCCACTCACAGCAACGAAGAGTAACCCCCGCTCGCTGCAGCTAGAGAAAGCCTACATGCAGCAACGAAGACCCAAGGCAGCCAAAAATAAATAAATAAATAAATATGTAGAACGAAAATACATAGTATTACAAAGGAAACCAAATATTTTAAAATATAGCTATTAAGATATTTTAAAATGTGCAATAACATGATTCTTTATTAAGATATTAAATATCAAGGATGAGTGCAATATCTAGTATAATTTTGAAATAGTGAAAACATAAATGATATCTCAATGTATCTGTAAGAACTGTATGAGGATATGAAAACACTGAATTTCTGTTTGTGACAAAGTACTAACCGCCGTGATTTGTTGCCTACATTCATAATGAAAGGAAATGCTACATTTTACTTAGAGAATACTGAAAATAGAGGTGTAATATTTTTTCCTCGTCCAAGTTCATTGACCCCTGAAGTCTGGACCCTGGGCCTAAGAACCCGCCCTGGACTCCCAGGCCCCTGGTCCATGCTTCCAGTGGGCAGCATCAATCCCTTTTTTCCTTTTTAAACGGCGAGAAGAGCGGCGCTTACCTTCCAGGGTCTCACACTGGACCAGGTTGATGTAGTCCCGCTGGGTCAGGAGGCCGGCTTTGCATCCTCGGACCAGGCCCTCCAGGTAGCCATGGTCCGCGTTGAAGTACAGCTCGGCGCCCTCAAGCATGGGGGAAGCGGTCGCGGCCGGGAGAGGCTGAAAACAGCTCTGCGTCCCTGGCAGACCCCGAGGACGTGCACCAGTCTGGAAAGAGTGCTAGCAGTTCTCCGGAGTTACCGGGAAGCGATCTCTCAGCTGATAGTCGGGGTTTCGTGACTAGTTTCCTCCGCTTTCAGTGGCTTTCAACATCGCCTGCCCAGCCCTGTTTTTACATCAACAGTGAATCAGCTAGATAACCCGAGTGCACCCGGGAGCAAACCCTTGCTGGGAGAGGAGGGTCGTGAGAAGGCGGGGGGCAGGGCTCTTTCCCTGCGAGAGCAAATGGCCCCTTCCCCGCTTTGCTATTGGAACCCTTGCTACAGCAGAATGTTGTGTAAACATTCCTTCCCCATCTGAGCTTCTGAGCTTTCAATTGTAAATTACATTTGTCCTAAGTGTCCTGAGGACTATCAATAAGAAGAAAGAGAGGACTTCTTTTTTTTTAATTAACTTATATGTAAATAGAGCAAACGTGAGCAGGCAGTTTGGAGAACCCTGAGAAGCTAATTCATCAGCACCGTGTTTGTAAAACCAGTGACTAGTAATGCCTTAACCTGGTCAAAGGTTCGTAGCTGCTTCCCTCCCTGCCCCCCAGTCGTTAGAGGCAGAGACCAGAAAACAATCCTGGGAGCTGATACACAGTGTTGTGATTCTTAATAATAAGCCACTACCTTTGCAAAATCTGACCCTTTACAAGGCGCTCGTCATTTTCTTTTTCCCATTTGGATCTCAGGATACTCAGACGAGTATCTGGACTGATAGTATTATTACTCAAATCACAAATAAGGAACCAGCTCTCAGAAGTCGGGAGGCAGCTCAAAATGCACAGCTTAATTAAGCCAGGACGTAATTGTGGTTTCATGCTCCCAAAAGGAATGCTTGTTCTCCCTTACACTTAGCTCTAAAATTGTATCAAATATCCTGAACACTATTTTACATATGTAGTATTTCACTTTCATACATATTGTGTCAAATTCTTAATTGAAGTTAAGGTGCCAGAAATTCTCCAGTCTCTTCTCAGTATTTCCAAGACTGTGAGCCATGTGGCAGAGCACTTCTCCCGGGTTCCCTTACCCTGCTACTCTCCGCCCAGGTGCCTCTTCCCAATAAAATCTTTTGCTTTGTCAGTACGTGTGTCTCCTCGGACAATCCATTTCCGAGTATTAGACAAGAGCTCACTTTCTGGCCCTGGAAGGGGCCCGTCCCCCTTCCTGTTACAGTTACATTGTGAATTGCAAAAAATTTGAAGAAATAGTCTTTCAGTATTCAAAAAACTGTTTTATTCAGCAAAGAAGCCACACACATTACATATGACTTCATTGTTTCATTTTTGTCCTACTCATTAATGTAAATAAAAATATCAACCAACAGTCACTGGAACTATACTTGTTTGTCAATTGCAACCATAGGTTGGCTACAGATTCTAGAGTTGAACAAAGATAAATGAAAGCATACTGTGAAAATCAATGAAATATATGGGATTTGTAAGAAAGAGTATTATTTTATTGTTATTTGTAAATTGGGTAATATGCATCCTTTATATCATAAAATTTATGATAAACATATATACATATTTTGGGGAGAGAGCCAGTTGTTAAATATTTAGAGCACAACACAGTCTTCATAGTTTTGCTGAGAACTAGCCCTGAATGTCCACATGCTCAAAAAAGAATGGATTTTGTGTGAGTGTGTGCGAAAAACTTCAGTTTGCCATGTTTTATATTTATAAGCAGACAAGTTCCAATGTTTCTTTAAAATGATAGACATCTACTTTCTCCACTATTATGAAATTAGTGGATGAAGCAGGCAAAGTATTTCCTTTTCTTCACATTACTCTTCTAACCTAGCAAAAGCAAAAATGTCTCATTCCTGCTGCAGGTACCTATCAAAAATGAGATCAAACTCATGGGATATGAGAAGAAACGCAGCACAGTGACAATAATCTGGAGCTTCTTTGTAAATGAGTCCTTCTTGTGAAAATGTAATAAAAATGTTCATTTCAGTGTTTAAACTACCAATGATGTTTAGGAGAGTGGGCTTTGGAGTGCGACAGAGTATGAGTTTAAATGACTTCCTCTCTCTGAGTGCCAGTGTTTTCATGTGTAAAATGAAGATAATAACACTCACCTCAGTTTGTTGTAAATATTAAATGAGATACAATCCTTAATATGCTTAGCAGGTGTGGGCTTGTGTGCTAAGAAGCTACTGCAATGGCTTCCCTTCTTCCTCCTGTTACTACAAACTGTAATCCTAATTCTTTAACTACACGGAGTTCCTGAAAGCCAGGAAGAGTATCTTATCATCTTTCTGTCTCTCAAGTGCCTAGTAGCATGCCTTGAGGGCGGGCAGAGACTCAAATAGCTGTTTGCTGGATAAAATTGCTCTTACAGAGTCTTTAGTTCCACGTTTCTCTAGGAAACACTATATTTGGTAATTGTATCCAAAGAATGAAGGTATTGTGGTTTTGTAGCATGCTATACAAATATATGTATATGTGTATGTATGCTTATCTATGTAGAATATTTAGGACTTATTACAAATTTCTGTCAATTTTAAGAGCTCCCAAGAGTCATTAGCTTCGTAGCCATTCCCAGCCAAACAGTCCCTCGGAGTGTCTTTAGAGGCAGTGTTGTGTAGGATACAGTGCTGTGTAGGCCCTCTACACAGTGTTGTGTAGGCCCCCTGGAGTGGGCCCAGGATGCCATACTCAGTGACAAAGTCAAAGGCCAAGTCAAAGTCCTTTTCTAAAGCTATCAGCACTTCAAACAAATAAACTTTAAACCCTTTTATTATGGGACATTTCAAGCATATATAAATGGAAACAATACTTTATAATTAACCCCCATGTATCCATCACCCTGCTTCAATAATTATTCACTCACGGCCAGTCTTAGTTCAGCTTTACCAGGGATCACGAAGGTTTTTCCCCATAGGGCCAAATAGTAAATATTTTAGCCTTTGTGGACCATACAGTCTCTGTTGCGACTACTCAACTCTGCCTTTGTAGCAAGAAAGCAGTCATAGATCACATAAACAAATGAGCCTGACTGTATTCCAATAAAATTTTATTTACCAAAAACATTGGATTTCCCTGGTAGTCCAGTGGTTAAGAATCCGCCTTCCAATGTAGGGGACATGGGTTCGATCCCTGGTTGGGAAACTAAGGTCCCACATGCTGTGGGGCAACTAAGACCACGCACTCTGGAGCCCTCCCGCCAAAACTAGAGAGAAGCCCACGTGCCGCAACTAAGACCCGATCAGCCAAATAAATAAATAAATATTTAAACAAACAAACAAAACAGGTGGTGGGCCAGATTTGGTCTGGGCCATCGTTTTTGGCCCTGCTCTATAACATTGCCTACTTCCTCCCTATCCTTAATTATTTACAAGTAAATCCAAGATATCATTTTTTATCTATAAATATTTCAGTTATCTCTAAAAGATAAAAATCCTTTAACAATAATATAATATTGTTACATATACTGTATTATATATTATAATATAATCATGACTCCATTGTACTTGAAGTTATTCCTTAATATTATTTTTTTATTTTTATTTATTATTATTTTTTTTTTGCGGTACGTGGGCCTCTCACTGTTGTGGCCTCTCCCGTTGCGGAGCACAGGCTCTGGAGGCGCAGGCTCAGCGGCCATGGCTCACGGGCCCAGCCGCTCCACGGCATGTGGGATCTTCCCAGACCAGGGCACAAACCCGTGTCCCCTGCATCAGCAGGCTGACTCTCAATCACTGCACCACCAGGGAAGCCCTATTCCTTAATATTAAATATCCAGTTAATGTTCAAATTTTCTCAGCATAATTTTTTTTACACTTGGCTTGTTGGAATGAGGAGACATTATAATTGGGTTACATGCCTCTTAACTTTCTTTTAGGTACGCCTTCCCTCCCTCTAGCCCTGCTTTTTGTTTAAGACACTTGGTCTCAGGTTCTGGAGAGTTTTTCACAGTTTGGAATTTGCTGATTACATTCTGAGGTGTCACTGAACTTGTTGGTCTATCTCCTGTTATTCCTATAAGTTGGTAGTTAAATCTGGCCACTAGATCCCTTTCATGTTAGATTTTTTTGCAAGAACACTTAACAGCAGTCTTGAATGCTTCCATCAGGATGCATGTAACGTATCTCTTTTTTTTTTTTATGTCAGATGCCATTTATGATTACCACTTAGGTCCACTGTTTCATTCAGTCACAAAATGATTATATTTTAGTTTATCATTCCTTCTTCATTTATTAGCTGGAGAACTATATAAAAAGAGACTTTTCAACAACTGTTGGTTACCCTAGTTTACATTTCATATAAGAAAGCAGGATAAAGGCTCAACTCGTTCCATTTACTTACTAGTTTTCCAAATGACAAGTTGGCTCTTAGCATCCTCCAAAAGTGACCAATAAGGGTTGTTTTTCAAAATAAAAAATATTATTATTAACATATGGATTTAAGCATAGTCATCCTGTTTTCTGATATAACCCCAGTAGTCTGACAAATTCCTTGCTTTCTGTAGACAGGCTGTTCCCTACTCATTTTGTTCAATTTTTACCCTGACCTGGAATTGGCTATTTCTCCAAGGAGCTCTGGTTTAACATTGTAGTTCTTAATGAGATTTCGCAGAAAGGCAAAGTCTCCGCACTGGAGTGGGCAGTTCAATTAGTGGTCTGATAGCCCCGCGCTGCTCACTGGAAGCTAAGGTCAGTACATGAAGGTGGCTGATTTCTAAGAGCACATGTGCCCAGTAGAAACAGTGCCTTTGTAGATGGGTTTGTGGTTACCTCTCCTTAACTGTTTTCTCCAGTACTTAAGTTTTCTGGTTAGAACATATCAAAACAGAACAAACCTCCCATATCAGTCCAAAAAAACACATCATGCTGAAAAATTGAGTTTTAAAGCCACATGAACTTAAATTCCGTGTACGTTCTTCAAGTGATTAAAGTGGGCTACAGTGAGAAAACCCAGAAAGCATGTGACTGAATTCAGGACAAGAACACTGCAGGCAAAGCAAGACTGCTCCCTTGACATTGATTCGAAACAGCTATCACATTGCTCAGCCAGAGTGTGTGTACTCCCGGTTAACTCCTTTCTTATAAGCCAGAGTGTTTGCCAACTGTCATCAGCATCACTGACTTTCTGGGCCACTTCAGCATGAAGGATCTCTCGTCTGAGGTTAAAAGTGGGACCATTTATGCTTTGTTGGTTTTGGATAATTTAAAGTTTTAAGGGTGTTTTAATATTTTCTTCTTGCTAAAGAGAATACTAAAAGTACTTCACATGTTGGCTGGTGATGAAATCTGTTTTGTCAGGGATTTGTAATGTGCTGTTTGCCTTAATGATTCAGTTTTTATACTTTATCAAAATTATATTTTTGCTTTTATATGTTAATTAAGGCTGGACCTGATACAGTATGTGTCTTCCTTCATAATAGCTTATTGTTCTTCAGTGACCCTATTTAATTTCTTACCACAAAATCTGTTCTAGGGCAAAAAATTTAATCTGATTAGAAAAGTACAAAAAACAATCATCACTCATAATACTTAGATAAAATATTTATGTAAGTATAACTCTAAAGCAAAGGTAAAAAGTTCAAAACCCTGGGCTTCCCTGGTGGTGCAGTGGTTGAGAATCTGCCTGCTAATGCAGGGGACACGGGTTCGAGCCCTGGTCTGGGAGGATCCCACAGGCCGCCGAGCAACTAGGCCCGTGAGCCACAACTACTGAGCCTACGGATCTGGAGCCTGTGCTCTGCAACAAGAGAGGCCGCGATAGTGAGAGGCCCGCGCACCGCGATGAAGAGTGGCCCCTGCTTGCCACAACTAGAGAAAGTCCTCACACAGAAACGAAGACACAACACAGCAAAAAAATAAATTAATTAATAAACTCCTGGGGCTTCCCTGGTGGTGCAGTGGTTGAGAGTCTGCCTGCCAATGCAGGGGACACGGGTTCGTGCCCCGGTCCGGGAAGATCCCACATGCCGCGGAGCGGCTGGGCCCGTGAGCCATGGCCGCTGAGCCTGCGCGTCCAGAGCCTGTGCTCCGCAACGGGAGAGGCCACAACAGTGAGAGGCCCGCGTGCCGCAATTAAAAAAAGACCAAAAAACCCCTTCTACCCACAACATCAAAAAAAAAAAAAAAAAAGGTCAAAATCCTGTTTATTTAAAAAGATTAGGGGCAGTAATTTACTTTAATCCAAATTCTATATTCTGGCTTGCAGAGAAACGAATATCTACCTGAGAAAGATGATTATTTTCCCTCATATTTTGTTTAGTCTTTATCGTTTTCTGCTCTGCTTACCAGGGCAATGCATACTTTTTGCAAAAATGTTAACTATTACAGCAATGCATGATATGAAAGTCCCTCTAAAACCACTCTGAAGAGATAACCACTAACAATAGTTTGGGGAACATTGAAAGAATGTTATTTAAACTCCAAGATATTTGCTGCTCATGGTGCCAGGATTAATTTTTCAAAGGGTCATTTTGGTTTTGAACCACAAGGGGTCATCATAACATTACAGCAAGCACCTTTTCACTTAATTTACCCGGCAAAGAACAATTCAACAGAGTAAATCTGAAGGCTTTATTCAACAATTCATGAACAAGGAAGCATCCCATCTGGTAACTACAAGAGCACTCCCAGGAGTGGTACAGGCAGAAGGTTTTTATAGAAAGAAGGGTGGGGAGAGGAAGTCATTAGTAAAAGAAAAGAAAGGATTATTTTGGGCCAGGACAACTTATTTTTGGAGGGAAGAGACCCAGAGGGTTTTATCATGCAGCATGCGTCTTCTTCCTTTGGGATGGGGGGTGGGGGTGGGGTGGGGAGAAGGCCAACATGCTGACTAGAAAATTCCAACTGCGTGATTAAGATTACATTTCTGAGGCAGGTTGAAACTGCAGTTAGGTTAGCTATGAAATCTAGGTGGTATCATGGGCTTTAGCAAAAGTGGTGCTGTTTGGGGCCTGTGGTTTTTCTCTTTAACATACATTACCTATAAACTTTTCATTTAAAAAACTCGCACTGCAGCTTCCACAAGTGACTTCCTGTTGTATATGTTAGATGTTTTTGGACATCTCATTAAGTGCCAAGGTATTCTCCTACTTCCTCTCTCTTGAAGGCTCACCAAACCATCACTGGTCTTCACCATAATGCAAGCCCTTCTTTTCTTCCTCCTAAATAGCAATTTTTTAAAAATGTTTTCATCTGTTATTTCACAGTCTGGTTCCATTTACCCTACATGTTCACTGCAACTTTTCTTGTTTTAAGGGCCTGTAAACAAAAAGAACAGAGTGTCTGTTGTTTATCATCCAGTTACACAAAGGGATAGGTTGCACTGCAGTTACCCACCGACTCTATGCCCTGAATTTGCAGTCACCCACTGACTGTACGCCCTGAATTCAGGGAATTCAGGATGGCAAAAACAGGATGAAGCATTCTGTGTTTAGGATTACCGTCCCTAGATGGTTAAGATGCATATCTAAGGAAGAATTTCAGTGACTCCAGATTCTTGCACCTTCCCATACATAGAAAAGCGCTAAACTCATTGACGTGAGATGTCTGCTTCTGTGATTAGCAATAATTTCTTACCAACATGTAAGCATGACTACATGTATTCCCCAGCCCCAAATTCATATTTATACTGGCTCTTCCCCTACCTCTTCAGAGCAGTACCTCAGAGCTATCTGAGAGGCTGTCTCCAGGCTATAGTCCTCAATAAGGTTCCCAAATAAAATAAAATTGAGCTTTCTCCGCTGCTGCCCTTCGCACAGCTTCCCGCTGGACTCGGCAGTTCGTTGAACTGCACACGAACTTGCCCGCCGGCCGCGTGCCCGCGGGCCCGGAGAAGCGGCTGTGCGCGGCCACTGCTGCCACCCTGGGCAAGCCTGAGGACGTGAGCATGGGCCGGGGAGCACGGGGTGGGAGGAGGTTGACTGACCTGGGTCGGAATCTGTCCCCGCCCCGGCTTCCCAACCGTGAGCCCAACCCTTCCGCGCCCGCCCGCCCCGCCGCCCGCCGAGTCTGACCTCCAGCTCTCTGTGACCCCGCGGCCCCACATCCGTTCCGTGTCGCCTTGCCCAGTCAGGACCCCGACGTGACCTCCAGTAACCCCGGCCGGTGCCCCCAGCTTTAATCCCTTGGGGCCCGCGCATCTCCACCCCGCGCTCCCGCACTCCACGCGCCCCGGTCCTCAGCTCGATCCCGGCCTACGCCGGCTTCAGGTTAAGCTTTCGTGTCCCTGCAGCGCGTGAACTTGACGGTGCGGTCTGGCCTGGCCACAGCGGTGAACGACTTGGCGGATCCCGGCGCGCAGCTGCTGGTCTCCTCCATCGGTGTGATGGGCACACCGCCTCTTCGAGTTCCTTACCAAGGAGCTGGAGCTGGCCCAGGACTGGTGCTTAGGGGCAGGGAGAGGACCCTCTTGGGACTGCTGCGCGGCCGGGAGCAGGGATCCCACCTCAGGCCCCTCCTAAGTTTGGGGAAAAAATAAATTTCTCACCCTGTGCAAGAAGGATCTGGTGCCCCAGGGCCCATTGACCCCTTGCCCCCCCACCCTCCGTGGTGCAGCCACTTTCAGAGTGGTGGTGGAATTGAATGAATTCCTGGCTCTGCAGTGGTTCCTGTGACACCTGGGTAAGGTGTGGCCTCTTGGACCTCAGTGTTTCCATCTGTGAAGTGGGAAGGCTGTCTTTAACCACTCCCTGGGGGCACTGCATGGGATGGCACTATACCGTACTTGCCCTGGCACCTGGCAGGGTGGGATGTTGTTACCCTGACAAAACCAAAGCCAGTTATCATCTGCCTTCAGACTTCTCCACATCTTAGGAAAACAGGAGTAATTTTCTAGAACTTCTCCAAGCAGGTCAGGAGGAATTTTGGGTATGTTCTGAGGCTGGGACTTTTGGGTCCCATGTAAGGTTCCCAGGAGGGCCACGGAGTAGTGGAAAGAGCATTGGACTGAATGTCTGGAGACCTGGGTTCTGGGTCCCGAGCAGCTGGGGGATCCAGACAAACCCGGAAATGAACCATCTCTGGTTTGTACCCTTCTCTTCTGTGAATAGAGAGGCATGGATTAAATGATTCCCAAGAAGCCCCTACGGCTCCCAAACCTAGGATTCTGTGGCAAGGTTAACATTTCTTCCCGGGTGAAAAATATTCCTGAGCCAAGTCCATGCCTACGAAGTACTAAGTGCATGAGAAGCTTGAAAGAACCTTCCAGAATGGAGCCTTCATTGGCCCAGAAAGGCTGGTGAAGAATGGTCACTTCCGGGGCGGGAGAGGGCTCAGACCTGGTCCTCAAGCTGGGGAGCGATAATAATTCTAACAATGATAAGTAATGCGTAATTTACCACATGCCAGATACTCGATAGGTAACTCACATGCATGATTCCATTTGATCCTTAGAAGTTTTGTCCCCGTGTCCACACCCCTCATGCGGACATGCCATCCCCATGAGGTAGATACCTCCATTATGCCTATTTACAGATGGGAAAACTGAGGTTGTCACATATACCTCCTTGGCCCCAGGTTATCCCAAGTATCCTGTTTCTTCACAAATAACTTCCTGTCACTTCTGTGAGAGAGGCACACTCACTCCACAGATATTATGGGGGTGGGGGTGGGGGTGGGAGTCACCCTGTGCTTGGCCTTCTTAAGCCAGGCTTTGCGAAAACAGGTGGCTGGAGCACTGCACATGTCCCCAGGGGGCCTGCGGTTTGGAAGAGAGAGGGTTCCCCTGTGAGCCCACAGACGGCATACAGTGACCATGGAGGCTGCCGTGTTGAGAGTCTGTCCTGGGAGGGTGATGATGATGTGCAGTCACCATCCCATCCCTGACATGCCCACTGCCCTGTTGGGGGTTGTTGGGAGAGCATTAATGGGGTGAGGCAGGCTTGCAAAATGCCTGGGGGCTAAGGCAGGCTGGCCTGGGAGCCCATGGTGGGTGTGCATGTCTCCGGGTCTTGGAATGTGAGGCATTAACCCAGGAGCTGATGACATCTTTTTCTCTGTCCCCTGAAGGATCATTATCTGCTTTCTTCCCCTGGATCCCAGGCAGATTGGCAAGAATGGGACAGTTGTGACTTTTTTGTGATTGGCATGGAGGGTGTCCAAGGCATCTGTGAGCTGGCAGCCCCTTCCAGAGAGGTCTCCTGGCAGAGTGAGGGCCTGGTGGATACCAGCTTCTGGCACCCCCATGTGCAGACATGCCTGTGACCTGTCAGTTCTCTTCCCCATCCTCATGGCAAATAAACGAAGAGAGCTTTGTCTCTCAAACATGAAAAACTAAAAAATAAAATAAAATAAACCTGAAACTTAGTGCTCTTAAGCTGTGTGTGTGTGTGTGTGTGTGTGTGTGTGTGTGTGTGTGTTTCCTTTTCAGTCGACAGTTTCATAAGAGATGTTCTGTGGGGGTAAAGAAAAGCTCTGTGAAAAAACAGGTTAGATAGTACATCCCACCCTGGACAAAGTGCATGTTAACATACTGAAGTCGCTGGGCGGTCCTTTGGTGATCAGAGCCACTTAACTTTAAAACAGCATTTTCCAAACAATTGATTGGACAAAGACTCCCTTCGTTTGGGCAATTAATGTCTTTAACAACCTGAAGAAGTAGTATTCTTTGGAATAGTATTTGAGAAATTCTGATTTATAACATTAATTTTAAAAAGCTATAAAACTCGTATATCATACTATTGTATAAATATTCACGTTTCACTTGAAGAAATTATATATTTTTGAATTCACATGTATTTTATAATGTAATAACCTTACAATGTTTTCTTCTGCCCTCCAAATGTTTCTCATTTTTATTTTTTTCTGTCTATTTATTTATTCATTTTCGGCTGCATTAGGTCTTCGTTGCTTCACCAGGCTTTCTCTAGTTGTGGCTTTCTCTACTCTTCATTGCAGTGCGCGGGCTTCTCACTGCGGTGGTTTCTCTTGGAGCACGGGCTTTAAGCGTGCAGGCTTCAGTAGCTGTGGCACCGGGCTCAGTAGTTGTGGCTCATGGGCTCTAGAGAACAGGCTCAGGAGTTGTAGTGCACGGGCTTAGTTCCTTGGCGGCATGTGGGGTCTTCCCGGACCTGGGCTCGAACCCGTGTCCCCTACATTGGCAGGCGATTCTTAACCACTGCACCACCAGGGAAGCCCTATTTTTTTCTATCTTGATGGCAGAGATCCCAGGACCTGTCTTGCTACAGCAGTAAGCTTGTGTGGTAATTACATGAACTAATGATGGAAAATTCACCAGTGGGAATAATAAATGGCATTGTTATGCTGAGAATACTGTTTCTATTAGAAAATATGAACTAAGAAAAATGAATTGTTAGGTAGAAAGGTGATTTTACATTATTATAGAGGTCATTATTATACATTATATTTACATTATTAAAGATGTCACAGAAGAAAGATTTGTAATCAGAGAGAGTTTTATACAAACAAACCTTATAGTCTTAGAATAGGAAGGGATATTATCAGAGATAATTTGATAGAATGTCATACCAACTGAAGAAATAAGGAGGAATTCGTGGCTTTTTGTGTCTAATCATTAAAGAATCTGAAAAAGAAATTTCTTGATTTAAGAGTTCTCCAAATGCTACATATAATAGAATTGTAAAACATATTGAAAATTATAAAGAACTTAGGAACATCAAAAACAGCCTTCTTACCTCAAAGAAAGGGAGACCCAACTTCAAAAAGTTAAGTAATTTTTTTTAAAAACAGAAGTTACAAATCAGTAATTGCAGATCTGGAGATAAAACAAAGATATTCTGACTCTAGGTTTATGATTAATTCTACTATTTAAAAAGTGATTTATAAACTATTCATAGTTTTATACAAATATGAGGTTATTACTGGAGTGACCTTAGAGCTGTATTCTGAAATGGGATTATTCTTTAGGAGGGAAATACCTGTACTTCTCCATTTCAACCACTAGATAGCAGGCTACTGAATAAAACACAATATGGGATTTCATAGGTCTAGAGTGGTAAATAGGGTCAATGAGAAGAATGGGAAATTGCAAAGTCACAAAAGACAGGAAGTTATAAAGATTTGGATGAGTTGGTATTTACTTGAGGAGAATGAGGCCGAAACTTTCCCCTACTTCTAACACAGTGAGAGCCAGGTCTAATGACTCTTGAACCCTGAGATATAATTTGCTTTGATGATCTCAAATGGGTAGAAAATGAGAAACTGTTCAATCAAAAGTACAAAGGCTGGGCTTCCCTGGTGGTGCAGTGGTTGAGAGTCCGCCTGCCGATGCAGGGTATAGGGTTCGTGCCCCCTTCCGGGAAGATCCCACATGCCGTGGAGCGGCTAGGCCTGTGAGCCATGGCCGCTGAGCCTGAGCATCCGGAGCCTGTGCTCCGCAACGGGGAGAGGCCACAACAGTGAGAGGCCTGCGTACTGCAAAAAAAAAAAAAAACAGAGGCTGATTACACAGTGCATTTCAACATCACAGTGTATCCAAAGTAGGAGTCCTGTGTGAGTTCGATGCAAAAGGCAGAAACAATAAAGGAAAAAATTAAAAGACTTCTCTCAAATATTTAAAATATCTGTGTTGAAGGGGATGGTGGTGGCTCATCCCATGTCCACCACACAGTGGGACTGAATATTCAATAACAAAAGAATATTTAATTAAATTGTGGAATATCTACACGATGGAATGCTGGTTAGCCACTTAAAATCATCTTTTAGATATTTTTTTTTGACACGGGAAATAAGGATACTGATCGGTGGAAAAAAATTACATTGAATTATATATACCATGATATTTTTAGGAAATAACAATATACAAATATGAAAATAAAGGTATTTTATATACGTCCATAAATTAAAGTTATTATTAACAGTCAACTTTCTTTTTGTGTTTTCAAAAAGGTTGTGCTAATCACGTATTACCTCTGAAATTGGAAAACAACAAAACTAAACATTAACAGAAGGGTTGGTAAAACACCTCCTTTGCCATAATCAGTACCTGATGCTCCCCTGCTGTCCACTGTCCAAGCCATTCAGAGCTTGCCCAGCGCTCTCGCTCCCTCTCTCTCTCTCTCTCTCCCCTTCTCCTGGTGCTGGCTACCTCATATCTGTTTTCCCTGGAGATGATGACACTTGGGTGGGTCTATGAATTTACTGTTTAGGTGCCCAGTTTTGCCATTTATGAGCAATAGCACTGAATATGGTTATGATTCTTTGATTTAAATTTTAATGACTTTTACATTTGAATGTCTAAAACAATATTTTCAAATTGTGGTTTACAGACCACTTTACACTGGTTTGTTAAAAATGCACTTCTTGGTCTTTTTCCCAGGCTCAATGAATCTAAAATTTTGGGAATACTGTTCTGGAATTTACATTTTTAACTAGCTCCCTGAGTTTGCCTTTTTGTGTTTTTAATTAACGTTTATTTATTTATTTAATTTTGGCTGAGTTGGGTCTTTGTTGCTGCGCGCGGGCTTTCTCTAGTTGCGGCGAGCAGCGTCTACCCCTCATTGCGGTGCGCGGGCTTCTCATTGCGGTGGCTTCTTTAACTGCGGAGCATGGGCTCTAGGCACACGGGCTTCAGTAGTTGTGGCTCGCGGGCTCTAGAGCTCAGGCTCAGTAGTTATGGCACGCGGGCCCAGTTGCTCCGCGGCATGGCATGCGGGATCTTCCCGGACTAGGGCTCGAACCCGTGTCCCCTGCATTGGCAGGCGGGTTCTTAACCACTGCACCACCAGGGAAGTCCCGTGAGTTATTTTTATGCACATTATAGTTTGAGAACCTTTGGTAATGGCTGAGATCAAGCATGAGAAAAATGAGATAAAAATATCAAACTAGTGAACGCACTTAAAGTCTGAATATAAAAAAAAAAATAAAGTCTGAATATTTATCAAACTCCACATCTGAGCTATTTTTCCAGCAGATGCTTATATATTCAATATTTTTAAAGGCACAAACATATAGGGACAAACTAATAACAATAATTTTAATAATCTAAGCACTCCCCCACCACCCACCAAAAATTTACTACTTCATGAAAGCACCCAGTATGTATGTGGCAATTGAAGTGAATAAACCAAGAAGCAATGTCTTAAAAAATAAAATGAAACAAAACAGCATTTCAGAAATAAAGCTTCACATAATGGAGGAATAAATCTGGATTTAAACATTCTCTGCTATTCCTGACGCCAAATGGCACCTGACAAATTTGGACACCAGAGGAGTTGATGACAGGGTGAAGAGATTAAGTCTTGAAAGCTTTCACAGCTGGCTTTTCAGCTTGACCATGGGCTCCTCTTGGGCACAGGGCTGTGTCCCACATTCTGAGACTAACATGTGGAAGGAAACTGTGACCTCCAATTTCAATCCATAGCAGGTTTCTCCAAAATGTTGGAGAGAGAAAATTGGTCACAGACTAACAGTCAGAGAGAAAAGCATTGCAAGGATGCAGTTGATGGTGTCCTAGGAAGAGAAAGCTATTTCCCTGGAGAGAAAGGCTTGTATGGGAACAACAGATATAAGAGAAGTATCAGGTTGTGGAAATGCCCCGAAACCACAAGTCAATCAAAAACCAAGGTTCTTTTCTCTGTTAACTTTTTTTTATAGAGTCTTGCTTGAATTAAACATGGCAGCATGGAAATCCAGGGCATGTTTCAGTAAATTGTAAAAAATGTTGATTTATTTAGGTTAGAAATCAGTCTCTAAGCAACTGGTTTTTGAAATGTTTATGAAAACTGTGCAAATATTTTGGGAATAAAAGTTTTGATTTTTGTTTGTTAAAATGCTCATTTAAAAAGAGTTCATCTAAGTATTCAACTATGGTTTTCTTTTCATAACAATTGTCTTGATACTTGGTTATCTGTGGCAGTCATGAGAATTGCACCTTGAGAACCTCCTACTAGAGGAAGCTGACTTACTGAGGGACAGCCAACTGTGCATTTTCGCAGAGGTAACCTCTCTGATGCCCAAGTGTGGTGGGCATACTCAGACCTATTATTGAGAGACAGGGGATGCTTCTCAGCTCACTTTGTTAAAGTTTGAAAGCTATTAAATTCAGGGGAGATTTGTTATAAAACAAGAGATAACTAATACAACCCCTTAAAGCCATTTACTTTAGTTAGTTTTTAGTGTACTATGTAGTTATTATATATAATATATTACAATAATGATATTTATTGGGCATTTATAATGTTCCAAGTACTGTTCTAATTGCTTTACATGAATGGAGTTATTCACAGCAACCCTATGACATTTGTGTTATTATTATTTCAAATTCATAGATAAGAAAGCTGGAGTGATGGAGAGGCTAGGTAACTTTCCTAAGGTCACAGCACTGGTAAGTGGTGTTAACGGGACTTGAACTTGGAAGTCTACTTTCAGAGCCAAGCTCTCCTGAGGTGACAGTCAAGCTGTCACCTGGGGCTGTAGTCATCTCGAGGCTCAGCTAGTGGTGGAGAATCTGTTCCCAAGTTCAGTCACATAGTTGTCAGCAAGTCTCTGTTCTTGCTGTTTGATTTTTGGCAGGAGGCTTCCTTCCGCACCATGGGAACTTATCTCATTAGTGAGATTACAAATGAGATCATACTATATAGAGTTTGGTTTTTTTACCCCACCCCGAAATATATTGTAAATATTTTTCCATGTAACTAAATCTATTTCTAATCATCATTTTTTTTTAAGGTTTGGATGCAAATTGTCAACTTGAAAAGGCAGATGCTTTTAGGCAAATCAGCTAAAATATCATGGAAATACTCTCACTTTATCTTCTTTGATTTATGCACAATATCAGGGAAACTTCACTCATCAGTTGGCTGTCGACTTCTTTGAGTCATTACTATTAAAAAAAGCAAAATTTGTGTTTTTTACTTGACAGCAGAGATCTTACCTGCAATTTATTATTATATACTAACATTTATCTTCTTTTTTTGCAATTATAAGATAACTTATAAAATTTGAAATTCTACAAGAGCTAAATATTCTATTTTTCAGTGCTAAATGTAGAGCTATGCAAATTAACAGGAGTGATTCACTACTATAGTGGAGACAAAGTATTTTCAGTAATTGAAAATTTCTTACTGACTTGTCTGAATTATTATGTTTTTTTGGTGTTATGATAATGAAAAATAGTCTGCCAAGGGTAGCAGGAACATTTCTCTCATCTCTGAGTTTCACACGAAGGCATCCTACTTAGAGGTTCTTTATTATTGGTTTATGAGAAGAAAGCTCAGAGAGGAGCTTTGCACTGTTGGTTCCACATTTCACTTTGTATGTGAAATTGGCTTAAAAGAGCCCCATACTAATTGTCTTTACAAACACAAACCCTACACCTTGGGGAAAAGGAAGTCAATAAGATGAACACCTACACCTTCAAACTGATGTTTCAGGCATGAGATCACTCTAGAGAAAATTAATCCCAGTAGGTGGAATCTAAAGAAAAGGAAAACTTGAAAAACAACAACAAAATTGCAGCTATTCCAAGAAAAACTCATTCCAAATGAAGCAAATTCTTCATTTTTATCTGTTAAATATGCCATTTGGTTATATTTTTTTCTTCTTAATCTAAAGAAGAGAGTATAGAATTGTAGGGCTTCCCAGTGTATCACTCCTTGAGACCTCCCTAATTTCTTGCGTTGCTCTTTCTTTCACTGAAATGTACTAACTACTTACAATAGAATAGAATACAAAAATTCATAATATTTTTCTATTTTCCACCAATATTATTCATGTACAAGAGAAATGAGTTTTCCCTAAATGATAGTCTAAGTCTTTAATGAGTTTTAGATTTGGCATAATTCTGTAAATCCTTTCAGTGCAATATTCTTTAGGGACTGGATTATAATTTGTTGAGTATATCTTTCACACACCAAGTTACTTAGTTGACTCAATTTATGACATATAAGCCAGAGTGTTATTCTAGGAAGTTCCTATGGGTTCAGAATCTCTATTGCCTAGGACTCAATGTGCCCTTCTAACTCTGTTATTTAAAAACTGGGTATAGGAGGGAACCCAGCACTGAGTGATTGGAGCTATGCGTTACGTATTGTTTTGAACATTATGGCTGACTAATGAGAATTTATGACTTTGGGGTAATAAGTGGGAGCTGAGGTAAGTTTTTTTTCTTTAGAAACTGGAGGTTCAATTTATTTAATACTCTTCAGAAAACACCACTAGAGTAAAGTTTAGCGCAGAATCAGATGTTTAACACCATTTTCATTTCTTCAACTGGTGTGAGTGTTACAGGAAGCCATTTATAGGCACTAAACACAAGGACATAAAAATAAAAGTTCATTTAAAATGGGCCTTAAGTCTAAAACTTACTTGAACAAATTTATTACTTCAATTAGGATAAAATATATAATTTAAATAACTATAAATAATTAATATGTAAATAGCATGTGGTCCCAAACAGTGTTTGCGTGGTCTCCAAAACAATGAGGCAATTACGCACAATAAAGAGAAATACACACAGGAGACCCTGCAGTAGGATGCTATTCTACACGTTACTGATCCTTTTGGAGGGGTTTGTTGGGCTAAAAGAACACACTGAAGATGCGTGGTTAACATTTTAACATTTTAAAGCTTGGTGAAAACCCTTAAAAGTTTCGAATGCGTAAGTAACTTTTGTCTCCTGGAACGGAATTTATATTGTCAACAACACTTCCATTTAATTGTTGGTGCTTTCCAAAAGAGAACTAATCAGTGGTTTCTATTTACTGTTTTCATTTCTAAAGAGCTTAAAAACCAGTGTTTGTTTTAGACAATTTTCAAGGAAAATTCAGGCTTAGCAGGAGGCTCTTGACAAAGCTCTCCCTGCTGGGTGGCCAGCTGCCTAGAGGGACTGCCTTGCGGGACTGAGGCAGGCCGTCACCGCTGCCCAGGGCCAGGATTCACGGTAGACGCTTCCTATCTGCTGGGCCGCATGCATCCTCACAGCCCTGTGCTCCCTGAACAGGAGAGCTTGCTCTTTCAGCAGCACCTGAACGTTTTACTTCTCTCCATCTCCTCCCTTTTCTTCTCTTTTCCATTCTGCTTATTTTGCCTATTCTGAAAATTAGTTAAAAACTTGCGACACAAAAGCATGAATTCTTCACCTGCTTACAACCAACTTTCTCTCTTTGTTTCCCAGTACCTGGCGAATCTTGAGGGTTCTTTTTCATGAAAAGTCTACTATTTGGCACTTAAGCTCCCTTTGCAGGATGGGCTCATTTTCTCTAAGCTAAATCCAAGTCGTGTTTTACATTTTCCTTCAAAATACACTTCTTCTGGGCAAATCCATGACTAATTGACTCACCACAGATGGTCTCTGTTAAGCCAAACTAAACATTAAACAAAATTAGAAAGGATACGACCATTGAAAGAGCACTAGACTGGGAGACTTGGCCCTCACTTCTGGCTCCTCAACCTCTGAGGGGTACCTGATCTTGGCATGCCTGGCTGGTTTTGACTGAATTTCACTCCCCACACATCAATTATATAAAATTTATCAATGTAAATTATACATAATCAATATATTGATATCTGACCAATACATAAAATATCATTTACTAAAACGATATATATAACATATACTCATGTATAAATAATTATGAACACAAGGATGAAGTAGATAAAATAGATGATATATCATATAATAATTTCAATTAATAATTAATATTATACATAATTAATACTATTTCCCCCCCCCACAGATTTTACCCTTGTATTTGCAAAGTGTATTGGGATGGGTTCTAGACAGAGTTTTTCTGTCTCAGATGCATCACTCAGAGGGTGAGGCTCATGTTTCTTACAGATGTAGGAGTTAGCGGAGTGCCAGACACAGACTAGTGTGCTCAATTAATGCGGTAGAGGACAGTGATATTTTATACTTTAAATATTATAAGCTCTTAGAGCTTAAAAATATTATATTTAATGTTCATATCATCTGGATATGAGTGTGCTCTGCCTTGGAGACATAAAAGTCCTTTAGAAGGAAGATCTCCTTTATAAACTATTTAACTTTATATGTTCACGTCCTCATTTCACAGATGAGAAAACTGAGCCCTTGAGAATTAAGCCCAGGCTCCTGACTTCTCGCCCACTTTGTTTTTACCACGTCAAGCTCTACTATGGATCAGTGGTCAGTGCGGATCAAGGCGGCCGGACTGTAGGCCGGGCCTTCTTCCTAACAAGGGCCCTTGGGCGGGGGGCTCAGTTCTGCCCGCTCTGCTAGCCGGGGATAAATGGGCGCGCGCACCGGGAGCCTCGGGCCCCGCTCCCCGCCGTGGCCATGGGTTGTGGCGCCAGCCGCCCGCGCCGGCCCGGGTCGAGCGGGAGAGTCAAGGCCAAGGCCTTCCCGGAGTCTCAAAGGATGCAGGTGGCCCGCCTCCGCGCCAAGTTCGACCCCCGAGTCCTCTCCAGGTAAAGCGGGACGTGAACCGCAGGCGGAGGGGCTGGGCTGAGCAAGGTGAACCGCTGACCGAGGCGCCCTTAGAGTTCCCCTCGACTTGACCCGACCTTAACGCTTCTTTCTGATCAAAGGCCTCAGACCTCCCTAAATCGTCTCTGCCCTTTGAGATGTAAATCTTTTACAACCCAGGAATGTCTTTCTCAAGGACCTGGGCGCCAACCTTTTGAAATGTAATCAAAGAAAGATCGAGGCTGTATCTACCAGTGTCTGTGGGAGGGTAGGAATCTCACTTCCATGACACCCCTTCCTCCCCTAATGCCCTTGAGTAATTTCCTACAAGCTCATTCCAGCCTTACAACTCTCTTGCCTTGTGTTTCAACAGTTGAGTTCAGTCTCTCCCATCACAGTAATTTTGACCTCTCTTGCAATAGTCTGGAATAAAGTCTTCCTTGATGTTTTTAGCAAGTGTCCAGTGCAATTTCTCTTTGAAAGAGGGGGGAAGGGCAGAAGATAGGGAAAGTTCAAGACTGAAGAAGTAGGGACTTCCCTGGTGACGCAGTGGTTAAGAATCCGCCTGCCAATGCAGGGGACACCGGTTCGAGCCCTCGTCCGGGAAGATCCCACATGCCACGGAGCAACTAAGCCCGTTCACCACAACTACTGAGCCTGCGTTCTAGAGCTCGCGAGCCACAGCTACTGAAGCCCGCGCACCCAGAGCCCATGCTCTGCAACAAGAGAAGCCACCGCAATGAGAAGCCCGCGCACCACAACAAAGAGTAGCCCCCACTTGCTGAAACTAGAGAAAGCCCGCACACAGCAATGAAGACCCAATGCAGCCAAAGATAAAAATGCAGCCAAAATAAATAAATAAATAAATAAAGACTGAAGAAGTAGAAGGAGCCGCAGAGAGGAGAGGGAGAGAATCCCTGACCTCAGAGCCCTGGGGGGACTTGCAATACATACACTGGAGCTGGGGTGTGTGAAGGATCTTCTGTTACGTTCTAGAAAAGGAGATCATAATTAGTGGAATAGAAACAGGGCTTTGAATCAACCAGACTTGAGATCCACTCCTGTCTTTTCTATTGTGTGTCATTGGGAATGTTCCTTAGCCTTTTTCCTTCCTTAATTTCCACCTCTGTAAAATGGGAATAATAATAATAGCTGCCTCGTAAGAATGCTGTGAGGATGATTAAGTAATATATGTAAATGATGCTGCATGGTGCAGGTCCTCATGTAGATACTGTTATTGTCTTCATAAGATGACCATGTAGGAAATGAACAAGAAAGTCTGGCCGGTTTGTTGGCCTGAGAAAGAATTTCCTCAGGGTGCCCCACGTTGGCCAGGTGGAGGAAGGACACAATGGAATCCCCTCCACTCTGCAGCGTTTGGTTGGACACAGTGGTGCGTGGCTTGACTGGATTCTCAGGGACACTTCTAGTCCTAGGATTATACGCTCACCTCATCACCGTGTTCTGACCAGAGTCTATGCAGAGCCATTTCCTGGCATCCTTGGGAAATTCTGGTACAAGGATGACTCGAGGATTAGTCTAGTATCTGCTAAGCTTAGAGAAGAACAAAGTTGGCTGATGCAACTGAACTTGAATCAGAGGGGATATGGGGTCTTGTCAAGACTGAACTGATTGGGTGGCATCTCTGGTCATCTGTGGCCAGGGAGTCTGGTCTAGTCTTTATCCACCCTCATAACTTCAACCTCCGGGTTAGTCCCAGGCCCTTAGATTATGACAAAGTCATAGAAGTAGAGGATCTCAATATTGGAAAGCTTTAGAGACTAACTAAAGGCTCTTCCTTAACCAATGAGGAATTGAGCCCCAAAAGATTAAGTGACTTATCCAAGTTGGTGACAGAAATGGGTCTAGAACACAGTTGTCTTTCCTCTCCATTGTGAGCCCAAATGATAGATGATAGAATTTAAGTCTGACTATATTCACTTTCTTCTTGGGAGTTCATTACAATTGCTTCTGTCAAACCGGTTGCAATATTATTATTGTTTCCATGTTTCATTTTATTTTTGTCATGTTCAGTTTGTGGCAGCTGAGGTCAAAGTAATAATTTTGTTTCTTATAATCTCTGGGATGTTGTAAAATTGCATGACCTACAAACCTGACTTTGAGACTGCTTTGTGAGAGGGTGGGAGTGGAGGGTGGAAATGGAGGAGGTGGGTTGGCCTTGTAGATGCATCCTCCCATGCCTGATTCCATTCTTAATGTTTTCAAAATAAGGCGATAATTTGGAAATGATATTCATTCAGTGAATGATTCTCTCATTCAACATTTATTGCTGTCCCCTCTGTGCCAGGCGCTACACAAGATATAGTCACCCAAGTCATAAAAATAGTCACCATTGTCATAAAAATTGTCACCGTGCTCATAAAAATAGTCACCATCCATGGCCATCAAGGGTTCACAAGCCAGGCCACAGCTTCAGGCTTTTGTTGTGGGACGTTTGTTGTCTGAAAGCATTTATTTGCACTATAAATTTTGGCTTAAAGCTTACTGTTTCTTCCAATACCAAATTACTGACATTTTTTTAAACATTTGGTTTATGAAGGCTTGTAACAGTGTTGAATAACACTCCTTTTATTTGAGTGAGAGTGTAGTTCCTCAGAAATGGTAATTCGTCTGATAGCTGATGATTAATCCCATGAGCAAATGAATTTTCCTGCAGCTTTGAGGGCATAGTCATAAATTAATATTTGCAAAGTGCTCTCATCCACATTAGAGGTAATGTGTTGGTCTGCAAAGCAACAGAATTTGAAATGCCTGTGATTATCTTCAAAATCACACTGGGAGTGCATGTGAATAAAAAAAGCAGAGTTGGAAAGAGAAGAGGGGACAGAATCCATTTAAGATTACTAAATTGTTATCTGTTTTGATAAGGTAATTGGCCAGAAAATTAAATGCACCGTATAGAACAAAGCTATTTTCTGTAAGCTGGTACAGCCAAATGCCATTTTTATTCAGTAAACACAGGAATATAAGGAATAAGTAAGTAGACAAATGAAAAAAACTACAGGAAGAATAAACTCAGCAAAAAGAAGTAAGGCTGTTTAAAGTACAGATTGATATTTGCATTTGAATCTTTGGTATTCAGTATGTGACTTAAAGAATTACCTTCTCCCTGTGTCCTCCTTGACTGCATGCCATTCGTTGGCATTCTTACCTGGGAGAAGTTTTAGTAAAGTGGGAAAAGCACCAAATTATGATGCAAGTAAGGAGACCTGGGTTCTAATCCTCACTCCACAAATTAAACAACCAATCAGCTAACCTGATCTTCAAATGTCTTCATTTGTAAAATGAGGGGTCGGATTAAATCATTCTCTAATATTCTTTCCAGCTTAAAATCGTGATTCTAAGTCAAGCACTTTCTCAACATTTCTTAAATAAAGATAGAAAGTTAAATTTTGATAGGATTCTTAAATTTACATAGACATTAACACAGGTAACTAAAGTTTAAGATCCCTAGCCTTTGAAATCCTAGCTGACTTCCTGGCGTTTCTGAGAGATGATTACTTTACACATTACTGACATACATCCCAGGTTAAAATTTTGTTGGCTGTGTAAAATTGCAAGTGCAGTGGCGTCAGGTAGGGGGAACTATGAGAGCTGCTGGCTGCAAGGGGGTCCTGACACCACCGCTACCCGTCTTCTGAAAGCTGCACTTATAATAGCGCAACCATGCTGACTTTCGCAATGGTACATCTACTGAGGAGCGATTTGGGGCGATACCTTGGGTGAGATATGAGTTATGCCTGGGACTGAGAGCTCACAGTCTAGCAACATGAGGAAGCCTACTCTTTGTACCCTGTCTCCTGATATGGTTTCCTCCATCTTTGGAGAAGTTATAAATAGGACTAAGCTTCTTTTTTTTCTCTTCACCTGGTTTGGTGGTTGCTGTTGCAGAATGATAAAAACAAGAGTTGGAGGGAGGAAAGAAAATGGTAGATGGAGGTCCCAAAATTCTTCAAGAAAATTTTGGAGAAATGCATTTGAAGGAATTGGATTTAAATCCCATCTATTCCAACTATCAATACAATCTGTGTGGCCTTGGGAAATCACTTAACTTTTTAATATCACCCAGCAGGAATTTTATAGGGTAGGATTTTAAAAAAATAAAATTCCTGGCACATAATAAATGTGTAATAAATGGTAGCTATTGTTATTAAGATTATTTGTCTTTCTACCAACTAATTACTTTTATATCACTTGCCTCCATTTCAAAAGAGGATTTGGGGTAACTTTCAAAAATAATGAACACAGTTATGCAAGGAAATTGGATGGGGGGAATATAAAGCTCGAAAGGATGATATAAAGCATCTAATTAAATAATTTTGAAAATCACTTCAGAGGGTAACAGATTTATTTGGTTTTTCTTCCAACAGATATGATATCAAGGCTCTTATCAGGACAGGCAGTTTCAGCAAGTTTGTCAGAATGGAGCAGAAGACCACCAAGAAACCTTTTGCAATAAAAGTGATGGAAACCAGAATGAGAGAAGGCAGAGAGGCGTGTGAATCTGAGTTCTCTATCCTGTGGTGGGTTAGCTATCATTACATCGTCCAGCTCCTGGAGATCTTTGAGACCCAAGATCAAGTTTACATGGTGATGGAGTTGGCTACAGGAGGGGAATTCTTTGATGGACTCATCTCTCAGGGATACTTTACAGAGCAGGATGCTGTCAGAATCCTCCACATGGTTGGTGATGGCATGAGGTATTTGCAACGCATTGAAAATAACTCACAGGGACCTAAAGCCCGAAAATCTCTTATGTTATCACCCAGGTGCAGAGTCAAAATTTTTTATCACAGATTTTGGGTTGGCAACTCTGGGAACAAAAGTGGTGACTGTACAGTGAGGATGCTCTGTGGGACCCCAGAGTAAATAGCCTCTGAGATTCTGCTAAGGAAACCTTACACCAGTGCAGTTGACATGTGGGCTTTTAAGGCCTAATCACTTATGTTTTACTTTGTAGATTCCTGCCTTTTGATGGTGAAAGCCATATGAGAATTTACAGGACGATTCTGAAAGGCAAATATAATTACAGAGGAGATGTAAGCGCTCACTTTCTTTCTATTGACTTGGTCTGGAATAGAGTTTCTCAACCTTAGCGCTATTGCTGTTTAGGGCGAGATGATTCTTTATTGGGTGTGGGGTGGGAAAAGGTGATGGGGTGGGACTGTCCTGTGCATTGTAGGATGTTTAGCAGCATCCCTGGCCTCTACCAGCTAGGTACCAGTAGGTACACTACTAGCAGATACTGGTAGAAACTGATTTCTAGTAGCTACACTAGATACACACCTTCCCCCAGCTGTGACAATCAAAATTGTCTCCAGACACTGTTTTTTTAACTATTTTTATTTTAATTTTATTTTTTTGTCTGCGTTGGGTGTTTGTTGCTGAGCGTGGACTTTTCTCTGGTTGCAGCGAGCGGTGGCTACTCTTCGTTGTGGTGCATGGGTTTCTCATTGCAGTGGCTTCTCTTGTTGCCGAGCATGGGCTCTAGGCACGCGGGCTTCAGTAGTTGTGGGCTCTAGAGCGCAGGGTCAGTAGTTGTGGCGCACAGGCTTATTTGCTGGGATCATCCTGGACCAGGGCTCGAACTGCGTTGACAGGCGGATTCTTCACCACTGTGCCACCAGGGAAGCCCCGTCTCCAGACATTGTTAAATGTCCCCAAGGGGGCAAAATCACCCCTGGCTGAGAGCCCCTGGTCTCAAGGTAGCAAGAGCCTCGATTACTGAGTTGTCTGTGGTTAGCAAATGACATTGACCATCAAGTAGATGAGTGAGTTTGCTGTTGTTTCTCCAATCATCATGCAGAGCCTGAGCCAGCTGAGTAGATTAATGTGTACTCAGAGGCTCAGCATGCTGCTTGGGTGTTTGATGAGAGATTTTTTGCCTTGATTCTAGATGATCCACACCCTTTTTGAGATGTAGTGTTTCCTCAGTGAAATGTTTAACTTCACAGTTTGTGTAAAATATTTATCCATTGTTTAAACTTGGAACTCCCAGTGTTTACGGAAGTGTTAACTTTTTTGTTTTGTTTAAGGAAGGAAAGTTACCAATACTTCTCTGTGGGAAGCCGGACAAAATAGGAAATTCACTTCCTGTTGAGCAAATTTATTTTATGTTTAACTATAAAAGGGCTTTATTTTTCCCGCATAAAGAAAAGTATGGATAGTTTGATTTTACCTACTTAAAGTGTAACATCTATATGTATAACATCTTAAGCAAAATTGAAAGCTAAATAACAAATTGAAAAATAATATTGTCTATACTCTGACAGATTTAATATCTTTTTCTTTTGTTTTCGGTACGCGGGCCTCTCATTGCTGTGGCCTCTCCCGTTGCAGAGCACAGGCTCCGGACGCGCAGTCTCAGCGGCCATGGCTCACGGACCCAGCCGCTCCGCGGCATATGGGATCCTCCCGGACTGGGGCAGGAACCCACGTCCCCCACATTGGCAGGCGGACTCAACCACTGCGCCACCAGGGAAGCCCCAAGATTTAATATCTTATAGTATATGTATATGTTTTTTTAAAAAACTGATACAAATTGACAATTGAGAACTGAGACTTACATAGGGAGATAGGAAAGGATGGGAAGAATTCACAAACAATGTAAACCACTGATTATTAAAAGCTTGAAAAAAATGTCCAGCTTCACTAATGACCAAAGAAATGCAAATGAAGACAACAATATCTTTTCTTTGTCTTTCAAACTGATAAAGATAAAAAAAAAAAAACAACAACACTCAACTTAATTCTACTCATTGCTGCTAATAGTACTAAGAGATTAGCCCTGTTATTCACTACTGGTAGAGGATGAATTGTTGTAGATTTCTTGGAAAGTAGTTTGAAAAGATACATCTAGAACTTTTAAAAATTTATGTATTTTGATCTACTAATTCCACTTTTAAGAATCTAAGGAAATAATCTCAGATGCAGCAAAGATTTCAGTGTCAAGAGGCTCATCTGGGCTATACTACAAAAGTGGACAATTGAAAAGAACGCTAAGAGAATGTTTGAATAAATTATTGAACATTCATACGGTAGTCCCTAAATTATTCATGCTTAAACATTATAAGGGTATTGGAAAATATTTCCGATATACTGCCAAGTTAAACAAAAAAAACAGAATACAAATTGTGTATACGGTATTAACACAAATCATGTGGGAAAATGTATGCATAGGAAATAGTCTTTGAGGAAATACAGTGCAATGCAGTATAATGTTAACAGAGCTTATCTTCCGGTTTACGGATTATGTACCATTTTGGTTTTCCTCTTTATAGTTTGAGTATATCTGTATTTCTGTTTTGGTTTTGTTTACAAAGAACATATATTTCTGTTTTGGTTATCTATTGCTGAATAACAAACCTTCCCTGAACCTAACGCCTTAAAATAACAACCATTTTATCATGACTCATGATTCTGTGGGTTGACAGGGCTCAGCTTGGTGACACTTCTGCTTCACATGATGTTGCAGTCATCTGGTTCTTGCCTGGGATGGAATAGCCATGATGACCCCTCAAATGGCTGACCTCTTGGTGGGAAAGCTGGATTAACTAGATCACTGGGACCACTCCGCCTTTTTCTCTCTCCTCTCTCTGTACATCTCAGGGCCCTTTTCTCTTCATGGGGTTTCTCCACGTGGTCTCTTCAGCAGGGCAGTCAGATGTTTTACATGGCGGTTTAAGCTTTCCTAAAGGCAGTATTCCAAGAGGGAGACAAGAAGTCGCCAGTCCTCTTCGAGGCTGGGCTTGGAAATGGCACAACATCACTTTTGCCTCATTCTATTGGCTACTGTGAGTGCTAGATCAACCCAGATTCCACGTGCAAGGAGACCACATAAAGTGTGGCTCCAGGAGGCCTGGTCCATTGGGGCCACATTTGGACTAGATATCACAATGCCTTTTTTAATGTGCAAAAATAATAAACAATTATTCTATTAAGAGGTCCTTTTGTCAGGTTTAATTCAGAGGGTTTCTAACATCAGGTTCCTCAGAAGGCAGCCCTGAGAAGAGGGCTCATGTACAAGTAATTTATTAAGGATAGACTCCCATGGACACAGGTAAGGGAGTGAGGGAACCAGGATGGATAGGGGAGGAGGCCAAGGCCATGGAGGTGAGCCCCATCCCACAGCGTTGTTCCAGCCTGAGACAGGTGAGCTGGGTCTTCACTCCCACCCCTCTCTGCTGACCCGTGGGGTGGTGGTGATAAGAATGCTGTGGCAAATACTCACTGCTCTCTGGGATCAAGACAGAATGACCCCTGAAGCCCAAGGGTGATGATGAAAAAGATCAAGGTGCTGCGTTTCAGAAGCAAAACACTCCAAAAGAGAAGAGTATACGCACATACTGAAAAGAGGGGCTCAGCGGCAGGATGGAGCACTGATATCTCCATGATGTCATGCTCTGTCTCTTGAGGAAATGCCTGTCTGTAGCCCCAGAGTACTGAAAGCACATACCACAGAGCAGAAGTGCAACTGCTTTTAATAACTTATTGGATTTATATTCCCTTGGCCTTCTTCCCCATGCTTGTCAGCCACATATGTCTACATATTAACATTTTCTTTTAATATTACCAAGTGTCTTAGTCATCTTGAGCTGCCATAACAAAATTGCTACAGACTGGGTGGCTTAAACAACAGAAATTTGTTTCTCACAGGTCTAGAGTCTAGGAAGTCCAAGATCAAGATGCCAGCAAGGTAGGTTTCATTCTGAGGCCTCTTCTCTTGGCTCACAGACAGCTGCCATCTCACTGTGTGCTCATTTGACCTCTTCTTTGTGTGCATACAGAGAAAGAGAGAATGAACTCTCTGGTGTTTTTTTCTTATGAGGACACTAATCCTATCAGATCAGGGCCCCACCATAATGACCTCATTTAACCATAATTACTTCCTTAGAAATTTCATCTCCAAATACAGCCACACAAGGGGTTAGGGCTTCTATATATGAATTTTGGAGGGACACAAACATTCATTCCATGACACCAAGGAAACATATGTCGATAGACTCAGATAAGGGTATCATCATGTTTTCTCTGTCATAATATTGTTGTCTATACCTATCAAGAAGTCTAGTCATTTCTAAATGCACCAATTTTATTTAAAAAGCAGGGTGACCATCAAGTCTGGAAGCATAGGTGTGATAGACAGAATAATGCCGCCACCCCCCTCCCACACACCCGGCAAAGATGTCCACATCTTAATACTCAGAATCTGTGGCTATATTAGTTTACAGGTCTTTATACTAGTTTACAAAAGGAAATTTGCAGACATGATTAAATTAAGGGTTTTGAGATGAGGAGATTATCTTGGATTATCTGGATGGGCCCAATGTGATCACAAGTGTCTTTATATGTAACGGAGGAAGAAGGGTCAAAGTTAGAGGACATGTGAAGACAGAAAGATAGGTTGGATTAATGTGTTTTGAGGATGGAGGAAGGGGTCACAATGAGCCAAGAAATGTGGGTGGTTTCTAGAAGCAGGAAAAGGCAGGGAACAGATTCTCCCCTAGAACCTCTGAAAGGAACACAGCTTTGCTAACACCTTGCTTTTAGTCCATCTCTAAGAGGAACACGGCTCTGCTGACACCTTGATTTTAGTCCCTAAGATCCATTTCAGAATTTTGACCTGCAAAACTGTAAGATGATAGATTTGCACTGTCTTTTTAAAAAGTCCTGTTGTCTATAACTGAAATTCCAGGTGTGACACATTGTGTGAATCACTTCTTTTCTCTGGAAGTCAGATGGAAGAGTGAAATAAATAGCATCAGAACATCCAGAGATCTCTTATGGTGAAGAAGAGAGACATGTTTAATATAAATAGCTGATACTTTACTAGACACCTGGCAGATCTGTACTCTAGTCTCACCCATGTCTAGGCAAAAAATTAGCTATAATGTTAATGTTTAATTTTTCTTGATTTTGGTGTGAAGTACATTCCTTTTCATGAAACTTTTATGACCATTCCACTGTTGTTCTTTCCTTTTCTGAATACTGTTTAGGATTACCATAAATTTCTTTTGTTTTGGCACTTAATCTATGTGTCATCTTTCTAAGATATTGTAGGCTCCTTGAAGGCTGGGATTCTGTCATATTTTTCTACCCATCTCCAATATGATATCACAAAGAGGTAAGCATAGACATCGCATTTCTTAAAACTGAATTGCTTATAAAAATTGGGATTCTGATTTATACCTACACGAGTAAATGGATCTCAACCATCACTGCATTGAGCATAGAATACAAATTTTAATTTATGGTATGGTAGACTATTAGATAACTCATATTTTTAGTTGCTGAATTGATTAGGTACATTCTGGAATATTCGGGTGGTTTAAAGGCTGCATTTATTTTACTGGGTTTTGCAAGATAGAGGTGGCAGTTCCCCATTCCAAGTGCTCCCGGCAATGCCTGAGGAGCAACCAGGGTAACAAGACACAGCACATGGTGGAAAAGAGGTGGAAGAGAGCACGGAGTTCCTCCCCACTGTGTGAGGGAGACCTTTGCTTATCTACTTAGTCACCAATGCCATCACAATGGCTTTCAGCATGGTGGCAGGGCTCGTGCTGGAGTCTCATCCATAATTCTCCTGGAGACCATTTGACACATGCTTGTGTGTCTCCACCCCTTCCCTCTTCCTGGTTAGGCTTTCTTCATGTCAGGAATCAAGCTCAGCTTGGGGAATACCCACATGAAAAATGCTCGGTGTCCCTGCTCTTAGGGATCTAGTGCTCTTGTCTGACAGTCCACGTATTACTATGTATCTCTTCAAATATGAAGGCTGTGATACACATAGGAAAAATGGCTCAAAGTCCAGGGAGCAAGGGAAGAGAGCCTCTCACTGTGTAGGAAAGCTGGGTCAGATTTCCTGGAGAAGGGGACATTTGTGCTGTGACTTGGTGGAAGAGTAGGAGTTTCTGAAAGGGAGATGAGCACATTCTAAGTAGACAGAACAACATATGCAAAAGAACAGGAAACAGAATAAGTTGACTAGTAAAAATTAAGACTTTTAGAGCATTTGTGTGCATGTGAATGCATATTTATATGAGTATTTTGTAAAGTAGTGTAGTGTAAATGTTAAGAGCACAGTCTGGAGCGATACTGGCTGCCCTTCACTCCCAGCTGTGCCATTTACTAACTGTGTAACTCTGGGCTTGCTTCTTAATTTCTCTGTATCTCAGTTTCTTCATTTGTAAAACAGAAATAATGACAGTATCTGCCTAACAGGGTTGTTGTGAAGATCAAATGAGCTAATAGATGTAAAGTGCTTAGAATAGATTTATATGTTAGTACATATGTAGTCAGTGCTATATATGTATTGGCTGTTTCTGTTATTATTACTATTAATAAGGGAAATATTGGGAATGAAAGTTTGAATTTTGCTTAACTATATATATAAATATATATATATATATATAGAGAGAGAGAGAGAGAGAGAGAGAGAGAGAGAGAGAGAATATATAGTTATCAAGTGTACCTGTCTTACTTTTTAAATGGAATAGTGAGAAACGTGTGGTGTTAGATTTTTAATATTAATGATAAATCAATTACACATTCTTGCCAATTAGTTGAGAAACACATATTTTGCCTAATTATCTCCACTATATCGCAGTAATCTTTTTTTGGTGTGAAGTAAATTGATAATAAAGTGAGTCATAACCACATTAGCTAGTTGACAAGGATAAACACTGGTATTAAAAAAATATATATATTTTTAATAAAATTATTTTATTTATTTATTTGTTTTTGGCTGCGTTGGATCTTCGTTGCTGTGCGCGGGCTTTCTCTAGTTGTGGCGAGTGGGGGCTACTCTTCATTGTGGTGTGTGGGTTTCTCATTGCCGTGGCTTCTCTTGTTGCGGAGTACGGGCTCCAGGCACATGGGCTTCAGTAGTTGTGGCTCGCAGGCTCTAGAGCACAGGCTCAGTAGTTGTGGTGCATGGGCTTAGCTACTCCGCGGCATGTGGGATCTTCCCGGACCAGGGCTCGAAGCTGTGTTCTGTGAATTGGCAGGCGGATTCTTAACCACTGCACCACCAGGGAAGCCCTAAAAAGATATTTTAAAAATAACCCACATGGACATTAATAGAAAGTGGTGCCCATCTGCTTAGATTCACCTATGATTGATGTACTGTTAGGAAGAAATTTATGATATGTTCCCTTGGAAGGAAAAGATCTGATGGATTATGCTCACCAGCCATGACCCCAGTTTCTTTTTATTTCCTTATCTCCACTAGTTTCTCACATTTTTTTCTTTACTATATTTCTCCTCTACTCAGGTTATTAAGTAGGAAAAAAAGGAGAGGAGAGCAGAAGATTTGGTCCTTTAACTCCGATTCATTCTCTTTCCATCCTGACTAGAATGCCAATAATGAACATTACACTGTATCTCAGGCCACAATTCTTGTAATTTGGTTCCTATTCCTGTGTTTTAGTTCCTAAGTACTTCTGCTCACAAAAAAGTGGTGCTTAATATTTCTTTAATGATATTTTTACTTTAAAAGTTATTTTATAGAAAATAATTTAAAGATTATAAATCTTTCAAATTGGATTTCATTTTCTGCTTGTCACTTTCTTCATCTCTTCTTTGACTCACCTTAAATTGAATGTATGTATATCTTCTTTTAAACTCAATCACCAATAGTGAGTGTTTGTAAGAATTAAAACATAGAGAAGCTTCAAGATGGCGGAAGAGTAAGACGCGGAGATCACCTTCCTCCCCACAAATATATCAGAAATACATCTACATGTGGAACAACTCCTACAGAACACCTACTGAACGCTGGCAGAAGACTTAGACCTCCCAAAAGGCAAGAAGCTCCCCACGTACCTGGGTAGGGCAAAAGTAAAAAAGAAAAAACAGAGACAAAAGAACAGGGACAGGACCTGCACCAGTGGGAGGGAGCCGTGAAGGAGGAAAGGTTTCCACACACTAGGAAGCCCCTTCACGGGCGGAGACTGCTGGTGGCGGAGGGGGGAAGCTCCAGAGCCATGGAGGAAAGTGCAGCAACAGGGGTGCGGAGGGCAAAGCAGAGAGATTCCCACACAGAGGAGCTGTGCCAACCAGCACTCACCAGCCCGAGAGGCTTGTCTGCTCACCCACCGGGGCAGGCGGGACTGCGAGCTGAGGCTCTGGCTTCGGTCAGATCCCAGGCAGAGGACTGGGGTTGGCGGCATGAACAGAGCCTGAGGGGGCTAGTAAGCCACAGCTAGCCCGGAGGGAGTTCGGGGAAAAGTCTGGACCAGTCGAAGAGGCAAGAGACTTTTTCTTCCCTCTTTTGTTTCTGGGTGCGCGAGGAGAGGGGATTAAGAGCACCGCTTAAAGGAGCTCCAGCGACGGGCGCGAGCCGCGGCTACCAGCGCGAACCCCAGAGACGGGCATAGAACGCTAAGGCTGCTGCTGCCGCCACCAAGAAGCCTGTGTGCGAGCACAGGTCACTATCCACACCACCACTCCTGGGAGCCTGTGCAGCCTGCCACTGCCAGGGTCCCAGGATCCAGGGACAACTTCCCCGGGAGAACACACGGCGCGCCTCAGGCTGGTGCAACGTCACGCCGGCCTCTGCTGCCACAGGCTCGCCCTGCATCCGTACCCCTCCCTCCCCCGGCCTGAGTGATCCAGAGCCCCCAAATAAGCTGCTCCTTTAACCCCGTCCTGTCTAAGAGAAGAACAGACACCCTCAGGCGACCTACACGCAGAGGCGGGGCTAAATCCAAAGCTGAAACCCGGGAGCTCTGTGAACAAACAGGAGAAAGGGAAATTTCTCCCAGCAGCCTCAGGAGCAGCGGATGAAATCTCCACAATCAACTTGTACCCTGCATCTGTGGAACACCTGAATAGACAACGAATCATCCCAAATTTAGGAGGTGGACTTTGGGAGCAACGATATATATATATTTTTTTTCCCTTTTTCTCTTTTTGTGAGTGTGTATTCGTATGCTTCTTGTGTGATTTTGTCATAATAGCTTTGCTTTTACCATTTGTCCTAGGGTTCTATCTGTCCATTTTTTTTAATTCTTTAAAAAAATCTTTTTTTCCTTAATAATTATTTTTTATTTTAATAACTTTATTTTACTTTATTTTAATTTATTTTACCTTCTTTCTTTCTTTCTCTTTTTTCTCACTTTTATTCTGAGCCATGTGGAGGACAGGCTCTTGGTGCTCCACCCAGGCATCAGGGCTGTGCCACTGAGGTGGGAGAGGCAAGTTCAGGACACTGGTCCACAAGAGACCTCCCAGTTCCATGTAATATCAAACGGTGAAAATCTTGCAGAGTTCTCTATCTCAATACCAAGACCAAGGTCCACTCAAAGACCACCAAGCTACAGTGCAGGACACCCTATGCCAAACAACTAGCAAGACAGGAACACAACCCCATCCATTAGCACAGAGGTTGCCTAAAATCATAATAAGCCCCAGACAACCCAAAACACACCACCAGACGTAGACCAGCCTATCAGAAAGACAATATCGAGCTTCATCCACCAGAACACAGGCACTAGTCCCCTCCACCAGGAAGCCTGCACAACCCACTGACCCAAACTTAGCCACTGGGGACAGACACCAAAAATAACGGAAACTACAAACCTGCAGCCTGTGAAATGGAGATGCCAAACACAGTAAGTTAAGAAAAATGAGAAGACAGAGAAACACACAGCAGATGAAGGAGCAAGGCAAAGACCCAACAGACCTAACAAATGAAGAGGAAATAGGCAGTCTACCTGATAAAGAATTCAGAATAATGATAGTAAAGATGATCTAAAATCTTGGAAATAGAATGGAGATAATATAAGAAATGTTTAACAAGGACCTAGAAGAACTAAAGAGCAAACAAACAATGATGAACAACACAATAAATGAAATTAAAAATTCTCTACAAGGGAACAATAGCAGAATGACTGAGGCAGAAGAATAGATAAGTGACATGGAAGATAAAAAAGTGGAAATAACTACTGTAGAGCAGAATAAAGCAAAAAGAATGAAAAGAATTGAGTACAGTGTCAGAGAGTTCTGGGACCACATTAAATGTGCCAACATTCAAATTATAAGGGTCCCAGAAGAATAAGAGAAAAAGAAAGGGACTGAGAAAATATTTGAAGAGATTATAGTTGAAAACCTCCCTAATATAGGAAAGGAAATAGTTAATCAAGTACAGGAAGCACAGAGAGTCCCATACAGAATAAATCCAGGGAGAAACATACCAAGACACATAATAATCAAACTATCAAAAATTAAATACAAAGAAAACATATTAAAAGCAGCAAGGGAAAAACAACAAATAACACACAAGAGAATCCCCATAAGGTTAACAGCTGATCTTTCAGCAGAAACTCTGCAAGCCAGAAGGGCATGGCAGGATATATTTAAAGTGATGAAAGAGAAAAACCTACAACCAAAATTACTCTACCCAGCAAGGATCTCATTCACATTTGATGGAGAAATTAGAAGATTTACAAACAAGCAAAAGCTAAGAGAATTCAGCACCACCAAACCAGCTTTACAACAAATGCTAAACAAACTTCTCTAGGCAGGAAACACAAGAGAAGGAAAAGACCTACAATAATAAACCCAAAACAACTAAGAAAATGGCAATAGGAACATACATACTGATAATTACCTTAAAAGTAAATGGATTAAATGCTCCAACCAAAAGACATAGACTGGCTGAATGGATACAAAAACAACCCGTGTATATGCTGTCTACAAGAGACCCACTTCAGACCTAGAGACACATACAGACTGAAAGTGAGGGGATGGAAAAAGATATTCCATGTAAATGGAAACCCAAAGAAAGCTGGAGTAGCAATTCTCATATCAGACAAAATAGACTTTAAAACAAAGACTAATACAAGAGACAAAGAAGGACACTACATAATGATCAAGGGATCAATCCAAGAAGAAGATATAACAATTGTAAATATTTATGCATGCAACATAGGAGTACCTCAATACATAAGGCAAATACTAACAGCCATAAAAGGGGAAATCAACAGTAACACAATCATAGTAGGAGACTTTAACACCCCACTTTCACCAATGGACAGATCATCCAAAATGGAAATAAGGAAACACAAGCATTTTTTTTTTTACATCTTTATTGGAGTATAATTGCTTTAAAATGGTATGTTAGTTTCTGCTTTATAACAAAGTGAATCAGTTATACATATGTTGCCATATCTCTTCCCTCTTGCGTCTCCCTCCCTCCCATCCTCCCTATCCCACCCCTCCAGGCGGTCACAAAGCACTGAGCTGATCTCCCTGTGCTATGCGGCTGCTTCCCACTAGCTATCTACCTTAAGTTTGGAAGTGTATATATGTCCATGCCTCTCTCTCGCTTTGTCACAACTTACCCTTCCCCCTCCCCATATCCTCAAGTCCATTCTCTAGTAGGTCTGTGTCTTTATTCTTGTCTTACCCCTAGGTTCTTCATGACATTTTTTTCCCCTTAAATTCCATATATATGTGTCAGCATATGGTACTTGTCTTTCTCTTTCAGACTTACTTCACTCTGTATGACAGACTCTAGGTATATCCACTTCATTACAAATAGCTCAATTTTGGGAAACACAAGCTTTAAATGATACATTAAACAAGATGGACTTAATTGATATTTATAGGACATTTCATCCAAAAAAACCAGAATACACATTCTTCTCAAGTGCTCATGGAACATTCTCCAGGATAGATCATATCTTGGGTCACAAATCAAGCCTTGGTAAATTTAAGAAAATTGAAATTGTATCAACTATCTTTTCCGACCACAACACTATGAGATTAGGTATGAATTACAGGAAAAAATCCGTAAGAAATACAAACATATGGAGGTTAAACAGCACACTATTTAATACCCAAGAGATCACTGATGAAATCAAAGAGGAAATCAAAAAATACCTAGAAACAAATGACAATGAAAACACGATGACCCAAAACCTATGGGATGCAGCAAAAGCAGTACTAAGAGGGAAGTTTATAGCTATACAGCCTACCTTAAGAAACAAGAAACATCTCAAATAAACAACCTAACCTTACACTAAATCAATTAGAGAAAGAAGAACAGAAATACCAAAGTTAGCAGAAGGAAGGAAATCATAAAGATCATATCAGAAGTAAATGAAAAAGAAATGAAGGAAATGATAGCAAAGATCAATAAAACTAAAAGCTGGTTCTTTGAGAAGATAAATAAAATTGATAAACCATTAGACAGACTTACCAAGAAAAAAAAAGGGAAAAGACTCAAATCAAGAGAATTAGAAATGAAAAAGGAGAAGTAACATCTGACACTGCAGAAGTACAAAGGATCATGAGAGATTACTACAAGCAATTGTATGCCAATAAAATGGAAGAAATGGACAAATTCTTAGAAATGCACAACCTTCTGAGACCTGAACCAGGAAGAAATAGAAAATATGAACAGACCAATCACAAGCACTGAAATTGAAACTGTGATTAAAAATCTACCAACAAACAAAAGCCCAGGACCAGATGGCTTCACAGGCGAATTCCATCAAACATTTAGAGAAGAGCTAACACCTATCCTTCTCAAACTCTTCCAAAATATAGCAGAGGGAGGAACATTCCTAAACTCATTCTATGAGGCCACCATCACCCTGAAACCAAAACCAGACAAAGATGTCACAAAGAAAGAAAACTACAGGCCAACATCACTGATGAACATAGATGCAAAAATCCTCAACAAAATACTAGCAAACAGAATGCAATAGCACATTAAAAGCATCATACACCATGATCAAGTGGGGTTTATTACAGGAATGCAAGGATTCTTTAATATACACAAATCAATCAATGTAATACACCATATTAACCAATTGAAGGAGAAAAAACATATGATCATCTCAGTAGATGCAGAGAAAGCTTTTGACAAAATTCAACAGCCATTTGATAAAAACCCTCCAGAAAGTAGGCATAGAGGGAACTTTCCTCAACATAATAAAGGCCATACACGACAAACCCACAGCAACACGTCCTCAATGGTGAAAAACTGAAAGCATTTCCACTAGGATCAGGAACAAGACATGTTTGCCCACTCTCACCACTATTGTTCAACATAGTTTTGGAAGTTTTAGCTACAGCAATCAGAGAAGAAAAAGAAAGAAAAGGAATTCAAATCGGAAAAGAAGAAGTAAAGCTGTCACTACTTGCAGATGACATGATAATATACATAGAGAATCCTAAAGATGCTACCAGAAAGCTACTAGAGCTAATCAATGAATTTGGTAAAGTAGCAGGATACAAAATTAATGCACAGAAATCTCTTACATTCCTATACAGTAATGATGAAATATCTGAAAGTGAAATTAAGAAAACACTCCCATTTACCATTGCAACAAAAAGAATAAAATATCTAGGAATAAACCTACCTAAGGAGACAAAAGACCTGTATGCAGAAAATTATGACACTAATGAAATAAATTAAAAATGATACAAATAGATGGAGAGACATACCATATTCTTGGATTAGAAGAATCAACATTGTGAAAATGACTCTACTACCCAAAACAACCTACAGATTCAGTGAATCCCTATCAAACTACCACTGGCATTTTTCACACAACTAGAACAAAATATTTCACAATCTGTATGGAAACACAAAAGACCCTAAATAACCAAAGCATTCTTGAGAAATAAAAGCGGAATTGGAGGAATCAGGCTCCTTGACTTCAGATTATACTACAACTACAGTAATCAAGACAGTATAGTACTGGCACAATAACAGAAATATAGATCAATGGAACAGGATAGAAAGCCCAGAGATAAACTCACACACATATGGTCACCTTATCTTTGATAAAGGAAGCAAGAATACACAGTGGAGAAATGACAGCCACTTCAAGAAGTGGTGCTGGGAAAACTGGACAGCCACATGTAGAAGAATGAAATTAGAACCCTCCCTAACACCATACACAAAAATAAACTCAAAATGGATTAAAGACCTAAATGTAAAGCCAGACACCATCAAACTCTTAGAGGGAAACATAGGCAGAACACTCTATGACATAAATCACAGCAATATCCTTTTTGACCCACTTCTTAGAGAAATGGAAATAAAAAGAAAAATAAACAAATGGGACTTAATGAAACTTCAAAGCTTTTGCACAGCAAAGGAAACCATAAACAAGACGAAAAGACAACCCTCAGAATGGGAGAAAATATTTGCAAATGAAGCAACTGACAAAGGATTAGTCTCCAAAATTTACAAGCAGTTCAATAACAAAAAACCAAACAACCTAATCCAATAATGGATTGGGTTAAGACCTAAATAGACATTTCTCCAAAGAAGATATACAGACTGCCAACAAACACATGAAAGAATGCTCAACATCATTAATCATTAGAAAATGCAACTCAAAACTACAATGAGATATCATTTCACACCAGTCAGAATGGCCATCATAAAAAAATGTACAAACAATAAATGCTGAAGAGGGTGTGGAGAAAACGGCACCCTCTTGCACTGTTAGTGGGAATGTAAATTGATACAGCCACTATGGAGAACTGTATGGAGGTTACTTAAAGAACTAAAAGTAGAGCTACCATACGACCCAGCAATCCCACTACTGGGCATATACCCTGAGAAAACCATAATTCAAAAAGAGTCATGTACCACAATGTTCACTGCAGCTCTATTTACAATAGCCAGGACATGGAAGCAACCGAAGTGTCCATCAACAGATGAATGGATGAAGAAGATGTGGCACATACATACAATGGAATATTACTCAGCCATAAAAAGTAACGAAACTGAGTTATTTGTAGTGAAGTGGATGGACCTAGAGACTTTCATACAGAGTGCAGTAAGTCAGAAAGAGAAAAGCAAACACTGTATGCTAACACGTATATATGGAATATTAAAAAAGAAAGAAAGAAAGGAAAATGGTCAGAAGAACATAGGGGAAAGACGGGAATAAAGATTCAGACCTACTAGAGAATGGACTTGAGGATATGGGGAGGGGGAAAGGTATGCTGGGCCAAAGTTAGAGAGTGACATGGGCATATATACACTGCCAAACATAAAATAGATAGCTAGTGGGAAGCAGCCGCATAGCACAGGGAGATCAGCTCGGTGCTTTGTGACCACCTTGAGGGGTGGGATAGGGAGGGTGGGAGGGAGATGCAAGAGGGAAGAGACATGGGGACATATGTATATGTATAACTGATTCACTTTGTTATAAAGCAGAAACTAACATACCATTGTAAAGCAATTATACTCCAATAAATATGTTAAAAAAAAAAGAATTGGAACAGTGGTTCATCTCACTTTGACTGTGTGGATGTTAGCCTTGGCATAAGGGATAGTGATTAGAGTGGAAAATAGCTATTGGCTTCCTTGATTATGTTGCACTTCTTGACGTTGATCTTATCAATGGAATTCACGGAGTTGAGGGGAAAAGAATTATTTGCATAAAGTTTTCATAAACTTAGGAATATCTGGATTTAATATTATATTTATATTATTTATATTATGGTTTATGAGGCTTATAATATAGGAACTAGTTCTAAATGTATTTTATGTATGGAAGAATGGGGCAGCCGATGATTTAGCATTCAAAGGCCAATTCAATTTTTTGTTATTTTTCTTATCATCTTTCTTTGAGGATAATCTCTGCCGAATCCTTTTAAAGCTTCAGCAGTTTCTTTATCAGTGAAGAACTTAAACCATCCCTCCCCCCATGTTAAGAGCCTCAAAATTATCCTCTTAACTTACAAAAATATCTTCTTTATGAGCCTCATGTAGGATTAATTGGCTCTTTCTCCATTTTTTATTAGATGTCACCTATAATAACTTGTGAATGTCTATTCACTTTTTCCAGGGTTTACAAATGTCCCAACAGATAGAGCATTGTGACATAATTAGTCAAATCAGATAGAGCATTGTGACATAATTAGTCAAATCTTGACTTTGAGCAGTTTCAGCTTTGGCAAATATAAGACCTAATTTGAAGTCTAGGGAGTCTGAATATTGGGAAGAAAAAAAAAACCTTAAATATCTATGACATAAAGATGATGTACAGAATCTCTTACTTTTTGAAATGAGGAATAATGATTTTGCCCAGTCTACTGTTAACAAAGTTATGGAGAGTTGTCAGTACTTTGGGACACATTTACATAAAATTTAATTGTAAAGCTTAAGTGAAATCCTACCAAGGCCATAAGGCTAAAGTTCAAAGAAGGAAGGGAAATGCTTGTCGGAGGTTTATCACCAGGAGAAATTTTAATAAAAACTACAATTTTTGAGGGGATTAATATTACCTTGAGAAAAATAGATGTTTGTAGTTTTATGAAAACTTATGATTAAATCCACCAGTAATTGCACTTTACTTCTATAAGCTCTATATTTATCAAGTTTCAACATTAATTATAATCCTTAAATTTTTTTCTTCCAGTTTTATTGAGGTATCATTGACATACCACACTGTATAAGTTTAAGGTATACAACATGATGATTTGACTTATATATATCATGAAATGATTTTCACAATAAATTTAGTGAACATCCATCATCTAATAGAGATACAAAATAAAAGAAAAAGAAAAAATATTTTTCCTTGTGATGAGAACTCTTAGTATTTACTCTCTTAACAACTTTCATGTATAACATACAGCAGTGCTAATTATTAAATCTTGTATATTGCAACCCCAATACTTATTTGTCTTGTAACTGGAAGTTTCTACCTTTTAACCACCTTCATTCAATTCCTCTTCCCCCTTCCCACCTGCCTCTGGTAGCCAAAAAATCTGATCTCTTTTTCTATGAGGTTTATTTGTTTTTGAAGTACAATTGTCCTACAGCACTGTGTTAATTCCTAGTGCACAACATAGTGATCCAATATTTCTGTACATTAAAAAATGATCACCATTACAATGTTTAAAATTTAAGACATTGCATCCAAAATTTTAGGGACTACATCTATATTGCATGTGCTTGTGCTTGTGGTGTCTAGCTTTTAATAATGATTTTTAATAATGATTCTCTGTGGGAATGCCTCAAAGGAACCAAGAAATATGAAAGCTTTGACTAGTCATATGAATATTATTCATTTTTAAACTAGTTACATAGTCAGTTTTTGTATATTTGGTAACCTTCTGACAAGCTATTACATTACCTTTATTAATTAGTGTTCATTAAAAGGAAAGAATTAACATGGGAATCTGGAATGTAGGACTCTGTAGTCTCTTGCAGGGGGAGCTGGGAATCTCTATGGGGACTCCTGGGGCTCCTGGGGAGGAAAGTGAAGGAGACTAAGTTGTGGGCAACCCATAGGTAAGAGAATCCTGGACAAATAATTTAATTTGGGAGATGATGCATAAAATTAGAGGTGAAAGTAAGGCCTGGTTGTCAGAATGAGGAAGAAGGGCAGGAAAGGATGGGGTGGAGGACAGAGCCAGTGAATGGAATACTGCAGAGAAGTCCAGGGAGCACCAGGTGAAGGGGAAGCTGGAAGACTATGCTGAACAATAAGCCAGCAAGAGCCTCACTGGGACAGGATCCAGAGAGCCAGACTCTTTCAAAGGCCCTGCACTTGGGTCACATTAAGAGAAAAGTATTCATCAACAAATTGGAAAGCAATAAACTACTATCATCCCCTACTTCTCTGTTTAGAGGCAAAGTAGTCAAGACATCAATAGAACATGATACCATCCTTCTAAAATTTTTTAATTCCTCCAAAGCTAATAGTGCAATTGCTAGTATTGAATTTTACTTTTATACCCTTTTTTGTTGTTGTTTTGTACAGTTTAGCTAGTTTCTGTTAGAGAGGACAGAGAAATAGGAAGAAATGAACAAAGGAAGAGAGAAGAAAGTGGAGAAAGCCCCATATTGTCCAAAAATATTACAATGTACTTGTAACTAATTGGATGAGCTTGGGATAAAAGAAAGTGCTGTCTTTCTTTTTACATGGTTCATTACCACTTCACACAGAATAATTTTTTTTAAGGACCTACATTTATCATGGTAATAATAAGTGGAATTAGTCTGAGAAGTTTTGGATAATTTGCATCTTCTTGTCCTCTAAATATTGTTAGTGAGGTGTCTATAGAAGTACTGAGGAGGAAGTTACATTGTGATTTAATAGTAACCACGGCAAAAGCAACAACAATCTTCCTAATATTTTATACTTTGAAAACCATTTTTCACATACTTTATTAATTTGTTCCTAATAGGAGATATGATGATCCCCATTTTTCTGATGAGGAAACCAAGATCTTGAGCTGAGTGTGGCCAGTCAACCTATCTGGTCCAGATCCCCTTACCTCAATCTGCAGCTCTTTCCACATTAAGACGGGTTAACTGGCTGGCTGACAGCAGTGTCTCCCTGAGACTGTGGAGAAAAGCCAAATGGGAATTTTAAAGTCAAAGAGTGGGAGTGGCCATGTCTAAGAAGAGAAATGGTGAGGAAAGCCTCATTGGACATAACGTGGATGTGAAAGCTGCTGACAGAACTTAATGATGTCATCAGGTGACGGTTGGTCCAGAGTAGGGATTTGATTCAACCTGTGGTGCCACAACCTGATTGTTTTGTGTCATATAACACTATTAGCTCAAAAATTTTGAGCATGCACACTCAATTTTTATGCATTTCTAGAATATGTACATGTATGCATATTAATCTGTTTTATACTTTGTAAAACATAGACAAAAATAAAGTTTGGATTAAGAAGATAAAAATACAGTAGAAGTCTTAACATTTTCTTCCTTGTACCTGTTGTCTTCTAATATGTAACATGAAACTGTCTTCTACATACTCTCTAGTTGTTCTTTGTGGCTCAGGGATTCTGTCATTTATAACCTGTGTTTGAATAATGAGCTTTGCCTGAAGAGTTCTTTTCCAGGACACTAGTTACCTTATTTTCTGCAACTGCATTTTCAATGTATATTCATTTGGTCATCTTAATGAGCTCTCCATAAATCTCATTGGACATATTTTATATTCTTTCCAGAAAGATTCAGTTGCTTGTCTTATAATGCTCCACTGAAGACATCTAATTTAACCTTCATTTAACTAGACATGAGCCCAGATAAATATGTCTGGATCCAGGGCCAAATAAATGTCTAGCCAGAATCAGAGGACATGCCATCACGAGTTTCAGCTACTGACATGTTTTGTCTAGACTTGCAAGGTTTATGTTTTATTTTCCCTGTGTTTGGCAAGTGTGTTCATTTATTTCAGGAATTTTATTTTTGGGATAAACATTTCTCGTATCTCATTTATCTAAATAAACTGAAGGAAAAAAAGAAGAGTAATTCCTTTACTGATTTCTTTGATCCAGATTCTCAGAGTGCTAAGAGATTGGAGGCTGTGATGTTTATGTATGGAGTTTGATTTTTCCTTCCACAAGGACAAAGCAATAGCTTGTAAGGATTCCCTTATTTTTCTTGAGATACACATATCAACCAGAAATTGCTGTTTGCAATATAGCAAACATATGGTCAGTTTTCTCAATCTCTCTCCTTTCTAAATAAGGAGGGATACAAAAGCATAGCATTTTCCAGATACGTGCTACATGTTGATAGGTAACACAGAAAACAAGTCTGAGGAAAAACAACAGCCCTCTTGTCCCCATCCTCACAAAAGTCACTATGAATTTCTGTCATCGTACTTAAATTATGTGCAAAAGCTGTAGATTTTGCCAGAACACGTCCTTGAAACATCAAATAGCTGGTTGAACATGCCATATCTCTGCTACGGGCTGAATCCCGCTTGTAGGCAACTGACTGGGAGTCATGAGCGCCCTGTGTGCTCAAAGGAAAGGCGCTGTGAGGGATTCTTCCCCAAAGTCCTCTTTTTTCTCCAGGCTGTGGAGAGGTAGGCATCGTAAGTCCAGAGTAAGTTTTCAAAGGGAGAGAAAAGTTGATGATTTCCCAGTCCATTCCATTTTCCATTCTAACTCATTCCTGGAGTCATAGGGGCTCTCTGACTTGACCACAATGGGGTAAATACTCACCTGATACTGGTGGAGTTCACCAACAAGAGCTACTTCGCCTTATCCTGCTTACGTGAACAGGATGTGGAAACTTGCATCGCTGCTGGCAGCACACTGGACAGATTTCTGGAAAAGAATTCTCATTCGCTGGACAGAGAGTTTGGAAGAGAATTTTTGTATTGTTTTTTTTCTTTTGCTAAAGAGAGGGTTTTTTTTTTTGTCTTTTCAAAAGTGGAATTTTAGGTTCACTACATGTTTAATGACATAATCTCCGAATGGCTTATTTGAAGAAGTCATTTGGATTTAATAAGCATTGACCTTTGTAATTAAGAACATGATTCTGTATGTGTGTTTGTGTGTGTTTTTATTTTATTCTATTTTATTTATTTACTTTTCTTCTTAGCCTTGGCCAACCATTTCCCACTGAAGGAAGGACTTAACAGACTACTGATTTTGGAGGCTAAACATCAAGTGTCAGCTGGGCAGGCCCTGGACCATCCCTGGGTCCTCATGACTACAGGATCTTCCATGAAGAATATTTAGAGGGTCATTTCCCAAAACTTCATGCGGAGGGCATCTCCCCAACCACAGAGTCCCAGATCTGCACAATCTTCTAAGTGATGTTCTTATCATAAATCAAGGCTTATGTGGAGCAAGAGAAACTTAAAGGTAGAAGAATCACCACTATCTGCACTTTAGTGAGCAGATGAACTTTAAAATCACGTTATCCAATTTCAAGCCAGATACATTAACTTCACTAATAGCATTACGTCAGTAGGGACCATTTCATCACGATTAAGGCACCCTAAAGCTCCAGGGATCTGGGAGTATGTGGTTATTGTTGGATAATGGTGACTTTCACTTTTAACATTTTTTGGTCTATAATTTGTCCCATATTTATATAGGAAATAAATTCTCCAAAATTACTGCTGTAAACGATGACTAATATAGTAAATACTTAGTGCATTTATGTAATAGGAAAGAGTAGATAAAGAAAATCTCTTAATAATTGATGGATTAAATAAAATATGAGATTCTAGGAATAAGGGATGAATATGTGAGGGAATGATGAATCAGAGACATAGCAGGCATTGTTAGATATGGGGAATAAATGTACTTATCCTGAAATTACTGATTTGCAGTTAAGACCAGTATATGGTGTTAATAACCACTGGATAACACTCAGGATAGTTACAGGTGTCTGTTAATTTCATATTTAGTCTGCAAGTATTCATAGAAATTGTTAATTATGGGGCATATAAAAAAGCTTAGCAGGTAACAAGATAAAAATAAACCAGTGGGACTACCTCAAACTAAAAAGTTTCTGTATAGCAAAGGAAACAACAAAACCGAAAGGCAACCTACAGAATGGGAAAGAATATTTGCAAACCATATATCTGAAAAGAGGTTAATCTCCAATATATAAGGAACTTGTATAGCTCAATAGTAAAAAACAAACAAACAAACAAAAAAACAAACTAATAAACCCAATTTTTAAAATGGGCTAAGGGCTTGAATAGACATTTCTCTGAAGAAGACATATAGATAGCCATCAGGTACATCATCAGGGAAATGCAAATCAAAGCCACAGTGAGATATCACTTCACACCTGTCATTAACAAAACAAAAGACAGCAAGTGTTGGCAAGGATGTGGAGAAAAGGGAATCCTTGTACACTGTTGATGAGAATGTAAATTGGTACAACCACTATGGAAAACAGTATGGCAGCTTCTCAAAAAATTAAAAATAGAACTACTGTATGATCCAGCAATCTAACTTCTGGGTATTTATCCAAAAGAACTGAAATCAGGATCTGAAAGAGAGATAAACACTCCTATGTTCATTGTGCATTGTTTACAAAAGCCAAGATGTGGAAACAACCTAAATGCCCATCTGCAGATAAATGCATAAGAAAATGTGGTGTATACATACAATGGAATACTATTCAGCCTTAGAAAAGAAGGAAATTCTGCAGTATGTGACAACATGGATGAACCTTGAGGGCATTATGCTTAACTGAATAATCCTGTCACAGAAAAATAGATACCGCATGATTCCACTTATATGAGGTATCTAAAATATTCTAATTCATAGAATCGAAGAGTGGAATGGTTAGTTGTCAGAGCCTGAGGGGAGGAGGAAATGGGGAGTCAATAATTAACCAGTGTAAAGTTTTAGTCAAGCAAGTTTCTAGAGATCAGCTCTACAACCTTTTATCTATAGTCAACAATACATAATATACTGTACACTTAACATTTGTTAAGAGGATAGATCTCATCTTACCACAATAAAATTAAAAACCAAAAATGAATTTTAAGATTCTGTAGCTATCCATCAGAAGCTTACAATCTAATTGGACCATTATTCACTGGAAAATGGGATTTTACAGAATCAGACAATAGTGATATTTTTCTACTGTTAGCATCCATCACCCACCAGAGTTTACAAAGGAATATGTATGTGATCATCTTGCTTCACTCCTCTACTGTCAACTCTTTTTTGGTTAGCCCGGGTTTCTTCCAGAATCATTTAATCAAATACCTTGACGGCTCTAAATACCCAGCATGGAATAATTTTAAGTAGTGTATTAAAAGAAGTAAACTCTAAAACTCAGTTCTCCAGGCAAGGCACATATGGTTTGATCCCTTGTACAGTAAATTTTTGCAAAGTGATACAAAGACTGAAATATTATTAAGTATATCACTTAATATCACTCTTTGAATGGATAAATATAGTAAATAGTGATTCATCAGCTGACCTCACTTTATTTTGTTAAGTACAATAATAAAATACTAGAGTGACATTTAGTATAACCATAAAATCAGTCTTAATTTTCTATTTTATTTTTCTCTTTTAGGTTATATATATGGAACAATTGTATGTGATATATAAATATGAATGTTAATTAGTGACAGAAATATTTCCAGTATAAATTGTAATGCTGTATCATATATGGAAAACAGTGGTTAATTCCTTTACTATAGAAAAAATACAAATTCATTAAAAAATAGAAAAAAATGAGCAAATATCTTGACAGGTAGTTCATAAAAATACAAATGGCTAATAAGCATGTGAAAATGCTCAATTCCACTCATAATTTAAAAATGAAAATTAAAACAACAAAGAGATAGGAATTTTTCACCTATCAGATGAATGCAGTTTGACACTTGAATAAAATGTCTAGTGGAGGTTGCAGGAAAGCAGACGTTGTCATGCATCCTTGAGACAGAGGAGTGCAAGCTTTTTCCACTTCACTGGGGGCAAGTTTGGCAGCAATATCTATTTAAATTAAAAACGCAATGGCCCAATGACATAATAGTGGCATTTCTAGAAATTTGCCTTATCCATATTCTTGCCAAAGTGTGAAAAGATAATATGTGCAAAAGTGTATAAAGCACTGTTATTTATATAAACAAGAATCCCAAGAGAATGCCCATCAGTACAGGAACTCTTTAAATAAAGCATGGTACATCTAAGCATAGGGCAACCCCACATTAAAAATGACGTGGTAGATCTGTATGTTATGTTATGTGATATGTTATTGTGTAAAATGAAAAGGCAAGGTGCAGACAACTATTACAGTATGGTCTCATTTGTGTGAAAAATACATTTAGAAGCTTGAAAGTTGTACGAATTTGATGAAGATAGTGATTATATCTGGGGGGAAAAAGTAGGAGGTCTGGGGTGGAAGGGAAAGGTTTATTTTCATTTTATACCTATTTCTACCTTAAATTTAAACTGATGTATTTACTTTGTCTATAGTGAAAGAAAATTCAGTTGAAAATGCAAGTGGCAGAAGTGAAAAAAGAGAGAAGCTTGAATAAGCAGTCCTAAAAAAATTGGGGACTGACTGACTAAGCTGTGCAAACTAGTTCTTTATAAAATTGGAAGTTTTATATCTTTTCCAATTGAAATTTTTCAGTTGAAAAAGTACAAGCAATAAAAGTACAAGCAACAAAAACTCTAATGCTAGATGTAGAAAACAAACTTATGGTTATCAAAGGGGAAAGTGGGGGAGGGAAAAATTAAGAGTTTGAGATTAACATACACACACACACACACACACACATATACATATATAGCACAGGGAACTATATTCAATGTCTTGTAATAACCTATGATGGAAAAGAATCTGAAAAAGATTATATATATATATATATATATATATATATATATATATATATATATATATATCTGAATCACTTTGCTGTATACCTGAAACTAACACAACTTTGTGAATCAGCTATACTCCAATACAAAATTCTAATGCTAATACTTTCAGACTTCTTAAACGATTAGAAATAGCTTTAACATTCAGTCATGTTATTCTAACATTTATTGAACACAGTATTACTCTGTGCTAATAACTATGCCCAACACCTTTAATATATATTATCTTGTTTACTCTTCACAACAAATTTACGATGCATGTATTATTCCTAATTTGATTTTACACATAGCTCAGAGATATGCAGTAACTTATTCATGATCACACAGCAGGTAAATAGCTCTGGAATTAGAAACTCAGAACTCCGCCCACAATCTCTATGTTGGATTACTTCTAGGAGATTAGAATTCAAGAGGAAGGCTCTGAGGTCTTAGATTTTGTCCATATTGACACAAAGAAATAGTGGAGTACAGTATTACCTGAAGTTATGGCATAAATATTTGTAATATCCATGGGTAATTTACTTTCATGTCCTTTGCTTATGCAGGTTACCCAGATTTAAAGAGCCCACCTGCAGGCATCCTCTAATCCAGGGGTCCCCAACCCCTGGCTGCGGACCGGTACCGGTCAGATACCTGTTATGAACCGGGCCGCACAGCAGGAGGTGAGAGGTGGGCTAGTGAGCGAAGCTTCACCTGCCGCTTCCCATCGCTCGCATTACCGCCTGAACCATCTCTCCTGCCAAGTCTGTGGAAAAATTGTCTTCCACGAAACCGGTCCCTGGTGCCAAAAAGATTGTGGACCGCTGCTCTAGTCCAGAGTCAGCACTGGGTTATTGTGGGGCCAACAGAGGGTGTTGAATGCAGGGCACGGAGAAAGGTTTAGGAGAGGTAGGGCTGGCTAGGAAGATGGGTCGAGCCTCAGAGATGAACAACGGCAGGGAGCTTGGAATCCAGGGAGGCAGTCTGGGGCAGCAGGGACGAGACAAGAAGCATCAGGAACCCAGGCAGAGGGAGACAATAAGAACTCAGTGCCCCAGGAGAGGAGCCTGACACTGAGTCCAGTGTTCCTCAGGGTCAGAGCACTTGTTTACATGGCAACTAGGTACCGTTAGTGAGAAAACCTATGAGAGGGAAGGATCGAGAGGCAGACAGTTGCTCATGACGCCTACATTTTTAACTTCTCAAGGGCAGGGACCAGACCTTATTTATTTTTGAAACCCCAGAGTCTGGTAATGTGCACTTAGCAGGTACTCACTGTTTGAAACTGAAATGTGGACAGTTCTCCCCTGCTCTTGCCCCAAGGGTTCCCTGCTTAGCAGCCAAAGTTCCCATTGATCTAAATCTCTTAATCATTTGTAGAAGTTGGGTGGATGAGATGGGAAAGGCTCAAGATGTCTAGCGGGATGTACACTATGAATTTTCATGAGCAGAAAAAACACCCTTCTTTTTCCTGCTAGCTATTTGTGGACCGTCACTAACAGTCCAGAACCCTTTAAAGGATTTTGAATGGAGGGCTGTGGGTTAGGTAACGTCCCCTTCGCTCCAACTTTTGTAAAGTTCTTACAAATCAACTCACTTTGTTTTTAGTTGTCTCTCTGAAAAATTCATAGTTCTTTCACAGGCTCACTTTCTTGTTATGTTGATTTGATGTGACAAGGAACTTGTAGGTCATATTTAACACCCCAGGATGGAGTTCGTCCCACCCTCTTCTCTCCACCACAAAGAAACAGTCTAAGGAGCAAATCAACCACATTCCTGGCTGTATCATCTTCCGAAATTTTATTTTTGAATAAAATGATTTTGACAGTTTTACAAATCACAGAATTTTGTAGTCAACTCCTGAGAGAAAAATATAAATTCGCAATTTTTTTCATATGTGTCGACCCTCTTCTACCATCCTCTGGTGAAATTAGGTATTGCAAACCAATTTTAAAATATTTGGATATTCTTCACTTGAACATTGCTAATATGAACTAAGTGAAAAGAAACAGATTATTTTATAAAAGATAATTAAATCTCACATTTCCTTTTACATTTCCTTTTTTTTACTTTTATGAAATCACTTCTCTCTTTCTCTAATAGAGAAAACAGGTTTATCCTGAATAATAATACCAACTTCCTCTTTCATCACCGTCTAATATCCATTTAGATTTTGTCTTGCATTATTATTTGTTCTGAATTTTCTTATCTTAGTATATTCTGTCTTACCCTTTCTCCCTGTCTCCTGGTGGTTATGTAATTGTTTACTATTATCTTTGCTTGCATATTTTAAAAATGTTTCTCAAAAAGATCTACGTTCTGTGATATAAGGTTGATAACTATATTTTGAGGAGTTCTATGTTTGATTGACAAAATCTGAATAACAAAAATCATGCGGGTTATGGTTCAAGATGGCAGAGTAGAAGGACGTGCTCTCACTCCCTCCTGTGAGAACACAGGAATCACAATTAAATGCTGAACAAACATTGACAGGAAGATGCTGGAACTGACCAAAAAAGATATCCCATATCCAAAGACAAAGGAGAAGCCACAATGAGATGGTAGGAGGGACGCAATCACAATAAAATCAAATCCCATAACTTCTGGGTGGGGGACTCACAAACTGGAGAACAGATATACCACAGGAGTCCACCCACTGGAGTGAAGGTTCTGAGCCCCATGTCAGGCTTCCCAACCTGGGGGTCTGGTAACGGGAGTTGGAATTCCTAGAGAATCAGACTTTGAAGGCTAGCGGGATTTGATTGCAGGACTTCAACAGGACTGGGGGAAACAGAGACTCCACTCTTGGAGGGCACACACAAAGTAGTGTGCACATCAGGACCCAGGGGAAGGAGCAGTGACACCATAGGAGACTGAACCAGACCTACCTGCTAGTGTTGGAGGGTCTCCTGCAGAGGCAGGGGGTGGCTCTGTCTCACCGTGAGGACAAGGACACTGGCAGCAGAAATTCTGGGAAGTACTCCTTAGGGTGACCCTCCCAGAGTCTGCCATTAGCCCCACCAAAGAGCCCAGGTAGGCTCCAGTGTTGAGTTTCCTCAGGGCAAACAAACAACAGGGAGGGAACCCAGCCCCACCCATCAGCAGTCAAGTAGATTAAAGTTTTACTGAGCTCTGCCCACCAGAGCAACACCCAGCTCTACCCACCACCAGTCCCTCCAATCAGGAAACTTGCACAAGCCTCTTAGAGAGCCTCATCCACCAGAGGGCAGATAGCAGAAGCAAGAAGAACTACCATCCTGCAACCTGTGGAACAAAAACCACATTCACAGAAAGACAAGATGAAGAGGCAGAGGGCTATATACCAGATGAAGAAACAAGATAAAATCCCAGAAAGACAACTAAATTAAGTGGAGATAGGCAACCTTCCAGAAAAAGTATTCAGAATAATGATAGTGAAGATGATCCAAGACATCGGAAAAAGAATGGAGGCAAAGATCGAGAAGATGCAAGAAATGTTTAACAAAGACCTGGAAGAATTAAAGAACAAACAAACAGAGATGAACAATACAATAACTGAAATGAAAACTACACTAGAAGGAATCAATAGCAGAATAACTGAGGCAGAAGAACAGATAAGTGACCTGGAAGACAGAATGGTGGAATTCACTGATGCAGAACAGAATAAAGAAAAAAGAATGATAAGAATTGAAGACAGCCTAAGAGACCTCTGGGACAACATTAAACACAAAAACATTCGCATTATAGGGTCCCCAGAAGGAGAAGAGGGAGAGAAAGGACACGAGAAAGTAGAAGAGATTATAGTCGAAAACTTCCCTAACATGGGAAAGGAAAGAGCCACTCAAGTCCAGGAAGTGCAGAGAGTCCCATACAGGATAAACCCAAGGAGAAACACACAGAGATACATAGTAATCAAATTGGCAAAAATTAAACACAAAGAAAAATTATTGAAAGCAACAAGGGAAAAATAACAACATACAAACGAACTCCCATAAGGTTAACAGCAGATTTCTCAGCAGAAGCTCTACAAGCCAGAAGGGAGTGGCACAATATACTTAAAGTGATGAAAGAGAAGAAACTACAACCAAGATTACTCTACTCAGCAAGGATCTCATTCAGATTAGATGGAGATATCAAAAAAATTACGGACAAACAAAAGCTAAGAGAATTCAGCACCACCAAACCAGCTCTATAGCAAATGCTAAAGGAACTTCTTTAAGTGGGAAACACAAGAGAAGAAAAGGACCTACAAAAACAAACCCAAGACAATTAAGAAAATGGTCATAGGAACATACATATTGAAAATTACCTTAAATGTGAATGTATTAAATGCTCCAACCAAAAGACACAGGCTTGCTGAATGGATACAAAAACAAGACCCATCTATATGCTGTCTATAAGAGACCAACTTCAGACCTAGGGACACATACAGACTGAAAGTGAGGGGATGGAAAAAGATATTCCATGCAAATGGACATCAAAAGAAATCTGGAGTAGCAATACTTATATCAGGTAAAATAGACTTTAAAATAAAGAATGTTACAAGAGACAAGGAAGGACATTACATAATGATTAAGGGATCAATCCAAGAAGAAGATATAACAAATATAAATATATATGCACCCAACATAGGAGCACCTCAATACATAAGGCAACTGTTAACAGCCATAAAAGAGGAAATTGAAGTAACACAATAATAGTGGGGGACTTTAACACCTCACTTACACCAATGGACAGGTCATCCAAACAGAAAATTAATAAGGAAACACAAGCTTTAAATGACACAATAGATCAGATAGATTTAATTGATATTTATAGGACATTCCAACCAAAAACAGCAGATCACACTTTCTTCTCAAGTGCGCACAGAACATTCTCCAGGATAGATCACATCTTAGGTCACAAAACAAGCCTCAGTAAATTTAAGAAAACTGAAATCATATCTAGCATCTTTTCTGACCACAATGCTATGAGATTTGAAATGAATTACAGGGAAAAAAACGTAAGAAACACAAACACATGGGGGCTAAACAATACGTTACTAAATAACCAAGAGATCACTGAAGAAATCAAAGAGGAAATCAAAAAATTCCTAGAGACAAATGACAATGAAAACACGAACATCCAAAACCTATGGGACGCAGCAAAAGCAGTTCTAAGAGGGAAGTTTACAGCTATACAAGCCTACCTCAAGAAACATGAAAAATCTCAAATAAACAATCTAACCTTACACCTGAAGGAACTAGAGAAAGAAGAACAAACAAAACCCACAGTTAGCAGAAGGAAAGAAATCATAAAGATCAGAGCAGAAATAAATGAAATAGAAATGAATAAAACAATAGCAAAGGTCAGTAAAACTAAAAGCTGGTTCTTTGAGAAGATAAACAAAATTGATAACCCATTAGCCATACTCATCAAGAAAAAGAGGGAGAAGACTCAAATCAATAAAATTAAAAATGAAAAAGGAGAAGTTACAACAGACACTGCAGAAATACAAAGCAACCTAAGAGACTACTACAAGCAACTCTATGCCAATAAAATGGACAACCTGGAAGAAATGGACAAATTCTTAGAAAGGTATAACCTTCCAAGACTGAACCAGGAAGAAATAGAAAATATGAACAGACCAATCACAAGTAATGAAATTGAAACTGTGATTAAAAATCTTCCAACAAGCAAAAGTGCTGGACCAGATGGCTTCACAGGTGAATTCTATCAAACATTTAGAGAAGAACTAATACCCATCCTTCTCAAGCTCCTCCAAAGAATTGCAGAGGAAGGAACACTCCCAAACTCATCCTATGAGGACACCATCACCCTGATACCAAAACCAGACAAAGATACTACAAAAAAAGAAAATTACAGACCAATATCACTGAAGAATATAGATGCAAAATTCCTCAACAAAATACTAGCAAACAGAATCCAACAACATATTAAAAGGATCATACACCTTGATCAAGTGGGATTGATCCCAGGGATGCAAGGATTCTTCAATATATGCAAATTAATCAATGTGATACACCATATTAACAAACTGAAGAAGAAAAACCATATGATCATCTTGACGCAGAAAAAGCTTTTGACAAAATTCAACACCCATTTATGATAAAAACTCTCCAGAAAGTGGGCATAGAGGGAACTACCTCAACATAATAAAGGCCATATATGACAAATCCACAGCAAACATCATTCTCAGTGGTAAAAAACTGAAGGCATTTCCTCTAAGATCAGGAACAAGACAAGGATGTCCACTCTCACCACTATTATTCAACATAGTTTTGGAAGTCCTAGCCACGGCAGTCAGAGAAGGAAAGGAAAGAAAACGAATACAAATTGGAAAAGAAGAAGTAAAACTGTCACTGTTTGCAGATGACATGATACTATACATAGAGAATCCTAAAGATGCCACCAGAAATCTACTAGACCTAATCAATGGATTTGGTAAAGTTACAGGATACAAAATTAATGCACAGAAATCTCTTGCATTCCTATATACTAATGATGAAAAATCTGAAAGCAAAATTAAGGAAACACTCCCATTTACCATTGCAACAAAAAGAATAAAATACCTAGGAATAAACCTACATAGGGAGACAAAGACCTGTATGCAGAAAACTATAAGACACTGATGAAAGAAATTAAAGATGATAGCAACAGATGGAGAGATATACCATGTTCTTTGATTGGAAGAATCAATATTGTGAAAATGAATCTACTACCCAAAGCAATCTACAGATTCAATGCAATCCCTATCAAATTACCAATGGCAGTTTTTTACAGAACTAGAACAAAAAATCTTAAAAGTTGTATGGAGACACAAAAGTCCCCGAATAGCCAAAGCAGTCTTGAGGGGAAAAAAGCGGAGCTGGAGGAATCAGACTCCCTGACATCAGGCTATACTGCAAAGCTACAGTCATCAAGACAGTATGGTACTTGCACAAAAACAGAAATATAGATCAATGGAACAAGATAGAAAGCCCAGAGATAAACCCACACACATATGGTCAACTAGTCTATGACAAAGGAGGCAAGGATATACAATGGAAAAAAGAGTCTCTTCAATAGGTGGTGCTGGGAAAACTGGACAGCTACATGTAAAGGAATGAAATTAGAACACTCCCTAACACCATACACAAAAATAAACTGAAAATGGATTAGAGACCTAAATGTAAGACTGGACACTATCAAACTCTTAGAGGAAAACATAGGAAGAACACTCTTTGACATAAATCACAGCAAGATCTTTTTTGATCTACCTCCTAGAGTAATGGAAATAAAAGCAAAAATAAACAAATGGGACCAAATGAAACTTTAAAGCCTTTGCACAGCAAAGGAAACCATAAACCAGACGAAAAGACAACCTTCAGAATGAGAGAAAATATTTGCCGACGAATCAATGGACAAAGGATTAATCTCCAAAGTATATAAACAGCTCATGCAGCTCAACATTAAAAAACAAACAACCCAATCCAAAAATGGGCAGAAGACCTAAATAGGCATTCCTCTGAAGAAGACATATAGATGGCCCAGAAGCACATGAAAAGCTGCTCAACATCATTAATTATTAGAGAAATGCAAATCAAAACTACAATGAGGTATCACCTCAGTTAGAATGGGCATCATCAGAAAATCTACAAACAACAAATGCTGGAGAGGGTTAAAAAAGGGAACCCTCTTGCACTGTTGGTGGGAATGTAAATTGATACAACCACTATGGAGAGCAGTATGGAGGTTCCTTAAATAACTAGAAATAGAACTACCATACAACCCAGCAATCCCACTACTGGGAAGATACCCAGAGAAAACCATAATTCCAAAAGACACATACACCCCAATGTTCCTTGCAGCACTATTTACAATAGACAGGTCATGGAAGCATCCTAAATGTCCATTGACTGACGACTGGATAAAGAAGATGTGGTACATATATACAATGGAATATTACTCAGCCATAAAAAGGAACGAAATTGGATCATTTGTAGAGACGTGGATGTATCTAGAGACTGTCATACAGAATTAAGTAAGTCAGAAGGAGAGAAACAAATATCATATATTAACGCATATATGTGGAACCTAGAAAAATGGTACAGAGGAACCGGTTTGCAGGGCAGAAGTTGAGACACAGATGTAGAGAACAAATGTATGGACACCAAGGGGGGAAATGGTATTGGGGGAGGGGTGGTGGTGTGCTGAATTGGGCAATTGGGATTGACATGTATACACTGATGTGTATAAAATGGAAAACTAATAAGAACCTCGTGTATAAAAAAGTAAATAAAATAAAATTCAAAGAAAAGGTTAAAATTAAAAAAGAAATAGAAATCATGCACATAGAGCTGTAGTTTTTCATTCTATTGAAAATCATACCATTGTTTATTAAAATGCATAATATAAAAATGTGATGGAGAATAGTATTTAAGTGTACAAACTTCTGGAAAGTCAAAACATTTAGGCCACAGTATAAACATCTTCAGCTTAATATATCTTAATAATTACTGATTTGTGTTTGAAATATGTTTTCAAAGTGAAGAAGCTTCACTTTCAAAAAGTCACTTTAATCAAGAGTCAAATTCATAAAGAAAGGTTCTGAAACCTAAAACATGGATTGGTGTGAATTTGAATCTGGAGACCTAAGATGGTGCATTAGTTTCCCAGGGCTGCTGGAACAAATGATCGCAAACTGGGTGGCTTAAAGCAACAGAAATGTGCTCTGGAGACCAGAGTCTGAAATCGAGGTACCTGTGGGTTTGATTCCTTGTGGAGGCTCCGAGGGAGAATCTGCTCCATGCCTCTCTCCTGGCTTCCTGTGGTTGCTGACAATGCTTGGCACTCCTTGGCTTGCAGCTGCCCTCCAGTATCTGCATCAGTCTTCATATGGCTTTTCTCCTTGTGTCTGCGTCTCCTTCTCTGATTCTTATAAGGACACTTGTCATTGGATTTTCCACCTTAATTCAGGATGATCTCATCTCTAGATCCTTACCTTACTTATAGTTTAAAAGACCCTTACTCCAAATAAAATTGCATTCTGAGGTTCTGCTTGGACATGTGTTTTAGGGTCACCATTCAACCCATTACAGATGGGAATTATCACCTATATTTGCAGCTCTGAGGCCACACTTGGCATCCTCCTTTAGACCTGGCTTCCTAAACCATTGTCTGTTGCCTGTGGCCCTGGCCTTGGGGCTCCACTTCCAATCTTTCATGAAATGGTACTCAGAGTATTAACTAGTGGATTTTTTAAAAACTATATTCCATAGAATTGTTCCAATTCTATAATTCTATTCTATTTCCTAGTATATCAGGAAAAGAGAACACTTTTATTTGCCTCTGATAAATAATTAAAGTACCAGATATTCCAGTCTTTATTTATTTATTCATTTCCCTGTTCCAAAGGTTTTAAGGTATCTTACATAAATAGATAAAAATGAGGTAAAAATCAATTTGAATTAAATAGAAGAGGAAAGCAGGAAAAATGAAAATGAGAGTAGAAGGGATAAGAAGAAGCTAGAAGGTAAAATTATTACATAAAATTTATAAATAAAAATATTAAAACCCATAAATGGTAGAAGATGATTTGCTAAAGGTAAACTTCAAATTTGACTCTCAGCTTTCTAGCAGTCCATTCAAAGAAGAAAGTAGGTATGCGCTTCAAAGTGTCCATAAAATTAAAACAAATTAATTTTAATTAGTTGCTTGGAGGAAGTACATTCATTCCTGACTCTTAGAAAATTTCTTGTGGGATCTCCAGGTGAGGATGTGTTATGTAATTAGCAAGTGCAATGCAATTAGCAGCATCTTTAAACACAGTGAGAAGTTTCAACAGGTTTCTTGTTTGTAGTGTCCCTCAATATAAACTTCTGGGTGATTTGGTGAAATAGTTACAGGGAGCTCAAAAGCATTTGGTCCAGGTACAGAGCTCAGTGTTTGTCTGGATTGCTGGAGAGAGGAATTTTTAGAAAATCAAAAAGAAGGGATAGCTAACATGTCTTCCAAGTGATATTCCAAATATACTGTTTCTCAATACGATTTTGGCTTGTATTGCACAGCAGTTACATCAGGCTGTTCTAGTGAAAATAACCTGGAGGGTGGCTCCTTGCAATGTCAGCTGTCATGTGCTCCATCTGGCAGCCAGAGGGGTAGGCTGATAACCTATGCTGCACACATGCTGAAGAGAAGCTGCCCACCCTCCCCACGTGGAGGGAGGGTGAGGGCACAGCCTTGGGAGCCACCAGGATTTTCTCCAGGAATTGGGGCCTGCTGCAGTGCCCTGAGGGGAGGGCAACCAGGGCCACCAAAACTTCACAGCAAATGGTGTAGATGTTTTTTATTTGAAAAATCTTTAGATGTCTATGGCAAAATATTTTCTTCATATGTAAAAACATTTCAATAAAGTTTCACAGAAACTTTACTGTTAAATAGTGCTTTTTCTTGGTGTAACTTCTGAAATAAACTAGCATAAAAAACGATTTCTAGGGTAACAGTAAATTAACATGTTGTGTAGACTTAATAGCTTTATGCTAGTTAAAAGTTGGGAATCATCTGACAAAAATGATGGCTTTGATTCTAAAAGATCACTAGCCCTTCTTTCCAACAGATATCAGATAGGCTCACTCATCTACTGAAAGCATACCTAGTTCGTGGCAACAGAGCCTCTTATCCTGCATTTTAAAAAGTGACTGCCTATGATTTATTTTATACAGGATTCCTTACAAATAATTAACACATTCTCTTAATAAAATAGGTGATCTAACTACGGATAGAAGATAATCTCTCAGTGGCAAGGACTGGAGAAAAGGCAATTTGACTTGCTTGCCATCACTGCAGAGGCTTGGGATGGTTGAAAGGATTGTCACTTTTAGGCTGGGTCCTTGACCACACATACCTCCTGTCCCCTTAAACACCAGTACCTCCAGCATTCAAAAAATGGGGCAGAGAGCCTGGAGTAGGAGGGCGCAGATGCTGCTGCGTGTCTGTGGGGCTGTCCAGGGGATTAACTTGCGGGGTGCAGTTGGATAGTTTTCTTCTGGATACAGAGGCAGAGTTCTGCTTGTTCTTACAAACCATCTAAAGTTAGATTCATGCCCCAGGCAGTTCTTCTGGTACTAACTTGATGCGGCGGCTCTGGCTACAGTTTAGAGCAACTTCAGAAGAGCCCTGCTCACTCTGTGCCAGGGCTGGCTTCAGGTTGAAAGTGATTAGTGCAGCCCAGTGCTAGATGCCATGCATTAGCAGCACTTCAGTGCTAAGAACATTTATGCCACGATAACTGCCAACTACTCAGTGTGGGTTAGGGACAAGCAGAATAGTGAGAAGGGGGTGGATGGTGTGGGAGAGAGCATTTCACGGCCTTTTAGAAGAGATTTGTGCTCAAAGAGAAACAGAAAACAAAAGGGAAGGGAGTCGAGGACAAGGTTGTTTCTTATCATACACTCCAATGTTGTTGAGGAAACCAAGGGACTCTTCTTCCCCAGCCAGAGCGAATCTGAAGCGAAGCTGCCCTCTGGAGTGGAGAAGGTGACCCAGAAGGAGTCGTGAATCCCAGCTTGGGTTGAGGTTTTCACTAATCCAGGTTCCTGCCAAGACAGAGGACCTGGACAGGCAACTTTCCAAGTGATGGCTGGTCTCCACTGGCATCCCTGACAAAGCAGGAGACAGCAACAGCTGAGGGGGTCATGCTCACCGCTGTCTGGAAGGAAAGCCAGGGAGGAAGGTGGCACTTTGGAAATGTGACTGTACACAGAAGCCACTGTGAAATGCCCCGTGAACAAAAGCCTTCTTAGTGGACAGTGCATTTCTCCCAGTGGGAATTATTCTCCATGAAAGACCAGTATTACAGAAGCAACTGTTTTCCATGTTCAGATATGGGTGTTTCTGAAAATAGGGCTTTCTTTAAAGTCTTGAAAGAAAAAACACCAAAACAAACAAACAAAACCCTTGTAGCTGCTGGATGGAAAAAGAGAGAAAAAAAAAGGAGGGAAAAATCAGTCCAGAATTGGGTCCTCAAAATTCCTACCCATTCAAGCCTTCAAGAAGGAAGGAAACCTATGAACACAACTTTATCAAAAGCCTGTATATAACTGGTAGATAGGTTGAAATATGTGTTGTAACTTAGAAAATGCAACTTTTGATACATTGCTTCCATTGGAATGTACACATCTATGTGAGGACATTTCACAACTGTGACAGCCATTCAAAACAAGCAGAGAAATACATCTCATTTAGAAACAAACATCTAATTACAATGTTGCAAAGCTTAGACAAGGTTTCCAACAATAATGAAGCATAATTAATTATATGATCTTATAAAATATATATTTTAATAAAAGTGAAATATATTTTATTAACAAATGACATTTTATCATTAATAAATAAAATTTAAATTAAAAAAATATTATTTTACCTTTAGTTTGCCATTTTGAAATCACTAGTTTGTGTATTTTCCCTAAAGTCTCTATTAATATAATAGTATTTGCAAATAATTTTAAATATAAATATATAAATACATTTACTGATAAAAACTAGATAAGTTTGGGGATCATTTATCTAAGCTATCAAAAGAGAATTTCTTTTTTTTTTTTTTTTTTTTGCGGTGTGTGGGCCTCTCACTGTTGTGGCTTCTCCCGTTGCAGAGCACAGGCTGTCCGCCTGCCGATGCAGGGGACACGGGTTCGTTCCCCGGTCCGGGAGGATCCCACATGCCGCGGAGCGGCTGGGCCCATGAGCCATGGCCGCAGAGCCTGCGCGTCGGAGCCTGTGCTCTGCAACGGGAGAGGCCACAACAGTGAGAGGCCTGCGTACCGCAACAACAACAACAACAACAACAACAACAACAAAAAAGAATAATATAACCATATATTTACCAGGTTCTATTTTAAGTCTTCAATGGACTGTAGTAGCCTTTCCAAGTTAATGGTAAATATACTTTCAAAAGTATAATGCCGATTTTGAAATTTGTTCAGCCAATGAACATTACCAATGTAAGTAGATGAGAGGAATATGATAAGTGAGATGCAGCCTATAGGGGTCAATGACCAGAAAATACACATAAGCTTTGCCTGAAGGATTTGTTGCAGTTTCCACAGGGAGCCAGTGAGACAGACATATGACTCAAATGTGGCTTCCCTGCTGGATGAGGAAAACCATCACCCTCACCCACCAGCCCCCTTCTGTCTGGCCCAACTTGAGCCCCAACCCTGAGAGGTGACACGAGGCTCAGGTAAAAGCTGAGGATGTCGCTTCACACGTCACTTAATAGTAAAATTATAGCAGTAGGAGCAACAATAAAAAAAAAAACCCTATACCTGTAATGAATTTTTTTTTTTTCCGTGGGAGGGTTAGGTCAAAATGTGCTTCTTTAATAAATATACGTACAGGGAACTCTGCTCAATATTATGTAACAACTTAAATGGGAAAAGAATTTGAAAAAGGATAGATACATGTATATGCATAACTGAATCACTTTGCCATACATCTGAAACTATCACAACACTGTTAATCAACTATACTCCAAAATAAAATTAAAAGTTAAAAAAAAATAAACCTATATTCTAAAACTAATATTTAAAAAATATCCAGTTTTAAGTTATACATATCATTGCTCTTCTGACCTTGTGCTTGACGCAGAGGTAGCTGGACATATAGTAATAAATTCCATTTATTGCTCCAAGGTTCGTAGGGGTTCTTTGTGGCTATAAGAAGCTAAGAGTAGAGTGGCACACTGTCACATGCTAAATGGGACCAGATTTGTAGTTGTAGGATGTTTTCCACTCACATAAATTGTGATAATCAAAACTTCCAAAGTGTGTGCTGGTTCCACCATCATGGTTGAGCAGTCAGTCACCTAAGTGTTTTCTCAGTCACTTTCTGATTCCCCGGATCACCACGCCCTGTTCTCTTCACCTCCACGATGCCTCTTTAATCTGTTTCCTTCTCACCACCATTTCTGTTGTTCTAGTCCTATTTCAGGCCTCTTATTTTAATTTTTGTTTATAGTTCCCTGTGCTATAAGTAGGTCCTTGTTGTTTATCTGTTTTATATATTGTAGTCTGTATCTACCAAATTCCAAATTTATCCCTCCCCACCCCTTTCCCCTTTGGTAACTATAAAGTTTGTTTTCTATGTCTGTGAGTCTATTTCTGTTTTGTAAATAAGTTCTTAAGATTCCACATATAAGTGATATCATATGATATTTGTCTTTCTCTGTCTAACTTACTTAGTATGATAGTCTCTAGGTCCATCCATGTTGCTGCAAATGGTATTTATTCTTTTTATATGACTGAGTAATATTCCATTATATATATACACCACATCTGCTTTATCCATTCATCTGTTGATGGACATTTAGTTGTTTCCATGTCTTGGCTATTGTAAATAGTGCTGCTATGAACATTGGAGTGTATATATCTTTTCAAATTAGAGTTTTCTCCAGATATATGCCCAGAAGAGGGATTGTTGGATCATTTGGCAACTCTATTTTTTTAAAAAAAATAATTAATTAATTTTTTGGCTATGTTGGGTCTTCGTTTCTGCACGCAGGCTTTCTCTAGTTGCCGCGAGCGGCGGCTACTCTCCGTTGTGGTGTGCAGGCTTCTCATTATGGTGGCTTCTCTTGTTGCGGAGCATGGGCCCTAGGCACGCGGGCTTCAGTAGTTGTGGTGCACAGGGTTAGTTGCTCTGCGGCGTGTGGGATCTTCCCAGACCAGGGAACAAACACGTATCCTCTGCATTGGCAGGCGGATTCTTAACTACTGCACCACCAGGGAAGTCTCTTGGCAACTCTATTTTTAATTTTTTGAGACCCTCCATACTGCTCTCCATAGTGGCTGCACCAATTTACAATTTACGAGTTTGGATTATCACATTTACAGCAGTGTGGGAGGGTTCCCTTTTCTCCATACCCTCTCCAACATTTGTAGACTTTTTGATAATGGCCATTTATTTGCCCTAAAATTTGCCCTACTGCAGTAGCTTCCTGACTGGCAAATCTGCCTCTGGTTTCTTTTCTCTCAATTCATCTTCCACATGACACACACATACACACACACGTTTCTAAAACACAGATGTTAATTGTGGCATAAGTGTGCTGAAAATGCTTGAAAAAATGTCCTGCCAGCGACCTACTGAATATGTCCAAACTCCAAGTAGAATTCTTTCACACCATCTTTCCAAGGCATTTAAAGTCATCTTTCCAGTTTTCTCCCTGTTCCCTAATTGCCCCATGAGCTGTGGTCACGCTGTAGTCTCCCGGTTACCGAAACACCGTGCACACTGCAGCTCCTCCCAACCACGACTGTGTAGTCTTGGCGCACTGTGTGAGCCCCATTCTCACCATCTGACTCAGCATGAACCTTACACAGGCACATTGCCTAGCCTAGTCCTGCTGCAGGACATTAAGATAAGTTATTATGAAAATAAAAGCTGGAGGAATTTCATGTAATCCCATCACCTAGGTGACACTTGGCTGGCCCCTGTTATATTTGCTGAGTTGCAGTTACAGAGTCATGATTATTTTGGAAGAACAAGGGATGTTTCTGTTTCTTCATTCAGGCTCATGACTCTATCCAACACATGATGCTGCTTCTTCTTAATTTTTTATAGACAACCTTTATTGTTTATTTTTCAGATTACAATGGGCATACATGCTCATTGTACAAATCCATAAACTGCAAAGAGAAAATCAAATTACCCATAACAACACCCAAAGATAGCTACTGCTCACATTGCCATACTTTATAAATATGCACACACTGTTTCATAGTATGTTTTTTCTCTATTTTTATACTGTGAATAGTTTCTCTTTATTCTTTCATACACTTTTAAAAATGATTACACGGTGCTTCATCATGTAGATAGATCATAACTTATTTAGCCTTTATCCTATTTTTGAGTGTTTAGGTTGTTTCTAAAACTTTGTTATTATAAGTAAAAGGTATAATGAAAATCCATGTAATATCCTTCTTTCCACATTTGTTCTTGGGATAAATCTTCAGAATGGAATTGATGTGTCAAAGGGCATGCACTTTTTATTCTCTAGAAAGTTTATATAAGTTTATACCTCCTACATCCTTGCCAATATACTGGGTACTGGTAGTTTAAAAAGAATCTGGCCTACTCAAATAAGTAAAAAAATGATATCTTGATTAACTTGGATTTTTTACCTTTCAGTTGTAAATGATTCCAAAGATGAATTAGAGGATAGAGAACAGAACTAAACATACGTATGCAAGGATAGTGTGTTATGTCATTTTGGCAAGCTTTTAACATTCAAACACCTCCTCCCTCCTTTGTTTTACCTATCAGGAATAAAACAAACAAAATCCAGAGCAGAAATATCTTATTCTATAATTTATTGACACATTATACAAAGTAGCTTATTTTAATGAGCTATTCTTGGTAACCATATTGCCCTGCCTTTTGCTGCCAACATCAGAGCCTAGAAAGGGCTGCCTGACTTCCCCGTCAGGGTTGAGACCTGTGTCAACCCGACCTGAATGATCGTAGTGTGATCATGACCTTCAGTTTGAGGCAGGAGCAGGGATAGACTTCATTTGCGCCTGCATTTCTGTGAGCTGAAATACTGATAAAAGAAAGGACACCGACCTTATTGTTACTTTAAGTGCCTGCTCTCACTGAATTCTGCGGCTCTATTTGTCTATGTTTTCAGGGAAGCTGCAGTCAAGTGGATTTGCTCAAACTTGGGAAGTCGTGTCGCACAGGTATTTCCTTATACAATAAGGGCAAAACGTAGAAACACTTCTTACCAATAGCTAACAACTTGTCACAAGCAATAAAAATACCAATTTTTTACTTTATTTTGTTGAAATATCTGAGACAATTCAATTAAGAAACCAATTCCTACTTTTGAAAAACACACAAGCAAAAACACAAGCAAACAGAATGGGCTATTCTTCACTGAGACTTTGTGTACCATCCCCAAGGATACAGATCAAGAGAGCTGAGGCTGCTTGTGCTTCTGATCAGGCAGATGCTGTCATCACAAACCCCTAGCCTCAGCGCCTCTCTCTAGACTGCTACACACATGTGAGGTGCGCTCTGTGAGTAGGGCTATCAACACAGTCAGGCCATCAAAGCTCAAAATGCCAAACGCCTCAACAAAAGCCACTTACAGAAGAAATGATTGTATATAATTTTACCACCAGAGATTTTTGTTATTCTTTGTAAAGATACGCCTTTATCTTGTAAGGAAATTATTTGGACCATAATTTTTTTCCTTTTAAAACACAGTGTAATTCTACCACATTGTTTATGTTTCTATTCTCATCCATTGTTCCAGGTACTGCGAACAGCATGGTAGCCACAGAGAGGAATGAGACTGGGTTCCTACTTGTCCAGGACACGGGAAAAGGTCATGTGTGGGGAAAAAAAAAAAAAAAAACACAAAAAACACATGGATTCAACGGGTAATAAGTATAGAGTATAATGCTAACAGAGACAAAGGACTGGTCCCTTCCAAATAATGGTTCATGAAATCGCTGTATAGTAGGGATTCTTTAGTTCTAGAAGAGCAGATTGTATTAATAACTCTTTGACACTAGATGGCGCCCATAAGGCATTCATGTGTTGGTATTTTGGCGGTCTGGAGTGAGACTAGTTCAAACTAAAGTTTGAGGTTGAAAAAATTTATTAAGGAAAAGGCACAGTTTCTAAAGTCTACACTTTTTCACCGTTATAAAATCTTCAAAATCTAATGGATTATAGACATACATTTTATATGGTTACAAAATAGATTTTTCATTTAAAAATTATATGTAGATATTATTACCAAATGGCAAAATGTTCCATTTTTCATATTTTCAGTCCTAACCTTTATTAAACACTTGTTGTCTTTTATTTTAGTCTCAAGTATAATTGACATACTACATTATGTTGGTTTCAGGTGTACAACATAATGATTAGACACAAACACAGCAAAATGATCATCATAATGTCTAGTTACTATCTGTCACTATTTTTAAAACTTTCTCCTCAAGGCTAAATTAGGAATGCTTATTAAGCATTTTTCTTGTGCTGAGAACTTTTAAGATTTATTCTTTTAGCAACTTTAAAATATTCAGTACAATATTATGGACTATAGTCACTACGCTGTATGTTACATCCCCATGGCTTATTTATTTATCTGGAACCTTTTACCTCTTGACCCTCTTCACCCATTTTGCCCCCCTCTCCTCTGGAAACCACCAATCTGTTCTCTGTACTATGCGTTTTGTTTTGTTTTGTTTGTTTTGTTTTTTTAGATTCCACGCATGAGTGAATTCATACAGTATTTGTCTTTGAAAGCACTCACTGTGTTCTATATCAAGATAGTATAAAAGTCAAGTTAATAGTACTTGTAATAATGAAGATGCATTCCATGAATCTCTTCATTTTCAGAAAACTTTGACAAAAGAAGAGATAACACTGGTAAGGAAATAGATCAGAAAAATAGAATTACAGTATAAAAATATTTGATTAAATAAATTTTGATTTAATAAATAATTATTGAGTGCCCCTGTGTATTAGAACCTGGGCTAAGTGTTTTCCAAACATAAATAAAGAAAAACTTTGAAATAGTTTTCATGACTTCCATTTTATGGTAGGGAAAACTAAGTCTCAGAGATGTTAAGTAATTTGTAATAGATAGTGTTGTTAATAAATGCCAGTATGCCATTTTTTTTTTTTTTTTTTAGTGAAAGAACTTTATTATCCCCTTATATTTGCTTTATATCTTGCTTTACAAAGTTAGGAAGTTTTCAGCTTTATACCAAAATGTAAGAAGGCTAAGCTATTTGCTTATAAACATTTTTGCAGTCAAGTGTCATCTGATTTCATTCTTCTAACCCATATTCAATTAAAAAAAATCAGACATCAAGGGTGCTGGCACAGCTCTAGGGCATATATTTCTCTTGAGTAGGAGAAAGATCTTCAACAGCCTTTCCTCCTTGACTCCCTCCTCCCCCAGTTCAGTTGGGCTACTACCTTGAATTTAGAGGAAATCTGGGAAACGTTAGTCACCATGTGACCCAGCAAGGCCACATACTTGGGGGTTGGAGGTGAGGTTAGAGGTTATTGTCTGGTAAGTAGTAGGTTTGCTTTAATCAGGATTTCACATCCACTTGTATATGGAACTCAGTATAACCCAAATCATCTCTACCACAGCTTCTAATTCTAACCATTAGGCAGCTTCTCTGAAATCCTGAGGAATCTGATGGTTTGGGGCAGGGTTAAAATCACTGTTTTAACATTGTGGCAGGCATGGCCTTCTTAACAGATTTAGGAGTTCTCTTTTAGGTAACAGGAACAAAATTTGTAAGACAGCGTATATAAATTGCAAACCAGAGGGTACATGCTGTTTAAATCCCACTTCACAATATACTTTACTTTTCCCTCCAATGAATTCTCTTCCATAAAACATACTATACCACTCCGCTAAGTTTTGTACACTTGCACAAAATCATCCACATACCTAGCCACTAAAGTTGTGCACTGTATAATCTACCAAAAAGAAAAAAACAAAACACCCTTTGTTAGGCAAATAATCACTTAAATAGCAGTAATGTTGCCTATAAGTTACAGGTAGGTCAGGAGCTAAACACTCAACTGCTAACTCTTCTGAGGCAGAAAAAAATTCTCCACAAAAGCAGGAGTGTAGTAGCAATGACGTTCTCTCCAAATAAATGCCAAAATAGTGTCCGATTGTCAAAGACCAAGTGTACTTTGATGTGAATTTTAATATTTAATTCTGAAAAATTCTTCTTTTGATCTCCCTGACCATCTAGATTCACCATTTCTGCTACTTCTAGTGAATAAACGTTGGAACTCCTTCATTTATCTTCCAAATATTTTATTTTTTCTCTTTATCACTCCATATCATATTCTGGGTAATTTTCCCCAATTTAACTTCCAATTCTAGTTCTTTCAATTCTGTCCAATCTACTCTTTAATCTTTTGTTCCAGTAATTATATTTCTTATTTTAAAAAATTTGTTTGCTCTTTTTCATTACCTCTTGCTGTAGAGAGCTTATTGGGGAAGAAATTTAGTGCAGAGGTTAAATAAAGATGGAGGTTCCGGAGTCAGACTGCCTGGTTTGCATTCTGACATCTTTGGTTCCAAGCTGTGTGATCTCAGGCAGGTTACTTAACCTCTCTGTACCTCAGTCTCCTCATTTATAAAGCATGATAGTAATACCTACTCATAGGAAATGGAAGTCCATTTTTACCATTTGAAAAGGAACGCTGCCTGAGAAAGATAAGTTAGAAGGAGGGGAAGCAAGTAATAGTTGTTCTCGGGTGATGTGAATTGGGTTCCCAGGGCCTCCCCTGCCTGACCCATCACAAACAGAAGGCTATCAGCTGTGAGGGGTGGCTCTGACAGCTACTTTGCTCTTTTCTTTTCTTCCAGGTGAAGCAATCTGGAACTCTCCCTGGAATTCTCACCCTGTCTGTGGATTCATGTTGGCAGAAAATGCAGGATTTGTGCCTCTCTCAGGCAGTCTCCTCCCATGATTCTGCCTCCCATCTCTGGTGATATGACTGCTCAGTTTGGGCAACACCCACTTTGTGAGCCCTGGAATGTGGCCCTTGCAGCTGCCAGGCTTGTAAGAGGCTGATACAGAAGGTGCTCCAGATGGTGCCAACACATTCTCCATTACTGCCGCCCACTCTCTTTTCAATAGTCTCTCCTTTCCTCTGCCTCAGTCCCCATTTCCCACTTCCCCACATCCTGACCTCCAAAAGTTATGAATCTAAGACAGAAATTGTTTTGGGGGGGAAAAAAAAGTGAGTGAGAGGGAGGAAACTTTTAGAGGTCATGGTTATGTTTTATGGTACTGTTTAATGGTGATGGTTTCACAGGTGTATATTATCTTCAAACTCATCAAGATTAAACATGGACAGCTTTTTTGCATGTTAATTATACCTCAGTAAAAACAGAATTGTATTCTTTGGGAATTTACTAATAGGGAATCATTGTAATGAAGATATCTTTCATCCAAGGACATTTATTTATTTATGTATTTATTTATTTATTTTTTTCGGTACGTGGGCCTCTCACTGTTGTGGCCTCCCCCATTGCGGAGCACAGGCTCCGGACGCGCAGGCTCAGCGGCCACGGTTCACGTGCCTAGCCGCTCCGCGGCACGTGGGATCTTCCCAGACCGGGGCATGAACCCGTGTCCCCTGCATCGGCAGGCGGACTCCCACTGCGCCACCAGGGAAGGCCCCTTCCTGCTTTTTTAATGGCGTCACCGTCCTCCCAGTTTTTAAAGCTAGAAACCTCAGAGCTATCCTCAGCATATTTTCTTCATTGTCCCCTATGTTTAAGTATTCACCGAAGCATGTCAACTCTAACTCCAAAATGCCTCTCAGATGTATCCCCCTGTTGTATTTGCTCTTCCTTATTTAGGGTCACGCTTTATCAGTCTCACCTGGATTGCTTAGTACCTTCTAACTAGTGTCCTTGGCTTCAGGCTTGAACCCCTCAAATCCATTTTCATACCTATTCGAGGCAGCTTTCTAAAACACAGACCTGGGCTTCCCTGGTGGCACAGTGGTTGAGAGTCCGCCTGCCGGTTCAGGGGACGTGGGTTCGTGCCCCGGTCCAGGAGGATCCCACGTGCCACGGAGCGGCTGTGCCCGTGAGCCATGGCTGCTGAGCCTGCGCGTCCAGAGCCTGTGCTCCGCAGCGGGAGAGGCCGCAGCTGTGAGAGGCCCGCGTACCGCAAAACAAAAACAAACAAACAAACAAACAAAACCACAGACCTGACCCCAGTCCTCCCCTGTGGTGATGGCGGCCCCAAACCCAAAGGCTCAAGGCAACTCCTTTACAGGTGATAAGGCCCTTCACAGTCATATAATGGGCCTGTCTGTGCACTTCCCTACTGGCAAGTCCTGTGGGTCCTATCAGGATGTTATTCCAGGGAGTGGACAGTGCCCAGGTTTGTGGGTTTTCTCACTTCAACTCAGCAGCAATGCGTGGAGCCCAGGGGCAGTTGTTAGGAACAGCATCCAAAGATGTGCCAGGGCAGAACCCACAGACTAAAGTTGGGTCCTCAGTCCAGGGGGACAAGAAGAAACAGGTAAGGTGTAGACCAGAAGAAATGGACACTGATGGGAAGTGAGAAGCAAAGAACTTGGGTGGAGGGAGTACGAATAAGCCCCTCACAGGTCTTTGGGAAGCGAGCTGGATAGATCTCCTAGAGGTGTGCCTGGAGGGTTATTTTTATTTTGCGTGGGGAGTTTTTAAAAGGCCTAAAAGGAGCCAATATCCTTTATGAACCTTCCTTCCACTCTGATTGCTGCTCTTCTAAAACACTGGGCATCTTGGCTGTATATTTGCTTTCTGCATTCTGATTATTAAGTTATAGATGAACTGTTCAAACATAGGAGATTGGTAATGAACTTGAAGTTGAAAGGTCATAGATTGGTTGCACCCAAGATAGGGAAAAAAGGCATCTGTTATCTTGTGGATATGAGACTTCATGTTTCTCGAGTATAAAGAATAGAGAGACACATGCTGGCTGAGGGAAACACGCAGAGCATAGCAACTGAGATCACCGTTCTCTGCTGCGGGACTTACAATAGTGTCAATACTGACAAGCTTTTGGGACAAGAGGCAACTGAATAGATAGTTATAAGAGAACAAATAAGAGCAATACCTGTGATATCAATAGAAATGCATGATAGTACAGAGGAGTGATTAATTCTGTTTTGGAGCATCTATAGGAAGCCTATATGGAGGAGGAGACCACAAACGAGGTCCTGAAAGATGAGTAGAGGCTTGCAACCTGGCAAAAAGAAGGAAGGGAATTCCAGGAAGAAGAAATGTGCACATAACAGCACAAAGGTATAGGGGATCACAGCTAATCTGAAGATCAGAGTGACACTGAGTGGAAACGAGGTGGAGACAGGTGGTGTGTAGTGAGGAGACCTCAGCCAGGAGGCCAGGCTGTGGTTGGGTTGTGAGGAACCCTCTACACCATACTGAGAAATGTGTGAGTTATCTTTCAGGGATGGCAATGGGAAAACAGTTTACTTCGTCCATTTAAAAATAGCATGGCGATGAACAACTTCCTGGGAGATACACTTTTTGTCTGGCATATCTCTGGCGGAATCTTCCTTTCTGAGGTTCTCACACTAGAAAATACAGTAAGAGGATTCTTCAGCATAAACGCGACTGCCTTTATTACTTTGGCAATTAAGAGGGTTTCAAATGCAAGTGCAGATTTTCTCACTCCTCAGTGGAGTTCTTCTAGAAGGAGACAGAAAGCAGTATAGTACAGTGGTTCAGAGCAAAAAGTTTGGCTTCAGGTTGTCTGGGTTTGAATCCTGGCTCTACCTTGAGTAAACTAGTAACTCCTTAAAACGTCAGTCTCCTCAGCTGTGAAACGATATGAAAATAATGTTACTCACCTCACGGGGCTGCATAAGGATGGAGATCATGCTTGTAAAGTATTTAGCTCAGTACCTCTGGCGCAGGGAAACACTGCATAAATATTAGCTGACAAAAGGTCCAACTGTTATCCGAGATGTATTTAGTGCACATCAGAGTCCTGTCTCCTGTCCATGGAGCCTGAATCAGTCATTGTTCAACTCGAGAGCTGCCTCATTAGAAATTCACTGAAGTTAGAAATGAGTCTTGTTTTCTGGGACCTTATTAAATATTCCTTCCCAGCCTCTGTATGATGAAATCCCAGTGACTGATGAACAATAGCTATCTGCACATCTGTTACCCTGAGACCTTGAAGTCATTAAGTTGGTAATCTGAATACAAGTAGTTTTGCCTTAATTATTTTTGTGACAATTAAGAGCTTTGCAAATCACATTTTTGGTTAATAGGTGGCAGAAAGATTGGAGTAACTTTGGAGCAGTCATTACTCTTGTCATCATAGTGAAAGAATGAAATAGGCTAAAACATGCAAGTTAATGGAGAGTTATGTGTAAATTCTTATACAACATGGCTTAGAAAACTCAAAGGAAAGTTGTAGTTAGGCAAGTGGAAGGCCGTGGATGAGAAAGGCCATAATAGAAGAGCTTTAAAAGAAATGGCTGGTAGGAGCAGATATTAATCTCTGTCTCTCCTCCTCTTGGCAGGAGTGGAGGGTGAGATGCAGTGGGGAGGGACTGGCTGAGAGGCTGGGTTAGCACAGCCAAGATAACTTCCAAAGTCCAGTCCTAGACATTGTGAATGTTTAAAAAAGAAAACACAACAAAATATGCAGAAAAGATTTTCGGTAACAAAACTTTTGGTAATTTTTTTCTCCTTCACATTTCATCATGAAGGGAAAGATCTTTTTCATTTAACCCATATTTGCTCGCCACCAGGGTGACCACAGAAAATGGGAGGGAGAATTATGTGCAGAATCCACAAAGACTTGAGAAATTCCAAGAAAAAAAATGACGTTAACTTAGAAAATCACCTCAAACCAGCATGTTGATATGACTCTGGGATCCCAATACATGTTTTTACTGTCTCTCTTTTTCAGCCCCCCTCTCTCTTTCAATCCCCTTGTTGAATCACTTCAGTAATATTTCAAGTGGAAAACATTAGAAACAAAACCAATGAATGGCTAAATTAACATGCATATATTTTAACTTTTATCTACTAGATTTTAAAGTCCTTAAGAGCAAGAAGTGTCATGGTGTTCCCACAACAGCCTATATCTACTTGTAATGTGGCTTTGGGTAAGCATCTAAGCTGTCTGTGTCATGCTTTTACTAGCTGTAAAATATGAATAATAGTAGTTCCTACCTCGTTTGGTTATTGTGATAATATAGCGAAATAACACAAGTGAAGCGTGTATTGTGGTGCCTGACACATGTCCTTTGTTTACTAATATAGTGCCCCATATTTGTAAATGCACCATGACACCTTTCACTCAGGGTGTTGTATCTTTCAAAAATTTTATCATCTTACTTCTTCTTCTTTTTTTTTTTTTTTTTGCCTGTGCCTGCAGCATGCGAGATCTTAGCTCCTTGACCAGGGATCGAACCCGTGCCCCTTGCGGTGGAAGCGCAGAGTGTTAAACACTGGACCGCCAAGGAAGTCCCTTATCTTATTTCTAAGTACGACAAATTGGGTGGCTTAAAACAGAAATTGATCGTCTCACAGTTCTAGAGGCTAAAAATCCAAGATCAAGATATTGGCAGGGTCACACTCCCCTGGAAATCTGTAGTAGAGACTCCTCCCTTACCTCTCCCTGGCTTCCAGTGGTTTCTTATCAATCCTTGCCTTGTAGCTACAGCCTTCAGTCTCTGCCTCTATCATCACATGCTGTTCTCCTTGTGAGTCTGTCTCTCCTTTTTCTATAAGGACACCAGTCATTGTGGGCTAAGGGCCCACTGTATTCCAGTATAACCTCAACCTAACTAATTACACCTCCAGCTAATTACATCCTATTTATAAGGTCACATTGTGAGATACTGGGAGTTAGGACTTCAACATATCTTTTGGGTGACACAACCTATAACATTACTTCATTTTATGTTCGTTAAAACTATGACTACATATGATCATCAAGCAGTAGTTCACAATCAAATAAACAGAGAAAAGGGAGATTGTTTAAATTGCCCAGGATTATGGCGGACTAGAAATCAAATTCTCTGCTTCACAGCTCTTTCCCTAATACAAAATCCTTCCTGTAGTTATATGACTGTAGATTAATTAATAGCAAATGGAATATCAGCATTTTGGTTTATACATATTTACACATATCATGTTGATTTTAATCTTGAATCAGTTATGATTGTGTTTTCTTTTGTTTGTTTGTTTGTTTTTGGCCATGATGTGTAGCTTATGGGATCTTAGTTCTCCGACCAGGGATTGAACCCAGGCCCTTGGCAATGATAGCACAGAGTCCTAACCACTGGACCGTCAGGGAATTCCCATGATTGTGTTCTCATTCCAGGCTCTGTTGTAGCATTACCGAATACAATCACAAAGCAAACAATCTCGGAACAGAACAAATGGTAGTATGAACACATCCTGCTACAGATGAGGGGACAAAGATGAAGTTGAAGGCCTTGGCTGTTTCATTTGTGTTTTTTTGTCTGTTTGTTCCATCAAAAAAGAAAGATATTTTTCCAAGAAAAACACTACAGAGGAGATCCAACAAGAAGAGAACTTTTTGAGAATTTTTTTTGGATACAGGTATAGATTTATTTTAAGAAGCTGGCTCATGCAGTTGTGAGGGCTGGAAAGTCCTAAATCTGTAGGGCAAGCCATAGGTGAGAGGTGATTTGCAGTCTTTTCTTTTTTTTTTTTAATAAATTTATTTATTTTTAAAATTTTTATTTATTTTTGGTTACGTTGGGTCTTTGTGGCTGCACGTGGGCTTTCTCTAGTTGTGGCGAGCGGGGGCCACTCTTTGTTGTAGTGTGTGGGCTCTCACTGCGGTGGCTTCTCTTGCTGCGGAGCATGGCTCTAGGTGCACGGACTTCAGTAGTTGTGGCTCACGGGCTTAGTTGCTCCGCGGCATGTGGGATCTTCCCAGACCAGGGCTCGAACCCATAGCCCCTGCATTGGCAGGTGGATTCTTAACCACTGTGTCACCAGGGAAGTCCTGATTTGCAGTCTTGAGTGTGGGGTGTGTAGGGCTGGCCAATAGGCTGGAGATTCAGGAAGGATTCCTCTGTTACAGTCTTGAGGCAGAACTCCTTCTCTGAGAAACTGCAGATTTTGCCCTAAAGCCTTCAGCTGATTGGATGAGGCCCACCCACATTAGCAAGGTCAATCTCTCTGTTTTTCACTCTGTGGGATCTTGATGAAGTCAGAACTAAGTTGTAATGTTGTCCAAACTTGAAGGAGCACATGTTCAGAAGAGCAGTATAAACGTTTGACTGGCAAATGACTGAGCAGTACCAACGACTAAAAGGATAAGGGAGACAGAAGTGCAGGAATTGACTCTCCTGTAGTTACTGGATGGGGCACGGCTAGAAAGCTGGACTCCAGACCCCTTGCCCAATTCATTGTCTGGTAAGCTTCTAGTTCCGACCCCTGCAGCAGTCTCCTGCCTGGGCCTCCTGCCTCTGTTCCCAACCTCACGAAGTGGCTCAGATCCAAGGCTACATGAGGGCCTCTTTAATCCCACCTCCTCAGGGAGAATGTCATTGGTCAACAATTATTCTCACCACTTCACCCTTGTTTTATGTTTTCATTGTTTTTATTGAAGGGTATCTAATTTTGATAGGCTCTATTTTCTAGGAATGAACCCAATTATTTGAAATTCAGTTCAAAAATCTGCATAACAGCAAGAAAAACTATGGAACATCGATTGAGCAACGTTTACATACCAGTCATTGACCTCACTCATCACTGTTCCTGAGAACTCCCATAAACAAAGGTGTTATTACTCCCTGTTCAGAGGTTAGAAAACAGAGACAGTGAGGTTTGTGCTTTGTCCCCGGCCTCTCAGAAGGAAACAGTTCAGTCTAAAGTGATCTTAGGATCATCTTCGTTCTTGTTTTCTTTTTTACGGAGGTATAGTTGATTTACAATATTATGTAAGTTTCAGGTGTACAAGGGATCATCTTGGTTCTTAAATGTCTGTATTCCCTTCTGGAAGCTGGCTAGGCCTAAGGCTCATGTTAATCATGCTTCTTGTATGTTGAAGCCTATCACATGGCCATCACTCTGCAATGCATCTTAGCTAAAATAATCTAAAACATGTCTCAGGTGCAGTGAAAGTGCTGGTGGCTCTCAGAGTCACATCTCATAGGGCTGGGAAACTCTTCCCGAGGAAGCTCACATCTGCAGACATCAGCTCCACTGTGCACCATGCTGGCTTTTCTACATCTCTGCATTCTAGAGCTGCTTACATACAGAAATGTGCCAAGAAAGTGTACACAGAGTGTTTTGGAAAAGCAAACATTTGTGCAAAAATGATGCTTTTCAGTTTTTTCTGTGTGACTGGTTGCTTTCTTTGGAAGGTAATTTTTACACTGAGTATGGTTAGCACAGAACATCAAAGGTCTCACAATCTCAGTTAATCCCTCAGTCAGCATTTCTACTGAGTTATAAATGTTGCATGCACATTCCCAAACGAATTTTGTCTTTCTGGCATTTTCCTGAAAGATTAAGTTCCATTGCTAATGTCAATCATCTGTTTCTTTGACATATTATCATTCAGATATTCCTTTATATGCAAAGATGAGTAGTCCCTCCTGTGATGAGCTGGTCACAGCTATTTCTGAGATTGAAAGAAGACGATATCGTGTAGGGATTAAATGTGTGAGCTGGGGGGCCAGATGGAAGCTCAGAATCCCATCTCTGCTTCTTATTGAAAACAGCTCAATCTCTCTAGTCTTAGTGTACCTATCAGTTAAATAAGGATCATAATAATTGTACCTAGTTCTTAGGGTTTTAGTGGAGATTAAAGGCAATCATGTACTCACATTGCTTAGCACAATGCCTGGCACATAGTAAATCTAGAATAAATATTAGCTAAAATTATTTTCCCAGTCGTTCCTATCAATTCAGAAGCCAGAGTACTTACATACATACAGACGTCTTGAGAAATCTTAAATCAGTTTTATGAATTAATGTCTAATTCAATTCAGTGAACACTTGGTGACCATTCCTAGGACACCAGGCACTCAGCTGGGTGCTGAGAGTATGGGTTGACTCATCATGAACCCTGTTTTCAGGAAGCTCACAGCCCATAGGCGAGGCAGTTATAGAAACACCTGATTACACAGTGCATGTACAGTGACACAGGGACAGAGGGATGCAGTAGTTGCAGCAGGAGCATAGGTGTGGCACCAGGTAGCTCTGAGTGGACCCCAAGGAGAGAACACACAGGGTAAGGGCACCCAGGCAGCATGCGGACTCTTCCTTCTACCCCTTGTTCAGGGCATCATCAGCTCCTACCCAGTTAACCTTTACATGTTTCTTGCCGCTCTGTACAACTGCAGTGTCCCAGTTCCAATGCCCATTAACTCTGGCCTGGCCTATTGCAATGGTCCTTATGTGGTCTCCAGCTTGTTCGTGCCCAATCTGTTGAAAAATAAAAAACAAGTCCTGACTTAGTAAGGAGAGACTTTGTTCCAAATGATAATTACTAAGCGAGGAGTGTGAAATGAACTATAGCAATAGGGAGAATGCTCTGACCGTGAGATCTGTGGCCTATTGGACCGTGTGGCAGAGAATGTTCTGAGGATTCAGTCTGCTTTCAGGAGGGGTTTAAGGAGGGGCTGCTTGCTGGCTCAGGCTGATGGGGCCAAAGCTCACCTTATCCAAAATTTGATTAACAAACCCTGTGTTCTGATTGAGCAGTGAGGACAAAACAGTTCAGCTAATTATTTATGAGGCAAAAATGGGAATCTGGAGGGTCTGTGTCTGGCCTTGCCAGAGGTAAATGCAGGGTGTCAACGAGTCTTATCTAAGTCACATGGGGACTTCTTTGCAGTAAGTAGATGTTTCCAGAACACAAAGGAATTTCTAAAGCTTCCCCATTTTCCAGGAACACAGGGCTCGGGTCAAGTTCAGCATTGTCACCATCCTCTATCAGCTACAAGAACTTTTTCTCTGAATGATGCGTGTGATCAGGTGGCCCTTTGTGTAGCACAGCTCAGTGGCTCTCATCAGATGGCCCTTGCTTACCTCTCCTGCTGAATCTCTGGTTTCCGGCTCCAGCAATACCAAACTGCTCATGGTTTCAGGCCTACACCACGTGGCTTCCAACCTCTGTGTCTTTGTTCATACTGTCCTTTGTGCCTGCAATGCCATCTCCCCCTTTACTTGATGACACCTAAACTCCTAATTACCCTCAAAGTCTCAGATGAGGCAACATCTTCAGGAGACCTCCCCCAGCCCTGCACTGGTTTGGGTACTTTTTGGTGTTCCTGTAGCATTCTGAACTTACAGCTTTTGGTGTAATGATTGTTTTGTGTCTTTAGTGTCAGGGACTATATTATAAACCTTATGAGTGAACATTTGTTTAGTGTGTGCCTGATTCTCTGCCCAGTGCTATAAACTCACTTATTTGTTAATCTTTGTCTTTCAGACAAGAATACTGAGATTAGGAGGATAAGCAACTTGCCAGCTATCATGCAGAGACTTTGAATTGAAGAGAATGGATATGCCAACATGAAGATTATTTTAGAATCCTCTCTCTAGAGTTCTCTTACAGTTTGCCTGGTAGTGACAGAACGTTTGAGCTCAGCGGGATTGTGTTGTTCATCCAGGTCACTGTCACCAATGTACCGGTATTTAACCTTTGGGAGGTAGAAGACACAGCTCTTTGTGCTTGAACAATATTGTTTTTTCTAGATCCTGTTGAGGTTTTGCAACAGTGAGCTTATCATCTTCAGTAGTGTAGCACTCAAGTTAACTAGTATGTGCGGTCAGCATGGCCCCAGAAAGCTGGTACTTTTATTCAGAATTCTGAGTAATATGTTAAGAAGATGCTTAGCTTTCACTCCCAGAGAAAGTTTCCTGGTGCTTCAGAGGCTCCTCCCTTGTCTCATTCTTGATCCTCTAATAGTGGCAAAAGGAGGGCTCTTTGGCCTTAAGAATGGCAAAGGCCTACTGAGAAATCCAGCAATCATTCATTTATCCAGTCATGCAATTAATTATTGACTCATTCATTTGGTACCTCAACCAATATTTATTAAACACTTAATTTGTGCCAGGTACTATCAGAGGCTCTGGGGATGAAGAGAAGAATAGGACGCGATTCCTATTTTCAAGGAATTTATAAACTTCTAGATGAATCAGTCAGGTAAACAAGGAAGCAATAAAATGATATTAGTGCTGAGTTAGAAATAATGCTGGGGCAAAAGAAAGGAAAAATGGACTGTAATTCCTCAAAGCATTATTTACGGTAATTATCGTCTCCCTGACTATTCCAGGTCTCATGTCACTCAGTAATTATAAAGCTTGAAGCCAAATCACTAATCAGATTCTACCGAGAGGCAATGCAATTCAATCAAAACACTCTTATAATTTTGCAGGTTTAAGTCTGTCAACTGAAAAATAAGCACAACCTAAGAGTTGAGGATTATGTCTTAATCAGCAAATTTACTGAGTATTGAAGCCCAAGATACAGCCTCTCAGATAGCTCTGAGGAACTGTTCTGAAGAGGTAAGGGCGGAGCCAGGATACAGAGGAGTTTTGCAAAAAACACCCCCAAACCACTAGGTACTCAGAACATCTGAAGATTGCTGCTAATTAAAAAGAACCAGACATGTTAAATTAATGAACTTAACGCTTTTCTATGGGAAGATCCAAGTGTCTGGGCTTATTGAAATTATCCTTTGATATGCACCTTACCTATCTAGGGTCAGTATCCTGTTTTTTTCCATCCTGAATTCCCCTCAGGATATACTGTCAGGGGCCACTGCAATGGCTGATACTTGATGACCTCAACATCCTTTGTTTACTGAAATGGCAGGCGACACTTTTTGTCCACAAGTCTGCATGTATAGATTGCACATACAGCAAAAAATTATAGGAGTATACTTTGAATCATTAATAAAACTTGAGACACTGGGTTGAACAGAGAACATGAGTGCTGATTGCTGAGTCTGAAAAATAGTAAATGTCAGAGTATCAGCAATGAAATTGTCAGCCACAGAGTCTTGATAAAAATACTAACCTAGAAATTTGTTTTGCTTCCCTGTCTACTGCAGGTGTCTTTGTTTTGCTTCCCTGTCTACTGCAGGTGGTTGACAGGATGTAACTCTGAAAGGCTTTCTTAGGAAATTTTTGTTTCTCTTGTTTGTTTGTTTTTCTCTTCCTGTGCCTCCACACAAGGCTCTGTGACCTGGTGCCACCTGCCTCATATCCAAGAGCCCACAGAAAGGCTGCCCTTTTTTGGTAGAAGGCTTCTGGGGCATATTGACTTACAAAGGAAATAGCTTGTGAAAGAAAAGTGCATGCAAGTACAGGAAACGTCTTTTTTCTCATCTAATTTTTATTCAGATGAGAACAAAATATGGTAACTTATTCCAACTGCCAGTGTTGTTTGCAAGATGGCCATATTTTTGCTGAGCTAGTGAATCTCTGCAGGACTCTGGTGAGGTCCCAGCACCACTTATTGGAGCCTCTTTCTCTTCTCACCAAGTGAGGACAGTAGTAGTTTTCTTCCCCTGGGAAGATAAGTTTATATTTGTGAAGTTCATCAAAACTATAAATGATCCAACTTGGGGAAAATGAAAAAAAAATGATAATATAGTATCCTATCTAAAGTTATGTAATTAACTCACTAACCCTGTGAGTTAATTCTTTACTTTTCTTATCAGAAAGGCACCACAGTGGATGTCGATGGTGTCTGGAAGTTCTTATAGCTCTTATACTTACTAGACAAGGGACTTGGATTAATTTCTTTTTAAAATTAATTAATTAATTATTTAGTTTTGGCTGCATTGGGTCTTTGTTGCTGCATGCGGGCTTTCTGTAGTTGAAGCGAGGAGGGGCTACTCTTCGTTGTGGTGCACAGGCTTCTCATTGCGGTGGCTTCTCTTGTTGTGGAGCATGGACTCTAGGCACATGGGCTTCAGTAGTTGTGGCACGTGGGCTCAGTAGTTGTGGCACACGGGCTTAGTTGCTCTGAGGCATGTGGGATCTTCCCAGACCAGGGCTTGAACCCGTGTCTCCTGCATTGGCAGGGGAATTGTTAACCACTGCGCCACTAGGGAAGCCCTGGGTTAATTTCTTAACCTCATTTTCCTCCTACTTGAAATAACACCTTTAACAGTTGTAGGATTAATTGTGGTTAGAGACCAAGGATGCTGCTAAACATCACTAGATGCCGGTAGCATACCCCCCTCCCTGATTATGACAATCAAAAATGTCCCCAGATGTTGCTGGGGGTTAAAAATCATCCTTGACTGAGAACCATAACTATAGAAAAAGATGCCCTGGACTCAGAAGGGGAAGGATGGCTACTTCTGGCTAGTCTACCTACTAATTCTAAATTTTGCTTTTCTCGCTTTTAAAAAGTAGGGGTTAGGCAAGATTATCTTTAAGATGCTTTCTAACTTTAGCAAGATGAGATTCTATGGAAGGAAGAAAAAAAGATGATGAAGATTTAGGAAGACATGCAGCGAAGGCCAGGGAAATTGGCTAAGATAGGAAGAGGTCAGGTAAGTTCTGTATTTCTGAGAAAAATTAAGAGTACACACCACCAATTAGACAAAATTGCTAACCTAACTTAACTAACTAGGGAATAAAGGGTCAGAAATCCAGACCAGGAATCAGGACTCCTACAGATGATGGAGATGTTAATGATGATGATAATGGTGGTGGTGGTGATGGAAATGACACAGCAGCTAACATTTATTGAGCACTAAATATGGACCATGCTCCCAGGCCAGAAAGTGGGTGACAGAAGGTTGGCATATAGACTCGGGTGGGATATGATGGTAGGAGTCATAGAGAGAAGCTGCAAGAACCAGACTGCTCTCAGATCTGGAGTAGGTCAGAGCCAAGGGAGATGTGCTCTGGAGATGTGCACATGTTTTACATGGTCCTTTGTGAAGCCACTTCAGTTTCTCTTGGGTGTTTGGTGCTGAGCAAATGAATCCCATTATTAACTTTTTCCTTCATCAGATCCTCTTCACTTGGCTTTTAAGAAGATCAGTATGTTAGGCTGGAGTTGTGACCAAGGAGGAAATTTTGAGTCTCCAAATTCTCTGTACACCACAACTTGTGCTTTGGATAATGACCTGTTCTCTGCATCCCTAACCCAATAGTTTAAGTAGAATAGTAGACTAGTCTAAGTAAGTAATGGGGGGCTGGGAATAAAAATTCAACACAATGAGGTAAGAGTGATTTTCTTTTTCTATAGTAAAAGAGGAATTGAAATATTTCCAATGGCAATGGAATGAGTATATGCAGTAGAACAGTTGAAATACTAATATTGTCTGGATAGGTGGGTCATTGGGAATTAGTTTTGGAAAATAAAGTGAGTCAATAACAATAATGTCTAAAGTAGTTTTTGGCCTTTTCCTGAGAAGGATATTAGTGATTTCTAGTATCACATTTCCCTCGTATTCCCTTATTCTATATTATCAGATTAATAGAGAGGATACACAATACTTAAGGGTGAGTGTGGCAGGGGTCATGGGGAGGATAGTAAGTTTCTGGACATACTGAGCTATATATAATCCAGAAAAAAATATCTATGTATGTATGCACATATGTATGTATGCATCTATTTCTAAAATAACTACAGATTTTATTTCCACTTTTTAATAATGGTAATTTATTGTTACAAATTAAGAATTTTGAAAACAATTTCATTCTCAGAATTAAGAATAATCTTTGGATAAAATTTTTCCATGAAGCGTCATTTCCCCATAATCCCATCCAGGTTGGGAGCTCACCTTAGTTGAAGCTCACCTGATGCATTTATAATTCTTCCAGTCAGTGTGCAGTAACCCATCCAGAAGAGTTTTTACTAAGAACCTTATGCTATATGTGCTTGTAAATGCTAACCCACCAGAATTCCTTTCAGAAGGAAATAATAATGAATTAGTTTTGCAAGCAGTGAAGAAAAGAAACTATGACTGTGAAGGGTGTAATCCAAACGCAAACAAATAGGAAATATGTACTTTCCTCCTACTCACTTTTTAAAAAATGTCTTAAAAACCAAGTATATTAATTAAAAGCACCTAAGTATGCATCTTGATTTGACAGTGTGATCAGAGGAGAAACACACTAAATGTATAGATTTAGAACTAATATGGTTTTAAATACATTTCAATCAGCTCAACATTTCCCCTCCGACTCACTAAGCAGACTGAGAAATAGATATGGAAATAGTTGGAACTCTCATAGGAATACTAAGTAACTTAGTGGCATGGTCTCTACTAGCCTTATACTATACTAGAAAATAATATTAAAGTTTTACTATCAGTATTTATGAAGTGCCTCCTATCTTTAAGATAATTCATCATATGAATGCTTTCACTTGTCACCTACCGGCAACTAAAGTCATTTCAAATCAAAAGACGAACAGAATATTTGCTTGGGCCTGGTTGAATTCTGAGACCTGAAAATTAAGGTTTTCAGTGTCTTCTTATTGTATAACAATAAAGCCTGTCATTCACCGCTTTCCATGCTTTGTTCCAGACCTATCTTTTTGACCTGCTACTTCTTCAGAAATGACCTCCAATTATATATTTTTGGTTCTATCTTCCATCCTCTCTTCATGCCCATCATATTCTAGCCAAGCTGAGAATTTTCTTCCTCTATCTCTTTGCCAGTATATTCTCTCTTGCTTAGAAGTTCCATTCCTTCATCTCCAACTGTGAAATCCTTTGCATACATGACACCCTCATCCAACATTACATCTTTTTTTGAGGTCTCTCATGATCCCTCCTGTTGGGCATGTTTTCCCCTCTTTTCTAAGCAAGTGAGGCTGGTATCATATCTTGCACCATGCCTAGCCCAGAGTGCCGTACAAGGTACGAGCACATTAAACACTGATTGAATGGGTTGTACGTGGAATGATTGTAGAAGAGGCCAGCAGAGTTGTATTTGCATCTCTTGTGGGAGAATGTGGGAGGAGAAGGAATAAATCAGTCTTGGCTCAGTCAAGGTTAAGGCTAAGCTGCTGAAGAAAAAGACCCAAATAAACAATATGCAGTGGCTTGCAACAGACTAGAGCTTGACAACAGTCTCCCTGAATGAGGCTGTGGGGTGGCTCTGTTCTATACAGTCATTCAGGGACATGGTTTGCTTCCATCATTTTCCTCCCTTTCCCAGGGCACTGGCTTATCTGGAAGGCTGAAGCTGCATCTCAGGCATCGCTGTGTTCAATTAGCACAAAGGGGTAACACAGCAAGTCAAGGTAAAAATAGCTTCCTACTAACGAAGTGCAGCAGAGTTTGCATACATCACTTCTGCTTGCACTCCACTGGTGAGAAATTTAGTCATATGGCCACATTTAGCTGCAACTGTGTGTGGCTATAACCTTTAGTTTCTGTACTGTGCCCAGGAAAAAGAGGAGGATGCATTTGGTGAGGAGGGTAACTGTGAGGCTACTTCCTTCAGGAACTAGGTGTCGAGCCCAGGGAGGATCTGATTGCACTTATGTAGGTCCATGCTCTCTCAGGGCCTGGACTCCCTGTGAATCAGAAATCCTGGAGAGGAAAGAGAAAATGCCAAAATGTAATGTTTGCATTTAGCTTCGAAGGGAGCAAACATTAAAAAAAATAACATCAAGGACTTCCCTGGTGGTGCTGCAGTTGGGACCCCGCTTCCACTGCAGGGAGCGCAGGTTCAATCACTGGTCAGGGAACTAGGATCCTGCATGCCACGTGGTGTGGCCAATAAAAACCCCAAACTGAAACAACAAACAAAAAATCAGAAATGTGTAATGACACAAAGTTATACAACATAATGGGACATTCTTCACATTTGGGGGTGAGAATGGAGAAAGGCAGTGAAAGAGAAAGAGCAATGAGGACCAAATGCATTTCTTCTCCCACCCTGTGCTACGAGGAGCAACTTGGTGGAAGCAGAGGATTGATTTCAGTCCCTCTTTATTGTATTCCCAACCTCATTGATCAAAGCCTAACACTAATCCATGAAAACTGCTGAGAAGACTTGTTCATATTTTTCTGAGGAGCCATAAAAAATTTAAAAGTGTTAACATGCTGAAGACTTACACAGATCGTTGCAATAACAGAGATAAAGGAAAATTTTAAGCATTGTGAAGGAGCTAGAGAATCGAAAGTAACCAGTGACAACCCAATTGGAAGTGTCACTTCCACTGTGTGAGTTAGGATGTGCCATGGAGCCAACAGCAGTTTCCCGTGGACATTTCTGGCCTGTGGTGGAGGTGAGAGCATTTGCAGGGCGCCATTTAATAAACTTTTTATAAATTGCAGGAGCAATACTAGACAATATTAAGAGCTTTATTTATTTCTATAGAATATAATAAAATCTGTAATATCTTTGCCTGAAATTGTGTCAGTTCAGAGAACAGAGCGAGCTTCTATTATTGTGTGTGCAGGAAACCAAGTGAGGAACAGGTGTCCACAGATGGAATTTGGAAGAACAGCCATATTTTCAGAATAAAAAAATATTTTTATCTCTCTTGAAAGAGAGACTACATAACAAATAAAATACTTTAAAATCATAAATATTTCCTCATCCTAAAAATGACCTCAGACATAGAACAGAAATTCTAAGAGACGAGAAGGATCAGTAAAGTGCATATTTAAAAACAATAAAAACTCAAGGCTCAAGGAATTGAGATTTTATTTTTGATATGAAAGAGAAATTACTTTAACGGGAGACTGGAGAGGCTAAGAATGGAAAATGACATGGAAAAATGACAGTTTTCAGGAAATCAGTGTTCTCATTTCATTGACACATTTGTGCACATTTTCTGACCTGAACTCAAAGTGTAAGAGGCAGCAGGTTTATGAAGCAGAAACCTTGAAGGACATAATGGTTTCTGGACTAACTATGTGCTTCCAGTTTCTGAATCTTCTCTACACTGTTTCTGTCTTCTGAAATGCCCCCTTCACATCCTTTCCATGTCTCATTCTATCCTTTCTTCCATCCTCTATACATTCATCACAACTTTGCCCACAGAGATTTTGAACTCATAGCATTTACTAACCGTAACATCCACTCAGTGGTTATGATTTGCTTCATTGCATTGTTAGTTTTAGAAGTGCTTGTCCAATCTCCCCTCATTTATGGTGCCTCACCCCCACCCTCATGAAGTCAGGAGCCAGACAAGAATCAGTTTCAGTGATGCATGTGGGAAATCATGAGAGTTAGATAAAACAGTGAGTGTGAGGAAGGAGAAACATGATGGGTTTAAGACACTGAACCTGTCCACTAAGTATAGGTATCTATTTTACTGAACAAACACTGATATTGAGATTACTATGTGCCAGGCTCTGACAATTGACAAACAATAACTCATTTAACACTCATGGTGAGCCAAGAAATAGGCACAGTACTTCTGAATAGACACTATCCTCTCCAAATCCTATTCCTGGAAACCATTTAGTGTTATTATTTCCCAGCTGGCACAAGAACTTGGGGGTGTCTTTTCTCCCATCTTCAACCTCCTAACTTTCTTGAGACAAAATTGTATATACTCAGACTAAATTTTGTATACCCAGGAAACTCTTGTGCCTCTTTATTGGCCCTGCCAAGCCAATATCTGTCTCCTAGGAGAAAAAGAAACAGAACTATTATTTTCTCTGCTGAAACTCCCCAGATATGCCTATATCACCAGTTTCCCCCAATGCTGAAGGAATGGGTAGTGGGGGACTTAATTCTTATCATAATCAAGTTCTCTTGTGCTGGGCAGAGAATACTTTTCTGATTCACTGGATCTTCTTTTCCCAGATTCATGGGCTTTGGGATCCGACTGCTTGGGTTCAAATCCCAGCTTGGCCACTAAATAACTGTTTAACATTCATCTGTAAAATGTGAATTATTACTACCACTCCATTAGTTGTTGTAAGTATTAAGTGAATACTTACACATCAAGAGTTTAGGACAGAGCCTCATCCACCAGAGGGCAGACAGCAGAAGCAAGAAGAACTACAATACTGCAGCGTGTGGAACAAAAAACACATTCACAGAAAGATAGACAAGATGAAAAGGCAGAGGGTTATATACCAGATGAAGGAACAAGATAAAACCTCCCCAAAACAACTAAATGAAATGGAGATAGGCAACATTCCTGAAAGAGAATTCAGAATAATGATAGTGAAGATGATCCAGGACCTCAGAAAAAAAATGGAGGCAAAGATCGAGAAGATGCAGGAAATGTTTAGCAAAGACCTAGAAAAATTAAAGAACAAACAAACAGAGATGAACAATACAATAACTAAAATGAAAACTACACTAGAAGGAATCAATAGCAGAATAACTGAGTCAGAAGAACGGATAAGTGACCTGGAAGACAGAATAGTGGAATTCACTGCTACGGAACAGACTAAAGAATAAAGAATGAAAAGAAATGAAGACAGCCTAAGAGACCTCTGGGACAACATTAAACACAACAACATTCACACTATAGGGGTCCCAGAAGGAGAAGAGAGAGAGAACGGACCAGAGAAAATATTTGAAGAGATTATAGTCGAAAACTTCCCTAACATGGGAAAGGAAATAGTCAATCAAGTCCAGGAAGCACAGAGAGTCCCATACAGGATAAACCCAAGGAGAAACACACTGACACACATAGTAATCAAATTGGCAAAAATTAAACACAAAGAAAAATTATTGAAAGCAGCAAAGGAAAAACGAAAAATAATATACAAGGGAACTCCTATAAGGTTAACAGCTGATTTCTCAGCAGAAACTCTATGATCCAGAAGGGAGTGTCATGATATACTTAAAGTGATGAAAGGGAAGAACCTACAACCAAGATGACTCTACCCGGCATGGATCTTATTCAGATTTGATGGAGAAATCAAAAGCTTTACAGAAAAGCAAAAGTTAAGAGAATTTAGCACTACCAAACCAACTCTACAACAAATGCTAAAGGAACTTCTCTAAGTGGGAAACACAAGAGAAGAAAAGTGCCTACAAAAACAAACCCAAAACAATTAAGAAAATGGTCACAGGAGCATACATATCAATAATTACCTTAAACGAGAATGGATTAAATGCTCCAACCAAAAGACACAGGCTTGCTGAATGGATACAAAAACAAGACCCATATATATGCTGTCTACAAGAGACACACTTCAGACCTACGGACACATACAGACTGAAAGTGAGGGGATGGGAAAAGATATTCCATGCAAATGGAAATCAAAAGAAAGCTGGAGTAGCAATACTCATATCAGGTAAAATAGACTTTAAAATAAAGAACGTTACAAGAGACAAGGAAGGACACTACATAATGATCAAGGGATCAATCCAAGAAGAAGATATAACAATTATAAATATATATGCACCCAACATAGGAGCACCTCAATACACAAGGCAACTGCTAACAGCTATAAAAGAGGAAATTAACAGTAACTCAATAATAGTAGGGGACTTTAACACCTCACTTACGCCAATGGACAGATCATCCAAACAGAAAATGAATAAGGAAACAGAAGCTTTAAATGACACAATACACCACATAGGGCTTCCCTGGTGGTGCAGTGGTTGAGAGTCCTCCTGCCGATGCAGGGGACACGGGTTCGTGCTCCGGTCCGGAAAGATCCCACATGCCGCGGAGTGGCTGGGTCCGTGAGCCATGGCTGCTGAGCCTGCACATACGGAACCTGTGCTCCACAATGGGAGAGGCCACAACAGTGAGGGGCCCGCGTACGGGAAAAAAAAAAAAAAAGGAAATACACCACATAGATTTAATTGATATTTATAGGACATTCCAACCAAAAACGGCAGGTTACACTTCTCAAGTGCAAATGGAACATTCTCTGGGATAGATCACATCTTGGGTCACAAATCAAGCCTCAGTAAATTTAAGAAAACTGAAGTCACATCAAGCATCTTTTCTGACCACAATGCTATGAGATTCGAAATGAATTCCAGGGAAAAAATGTAAAAAACTCAAACACATGGTGGCTAAACAATATGTTACTAAATAACCAAGAGATCACTGAAGAAATCAAAGAGGAAATCAAAAAATACCTAGAGACAAATGACAATGAAAACACGACAGTCCAAAACCTATGGGATGCAGAAAAAGCAGTTCTAAGAGGGAAGTTTATAGCTATATAAGCCTACCTCAAGAAACAAGAAAAATTGTAAATAAACAATCTAACCATACACCTAAAGGAACTAGAGAAAGAAGAACAAACAAAACCCAAAGTTAGCAGAAAGAAAGAAATCATAAAGATCAGAGCAGAAATAAATGAAATAGAAACAAAGAAAACAGTAACAATGTTACTGAAATGAAGGAAACAATAACAAAGATCAATAAAATTAAAAGCTGGTTCTTTGAGAAGATAAACAAAATTGATAAACCATTAGTCAGAATCATCAAGAAAAAGAGGGAGAGGACGCAAGTCAATAAAATTAGAAATGAAATAGGAGAAGTTACAACAGACACTGCAGAAATACAATGCATCCTAAGAGACTACTACAAGAAACTCTGTGCCAATAAAATGGACAACCTGGAAAAAATGGACCACTTCTTAGAAACCTATAACCTTCTGAGACTGAACCAGGAAGAAACAGAAAATATGAACAGACCAATCACAAGTAATGAAATTGAAACTGTGACTAAAAATCTTCCAACAAACAAAAGTGCTGGACCAGATGGCTTCACAGGTGAAGTCTATCAAACATGTAGAGAAGAGCTAACACCCATCCTTCTCAAACTCTTCCAAAAAATTGCAGAAGAAGGAACACTCCCAAACTCATCCTCTGAGGACACCATCACCCTGATACCAAAACCAGACAAAGATACTACAAAAAAAGAAAATTATCGACTAATATCACTGATGAATATAGATGCAAAAATCCTCAACAAAATAGTAGCAAACAGAATCCAACAACACATTAAAAGGATCATACACCATGATCAAGTGGGATTTACCCCAGGGATGCAAGGATTCTTCAATATATGCAAATCAATCAATGTGATACACCATATTAACAAACTGAAGAAGAAAAACCATATGATCATCTCAATAGATGCAGAAAAAGTTTTTGACAAAATCAACACCCATTTATGATAAAAACTCTCCAGAAAGTGGGCATAGAGGGAACCCACCTCAACATAATAAAGGCAATATATATCAAACCCACAGCAAACATCATTCTCAATGGTGAAAAACTGAAAACATTTTCTGTAAGAACAGGAATGAGACAAGGATGTCCACTCTCACCACTATTATTCAACATAGTTTTAGAAGTCCTAGCCACGGCAATCAGAGAAGAAAAAGAAATAAAAGGAATACAAATTGGAAAAGAAGAAGTAAAACTGTCACTGTTTGCAGATGACATGATACTATACATAGAGAATCCTAAAAATGCCACCAGAAAACGACTAGAGCTAATCAATGAATTTGGTAAAGTTGCAGGATACAAAATTAATGCACAGAAATCTCTTGCATTCCTATATACTAATGATGAAAAATCATTAGTCAAGCAAAATTAATTAATTAATCAAGCAAAATTAAGGAAACACTCCCATTTACCATTGCAACAAAAAGAATAAAATAGCTAGGAATAAACTTACATAGGGAGACGAAAGACCTGTATGCAGAAAACTATAAGACACTGATGAAGGAAATTAAAGATGATAGCAACAGATGGAGAGATATACCACGTTCTTTGATTGGAAGAATCAATATTGTGAAAATGACTATACTACCCAAAGCAATCTACAGATTCAATGCAATCCCTATCAAATTACCAACGTCATGTTTTATGGAACTAGAACAAATCATCTTAAAATTTGTATGGAGACACAAAAGACCCCGAATAGCCGAAGCAGTCTTGAGGGAAAAAAAACAGAGTTGGAGGAATCAGACTCCCTGACGTCAGGCTATACTACAAAGCTACAGTATTCAAGACAATATGGTACTGGCACAAAAACAGGAACATAGATCAATGGAACAAGATAGAAAGCCCAGAGATAAACTCACACACCTATGGTCAACTAATCTATGACAAAGGAGGCAAAGATATACAATGGAGAAAAGACAGTCTATTCAATAAGTGGTGCTGGGAAAACTGGACAGCTACATGTAAAAGAATGAAATTAGAATACTCCCTAACACCATACACAAAAATAAACTCAAAATGGATTCGAGACTGAAATGTAAGACAAGATACTATAAAACTCTTAGAGGAAAACATAAGAAGAACACTCTTTGACATAAATCACAGCTAGATCTTTTTGGATCCACCTCCTAGAGTAATGGAAATAAAAGCAAAAGTAAACAAATGGGACCAAACAAAACTTCAAAGCTTTTGCACAGCAAAGGAAAACATAAACAAGACCAAAAGACAACCCTCAGAATGGGAGAAAATATTTGCAAATGAATCAACATACCAAGGATTAATCTCCAAAGTATATAAACAGCTCATGCAGCTCAATATTAAAGAAACAAACAGCACAATCCAAAAATGGGCAGAAGACCTAAATAGGCATTTCTCCAAAGAAGACATACAGATTGCCAACAAACACATGAAAAACTGCTGAACATCACTAATTATTAGAGAATTGTAAATAAAAACTACAATGAGGTATCACCTCACACCAGTTAGAATGCACATCATCAGAAAATGTACAAACAACAAATGCTGGGGAGGGTGTGGAGAAAAAGGAACCCTCTTGTACTGTTGGTGGGAATGTAAATTGATACAACCACTATGGAGAACAGTATGGAGGTTCCTTAAAAATCTAAAAAGAGGATTACCATATGATACAGCAATCCCACTACTGAAAATATACCTAGAAAAAACCATAATTCAAAAGACACATGCACCCCAATGTTGATTGCAGCACTGTTTACAATAACCAGGTCACGGAAGCAACCTAAATGCCCATCAACAGATGAATGGATAAAGAAGATGGGGTAAATATGTACAGTGGAATATTACTCAGCCTTAAAAAGGATCGAAATTGAGTCATTTGTTGAGACATGGATGTATCTAGAGACTGTCATACAGAGTGAAGTAAGTCAGAAAGAGAAAAACAAATATCGTATATTAATGCATGTATGTGGAACCTAGAAAAATGGTACAGATGAACCGGTTTGCAGGGCAGAAGTTGAGACACAGATGTAGAGAACAAACGTATGGACACCAAGGGGGGAAAACCGCTGTGGCGTGAGGATGGTGGTGTGCTGAATTGGGTGATTGTGATGGACATGTATACACTGATGTTTATAAAATTGATGACTAGTAAGAGCCTGCAGTATAAACAAACAAACAAACAAACAAACAAAAAAGAGTTTAGGACAGTGCCTGACATAAAGCATCCAAAAGCTTTTAGATATTGTAATTCTTTATTATAGTTTCATAAGATTTATCTTGTTATCAAAACAAAGTTGAAAATTTGTTCAAAATATTGAAAATTCTTTATCCTTCTTTTAAACCCTCCACAGACCCTAGAACATTGTCAAACTTATAACAAGCATAGTGAAAAGCACTGAAGGAAAATGGGGAAGTCCAAATTTTGAAGGTAACCTAACCAGATTTGGGGCTCAGATCCACCATTTACTGCCTAAGTGTCAGTTTCCCCGACCAATAATTAAGATAATGGTTGATTCCTACACAACAGAGCTGTTGAGAAAATTAAATTATATGTATGTATACATATATATTAATACATCTGTATATATCTATAAATGTGTGTATATATATATAGGTAAATATACATAGTGTATATTTATACCTGTATGTATGTATATAGTATTCAACAAATAGCAGTTACTTCATGATACAGTGAGGTTACATTTATTTATCCACAGCCTGAGGTCAAGAGAGAGTCAATAGAAAAAATGGCTACACATTGACATTTATGAATATAGTCTTTAGCCCGAAGAAGATGTTACTTAGTTCTGCTGGAGACCTCCAATAAGCAATTTGGACTATAGAAAAATTTTAATTATAGTGTCATGCAGGCAGATACTCCTGTTTAAAGTTCCAGGTTGGCAATATAACCAAGCTCTCGTATGCATTATAGATATGTTTTTAGATGAAGAACTTATAAAATAAGCTTTGTCTTACTATTGAAAGCTTATTTGATGTAATTTAATTTTCTGCTCTTTGAACTTCATTAAATGATATTATTTAGAAAGAAGTTTGCTGCTAACTAGAATTTATTGTCAGGACAAATCTCAGGAAGTAAAACTTATGTAACATGGCTCTTGTGAATTTTCCCAATGATAATGTTGTATTTTTCTTTTCTGTAAAGTTTGGTAATAATCAATTTTCTAAATTTTTAGAAAAATGGATCATAAATTAATCAAAGCATAATTGTGTTTATTGATGAGACTATATTAGTTTATAGCAATCTACCATTATATTGAATATTTAAAATTAAATTTCTTATGACCCTAGGAACTAACATTTCTTGAAATGAAAATAGAAAAATGTACTCATCTGCTTATTGATCAATTCTGCTTGAGCCAGAGGTCCTGAGGTTACAGGCAGTTCTCTGGCTGTGGTTTTGCTCATCAACTGGAAGTTTAGATACCAGTAATGTGCTTGCAGTTTCTCCTTTATTTTGACCTTATTTTTTTTCTGACTTTAACTTCTTTGGTTTAATAAGAATAAATGCAGGAGAGGGAGCATGTTCTTAGGCTGATACTAGTTTATTTGTGTTCTTTCTGGTAAGAAAGAAGTAACATCCTTGAGATGATTGCAATTTGTTAATGACAGTAATATCATGTCCTAGTCTGTCATCATCCTTACCTCCTAGCATTTAGATATTGAATAAGTGTATTGCTATGAAAAGTTTATCAACAGTCACAGGAATGAAACATTGAATTCGGGGGATAGTGAAGACATAAGGAAGGTGCTATGGACTGCACTGTGTCCTTCCAAAATTCATATGTTGAAGTCCCCCAATGTTACTATACTGAGAGATAGGGACTTTATGAGGTAACTGAGGTTAAATGAGGCCAGAAGTGTGGGGCCCTAATTCCATAGGATTGGTGGCCTCATAAGAAGAGGAAGAGAGAGTGATGTCTCTCTTTCTGTATGTGCTGAGAGGAAAGGCCATGTGAGGCCATAGTGAGGAGGTGGCCAACCATAAGCTGGGAAGAGATTTCCCACCAGAAACCAAACCCTGCTGGACTTGATCTGGGACTTCCAGTCTCCACAACCATGAACAATAAATTTCTAAGTCACCCAGTCTATGATATTTTATTATGGCAGCCTGAGAAGACTCATACACAAAGAAAAGGAGATGAAGGAAGGAAAGGGACACAGTTTTCTGTAGATTCGTACTCTAGGTAAAGACAAAATAAGAAATTAAGTGGATTCAGTTTGACATGTACAACTAATCAGGAGGTTTTTAAATGTCACCCTGTACATTGGAATACCCAGCAAGCAGAACAAAACTGGGGTGGGGGAGGTGGCTTTTTTATAACGTTTTCCAAGAAAATTGCAGTATAAAAGTTATGAGTGACTGCTTTGCTTACCAGAGGAGATTACAAGTCACGTTGAAGCAGATTGGCTTTGTTTTGGGAATATTTATTTGAAATGCTTTTAGCTATGATTCTATAAGAACAAAACACACCAAACAAATATCCAATATTCCAGGGTAGGTGTGTAACAGGGCAATATTCTTTGTTTGTCATAGAATTCCTAACCATTCTTTAGTTTGTGAAAGTAGAATGCAGTTCCAGGAGTAGTGGGGTATTTGAATAAGGGGTTATTTAGTCTTCCAGGAAGAGAAAGATTGCAGTCAAATACTCTTCTCCTGAGTTATAACCCCTGGAAAAAGATTGAGAACACAATTCTTCCTCTTTTGGAAATCAAGGCTATTAGATGGATTAAAAGGCCCTGGCTGAGCTCGTCTGGCAGAAGAAAATCCCGTTTCCTTAAGGGTTATTGTTCATGAAGGAGAGAGAAGTGTCATAATAGAAATTGTTACCAAACCAGGTTTGTTTAACCAGATGTGCATGAAGCCAAAATGCTGAGATGCTGATGTTTGCAAGAGAGGGTTTAGAACTGGAGAGTGAGCCGAGTTGCTGTGTGAATGACAGGGTCTTGGTGCTCCGGCCAGGTGTCAAGACTGTGCCTTTGAGGTGGGAGAGCCAAGTTCAGGACATTAGTCCACCAGAGACCTCCCAGCTCCAGGCAATATCAAATGGTGAAAATCTCCCAGAGATCTCCATCTGAATTACAAGACCCAGCTCCACTCAATGACCAGCAAGCTACAGTGCTGGGCACCCTATACCAAACAACTAGCAAGACAGGAACACAACCCCACTCACTAGCAGAAAGGCTGCCTAAAATGAACATAAGGTCACAGACATCCCAAAACACACCAGACATGGTCCTGCCCACCAGAAAGACAAGATCCAGCCTCATTCACCAGAACACAGGCACAAGTCCTCTCCACCAGGAAGCTTACACAACCCACTGAACCAACCATAGCTGCTGGGGGCAGACACCGAAAACAACAAGAACTACAAAACTGCAGCCTGTGAAAAGGAGACCCCAAACACAGTAAGTGAAGCAAAATGAGTAGACAGAGAAACACACGGAAGATGAAGGGGCAAGGTAAATACCCACCAGACCTAACAAGTGAAGAGGAAATAGGCAGTCTACTTGAAAAAGAATTCAGAATAATGATAGTAAAGATGATCCAAAATCTTGGAAATACAATGGAGAAAATATAAGAAATGTTTAACAAGGAACTAGAAGAACTAAAGAGCAAACAAACAATGATGAAGAACACAATAAATGAAATTAAAAATTCTCTAGAAGGAATCAATAGCAGAATAACTGAGGCAGAAAAACAAATAAGAGATCTGGAAGATAAAATAGTGGAAATAACTACCACAGAGCAGAATATAGAAAAAAGAATGAAAAGAATTGAGGACAGTCTCAGAGAACTCTGGGCCCACATTAAATGTACCTACATTCAAATTATAGGGTTCCCAGAAGAAGAGAAAAAGAAAGGGGCTGAGAAAATATTTGAAGAGATTATAGTTGAAAACTTCCCTAATATGGGAAAGGAAATAGTTAATCAAGTCCAGGAAGCACAGAGAGTCCCATACAGGATAAATCCAAGGAGAAACACACCAAGAAACATATTAATCAAACTATCAAAAATAAAATACAAAGAAAACATATTAAAAGCAGCAAAGGAAAAACAACAAGTAACATACAAGTGAATCCACATAAGGTTAACAGCTGCTCTTTCAGCATAAATGCTGCAAGCCAGAAAGGAGTGTCAGAACATATTTAAAGTGATGAAAGGGAAAAACCTACAACCAAGATTACCCTACCCAGCAAGGATCTCATTCAGATTCGACGGAGAAATTAAAACCTTTACAGAAAGGCAAAACCTTAGAGAATTCAGCAGCACCAAACCAGCTTTACAACAAATGCTAAAGGAACTTCTCTAGGCAGGAAACACAAGAGAAGGAAAAGACATAAAATAACAAACTCAAAACAATTAAGAAAATGGTAATAGGAACATACATATCGATAATTACCTTAAATGTAAATGGTTTAAATGCTCTCACCAAAAGACATAGACTGACTGAATGGATACAAAACCAAGACCCATAGGCATGCTGTCTACAAGAGACCCATGTCAGACCTAGGGACACATACAGACTGAAAGTGAGGAGATGGAAAAAGATATTACATGCAAATGGAAATCAAAAGAAAGCTGGAGTAGCAATTCTCATATCAGGCAAAATAGACTTTAAAATAAAAATTAGTACAAGAGACAAAGAAGGATACTATATCATGATGAAGGGATTGATCCAAGAAGAAGGTATAACAACTGTAAATATTTATACACCCAACATAGGAGCCCCTCAATACACAAGGCAAATGCTAACAGCCATAAAAGGGGAAATCGACAGTAACACAATCATAGTAGGGGACTTTAACACCCCACTTTCACCAATGGACAGATCATCCAAAATGAAAATAAATAAAGAAACACAAGCTTTAAATGACACATTAAACAAGATTGAAAGAAAATAGAAATCGTATCAAGTATCTTTTCCGACCACAACACTATGAGAGTAGATATCAATTGCAGGAAAAAATCTGCAAAAAATACAAACACATGGAGGCTAAAGAATACACTACTTAATAACCAAGAGATCACTGAAGAAATCAAAGAGGAAATCAAAAAATACCTAGAAGCAGGGCTTCCCTGGTGGCGCAGTGGTTGAGAGTCCGTCTGCCAATGCAGGGGACAAGGGTTCGTGTCCCGGTCCGGGAAGATCCCACATGTTGCGGAGCAGCTAGGCCCATGAGCCATGGCTGCTGAGCCCGCACGTCCAGAGCCTGTGCTCTGCAACGGGAGAGGCCACAACAGTGAGAGGCCCATGTACCGCAAAAAGAAAAACAAAACAAAACAAAAACCTAGAAACAAATGACAATGAAAACACAATGACCCAAAACCTATGGGATGCAGCAAAAGCAGTTCCAGGAGGGAAGTTTATAGCAATACAATCCTACCTTAATAAACGAGAAACATCTCAAATAAACCTAACCTTTCACCTAAAGCAATTAGAGAAAGAAGAACCAAAAACCCCAAAGTTAGCAGAAGGAGAGAAATCATAAAGATCAGAGCAGAAATAAATGAAAAAGAAATGAGGAACACAATAGCAAAGATCAATAAAACTAAAAGCTGGTCTTCAAGAAGATAAACAAAATTGATAAACCAATAGCCATACTAATCAAGAAAAAAAGAGAGAAGACTCAAATCAATAGAATTAGAAATGAAAAAGTAGAAGTAACAACTGACACTGCAGAAATACAAAGGATCATGAGAGATTACTACAAGCAACTCTATGCCAATAAAATGGACAACCTGGAAGAAACGGACAAATACTTAGAAAAGTACAACCTTCTGAGACTGAACCAGGAGGAAATAGAAACTATGAACTGACCAATCACAAGCACTGAAATTGAAACTGCGATTAAAAATCTTCCAACAAACAAAAGCGAAGGTCCGGATGGCTTCACAGGCGAATTCTATCAAACATTTAGAGAAGAGCTAACACCTATCCTTCTCAAACTCTTCCAAAATATAGCAGAGGGAGGAACACTCCCAAACTCATTCTACAAGGCCACCATCACCCTGATACCAAAACCAGACAAAGATGTCACAAAGAAGGAAAACTACAGACCAATATCACTGATGAACATAGATGCAAAAATCCTCAACAAAATACTAGCAAACAGAATCCAACAGCACATTCAAAGGATCATACACCATGATCAAGTGGGGTTTCACTCAGGAATGCAAGGATTCTTCAATATATGGAAATCAATCAATGTGATACACCATATTAACAAATTGAAGACAAAAAACCATATGATCATCTCAATAGATGCAGAAAAAGCTTTTGACAAAATACAACACCCATTTATGATAAAAACCCTGAAGAAAGTAGGCATAGAGAGAACTTACCGCAACATAATAAAGGCCATATATGACAAACCCACAGCCAACATTGTTCTCAATGGTGAAAAACTGAAACCATTTCCACTAAGATCAGGAACAAGACAAAGTTGCCCACTCTCACCACTATTATTCAACATTGTTTTGGAAGTTTTAGCCACAACAATCAGAGAAGAAAAAGAAATAAAAGGAATCCAAATTGGAAAAGAAGAAGTAAAGCTGTCACTGTTTGCAGATGACATGATACTCTACATAGAGAATCTTAAAGGTGCTACCAGAAAACTACTAGAGCTAATCAATGAATTTGGTAAAGTAGCAGGATACAAAATTAATGCACAGAAATCTCTTGCAGTCCTATACACTAATGATGAAATATCTGAAAGAAAAATTAAGGAAACACTCCCACTTACCATTGCAACAAAAAGAATAAAATATCTAGGAATAAACCTACCTAAGGAGACAAAAGACCTGTATGCAGAAAATTATAAGACACTGATGAAAGAAATTAAAGATGATACAAACAGATGGAGAGATATACCATATTCTTGGATTGGAAAAATCAACATTGTGAAAATGACTATACTACCTAAAGCAATCTACAGATGCAATGCAATCCCTATCAAACTACCACTGTCATTTTTTACAGAACTAGAACAAAACATTTCACAATTTGTATGGAAACAGAAAAGACCCCGAATAGCCAAAGCAATCTTGAGAAAGAAAAACGGAGCTGGAGGAATGAGGCTCCCTGACTTCAGACTATACTAGAAAGCGACAGTAATCAAGAAAGTTTGGTACTGGCACAAAAACAGAAATATAGATTAATGGAACAGGATAGAAAGCCCAGAGATAAACCCACACACATATGGTCACCTTATCTTTGATAAAGGAGGCAAGAATATACAATGGGAAAAGATAGCCTCTTCAATAAATGGTGCTAGGAAAACTGGACAGCTACATGTAAATTAATGAAATTAGAACACTCTGTAACATCATACAGAAAAATAAACTCAATATGGACTAAAGACCTAAATGTAAGGCCAGACACTATCAAACTCTTAGAGGAAAACATAGGTAGAACACTCTATGACATAAATCACAGCAAGATCCTTTTTGACCCACCTCCTAGAGAAATGGGAATAAAAACAAGAAGAAACAAATGAGACCTAATTAAACTTAAAATTTTTGCCTAGCAAAGGAAACCATAAACAAGACGAAAAGACAACCCTCAGAATGGGAGAAAATATTTGCAAGTGAAGCAACTGACAAAGGATTAATCTCCAAAATTTAGAAGCAGCTCTTGCAGCTCAATATCAAAAACCAAACAGCCCAATCCAAAAATGGGCAGAAGACCTAAATAGACATTTCTCCAATGGAGATATACAGATTGCCAACAAACACATGAAAGAATGCTCAACATCACTAATCACTAGAGAAATGCAAGTCAAAACTACGATGAGGCATCACCTCACACCAGTCAGAACAGCTATCATCAAAATATCTACAAACAATAAATGCTGGATAGGGTGTGGAGAAGAGGGAACCCTCTTGCACCGTTTGTGAGAATGTAAATTGATACAGCCACTATGGAGAACAGTATGGAGGTTCCTTAAAAAACTAAAAATGGAACTACCATATGACCCAGCAATCCCATTACTGAGCATATACCCTGAGAAAAACCATAATTCAAAAACTGTCATGTACCACAATGTTCATTGCAGCTCTATTTACAATAGCTAGGACATGGAATCAACCTATGTGTCCATCAACAGATGATTGGACAAAGAAGATGTGGCACATATATACAATGGAATATTAATCAGCCATATAAAGAAGTGAAACTGAGTTATTTGTAGTGAGGTGGATGGACCTAGATAGAGTCTGTCATACAGAGTGAAATAAGTCAGAAAGAGAAAAACAAATACTGTATGCTAACACATATATATGGAATCTAAAACAAACAAAAAAAAGTGGTTATGAAGAACCTAGGGACAGGACAGGAATAAAGACACAGACCTACTAGAGAATGGACTTGAGAACATGGGGAGGGTGAAGGGTAAGCTGGGATGAAGTGAGAGAATGACATGGACTTATATATACTACGAAATGTAAAATAGCTAATGGAAAGCAGCCGCATAGCACAGGGAGATCATCTTGGTGCTTTGTGATCACCTAGAGGGGTGGGATAGGGAGAGTGGGAGGGCGGGAGACCCAAGAGGGAAGAGATATGGGGATACATGCATATGCAGAAACTAACACACCATTGTAAAGCAATTATACTCCAATAAAGATGTTAAAAAAAAAGAATAAAAAAAGAAAGAGGGTTTATTCGCAAGGCAGCAAAGCGAGGAGAGAAGAACAAATCTCAGATATGCCTTCCCAAGGGCAGAGGGCTAGGGTATTTGTGGAATAAAGAGTAAATAAGTAGGGCCGTCTGAGGAATGGGGAGCGTGGCTAAAGGTGATTAGAAAAAGGTGCAGTAACCGCAGTTCTGTGCAGATGTAACTAAGCTACAGTCCTCTGCACATTTAAAAGTGGAGTTGCTTAGCATGACCTGGGGGTGGAGTTTTATGCCCTCTGACTTCAAAAGATCACCAAGCAGACCCTTGCTTATGCCCATTTGTAGAGCCAGTGGTCCTAACCTGTCTTAATAGCTAAGCTCAAACTAGACACAGCTGACCCCAGTTCCTGGAAAACAACTGGGGCAACATCTTATTGTTTAGATGCTGCTTGGAGGACAAGCAAGTCTTCTGTAGATGACCTTAATTAGTGAATGCAGGTGAAATGGATTTGACTGATTGCTCACTGTTTCAGTTCCCCCATTTTTTGATCATTTCTCAGTCTTGGGGGAAGAGGGGCAATGACTGCTCTGGTCACTTTCTGCTGATAAGGGGCACAGACCTAACAAGGGATTGAGGAATGAAACTATTTAGCACTCATTTGAAAATATTCTCTTGCTCTCAGTTTGAATGTTTTGATCCCAATACTAGCTTTTTGCCAGCTGTCAAGACATTCATATGTCCAAAATAGGTAAACCACAGACAAAGATGTACCCTGAAGGGACACACAGAATGCCAGACATAAGGTGGACATTTAGGCCCTTATTTTTAGGGATTTTATCTAGGACACGATCAAGCCTGTGATCCGTGTCTGACTGTTTATGTATTAGAGGGTCTCGATCATTATCAGTTTGGAATAAGCAGCTGCTTCTTCCTTTAATACTCTGCTTCTTCTTACCCTCATGCTGCAGCATGTCAGCAGAGAGCTGCTACTTCATGCCCAGGGGACTTACAGTCAGGGCTGCTGTGTGCTTTCTTTCAAGCCAATAATCTTACCAACATCTGGGAACATGGTCTGGAAAGGATCCTGTTATATTATCACTTTCTCCTTGAGAGGAAGTTAAAGCTGAAATGACCACTGAAAAGTGGGCATCAAGAGTAAAATGGAGATAAATGCTATCTTGTCCATGCAATTAGATCTTGTGTATCCTGTTATAAGGCAAACTATGTTCTTCATAAGGTGTTTTACATGGCAAGAACCCAAGCCCACTGATTCAGCTCTGCAGTAATTCATTCAATCTACAGATATTTTTGATTGCCATTTGTAAGGAATACTCTGATTGCCCATTCTAAAAGCTTTTATTAAAACCTGTCTACCTTCATTTTCTTGCTTAGCAGAATAGTTTTGAAAAGTTTAATATGGCTTTTAATATACATAATTCTGGCTCTAGACTCCTTGAAATATCACTTCTTTACTCCAAATATTTAAAAAGCATTTTAATAAACAACTGGCACTATCTCAACTTCTTATTTACATTCAAGGATGTTTCCAAGTATTGTCTGAGTAATAATAGGTTTCATAGTCACATGCAAATGCAGCTGCTGACCCAATCAGCAGGACCTTTTCCTTAGACTTGCTAGTGAAGGAGAGTTTATGCCGACTCATTCATATACTTATATGCAGTTTCCATTTTACACATTTTGCTGGAGACCGGGGCAACTAGTCAGGGTAGGGTGGGGAGAGAGGAGAGTGTCCTCCTGCGGGAAGCCAAGTGATCTAAAATGGAACTAAAATTTCTACTTCAATAGCTCCAGACTATTAACAATAGTGCTAACTAGGTTGGCCCTTGCCCTGCTGAATTGGTTTGTGTAGAAAGAGTTAGTTCTGACTCTGGTGAGTGGAAAAGTTTATTGGCCACAATGGACCATTTCCTAAGTCATGAGGTGATGGCTCTTCTGTTTAAGTTAAATCATATTTTCATATGCTCCTACAGTTGCCTGTTTTCCCCCAGTTGTAGCATTCAGAAGTCCCATGATTACCTATGTAATGTTTTCCTTCATCAACTGTGACCTCCAAGAAGGCAAAGACCTCCACACCTGCCTCACAATCCCAGTGAGGGGACAAGAATGCAGTAAAATTTTATAGAATTTAGTTAAAATACATTTGAATTTTCTTTATAGAAATGGATGACTCAAAATGTATCAATAAGAATAATAATTTAAATACTCTGAGTTTATTCCATTATTACATATTTATAAAAATTGGTATAGGTCATAGATTTTAATTACGATACAGAAAATTAAGAAAAGAATTGTCGAGTCTCGAGCTCTAGCTGGCAGCCAAACTTACGAGCTCTGCGATCAGCGGCCGCCATTGACGTTGCTTCACTTCTTCTGGGCTCATCTGCGCCACTCGCTCGCCACACACTCCGCAGTCCTAAGCCGCTATCATGGTAAAGCTTGCAAAGGCCGGTAAAAATCAAGGTGACCCCAAAAAAATGGCTCCTCCCCCAAAGGAGGTAGAAGAAGATAGTGAAGATGAGGAAATGTCAGAAGATGAAGAGGATGATAGCAGTGGAGAAGAGGTTGTTATTCCTCAGAAAAAAGGCAAAAAGTCTACCACAACTCCAGCAAAGAAGATGATGGTTTCCCCAACAAAAAAGGTTGCAGTTGCCACACCGGCAAAGAAAGCAGTTGTCACCCCTGGCAAAAAGACAGCCGCTACGCCAGCCAAGAAGACAGTTACACCTGCCAAAGCAGTAGCAACACCTGGCAAAAAGGGACACACACCAGGCAAAGCATTGGTAGCAACCCCTGGTAAGAAGGGAGCAGCCGCTCCAGCCAAGGGAGCAAAGAACGGCAAGAATGCCAAGAAGGAAGACAGTGATGAGGAAGATGAAGATGACAGTGAAGAGTAGGAGGAGGAGGATGAAGAGGAGGAGGAGGATGAATTCGAGCCCGCGGTGATGAAAGCAGCTGCTGCTCCTGCCTCGGATGACGAGGATGAGGATGACGATGAAGACGATGATGAGGATGATGAGGATGACGAAGATGACTCTGAAGAAGAAGCCATGGAGACTGCACCAGCCAAAGGAAAGAAATCTCCAGCAAAAGCTGCTCCTGTGAAGGCAAAGAGCACTGCTGAAGATGAAGATGAGGAGGATGACGAGGAGGATGATGAGGAGGAGGACGACGAGGAGGAGGACGAGGAGGAAGAACTTGTCAAAGAAGCACCTGGAAAGCGAACGAAGGAAATGGCCAAACAAAAAGCAGCTCCCGAAGCCAAGAAACAGAAAGTGGAAGCTACAGAACCAACTACATCTTTCAATCTCTTTGTTGGAAACCTGAACTTCAGTAAATCTGCTCCTGAAATGAAAACGGGTTTTAGTGACCTTTTTGCAAAAAATGATCTTGCAGTTGTTGATGTCAGAATTGGTGTGTCTAGGAAGTTTGGCTATGTGGATTTTGAACCTGCTGAAGACCTGGAACAAGCCTTGGAACTCACTGGTTTAAAAGTCTTTGGCAATGAAATTAAACTAGAAAAACCAAAGGGGAAAGACAGTAAGAAAGAACAAGATGCGAGAACACTTTTGGCTAAAAATCTTCCTTATAAAGTTACTCAGGAAGAATTAAAAGAAGTGTTTGAAGATACTGTGGAGATCAGATTAGTCAGCAAGGATGGAAAGTGTAAAGGGATTGCTTATATTGAATCTAGGACAGAAGCTGATGCAGAGAAAACCTTGGAAGAAAAGCAGGGAACAGAGATAGATGGGCGATCCATTTCCCTGTACTATACTGGAGAGAAAGGTCAAAGTCAAGACTATAGAGGTGGAAAGAATAGCACTTGGACTGGTGAATCAAAAACCCTGGTTTTAAGCAACCTCTCCTATAGTGCAATGGAAGAAACTCTTCAGGAAGTATTTGAGAAGGCAACGTTTATCAAAGTGCCCCAGAATCAAAATGGCAAATCTAAAGGGTATGCATTTATAGAATTTGCATCATTTGAAGATGCTAAAGAAGCTTTAAATTCATGTAATAAAAGGGAAATTGAGGGCAGAGCCATAAGGCTGGAGTTGCAAGGACCCAGGGGACAACCTAATGCAAGAAGCCAGCCATCCAAAACTCTGTTTGTCAAAGGTCTATCTGAGGATACTACAGAAGAGACAGGAAAGGAGTCGTTTGACAGCTCTATTCGTGCAAGGATAGTCACTGACCGGGAGGCTGGATCCTCTAAGGGGTTTGGTTTTGTAGACTTCAACAGTGAGGAAGAGGCCAAAGCTGTCAAGGAGGCCATGGAAGATGGCGAAATCGATGGAAACAAAGTTACTTTGGACTGGGCCAAGCCTAAGGGTGAAGGTGGCTTCGGTGGCCGAGGAGGAGGCAGAGGTGGCTTCGGTGGCCGAGCAGGAGGCCGAGGTGGCGGCCGAGGTGGATTTGGAGGCCGAGGCTGGGGAGGCTTTGGAGGGTGAGCAGGCTTCTGAGGAGGCAGAGGAGGAGGAGACCACAAGCCACAAGGAAAGAAGATGAAGTTTGAATAGTTTCTTCTATCCCTGTCTTCCCCTCTTACATTTGAAAGAAAGGACTCTGAGGTTTTTACTCTGTTACCTGCTCAATGACGGAGCCTTCTGAGGACATTCCAAGACAGTATACAGCCCTGTGATCGACTTGGAAATCCGTATAGATAACATTTCAAGGGAGATAACCCTGTTGGTGTTGACTGGATATTTGTATAAACTTTTTAAAGAGATGAGTGATAGAACTAACCCTTATCTGTAAGTTTTGAATTTATATTGTTTCCTCCCATGTACAAAACCATTTTTTTCCTACGGAGTTTTTGTTTTTGTTTTTGCAGTGGTGGGTTATAAAGGAAAGCAGAATGTTTTATCATGATTTTTGCTTTAGCAGCTTTGGGACAAATTAAAAGCCCTAAACTCTGGTGCCAGACTTGTACTTCCTGTCCTAGAGTGTTTCTCCTGGAATATCACTGAGAGTGGAGCATGGCAAATCAGTTCTGCCACTCCAGATCTCCACCCCCTGTGAAAATGCTTATGCTTTGGTTTCAAGTATCCCAGCCATAAGTTTTTGCAGCCCCTGTGTATGTCATGTGAAAGGCTCATTGGAAGTCCACTGTGGCCTTAGCCCACTTAGAAACAGGCCCGAGGGGTCAGGTGTCCTGAAAAAGTGCTTTGGAAAGAGGACCAGGAGCACTTTAGTCTGGCCTTGTTTAGGTATGTATGCGAGAGCGATGACTGATGAGTGTAATTCCTGCTGGATGCATGGGCCAAAATGGAGGCTTTGGGACTGTGAGGCTGGAGATGAAACTACCAGTCTAGCCGATGGACCTAATATCTTTTGTAATTCCCCCAGCACCCTCAGGTTAAACCAACAAGAAAGGCCTTTGGTTTTGCACTATGATGAGAACGTGGACATTCTGGCTTGTTAAGCATTCCCTTGCCCACCCCCCACTTCCAGTAAAAGGTCACATGAGAGGCCTAGGTCAAGCGATTAACATGATATACTTAGTTGAAAAATGGTGCGCGAGATGGTACAGAATGAAAATGCCAACTCAAAAATACGGTACTGGTAGGCTAGAGGGCAAACTAAAGGATTTGAATTAGCTTAGTTTTGTCCTGTTTATGAGTTGCTGGCAGGATGAGGGAATCTAAACCTTGTGCATATCATGCACCCCTCACCAAGTCAAGTCCTTTGTAAGTACTAAAGGCGCAGACCAGGACAAATAACCTGGTTTGAAGGGGTGGAAGATTGGAAGTTTGGGTGCTGCTGGGAAGAAAAATCAAGCCAGCAGAGGGACATCCTCTGGTCAGGCAAACCTAAAAACTAAAATGAACTATTGGAGAGCCTACTGTATAGCTCAGGGAACTCTACTCAGTGCTCTGTGGTGACCTAAATGGGAAGGAAATCCCAAAGAAAGGGGGATGTGTGTATACATATAGCTGATTCACTTTGCTGTACAGTAGAAATTAACAACATTGTAAAGCAACTATACTCTGATAATTAAAAGCAAAATAATGAAAAAAAAGAAAAAAAAAAAGAAAAGAATTGTCCATGGAATATCTTCAGAAATGAGCCTTTTATATAAATTTTTGTTATATAAGGCAAATTATCTTTCAGATGGAGATGTGTTACTATACAAAAAGAGAAGAGTTCCATTTTCAGAGGTAATTCAAGGACATATTTGCCAATAGCCTCCTGTTTTCTATTAGCATTAGGTGCAGAACACGAGCTGTTAATGACACTTGTGACATTGTCCATGCCCTTCAAGATGAAGTCTTATGAGTCTTGATTGATTGTCTTATTATTTCATGTAAAGAGAAGGCAGCGAGTGATAATTAGGCTTTTAGATTCAGATTTTCAGTGTCACACAGAGGGAAGATTGTAATTCTCACTAATAATTATAAGATTTCTGTGTTGAATTATCTACACACCAACCTGCATATTTGCCCATTAATACATGGTCTGTAAAACATGAGAATGTATGTAATATACTGCTTTGACTGCTTAATAGCAACATTTCTGAAATAGATATGATTTAGCAACAGAGGTTATGTGTTCTGAGGTATGAAACACCCTGAAGATTGTTCCAGAGAACTTTTCCTGAGGCCATCAACATTACATCAGCTTTTCACTTGTGCTCATTACTTCAGCAGTGACTAAAATGAGTCAAATATGTTCCAAGAGAGTTTTAAAGTAACTATATTAATGCAATTGTCTGCTAGTTAATTAAAATTCTGAATGTTATAGTCATAGCTGCTACCAGCAATATTCATTTTGTTGCTGGATTTTGTGAACACAGCATTAGTTATGTTCTTCGTCCATTGGGTTTACAATCTGAATGTGACACGGGCAAGTCACAGAGAATGGATGGGAATCACTCAAGAGGAAGGGAATCTTAATACACCAGGAATGCCCAGCATTGTTCAGTGGACCCTGGACATTTTAAGGCGACTAACGCTGGCTCCGAAGGCGGGGTTGAGAAGGGACTAGTGTGATGGAAGAAAAGGAAACAGGATAGTGAGCTCATTTATTTCGTTCATATGCATATAAAGAAGAAAGGAAAGTAAAGGTATGAGAAAAAATAAAGAACCTTAATGAGAAGTCTCATTTAGCTAGGTTGAAGAGAGTGGAGTTAAAACAAACAAACAAATAAACAAAAAAACAAACAAAATAAGTGGGCCAGAGAAGAAGTGCAAAAGCTCTTGGAAGCAGAAGGGCTGCTCATATTTGATCTAAAAGTAAGGGGAAGATAAGTATGGTCCTTAGGATAAAAAAAAATAATCATAGTAATGTGATCAGAGTGTGCAATTATAGATACATTTTTGTTGCAGATAAACAAAGGAAACCTGGAGCCAGGAGAATTGTGTCCTAGTCTCAGTCATGCCGACTTTTGGACAAATTATGAGCCTCTATTTCAGTTCAACAATTTTTTTTGAGCATCAAGTATATGGCCTGCCCTCTACAGGTACCAGAAACTCAGGGGTGAATACCTGCCCTAGAGGAACTAGGAGCGCTAGAGGAGAGGCTGCCCTCTATAGAAACTAAGCCTCAATTTTTCTTAACTGTAAAATGCAGATAATATGTTTAATTCTGGTTCATATGGGTTTTCTAGAAGGTTAAATATAAAACTTTGCTTCAGTAAAAATAATGGTTTAGTAAAATTAATATTTGAGATCTGTTTGAAGTATATCATATTTGCATAGTAATTCCAATTTAGAGGTTTTGGTTTCACTGTTGGGAAAATTAATAAAGTAGTCTTGTTTAGGCTTCAGAGGCATAAGCAAGTCTCTGATGGACCTGTGACCCTGCGCACCTGCTTGCACACCTAACAATTGCTGTTAGCAAGTCAAGCGGCGCTTACAATAAGAAAGGGAGTGGGTCTTGGAATTTCTTGAGCTCTGGGGACCTGGCCAGACCCCTGGGATCTGGAAAATCTTGGGACTCACATGGTGAAATTAACAGCAATGTTACAATTGAACCAGAGATGCATTTTTGCCCACAAACTGATGATATCAGTTTGCGGCCTGGAATTATAAACGGAAGTCCCCAGAACTCCAACCTGAAGTCTCACCCGTGGGATGGACGCATTGCCTGGGACCCTTCCCAATTGGGGCTCCAGATTTCTGTTACTCGGGCCTTCCCAGCTGCTGCTTGGATCTGGAAGTAGGTGTCGGCCCAGTTCGGTGATGTATACCCTGTTACTTTTTTTTAATATTCTTATTCTTTTGTATATTATTTTGTATATTGATTGTATATTAAAATTAAGTTAAATCATTTTTCATTAAAGAATTGATTAAAGCTGTTTATTTGTATGAGCTGAGTGGTTATTTTGCCAGCGAATCCAATGAACCTTAAAACCAAAAGCACGCTTTCAGCAAAACATTCATTTATTGAAAGCCCTGAAAGAAAAGTTTGCGAATGCTGCCCAGACATCACCTAATCTTTTCTTTTTTGACAGTTAATGCAATTTTAAATTCAAGTGTAGTTGATTTACCATATTGTGTTAGTTTCAGGTGTACAGCATAGTGATTCAGTATTTTTGGCAGATTGCATTCCTCTATAGTTTATTACAAGATATTGAGTATAATTCCCTGTGTGATATGGTAAATCTTTGTTGCTTATCTATCTTACATATAATAGTTTGTATCTGTTAATCCTATACCACTAATTTGTCCCTGCCCCCTCTCTCTTCCCTTTGGTAACCATAAGTTTGTTTTCTATGTCTCTCTGTTCCTGTTTTGCATATACTTTCATTTGTATTATTTTTTAGATTCTATATGTAAGGGAGATCACATAATATTTGTCTTTCTCTGTTTGACTTCACTAAGCATAATATTCTCTAGATTTAACCACTTTGCTACAAATAGGAATATTTCATTCTTTTTTATGGATGAGTAATATTCATATATATATGTACACCACCACATCTTCTTTATCCAATCATCTGTCGATGGACACTTGTGTTGCTTCCATATCTTGGTTATTGTAAAAAGTGCTGCTATGAACATTGGGGTGCATGTATCTTTCAAATCAGTGTTTTTGTTTTTTAGGGATATATACCCAGGAGTGGGATTGCTGGATCATATGGTAACTCTATTTTTAGTTTTTTAAGGAACTTCCATACTGTCCTCCACAGTGGCTGAACCAATTTATATTTCCACCAAGAATGTAGGAGGGTTCCTTTTTCTCTACATCCCATAAATAACATTTGATATTATTTATAGACTTTCTGATGATAGCCATTCTAATAGGTGTGAGGTGATATCTTGTGGTTTTGATTTGCATTTCTCTAATAATTAGCAATATTGAGTATCTTTTCATGTTCCTATTAGCAATCTGTATGTCTTCTTTGGAAAAATATCTATTCAGATCTTCTGCCCATTTTTTGATTGGATTGTTTATTTGTTTGTTTGTTTTTGATATTGAGTTGCATGAACTGTTTGTATATTTTGGATATTATCCTCTTGTCGGTTGCATCATTTGCAAATATTATTTTCCTATTCTTACGTTGTCTTTTTGTTTTGTTGATGGTTTCCTTTGCTGTGCAAAAGCTTTTAAGTTTATTAGGTTCCATTTGTTCATTTTTGCTTTTATTTCTTTTGCCTTGGGAGACTGATCTAAGAAAACATTGCTACAATTTATGTCAGAGAATGTTTTCCCTGTGTTCTCATCTAGGAGTTTTATGGTGTCCTGTCTTATGTTTAAGCCATTAAGCCATTTTGAGTTTTTATTTGTGTATGGTGTGAGGGAGTGTTCTAACATCATTGATTTAAATGTGGCTGTCCAGCTTTCCCAACTCCACTTGCTAAAGAGACTGTCTTTTCTCCATTGTACATTCTTGCATCCTATATCATAGACTAATCGACCACAGGTGCATGGGTTTATTTCTGGGGTCTCTATTGTGTTCCATTGATCTATAAGACATCACATAATCTTAATTGCCATAAATATTCCATGAGGAGAGGTCAATTTTCTATGTGAGGGTGGGAGGGGGTACTAGTTGGGAAGGGACTGAGATTTGGGAATATCTGTTGGTAGAATCAGGCAAGACCCCTGTTGCCCAGGCATCTCTTTGCAACTACTGGTATACAGAGCTTCAAAAGTGTTTCCTGGGAAAATGATTTGAACTGTGTCTGCAAATGAGTTTCAAGTATGTGTATATATGTGTGTGTGTGTGTGTGTGTGTGTGTGTGTATATATATATATATATATGACACTATCTGGAGGGATGGGGAGAAAAGTATTTAAATTCCAAGAGGTACATTAAGAGAGAAGTCATCCTAAGGAAAGATAGACTCAGGTACTAATACTCCACATAAATAAGACCTGAGTATTGATGGACAACCCTGGTGCCACATGCAGGCCATTACCTAAAGCCATTCTGGTGCAGAGGTGTCTGCTGGAAGGAAACGTCTAGGTGTAATTCTGCGGTTCCACAGAGTCATGCTGTGGGACTCCTTTTGTATCAATAGATGTAATGGAGGAGAGGAAAATCTTCAGCTTTTTATTTTCAACTAACTTCTAAGCAGTCCCAGAGCCACCAGCCTGGAAGGATTCATGATGACAGCCTAAGAAGCCATACTGCAGCAGGTGCTTTTGGCTCAGAGCTGAACATTGATCAAAGATGGCAGCACAGGCAAGCAGCAGCCTAGAATGGAGCACTGATGGGAGGGTGGTAGCCTTTCAGAGCAAAGCATTGATCAACAGTTATGAGAAGTGAGCCCTGATCCAGAATAAATTGAAGAGACATGTGAGACACCCCTCACAGTTTCCCAGCATGCCAGAGTTGAAGAGAAGCTGAAGGGGTGACAAACATGACAGTCAGATAAGATATTGATACTAAAACTCTCACAATATCTTTGGTATCCACAGTGTAGTGAGACAGGAAGATACTCATGTTATTTTTAGTGAGCTGAGCCAATTATAAATCTCTGAAATTATTTCTTTAATGAGCTGCCAAATGAGTGGAGACGAGACCAGGAGGAGTAATAGCTGGGGAACCTTTAAGTCTTTTGTTTCTATTGACTAAACAGAAGAACTGTAAGGAATATTCCTATAGGAATATCTGGCTTAGAAATAGCAAATGCTCCTTTTAATTGGTTGGGAGATATCACCCTAAACTGATCTAAGTTAACATTGCTTGTCTCCACATATCAAATGGAAACTTTATTTTAAAAAGAAGTACTATTACTTCTCTCAGAGAGACCCTTAGAAAAGTATTCCAGACTACTTCATTTCTTATCTTTTTTATTAAACACAGACACACACACACACACACACACATGCATACACACACACAAAAGAAATCTGTAAGCAATGAATTGACCGTAGTCATCTTATTTGGGGCTTGGGGGGAGGTGGCAGATGTTCAAACTGGAAAAGAATCAAGCAGCATGAATCTGAGGAAAGAGGGAGGACAAATGAGCACTGTTCACAAAGCATGGAAACAAATTAGCGAATTAACTAGCAAATTTGCAGTTTTTATCCAAGAGAAAAGGTCTTTGGCTACTAACACATGAGCAGGCTAAAGAGCTTCTGGAGACACAGATGTGAATAAGAACTCCAAAGATGGTCGAGTTTTACCAGTAAACAATCTAATATGTGAACATGATTAATTAGTTTCCACTGATGGGGTGGGTGTTTGGCTTTTTGGTAAACACCAAGTGTTTCAGGATACAAAACAATATATCCTTTTAATAAGGGTCTATCTAGGAAGAGAAAGGCAAAGAAGGTTTGATGAGGGCTGGGAATAATGCTTAAGGGGTTCTGTTAATATTGGCCAAGGCTGTAGTTGTACTTACTTTGCTATCCTTTATGTGCCTTAATGTCCTGATAATTCATAATTTAAGAAGATGGTTAAGACAATTCTAATTATAATAATACGGAAGCAAATGATTTCCCCAGATGTCAATAGAAAAAAATAGAAGTTGAGTCTCTGTCATTTCAACTATTTTTCCAAACTCCATTTCTTATAGAAGCCAATTTAATAAGATTCAGTGCACTTTCTTTTTAAATTTATGTACAGAAAACTTCACATTTTGGGGTGTACAGTTCTAAGAGTTTTGACAAGCGTATAAAGTCTTGTGAGTACCACAGAAATCAAGATATAGAACAGACAACCCCACACACCCCAACACCCAATCCTGCTGTGTGTTTATAGTCACCCCTCTCTCCACACTTAATCTCTGGCTACCACTGATCTGCTTTTTGTTAGTATAGTTTTGCCTTTTCCAGAATGTCATGTAAATACAATCATTTATGTGTGTGTATATATATATATATATATATATATATATATATTTGCTGGTATCTTCAGAATCTCAAGGAAATCTAGGTGCTTTTTAAAAAAGGAAAAAGATGAGAGGAATGATAAATTAGGAGTTTGGGATTAAAATATTCACACTACTATATATAAAATACATAACCAACAAGGACCTACTGTATAGCATAGTGAACTATATATCTTGTAATAACCTATAATGGAAGAGAACGTAAAAAAAGAATATATGTGTATCTATCTATCTATAAGTGAATCACTTTGTTGTACAACTGAAACTTAACACAACATTGTAAATCAACTATATTTCAGGGGACTTCCCTGATGGTCCAGTGGTAAAGAATCCACCTTCCAATGCAGGGGATGCAGGTTTGATCCCTGGTCAGGGAACAAAGATCCCACATGTGGCGGGGCAACTAAGCTCGCATGCCACAACTACAGAGCCCACGCACTCTGGAGACTGCGCACCACAACTACAGATCCCATGCACCCTGGAGCCTGTGTGCCACAACTAGAAAAGAGAAAACCTGCATGACACAACTAGAGAGAAGCCCGTGTGCCGCAACAGAAGAGCCCACATGCCTCAACGAAGATCCTGCATGCTGCAGCTAAAGACCTGATGCAGCCAACATCCCCCCCCCAAAAAAACGTATATTTCAATAAAAATTTAAAAAATAAAAAGGAAAAAATAAACTGAAGATGTCCTGATTGCCAAGTGTATTAGAATAGTTTTGCCATTTAATTATTTAAAAAAATAAATATATGAGGGTTATCAGTTATGATTCCTAGACTATGAGTCTCCTCTTGGCCCCTGAAAGATAAAACAAACTCATGTACATTGAATGAAAATAAAGGAATCTTGCCTCTAAAAGGATATTGAGCTGAGGTGCTTTTGAGACAAGAAGAGATGGTTACTCTGTGAAGGGCAAGATTCATTTCCTACTGGCTTGAGCTGATCATAGAGACAGCACTTGACGAATGAACGGTCTTTGAAACCTTCAAACGTGTGTATGAGGGTGCATTTTTGGATGAAATTGCCACTCGACCCCTCTGATCAAATCTGCTGGCATGGTTTTCTTGATGCATTTCCAGGATGTGCAGACCTTTGCCCATATGGTCTCAATGAAGCACCGGATCCCCTGGGTGGAGGGAAGCCCTTCATTAGTCAGGGGCACATGGGGAGCTGCACTGCCTTCCGAAAAGTTTGAAACAAGTTTGGTTATAAGTCTCAGTTTTTCTTTAACTGCAGGCTAACTCTAAGTCTAACCCTAACACTAACCCTCTTTCTTTACCCTGAATGGCTGTTTCCTATTTACTGTCAAGCCCCCTGCTTTGCTGAGGGACCAAAATTTTTCACATCAAGGGAAAGTGATAGTCTTGAAGTGGTCCTCAGGGCCTCATGCGGGTTCACCCAACTTGACTCCCCTTGCTCAAGATAGCAGACCTGCTACATTTATTTGGTAAATGGTTTTGGATAATGAGGATATCAGTTTTTAAACACGTCCAGTTTTTGTCCTTCTAAAGCACTGCAAAGTAATCTTTCCATTTAACCACAGCTAAGTAGGCTCTCTGGGTCAAAAGGCATATCTTGATGGGTAAATCTTACTGCTATATTGTAGGTATTTCTAAGATCTGGAAATATTTTACTAAATTCTGTTAAAAAATGTTTCTGAGTACATTAATATTAAGGGATTTCAAGTACATATAAATTATTTAAATACATGTAGTAACAATATCTTGAAATATTAATGTTGGCATTTTACTTTTCCCCACTTATTTATGCATGACCTTTCTTCCACATTAATCCCAGACGTAAGTTTGTTTTCCTGGGACTAAAAGATTAATAGTTTGCCCATCCTTTTTTTAAAATTTTTTTTTATTTTCTTGCGGTACGCGGGCCCCTCACTGTTGTGGCTTCTCCCGCTGCGGAGCAGATGCTCCAGACGCGCAGGCTCACGGACCCAGCCGCTCCGCGGCATAGTGGGATCTTCCCGGACCGGGGCACGAACTCGTGTACCCCTGCGTTGGCAAGCAGACTCTCAACCACTGCGCCACCAGGGAAGCCCCATACTTATCATTTAAAAAGTAAATTATCCAAGTCGCACTCCTGATAATCATCAGGAAGAAAGACGTGAAGTAAACAAGCCCCAGATGGTATGAGTTAACAATAGATTTGGAATGAAATGGAAGAACAAATTGCTCCACCCACACTGTCCTCCCATCCCTTGAGACCAGAAGCAGGGTTTCTAGAAAGGAGTTATGGAGGAGGGGCAGGAGTTAGGAAGTTCCCTCACAGAAGATTGGAGGGAGGGGAGAGGAGAGAATGAGGGCTGGCTGGACCCCGTGCGTGGAGCTGGTGCAGGAGACTACTGAGGACCAGGTGCTTAGTGAGGCTGGGAGACTTCAGAGGAGCCCAGCTTGTTGCTTTGGGGAAGCTGCCACGTAACTCTCCACTGTCAGAGACTTTGATGATCCCAGTTGATCCCAGAGATTGTGGACTGTCTCAGCAGTACAGTCTCCCTGCAACAGAATGGTCTTCTTCAATAATCAAAAGGGGTGGAAATGTGTAAGAGAAAGCCCCAACCCTGGAGCTTGCATGAGACTGGCTGGCAGTGAAACCAAGTAAGAATGAAAGGTAATGATTCAGTTACCGAAGACAGGGAAGCTAATTAGAGTAGCCATACGAGATAGGCTGAGTGTGGTCGTCACTAAGGCAGCAAAACTTCAAAATTTATCTCTGGTGAGTCCTGCTGCCCTAATCCCTGTTTATATTCTTCCCTGGAGCCTGCATTGGATTCACAGCTAGCTACCACCTAACCCCCAACAAAGTTGTCAACCGACAAATTTTGGGTAAAGATTTGCATTTTTAAGAGTGGCAAGGCAGGCTTCCCTGGTGGCGCAGTGGTTGAGAGTCCGCCTGCCGATGCAGGGGACACGGGTTCGTGCCCCGGTCCAGGAAGATCCCACATGCTGCAGAGCGGCTGGGCCCATGAGCCATGGCCGCTGAGCCTGCGCGTCTGGAGCCTGTGCGTCTGGAGCCTGTGCTCCGCAACGGGAGAGGCCACAACAGTGAGAGGCCCGTGTACTGCAAAAAAAAAAAAAAAAAAAAAAAAAAAAAAAAAAGTGGCAAGTCAAAGATCAAAAACTAAATGGGGTGTTTCATGGTGGAATTAAAATTTGAGGAGGTTGTATAGGGAAACTTGATTGAGTAATAAAAAGCTATTGATACACGAAACAGAATGGGTGAATCAAAAAAATTACGCTGAGTGAAAGGAGTTAGACAGAGAGTATATATCATATGATACGATGTATCTAAAACTTTAGAAAATGCAAAGCAAATTTGAGAGAGTGGGAAGGGACAGGAGGTAGAGATTACAAAGGGGCACAAGGACACTTTTGGGGGTGATGGATATGTTTGGTATCTTGATTTTGATGATGGTTTCACGGTTGTACACATATGCCAAAACATATCAAAGTGTACATTTTAGATATGTACAGTTTATGTATATAAACTATACTTCAATAAAGCCATTAAAAAAGAGACAAATGAACAAAACTTGGTGGAGTAAGGAGCCTTGAACCAGAGCAGACAGCCGCCTACTCGACCTACCTATAAAGTTTCTAACTGAAAACTGCCTCTTAGTAGGTGTTAAGCCAAAAGACACAAGCAAGCCAAAGAGCAGGAGAAGGAAGAATGTATTACTTGCAGCAAGTAAGGAGAATACCAGGGCTCTTTCCCAAAGCAGTGTCTCATGAAGGGGCTTGGGCTGTTGACAGAGTCCAAGCTTTAGTTGATTGAAGTCACGAGGGTCAGAAAAGGTCAACATAATCATCCCTTAGGTTTTAGCTGATCTGGTGTTTGAGAGCTTCAGGCTAATCTTTACTATTGAAACAGAACTGGACAACTGACATATTATCTTTGCTATCTCTTTCCTGATAACAGTCCTTTGCTTCTGCATTCTTTTGTTCCCTTAAGATCATTAATTACCGAGACCTGTTTAAGGATGAGCATTGTGGCCAGGCTTAGATCACAAAATGGCTTAGGCCAAAAATGGCTTCTCTTCTGTCAAGAAAGCCATGCCTGGTTCTCTTTCTCCAGGGACTTCCCTATCCTACCTGCTTACAAAATCACCTTTGAGAACAGTTAGAACCTTTCCTTGGAGGATACAGAGCTACAGGGCAAGAGGTAAAATGACGCACAGAAGAGCACACGGTTTGAGCTGCCTCTTCTTTTGTGTCACCCATAAAGCCACAGTGCCAGGAAGTGCTCAGGGGTAAAGGGTCTCCTATCTCCATAGAAGTATCACCTAGCCTTAGTTAAGTAGCCAGTAGTGTTTGTGGCTGAAAGTGTCATGGGAGAACATACATTGTCATTTAAATTAGGGTGTTGGACTTGGTGTTAGACTGTAGCTAAATTAGTAAGTCCTTGTGACTTGTCATTCACTTTCCTTCTCTGTACAATTTGTCTGAGTTGCTTAATAAACATTCCTAATTTAGCCTTGAGGAGAAAAGAGAGTTTCCTAACCATCCCTTTTTGTGTATTTAGGACCTTGTTTAAAGATGCTGAGTTCCCTCACAGATAGGGAACCTTCTTTTAAGGTGTTTGGGGTTGTGGTGATACCACTTAGTTTTAACATGTTTGGATTTCAAAGCTACACTGGCCCGTCTGGCTTCTCACACTGCTGCCTTCCTCCCCCAGCACCTCTAGAAATTGAGCTGGTTCCTGTGATGAAGGTCAGAGCTGGTTGGAGCTGGTCCAGGAGGGGACCTTAGGCTGTCAGGCCCCTGCCCAGAACACTTCCTTGGAGCCGGCTTTCCTGGAGGATTCTGTTAGGTGTCCTCCACCCTCATCCCCAAACTTTTCCCCAGCCCCTCACAGGTACTAGACTTCATCTTATTTATAAGCAAATCCCCATCTAAATTACTCAATATTTCCCCCCCAAATGAACATTTTCTCATTCCATGTGTAAATTGTAAAATTGGGCTGCTCAGAATATTTTTCATTAGTGATTTCTCGAATAAATATCCAGTGGTTAAACATTCTTTTGTCTCTAAGGGATTAAATATTGAGTTCCTGAACTGAAATCACACTGAATATCAGCCTCTTCCTAACAATGTGTTTAAAAGGTATAGTCTGTGCAAAGAGTATGTTATGGAAATAGGACGTAAATTATTAAAATAAACCCCTATAGTCTCTCCTTCCCAGAAAAGTAATGAGTTGTTTTTCTGCTCATCTTTTATATCTTTCAAAAAAGGAAAAAACAACATGAAAAGTCAAACTTCATCAGCATCTGAGATACCCCTATGGATTTAAGCCCCTAAACAATCTCTTCTTCCCTCCCAGAAAATTAAATTAATCCATGCCTGAAAGCATAGCCCTGTTTCCTTTGCTTATTTTTGTCCCAGAGCACATCTAATCTCTCCCTGCCTGTCGCTACTCTAATCCTGCTTGGGGACGTTAACTCCCTGAGGTCAGGTAAGGATGCAGTGCAGAAATTAATTTAGAGTGTCCTGAGACAAAGCAACTACCTAAGTTCTTAATGCATTTTAAATATATTTTGAGGTATCTCCTCACCTTTTTTGATTTTGTGTGTGTGTGTGTGTGATAAATCTCTTCTGGGAAGAGAGCAAAACAAACCCTCAAGAAATCAATGAATAACTGCCCAGAAGCCAAAGAGTACCAGGGCTTGGGGTCGGGGTGGGGACATCTCCAAGTGGAGGGCAGAGTGGCTTGTCTAGGCTCTGCCATGGGAGAGAGGATGGGTGCGGGTGAGGATTATGAAATCTAGCTCCTGAAATGGGAGAAGGGGCAATATCTTGGTTTTGTTTGAAGGCAGCTATCTAAGTTATCTTTGCTGTAGCTTCTGAGGGGAGGGGGTAAAGAGGAGGGTTAGATCTGAGAGTGAAGGGGGCGGATGGGATAGAAGATGACTTAGCTGACACATTCTATGATCCCGGTCATCACGGAGTCCCTCAAATCCTTTTTCTCTCCCTTTTCATTGAGATCTGTAAGACTGCTGGTTTGATATTCTCAGAGTAAATAGATCATTTTTCACCCACTCAGAGATGCAAAGTTACGCTTACTATTTATAGTAAAGATATATTTCATGGATAAAGCAAATATCCTCTCTGTGTCATCTGCTAAAGGAAACAATCTTCTGGCTGATCAGTCAGCTGAACAGATTGCATTTTATAGGGTTGATGACCAGCCAGTTCACTGTAATATTCCCAAAGCATAATGAACCCCACACCTCAACACCAATATCCGAAAACAGTTCTAAAACTAGCACAGTTGTACGTTTGGTAACAAGGTCTATAGGCCCTTGCAAAACCGTTGCTTTACTGAGTATCCTAAATAGTAGTAAAAAAAGTCATTTGAGAGTCAAAACAACACAGAAGGCATTTATTAAACAATTTATTATTAATAAAAAACAAGCACAAAAGAAGAAAAATATAGTTTCTTATTGTTCATGAGAGTTATCTAACAGAATTTAATTTTAGATTTTAGTAGCCTTTACAAGTAAAATTTTGCCATATGGAAAAGTTTCTATGATATTAACTTCAAACATGGGCAAAATTGTTAAATAAATGAAGGTGTATTATAGGGTTTTCTTAACTCCACTTTTGATAATGAACTTTAAAAAATTTTAGACACATTTGATTTCCATGACTTCTTCTCAGTTTTCTATAAATAGACTTTCCCTAACATATATGGCAAAATAATTTGCCCAGGAAGTTTTGTGGTACTGGACTTAGGAAAGTAGAAAATTTTTTTAAGATCCAGAGGAATAAGTTGTGAAACTTCAGGAATGGTGACAGAATGTGGGAAAGCTACTGTGGGACTAAGTGCCATCCCACGGATAGTCACATAGGCACAGAAGTGGACATGCTGGTCCCAATTTGATTGTCTTTTTATATATTGTGCAAGAAACAAAACAGAAGGCAGTGACAAGATTATCTAGTCACTCTTTAGGGAGGGAAGCCTGAACTAATAGCCAGGAAGGGTGTATAAATATGAAAAGGAGACTTGAAATTTGGACATCTCTTGAAACTAAGAAGACGGACCCTGCTTTCAGAACTGGACTGCATTTTGAATGGAAAGTTGACCAATTAGCTTAGAGTTCAGCCTCTTGTCTATCCAGGTCCCATAGTCAGCTCTTAATTGCTAATGTAATCATGGGTTTGTCAATAATCAATTTTTCATATTTGAAAATGTGGATGTTGCAAGTTGACCTCTAAGTCTTTTTTCAGATCCCACCTATCAGTTTCAAGGACATGAGATGTCAGAACAAGTAGTGTGCTAGAGCTGACTGTAGGACTACGGAGAGCCAAGTGTTCTCATCTTTCCACCTCCGCACTCAGTGAAATCACACTGTAGCTTGACATCCTCCAGGGTGGGAGTATTTACACCACAGAAATTGGTAGACTCTACAAATCAGTGCCCCACCCACTCCCCACCCTGGGGGGATTGTTTAATATTTACCAGCCTTCATTAAAGAAATTAAGAAATTAATACTAAATATGTAAAGTGTTTAGGACAGTGCTGATACATTGTAACTTCTCTATAAGAGTTAATTTTTGAAATACATTTTCATGAGAAATTATTACTTTCAAGAATTAAAATGTAAAAAAATTGATGTTCTCTGTTCATTTATTCTCTCACTGAAGGATAAAACTAAATGTAAATTCTATTATCAGTGTGTGTGTGTGTGTGTGTGTGTGTGTGTGTGTGTGTGTGTATTTTGACAACTCAGCCAATTTATTTTTCTTAAATTTAATTCACGCTATAGATGTCCATGATATCTAAAGAAATAAGATTTAAAAAATATAAATGAGAGGATTTAATTTTGGATCTAAATAATGCCTAGAAGCAAACAAATAAACTGAATATTTTCATGGAATTGGCAAAATTTACAGGTTGCTGTGAATTAGCTGATGCTCTATCTTCTCTCTGATGTCTGACTTCACTACAGTCCATTTGTTACCAAGACCAAGCTTGTACTGCTCACCACATGACAGGCCAATAAATCAAGGGATGAAGTGTTGGGGCAATGAATAGTGACTTTATTTGGAAAGCCAGCAGACTGAGAAGATGGCAGACTGGTGTCCCAAAGAACCATCTTACCCAAGTTAGAATTCAGCCTTCTTTTATACAAAAAGAGGAGGGGGTATGGTTGGTTGTTATAAACTTTTTGCTGCTCTCCAGACCATGGAGTGGATGTGACAGTCCTTTGTTCTTGCAGCTGTCCAAGTATGTCTGGTCATGATGTTCCTGTAAACCTCCAACAAGATAAATGTTATTCTCTGTTCTGCAACACTTTATCTCTATATGAATGGAAAAGTGTTATACCTTTAAAGGTCAAGCTTGGGAGGCAGAGCTTTGAGAAAGAGCTATTATGTATATTTCAGGCTAGAAGCAACATTCTTTTGCAAAGGTGCAGAGCCAGTATAACTAAGCACAAGCAACAGAGCACAGAGGTTGGAGCTAAAGGAATAGATCCAATACGGAGTCAGGTTTGTTTTTCTCTGTTTGCATACTCTTTTCTTTGAAGTCCTATAGTACCTCAGGTTTGCATGAGCAAATCTAACACTGAGCTATATCCTGTTTTGTATTACTTTCTAATATTTTAATGTATGACATGTTTCTCCAACTAGATAGCACTTCTCAGAGTGAGTGCAGCAGCCACATTTGCTCCTTTTCTGTCTCCACTATCTAGCCTATATAGACACCTTGCAGTCAAGGCTGTCTATCAATTAATTGAGCAAAGTCTAGGAGTGAGGATGGTGAAGGGGGATGATTTTTCATCCGAAATCTGACCCCCAAATTTACTCAGATTCTCTCCTTCTGTTCCAGTACCACCATGCTTATTTTCTGCCTCTTGCTTGGACTTTGACTTATGTTCTCTCCCTCTTCAACTAGGTTGTCTAGTCACTGAGGACAAGGACAGTACTATACACCTGTTTATAGTTCTAATTCCTTATACCAAATATAGTTTTAGTTCTTCAGTGCAAATAACAGAAACTAATTTTGTTTAACTTCAACTCGAATTACATTTATTTGAAAATATAAGTTAAGAGCTTGAAAGCTTGTAGGGAGAGATGAAGATCCAAGCCCAGGACACATAGTCAGGTCCAGTAGATCTCTGCAGCAGGAAGCATTTGAGAATCCTCCATCGACACAGCCACTGCAATCAATCAACTCCATCTGCTTTTCTATGCTTAGGTCACTCTGCTGACAATTAAAAAATGCCTGCATAGAGTGATCAGACTAGTTTAGGCTGCATGTTCACCCTTGACTATGCCTGGACAGTGAGAAGAAGGGCCTGACAGCCCTTGTCAATTCTTTAATTTTTTTAGATGGAGGGAAGTCTCTGGATTTCCTGCCCCAGCGAGACTATATGCATCTCTTAAGAAAGGACCATGAATGCTGGGTGGCTTCTAATTGACAAGTGCCCATTTGAGGATCTGGTAAATATTTAATGCTTTGTTGATGATGAATGGGCAGAAATGGGGTTTAAGACTTATTTTACAAACTTATGTAGTAGGAAAGTATATCTTTTCATAAACTTCAATAATAATTTTTATTCCTTTCTACAATATATTCTTATAAAGAAACACATACAAATGCTTATCCAAAATTACAGAATGGGAAGATAAAAAAATATTTTCAACAGAATCCTATTTTAACATAAAATAACCATTAGAAACCTCTTACAAATCAGTCATTTCTGTATCCAAACTAGGCATGGCTGTATCAAAAGCACAAAGACAATCAGCCTGTTTTCTGGAACAACAAGCCTCATTCACGTTGCTTTCTGTGTTTATTACCGAGATTATGTTCTTAAAAATACCCGAGATTGTAGGGACTATCAAAAAGCCCTGGGCTAACTGAATCCATTGCGAACAGTTCCAGGGGACTCTAGGTCACATGGCTTCCATAATACCTGCAGTCCTCCTCTCTGCATTGTGCAAGGCCTTTGAGTCCGAAGGAAATTTACAGAGTGGAAGGATTTGAGAATCCTCTATAGTAGGACAATCCTGGAAGAACTGGGCTATCATGGGATGATTGGCTTGTGGCATTCATGCACTTATTAATTCCTTTCTTCACCCATCCACTAAACATTTATTTAGTATCTAGTATTTCCCCAGGCACTGTGCTAGTAGGCACTAGGAATAGATTAGGACTAATATTTAACCAGCACAAACCTCCAGCCACATTGGTGGTTTATAGTCAGCATCTGTTCTGATTGGTCAAAGCTTCTCCCATACTGGTTGTGAAATACATTGAGCAGCATCCCTGGATACGAAGATGGGTAAGATATAGTTCTTGCTCTGAGGAAGCTTATAGTTTGGTAGAAGGGAGAAACACATAAGTAAATGAAAGCAATACAGTACAGTGAGAGCTATTCTTGGCCTGATAATTTATTTTTTAGTTTGGTCTGTTTCAGGCTTCTGGGTTTTCTTTACATCTTTCATTTACATTGTAAAAACTATATCCATCCAGAAACAAAGTAAAAGTATACTATATTAACAGTAGAGACATTGCTGCAACTCTCTGATCTCTTCCAAGGCAAAGCCTCTCGCTCTAATAATTCTTGGAAATGATTTATTTTCCCAGAGCTTTTACATTCATACAAGCGTAACTAATTGTGTAATGAGAGACCGAGGCAGAAAATAGCAAATGAGCAGTTATATTCCTTCTCTTTCCCAGTTATTGATTATGGTAGATTTCCCCCGAAACCCGAAAAAAACTAATATCTGCTGAGAAGCTACTAAGTGACAGACAATAGATGTGGAGGCTGGAAATACAAATATTTAACAAACGCGGTCCCTTCAAGAAACTGAAAATAACTTAGTATGATTAAATGCAGAGTATGTGCCTTGTGAAATCCAAGTCCCAGAGAAGTTAAATAATTTTCCCAGGTTTGCTGACTCCTCTACTTCTTCAATTACTCATTTAGCAATGAATTTTTAGAGTGTTATGAGTAAAACATAGTCAAGACATACCAGTATCTTTATTTTTTCCTGCATTTAATTTTGTTGGAACCCCTGCCACTCTGGATTATTTTGGTGGCAGGGAGGGGGAGGGGATGAATTAAGTGCTACCCCATGCAGACTAGTATCTTTCAGTGTGACCTCAGTTCAGTCAACAAATGAATGAAGAGGAAGAAAAGGGCTATAGCATCTTTTTAGCTGACCTGTTAGAATGAGATGGTCATTAGGATTTTGGCTTCTTTCACTTTTCACCTGAAGCCAATGCCATCCTACCAGCACACATGTATCCTACTGCTAATTTTGTCCATGTTTATTTTACAGGTAACTGGAGCCCATGGCCCATAGGGGGATGCTTCATGTGCGTGTGATGTACATTTTTAAGCAGCTGCTGGTACAGTGAGAAGGTACATCATGAGCAGATAGAAGCTATAACACTTAGCTGTCCCAGTGGCAACATGACAATGTTAAATTCTAAGTGGCAGTGTCTGCATAGGAGTTTGGAAACAGCAGACTGTGCATCTCATATACTCATGTGAAAAGCTTCTCTGGGAACACCATACTTTCATTCTTTTAAAGAAGAAACAGCCTCTGTCTTTAACAGGTCTGTTGGTCAGAGGTAATGTTTGCAAATAAAATTCAAGTTAATATGTTAAATTTCAAATCCCACTGAAAATAGTTACTTCAGGATGCCTTCTTCTGTCTCATATCTGAGCCTCAAGGTGAAATGGGTATCTTCACTCCTACTGATGAAAACAATTGGCAAGTCTCCTTGCTTTAAACATAGAGAGCCTTCTTTGCTTGCTATGAAAAAATAATGAGGATGATTGAAAGCACTCATTGTAGCTAATGTTATTCAAACTCTACTTTCTCTTATAATATGGCAACTGATACTTAGTAAAATAAACAGAAATATTATTAAGTAAAAAATTTATATTTTAAGTAAAGGTGACCAAAAAGCTTTTAAGTCTTTAAAAATTACCTCTATGCCTGTTACTGGAAACTTTTTGGTCCTGTCTGTTTGTTTAATGCTTACCACTCACTAGAGCATTAGAGAGGAACAAGAAGGAGGGAAGGGAGAGGAGAAGGTGGGGTAGCAGAGCAGGGGGTTACAGCACCTATTCTACAGCCAGGATTTCCTTGTCCAAATTCCAGCTCAGCCACCTTTGAGCTGTGTGATCCTTGAAAAGTTCCTCAATTTTTCTGTGCTATCTTATATAAAATTGATATAATAATAGTAATAGTAGTAATAATTTCGCAGGGTTTTATGAATAATAAGTAAATTAATATTTGCCAAGCACTAAGGCAGTGCCTGGCATATAGTAAATACTAAATAGGTGTTTGTTAAATAGAGTTGTAGTGGTTACAGTCATAACAGCTAACATTTGCTGAGCCTGGAACTGTGCCAAACACTATACTTAACATTTTTGTGTAGGTTTGCTCCTCTAGCCCTCACAAAACCCCTATGAATTTGGTATCTTCATTATCCCCAGTTTATAGATGTGGGAACCGAGGCTTAAGGTGATCAGGTAACTTGTTTCAGGTCACAGAGATGTGAGAGAATGACCAACTATTTGGAATCTATGCGGCTGGAATCTAAAGAGCCTGCACCTTCACTTAGCATAAAGTTTAGAATAAAATATATAAAATAAAAACATTTTTATGAGTATAGGAAGCAATTGGAAAAAAGAAACCCATGATGGTTCAAACATCCCTCATCTCCCCCAAGAATTCACTTAATAGATAATTTGTGTAGCCTGTCTCTGCCTTTGCTTCCTGTGTTCCTTTCTTCACCTTAGTGAAGAGAAGTAAGATGGTGGAGCCTTGAACACACTTTACATTTTTGGGGGGAAAGTGGCATTTTTGAAGGGGAATGCTTCAGGAGTGATGGCATTTAGATGGCATTCTTGTAAATTTTATATAACAGATTTGCATCTTAATGTTTTCTTGGTACATGAAAAAAGAAAAATTTCAACAGTAAACAGGACAGAAATCTAAAGCGCTGCTGTGTCAGTTAGGGATGTGTTCGTCTCCTCAACTCGGTCATCGAAGACCCAGGCTCACTTTTTCTTCTTTTCATTTCACTATTCTTAGCATGTTAGTGTGACTTTCCATGGTCTCAGGATGTCTACTCCCGTGGAAGCCCACATTTTCCTTCAAGGTGGGAAGCGAAGCAAAGAGTAAAAAGCTTACCAGAAGCCCCCAAATGTCCTCTTATGTCATCATGACTTTGTTGGTTGGAAACTGGTCACATGACTAGCCTAGCTGTGAAAAAGTCTACCAGAGTGACCTCTTCCAGCCTCTAGAGTGAAGGTGGGTAGAGGAAAGAGGAGTGGGTTAGCCAGCCACCTGGGTCTATCACAGCTACTCAAAATGCAGTTGATTTTTTAGTAAAGATGGGAAAACTTTCACTTAGATACTTAGACTAACATGAATTAATTGTGTGTGTGTGTGTGTGTGTGTGTGTGTGTGTGTGTGTGTGTGAGAGAGAGAGAGAGAGAGAAAGAGAGAGAGAGAGAGAAAGAGAGAGAGAGAGAGGGAGAACAAATTGGCAACACAGGGTGGTCAATTACGTCTTCTCTGTTAAAACAAAACTTAAAAAGCATAAATTTAACCCATCTATAGTGTATAAGAAACTGACATATCATTATAACTAATTTTAAAGAAATTTGAGACCTATATAAAAAAATTGTGTCTTCCTTTTTTTTTTTAAATTTATTTATCTTTGGCTGCGTTGGGTCTTTGTTGCTGTGCACGGGCTTTCTCTAGTTGTGGTGAGCGGGGGCTACTCTTTGTTGTGGTGCGCAGGCTTCTCATTGCAGTGGCTTCTCTTCTGGAGCACGGGCTCTAGGTGTGTGGGCTTCAGTAGTTGTGGCACGTGGGCTCAGTAGTTGTGGCTCTCAGGCTCTAGAGTACAGGCTCTGTAGTTGTGGCGCACGGGCTTAGTTGCTCCGTGGCATGTGGGATCTTCCGGGACCAGGGATCGAACCCATGTCCCCTGCATTGGCAGGCAGATTCTTAACCACTGTGTGAACAGGGAAGTCCCTGTGTCTTCCTGATTTAGTCTTACTGATACTGATCATCATTTATTTGATCCAAGAGTTTCTTTATTCTCTCTGCCTTTCTGTTAACAATGTACTGAAAGTGTAGAAAAGCCAATTTGCTTACTCTCAGCTCCCTCAGGATCTAATTCAAGTTGCAACCACCTAACTGGATTTGAAGAGTTTTGGGATCTTAAATCACCAGAGTTTAGTTTAGTACAGACCAGCCACTAAAGTTTTGTTAGTATTCTTGTGTCTTGGAGAAAGCTTCTCTGTCCCTTTACATGAGAGAAACTTGACTTCCACTCCTGAGGACATTTCATACACTAAGGGCACAATTACTCCAACTTTCTCTGTTCCTTAAATTGGAAGAGGACAGACTATCTGGCCCCCACTCAACGCCCATATCTATACACGCTGTATTTTGGCAGTCTTTGAAGATCTGTCTCAGCTTTTAGCAGATTTAGAGTTCAGCTTCAGCAAAGGTTCTAAATATAATACAGTAATAATGTCTACCATATACTGACTATGTGCCAGGCTAAGTGCTTCAAATGTATTACGTTAAAGCTTCGTGACTCCACAAGTGGTTGTATTATCTTCATTTCATAGGTGAACAAACTGAGAGAGATTAAGCCTTTGCTCAAGGCCTTTTAGCTGGTAAATGCCCAAATTAAGTTTTTAATGAAGTTCTATGTGATCCCAAAGACCATTATCTTCTATTAAAAATATTTTAAAATTAAAGTTTGTTTTTATTGAAGTAAAATATGCACATAATTTAAAAGCCAAACAAGACCAAAAGGCTTACAAACAACAAAACAGCAATTCCCTGCTCACCCCTCTTCATGTTCCTGTTGTACTTCCCTTCAGCCAAGACTTTCAACCCTTATTAGTCTCCATGGGAATTAACTTCACACTTCTAAGAAATTTGCTTACACTATTGTTTCTTTTAAATTTTAATCTAAAATTTCAGTTAATTAGAAATTACATGAGGAATACATACATTTACATTCTTATTTAAAATATTCAAATAGGACTGAAGTTCATTTACTAGAAAAGTTCTCTTTACTTCCTCCCAACCCTACACTCCAACTCTTTTTTTCTTTTTATAATGAAAAATTTCAAACTTCAAAGTTTGAAACTTCAAACTTCAAAAAATTTCAAACTTCAAAGAATTTCAAATTTCAAAGAAATCAATTTCTTTGATAGCATCCTTGCTTTTAGGCGTGACAAATTGTCCTGGGCTCATTTTGTACATTTCTTACTCCAGACCTGAAATCAGGCATTTCTCTAAGAAGCTTTCCTTCCTTTTACTGGAATGTAGTACTGTATTTAAAGACTGAGCAGTACAGTATCTGTTGACTTCCTTTTCCATAGATGAGGATTTTGCTCTCTTACATCATTCCCTGTCAATCAATGACTGTATCATAATTTTCGGTTAAATCAATATTCACTGATTGCATTGTTATGATTCCCATAATGTGTTGTGATTATTTTTCTATTCTTGCACAACTTTTTGTATTCCTCCTGAGATAATTCTTATTCTCTTTTTAATTTGCTTAGCTTTCTATGTACCTTACTCTAAATGCCTGTTCTTCTCAAATACCCCAGTTGTTTTTTTTTTTAATGAACTTTTCCTCACAAATACATCAGAAAATCTATCACTTCCACTTTTTTGATTGTTTGTTTTCTTCTGGACATTTCTATCAGTCATTCCGTTCCGATCTGTACTGGTTGCTTTCATGGCCTACTGTAAAGCTTTTGCCCTGGAAATTTCTGTCATCAAGGGATCCCGTTTGACATTCTTCTGCATGAGATCTCATTTTCTCTTGGATCCTATGTCTTCCTCTTCTCGGTTTATTCCCCTTTTTTGATGGAGAACATTCTCCAGAAATTCCTGAGAAAATTCCCGAACTAGAGTTTCAAATACCTTGGCAAGGTTTCAAAGACCATGGATGTTCAGAAAGGTCTATTTATTCTACCATTGCTCTTGATTAGTGGCTTGGCTGGGTATGGAATGCTAGACTGAAAATGCTTCTCACAAAGAATTTGATGATGTTGCTTTTCCTTTTTTTTTCAAGTTTCTAATATTGCCTTAGGAGTACAATGTTTTCCTTAATAGATGACCTTTTTCTTCTCTCTGAAAGTTTTTGGGTCTTCTCTTTATTCCTAGGGTTGTAAAATTTCATGATGATGATCCCTAGGTACATCATTTTCTTGTTGTTGTTCATTGTACTGGGTGCTCAGTGGTTCTTTTAATCTGGATTTCAAGTCCTTCAGTTCTGCAAAATATTCTTGATTTATGGCTTTTATAATTTCTTCTCATCTGCCTTTTTTCATCCTTTGGGAACTTCAATTATTAGATATTTGACCTGTCAGTCATATTTCTTCATCTTTAAGCCCTTTTTTTGTGTATTTTTCTGCTGTAATATTTTATTTTTTTGTTTTCCAAAACCTTCTACTTGTGTTCCTTCATTAAAAAAAAAAAAAAAACCTGTTGTTCCTTGATTCAATATTCAATATCTCTCTAAGGATATGAATAGTATATGATTTACATGGTTTCTGTATCTACATCCAAGGGCATATGTCTGCTGAATGGAGTACAAGCCAAATCCAATATTAACAATTGTTTAAAAAATATTATCAAGTGTTTTTAATTTGGAGAAACAGAAATCTACCAAAGTTAACAGAATTGATTAGCTTTTACAAGAAAGGATTTGCTATCTATGGAAGAAGCTTTCTTGTTTTAGTAAGTTGTGATTCAAAAGAGCAATATAAAAATGCAATGCAAACACCCATCACACATTCTCCTTTGAAGAGGATGTGGTTGATGCCCAATACAGGGCTGTGATCCATGGACTTCCTGCTTGATTACACAAGTATGGTGAAACACTGCAGTGAAGCAGTATGTATTGTTACTGACAGGTTTTAATCTGGAGATTTGTGATACAATACAGCCTTCTTGCTCTCTGTAAATTTACCCAAGGGCTCACATCAAAGGGAAAGTTGTGATTATGATAATTTTAAAATATCTATTAGTTTATATTTAACAGATAATAGAGTATACCCTGTGCCATTCTATGATTTTTTTCTTTTAAATTTCTCTTACTTTTGTCTCCTAGGAAATCCTGACACCACATTGACTCAAAAAACCACTCTTAGGTCCACAATATACTTATATTCCAGATCTAGCTGCTTTCAAAATGGCAGATTGGTTTAAAACACTTCCACAAAATTTATTTAAGTGAATCATTCTATATCAATAAAATAAAGATCACTGTGAATGGTCATTGTTCAACGGCCTTGTTGATACTCTGGATTTTCTCAGCTTCCTCTTCCAATATGCAAATCCTGATACTCAGCTAATTTCTTACTTGAGCCAAAACTGTTTTTTATACTTATTTTTTCTCCATTTAGATGAGAAACTTCTTGAGACATCAGACTTGACTTTTTTTAAAAAGTGAAATTGCTATTTCCTACTAAACACTAAACCTAATTGATAATTTTCTTTGCCCATTTCTCATACCCTAAAGACTTTCCTCTTCTTTTCATACATTTTTCTTAACTTCTGAGTCCCCAGTTTTCTATACAAAAGAAGTGCTCTCTATATAGCAATACCAGTGCTCCTCAGAATTATGTTGGAATAGTAACAATAAGAAATTAGAAGAGTTTAGACAGCTGAAGTTCTCCTTCTGTGTGTGTGTGTGTGTGTGTGCGTGCGCGTGCACATGGGTGTGCTGGTAATGGGTACATAGCTGGAGAGCCCTGCTTATCTCTTAGTCACCTGTATGGTACCCAAAGATGGGATCTTGCTTCTGAGTAGATCGATGTTGCCCATGGCTGCTTCTATATTTTTTAAGGAGGCCTCAGAGAAATTTGAGTTTGAATCTCAGCATTGCCACTTAATAACTGTGTGCCCTATTTACTTATATATAAAACAGAGATCTTTTTTACCTTATCATAAGACTTATATGAGGACTAAACAAGGTCATGCATGCAAAATGTCTAGCAAAGCAACTAGAATGTTAATAAACCCCCAACAATTGATTAAAGAAATTGGATGCTTTTTCTAGGCTGTTTTTAATGGGTATAGAGCAATCTTGAGAAAGGAAGTACTCCATCCAATTCTTTTTAGTGACAGTTTCATAATTAGGCAGGAAATTACTTTAGTTGCCAGAGACTACTAGCTGCAAATAATCCCTTCTCATGGAGAGCAAGTGAGGAATCCAGAAAGAGAAGTGGAGAAAATTTTCATCTGAGGAATGCTGTTTCTTGAACATGCCAGTCTTGTTTCTATCTTTTTCTCTGGCTGTTCCTTCTCCTGGAAGGATGTTTACAGGCGTGATGTTTATACGACTAGCTGCTCTTGTTCAGATCTTAGATTAAATTTAAATTTTTCAAAAAAAGTTAGTTCCTGACCAATCAACTCAAAGTAGACCTTACCGTGATCTAGCTCTTTTCTTGTTTGTTTTGCATGTCGGTTTACTTACTGCACTCCCCCACAATGTAAGCTGGTACTTTGTCCATCTAGGTCACTAAATCCCAGTGGGTCATATGCACGTGTATTTAGTACACAGCAGTCATTAAAAAAATATTTGTTGAATGAACTTTTGAACAGGCAGACCATATTTCAACACTAAGAATGCAAAGAACAGTGATGAAATAAAATTCATGTTTTATGGAAGACAAGAAAATTTAAGCATAAAAATGATCTCTACCCATTTTGGCCTCCTCCCTTCTCTTCAGGGTGTCTTGTACTTCTGCATTAATCCTGAAGAGATAATATTCCTTCCTAGTCTTGTAAGCGGTCATGATGACCCACTACTCACTTTGTACACGCAGATCTGGATTGTGTTAACTGTCAGAACGTCATTTGATGAGTAACTCTTGGTCTCAGAAACATATGTAATTGTGCTTGACCTTTAATAGGTGGAAGAGTCCTCAGAGTTTTCTGAAAGATTGTCTCCTGGGTTACAATCCTCAGATAGGCTCCAATAAAATTTTCTATTTCGTTCTTAGATTGATTATTAATTAATTTTTCATCAACAATAGACAGTCAGTCATTGACTTATTGCTAGTAATTCACTACTCTCTATGTATGGAGAAACCACTTAATGATGGTGGTGAAGCAGATACTCAATAGAAGTTTCCTGAATAAATCAAAAAGCAAGGAGTCAATTTAGTTGGTAGTTGACGATGGAGCTATAGTCAATGAGAGTGTGTTTTAGAAGTAATTTATCAATCGCTGGCCCCAGGATGAGGCAAGGTACAGTGAACAGAGGATGTCAAGGTCTTTTACATCCAAGCAGTCCATCCTCACATGTTGTCCCATGACTGCCCAGGCACCCTTCCCCAATTCTTTTAGCAGCACCTGAATTCTGCTCCTTTTAATCTTTCTGCTCCTTTAACTTTCCATCAATCAAATCTCATCTACCCTATGCTCTTTCACAAAAAGCCTTGTTCAACAGATAGTGTTTTCAATAACTTTCCTCCTCTTTGACTTCTCATGCAACCCAATTAATAAAATAAATTAGAATGTATTTTAATAGCACTCTCCTTTGTTCATTGTTCAGTAATGAATAGTGGACTGGCTCAAGCACCATCAGCAGAAAGATAGTTTAGTAAAGAGTTCGAGAATGGGCCAGTATCTATTAAAAGGCTGAAAGAGGAGTGTGTTTTGGGCCCATGTCTACTGAGGCAGAAATTCCATTTTGCTAACACCCCCTCCACACCCATTGTCTGAAGGATGCACTGCTGTTGACTTACTAAGTGGGCCCAAATGATCCCTGTTGGGCCTTTGAAATTCCCATGGAAATTTGTAAATTCTATCTATTCTCCGAGCAGCCAGCCATGGCTAATGGCAGGCCAATGATGTTAGTGGAAAACAACTTTAGCTTTTTATATTGGCTTGATTGAAGAACTAGGTAAATATGAAATTGTTACACATTTTTTTCTGATTTGTTTCATAATAATTAATAATACCTAACATTTAATGAATAGTTAACATGTGTTGAGCATTTTTATAAGTGCTTAACATGTGGTTTTTTATTTTATCTCCTTTTTACAGGAAAGGTTTCCAGAAGGTCAGAGAGATTAGGTAATTTTGCCAAAGGTCATTCAGGTAGTAGAAAGCAGAGCCAGAAATTTGATGCCAGCTTGTTTGGTCCTTATTCGGAGCGCTTGATCCCTGACCCACTCTTACTCTGGCAAGTGTGTGAAAGAGCGATGATTACAAGCTGATCTAAAACACAATAGCAATTGTCTCCAAAGAATTTCAACATAACAAAATCCAGAAATACGCCTTTCCCTTGCCATAGATAATCCTCGTGATAAGCACAGTTCAAAGGTTATTAAAATAATTTCAGATTGTTTAATTCTATATACGAAATGGCATATCTCATTAAGTAGTATTTCAAAGATGAAATACTGTATTTTGTTAATTGTTCTCTCTGAAAGGCTCTCGTGTTTTATTTTTCTAGGTGGACTTTTTCCACCTGTTAACCACTAGGTGGTGCATGGGTTATGCAAACACCTCAAATCTCTTAAAAGAAATTAGTCCAAAACAAAAGGGAAAAAATTCAGCCGATAAATGTGGAATTTGGACTCAGTTGAAGACGTATTTCTAACGGTGGGAAGCTGGGAGTCTAGTTCCATCCCTTTTCCTTTCAGAATAAACATTAATAGCTACTTAATCTGAGATAAAGAAGATATGAGTAATAGTCAAAAGCTGTCAAGAGTTTGTCTCAGAAAACTTCATGCCCATAATTGCAGCCAAGGTTGGTATTTTGAAAAATAGGAACAAATTCCAAGAAACCAAACAACAGCTTCCTCTAACTCTGTGTTTTCTTGAACCTAGTAAAATCTGCAAGTAGTTATTTCTTCCTAATTTTCTTTAATTACTCTGTAATAAAAATGGGCATGAATAGCCAGTTACCACTTTCTAGCAACCATCTGACCAACCAAAAATTCTGATATTCGAAAATTCAGGGTTGTTCAATGAATAAGACTGGAAAATTCTTGGAAACCCCATGAGAATGAATTTTAAAACCAAAGGGAAGTCACTTATTCTTTTTGAGCTTGAGTTGATTTTTCTACAGAATGAAAAATTAGCCCTTTACAGGCAGCTGTATGACATCTAAAGAAAAAGAGAACAGCATTGGTGATTATACCCACAAACACACATATGTACAGGTATCATCTGTTGTTTGGTTTTCACAGAGTTATGTTCTGTTTCCATATTTAAGGGTACACGATGACCTTATATTTGCTGAAGGAGTAAGGAGAACGAAACCTCGTTTTTCATCACACCAGGTGTGGTGGTGGTTGGAATTAGGTATTGCTCAAGGGAGTACCATCATTCGTTCTATTTTTCACAAGCCCTGCAGATCCTGTTTGTGACACAAATTATGGTGATAATAGGCACTAACATGCACTGCTAGTTAACAGTTTTCACTATATGTGGAGTTTTTTCCTCTAAGTTTTTTCCTCAGGTAAATATATTTGATCAACTCTTAGCTGTTAAACCTTAAGAATACCCAGTTGTCATTTTCATTTTGGACTAGGTCCAGGTTTTTGGATTATAAACATAACTGGAAATGACCCAGTAACAAACACATGGATGAAATAAATAATGCCCACAAAACAGTCCTGCCAGCATGATGCTTATTTCCACATTTAGATGAAAATTGTTGACCTAATTCTTCTGCCTTTGGTGGAATTCAGAGTTATAACAGAGCCAGAGCGCTTTGTTTGCTCACGTCTTCACTTGGGCTGTCATTCTCAGTCCTGAACAGGGAGGGGGCGCCAATGCTGCATGGATGAAAAACAGCGTGGTTTCCGTGGGAAGGGCGCTTTTCTTTCTCTATTAGGGGTATTGAAGTCTAGGGTCCTCTCTAAAGACACACCATTCTTTTTTGGGTAAACTGCAAAAGCAATTTTGGCTTCATGTTAATTACATTCGCTGTGCTGAATTTTATAAGCAATATTTACATTCACTATTTTATGGTAATGTTGGTTATTTATCTTTATGATTATCAGGCAACTGACAAAGTATACAGGCATTCAGTGGGCATCTAGGGTGCCTTAAAAAAAAAAGCAGCTTTCTAAGCAATATAGATTAGGGGAGAAATGTGAAATGTGGTGGATGGGTAGAAAAGGGAGAGGAGATCAAAGAGACATCTGTGTTTCTTCTCTCTGAAGACTTCTGACGTTTATGTCACCCTCATTCTGCATTCAGTGTCTCTAAAGATCTGGTAGAGCCACCCTCTAACATTAGTCATTGGCCTCACCTTGACCCACTCATAAATGGGTCAGGACATGCTCCAGCCCCAAGCTATGCTGGATAATCTGTTTAGTACAGAACATAGATAGGATTCAGCATAAGTGTTCAGGATGCATTACTGGATGCATAAATGGTTATTCATTTACTTGAAAAGAATTTTGGTCCTAGAAAGGAATCAATCCTTAACTGGAAATATAAAGAACATTTGATTACAGTATCATTGGTCATTTTATATGAGAATATGATGCTCTATTTTCAACAAAAGTGATCAATAATAAGGCTCTGTATGTCTCTCAGGAAAAAAGGTTAATGTATCGTTTCAGAGTTAGGAATAGTTTGACATCAGGTAGATGGAAGATCAGAAAAAAGAGACTCAGACTTCCCTGGTGGTACAGTGGTTAAGAATCCGCCTTCCAATGCAGGGGACGTGGGTTCGATCTCTGGTCGGGGAACTCAGATCCCACATGCCTCAGGGCAGCTAAGCCCGTGCGCCACAACAAAGAGCCCGCATGCCTCAACGGAAGATCCCGTGTGCCACAACTAAGACCTGACGCAGTCAAATAAATAAATAAATTAATTAATTAAAAAAACACATTATAACTAGATGAAACAATATCTCCCTTTGTTGACAGCACTGGTGAATTCTGACACTGGTAAGTTTAACAACAACAAAAAAAGAGACTCTAGATGCCGTTTAAAGCCACTCTGGTATCTCAAGTCTTCAAAGGAATACGATTAGTCTATAAATGAAAACTAGTGTTTCAAGAACGGTCACCCAGTGTAATCTGGCTATGTTGAAAATGTCCTCTTTTCTGAGGAACAATACATGCTGGATTCTATGACCTGTGTGAAATGGCAGGATTTTCTTTTACTTTCAGTCTCTTTGGGACCACACATTATAACTTTAGTGGCCGTTCACCAAGTGGTCACTCAGGGCCTCCAAAATGCAAAGGATTGAGCTCTACAGTGCTGGCAATAAGCTAGGTGATAGTCACACTGTGGCCATTGTCACCCTTTTATAATACCATTGTTTAGGGTTAATAAAAAACCATGACAATTCAAAATTATTTGCATAAGGAAAATGTAGCATTGGTAAGAAAACAAACAAACAAGAACAGTGGTGAGTCAAGGAAACACCCAGCAGACAAATCTTTAAGAAAATCCTCTAGTTACTAAGTCTGGGAAGGGTCAGTCTCTAAAGGACTAAGGGAATTCCTGTGAGCATTTTGTAAACTGCTCTTTAGGGTATGCTAATACAGGATTACTTCCTCCCACCTATCTCATTCCCCACTAAGGCATATTCTTATTTGGGGGGAAGTGGACAGCCCTCAACTGAACTCCAACTTAGGTGAGGTAGCTAGCTCTCTCGTTTACAGTGGGTTAAAGGGAAGACACGCAGCTGTGGAATCTTTGATCCTAAAGGATAGAGATGATATATTGGTGGGAATAAACCCATTGGCTGCCTTACCTTCTAAGATCTGGATGATATCTTTTTAATTCCTACTGCATGTTTCATTGACTTACCAGGTAAAAAGAGTGAGTTGAGGCTGTGGACAAAGAATGTCGCCTGCCATATCACTAAACAAAGGATGTTGGGACCACTGAGCCATCCGCCACTGCAGTGCCTCCCCCTCCCCCAACAGTATACCTCCGGGGGGATTCAGGATGAAGAAAACAGGATACTAGCCCTAGATAGTTAAAGTGCATAGCCAAGAAATGATTTCAATGAGCCCAGTCTCTTGCATCTTCCCATATATAGAAAAGTGCTAAATTCATAAACTTGAGATGTCTGGTTTTCTTTAACTAACAGTAATCTTTTGATGTTTCAACAGCCTGTTTTTTGGCTTTTTTTTTTTTTTTTTTTTGTAAAAACTCCTATGTACTCTGGAGAGGCTGTATCTCAGGCTTAAGTCCTCAGTATGTCTGCTGAATGAAACATAATTCTCAACTTTTAGGTTGTGCATTTCTTTTCCGTGACAAAGCTTATAAAGAAGATACTTCACACAACCTAAGCTGATGAGGGGTTTGGACTTAATATCTCCAACTCGATCTTAGACCCTCTCAAAAACAGCATCACTTATTTTTTAATAGAACTTCAATCCTTCAAGTTAAAAACAAAATGAGTGTACCAATGAAATGTATAGAAACCAAATGAATATTCCAGAAGGACCGCAATGCTTACAGTTCTTTCCCTCTGCTGTTGTGATATTAAAAATAGGAATTTATTTTGTAGAAGACCATCACTTTGAATATATATTAATTTCATATTTTTTCATTCTTTAAATCTCTTCTCCATTTTTTTGCCATTGAATATAAATACTTCTTGCACTTTTTTTCTAATTGGAATTCAAAACACTTTAAATAGACTGTATTTTGAGTTAAAACACGTTTTCTTGGTAAATATCATAGATTTCCTCAGCACTATAATTTCTGGAGATAATTGATAGCATTGCTATTATCATAAAAAAAGTAAGATCGTTGCCACATGAGACAGTACTGTACAAATCATGTGAAACAAATATATTTTCTCCTTTCAGAAATTCTTTTTCTAAGAGGTTTGCCATACACGGTGGGCGGGGGTCTGATTTTGCTTAAACATCAATAGCAAGAAGATTATATTCATATGAGTAAAATGCTTGGTAATATATGTATTATTAATATGTTTTAGATTATATTTGTTTGGCAATTTTATTTAGGTTTATGGAGCAGTTTTAAAATTTATTACCTAATTTAATCCTCAGAAGATATTATTCCCTCTTTTTATACATTAGCAAACTGAAGCTTGGGGAAGTGAAGGGACTTTGCTTAAGATAGACAGATGGCAAGGAGCAGAGCCAAATGTAGAAGTATTTTGTCCGCAACTCATGTGCAGCATATTGGGGTTTGCAGAATAAATATAATACATAGTTGCTGCCTTTAGGGAATTTACAGTTTAGTTGGGAAAAAGATTGATGTTAGGAAAACAGCTTGCACGAATGGTAGATGGAGCATGGTCTTGGGACCAGAGGGCTTTGCAGCTCATAAAAACCTGCTTCTTTGATTTGAATAAAGTTATAAGTAAACTATAAAGCAGAAAATCTTTTGACTGATAAAGGTGCTGTCACAGACATCTGTTGTCTAAGGGTCTCAGAGCCAATTTGAGATAGATTTACCTCCACATAAACGTTCGTCAACCATATCACCACGTCTTCCCAACAGCCATGCAGCACACAACTTAACTAAACAAGGGAAGCCAGGCTGTGTTGTTGACAAAATGCACCCAGTTTTAAATGCATTCAATTTTACATCCCTGGCCTGTGGCAGGATGAGCAGCAGGATGCATGTCAGGTACTCTGGTTGAACACGCTGCTCCAAGTGACCTCAGGCTCCATCCTCTGTAAAACTAGTTGCTGGTTAATATTCAGCTGGGCTGTTAACTAGAGCACAAAAGTAGGGACAAAATTTGCAATCTGTTAATGTTTTCTTAAAATCTTGTTAAGCAAAAGCTAAATCCATCATTAACAGAGCAATATAAATTAGGTGCTGTAATTAGCAGTCCAAATGTATACCTTTGCAAAAGGTTATCTTTAATGTCTTTTTTTAAAAAAATTAACATATTGATAATTATATGTTTTGGATAATCATAGCCACGGGGGAAAACTAGGAACTGCAAAAGTACTATTGCTTAGTCAAACAGAAATGAAAAGGTAATGTCTGCCAATGTCATAAGCATGGGAAAGAAAATGAATAATAGATGACACATCCATGTATCTAACAAACTAGATTTAACAAATATTAACAAATATTACCATGTTTCCTTTAAATTGGTATTTTTTTAAAGAAATAAAGTGTTTACTGTAGCTGAAAAAAAAGAAAGAAAGAAAGAAAGAAGTGTAGTCCAAAGGAGCTACCACATAGAATAGTGTTGCGTAGTTAAGATCCTTTGGAAGGAAGAGACAGACAATTTAAAAGTAACTTTTAGTATCTTGCCCTTTATGGAGATTGTGTAGATAAAGCATACCCACAGTTTGGCACAAAGTAAGTATGCAAAAACCATGCTTGCTCTTATGAAGTTAGTGTTTGTGATAATCAGAGAATGTAGATCCTCTATCATTGTTTCCAGGGCCTTTCAGGCTTCAATATAGCCCTTATCTTGTTGTATGCTAATGCTGTTGACTTGATTTGACCCACTCCTCGGGCTTGGAGCTTTCTTAGGACAAAGACTCACCTTTCTCTCCCTGGCAACTACCACATCATCTGGTGGACAATAGGTACTAAATAAGTATTTGTCAAAGTAATGTCTTTAGTCTAATTTTTCTCTGTTCATTATTTCATATTGATAATCTGATTTTAGCTAATCAAAAAGAGTCAGAACAGAATCTGTTTAGATCAGAACAACATCATCTCTCACCTGTGTTATTTCAGCAACTTACCTTACCTCTCTCCATCTCTCTTCTGCTTCCTCCACCCTCTCATCCATTATCATTAGTTCAATCCTTACGATGTTGTCAGCAGATCTTTTAAAATAAAATCTGATTCTATCATTCTTTTGCTCAAAAAGTTGTGGTGCTTTCACATGCCCCCTGGGGTAAATAATGTAACTTTTTTCATGAAAGGCAAGGTCTTTCCATGAGTAGATGCTTCCCCCTCCAGTTTCTCTGCCACATCCCCCTTTTATTTTACACTCCAACTATACTACAACCTGTGTTGCATTCTTATCTTTTTTAACTTTTCCAACTGCCTGTAACACGCCCTCCCATCCCCAGACCTCCCCACGACACTCTTGCTTCTCTGCCTAGCAGTCTTTTACTTATTCTCTTGCTTGCAGCGGAATAGTTATCTCTCTATGAATCTTCCCTCATTCTCCTTTTCCTCTGCTCCTCACTGCCCCCACTGCTACCTCCCTGCCGCCTCCCTCAGGCTTACACATACCTTTATTAAATCAAAGATCTTGTATTAAAATTGTGTGTTTTCATGTCTATCTGCCCTCAAAACCATAAGATCCTTGAGATAGGGTACTATTTGGCAGGCAATAGTAACTCGAGGCATATTTGTTGAATAAATGAATGAATGAGTAAATGAATTTGATAGGTCTGACTATAAAAATGTCTTCATCGGGCTTCCCTGGTGGCGCAGTGGTTGAGAGTCCGCCTGCCGATGCAGGGGACACGGGTTCCCGGTCCGGGAAGATCCCACATGCCGCGGAGCGGCTGGGCCCGTGAGCCATGGCCGCTGAGCCTGCGCGTCCGGAGCCTGTGCTCCGCAACGGGAGAGGCTACAACAGTGAGAGGCCCGCGTACCGCAAAAAACAAAACAAAACAAAAAAACAATGTCTTCATAAAGTCAGAAATTCAAAAAGAAAAAGAGAACCCCTGTAATCTGGAGATTTGTTGAAATGACAAATTCTCCATGTCGTGGTGATAAATGCAGCAACGAAGGAAAAAAAATTCTCACGTGTTCAGTCCTCCTTCGCCACAGGCACATAGACCAGCTGTCCTAATACTTTTCCCCTCACTTTCTGCTTTAAGAAAGAAAGAGAGGACAACACGATTCAGAAGAAATTTTCCATGACATTAAAGAATATCATGGAAGTGGCTATACAGCTGGTGAGATGAGTGAAAATAAACTCAGTGATTTAATATAAACTGTTACTTACTTCTACAGAAAAGAAACATTGTACAGGTGTTCACTGAAAATAGTGCAGCCTGGTGGGGCCCATATTGGCTTCTGAGGATGGGATCTGCATCTGAATCATTTTTGGTTTCCCGACAATGCCCAATACAGGTGTGCATACAGTAGGTGTTTGTTAAATACCTGAAGAAAGGAATAATCTGACCCATTCTTTTAGAGGCATTAGGTAAGTAATTTAAAGAGAGTTAGATATTGTCCTAATCTCTGGATTATGGTACCAAAGTGATAAGGATGCTGCTGGGAGCCTTTTCACTATATATATATATATATATATATATATATATATATATATATATATATATATATATATATATAAAACACGGTCAATAAAAGTGAAAATGTAATGTCTGCCAATGTCATAATCATGAGAAAGGAAAATGAATCCAACACAACTACTGTTTCCTCTCTGGTCAAAGGTATTTTGAAAATGAGGCTTCTTGTGTGGTTAGAATCAGCGTGTTGCTAAATCATGTGTCTGATGCTCTGCTGAGTCTTGTTAATTTTGGCTTAAAAAATGAAGCCTGGAACAAAGGGTGGGAATCTTTGAAGTTTTCTCCTGTGTTCCACCAAGAACCTATTTGTTTTCAGTCCCTGAAGCAGGGGTTTTTCTCCTTTCTTTTCACCTAAATCTTTCTCTCATCCAACTATCCATTTTTAATTACTCTTGCTGTCTGAATTTAAATTATTCCACAAATATTTGTTGAACACCTACTCTGTGCCAGGTTCTCTTCCAAGCCCTGGAGACACAGCAGGGTTCCCTGCTGTCCCTGATCCCAGGAGTGTACAATCTAGTCCTGCAAGACCAAAGATAAACTGTTAGTACATCGTGTGCCTGGTGGGGTAAGAATTTCTGAAGGGGTAGGAGGCAGAGGCTGTGGGACCAAAGGAACAAGAGCTCTTTTAGATGATATTACCAGGAAAGACAGCTCCTAGGAGGCAACATTTTCCTTTGTTTTATCCCATTTTTCACTTCCATCCACATGATTGCCAAAGAGTCTAGCTTAGATGAGTCTGATATTGATAGCTATTTATTATTACCTTGGAGACACTTGTAAAGATCTTGCTGGATCTCTGATGGAACGCTCCTATTCACACTTCACATTCTCCAAGTGTTTCTGAGGTGCAGGGCTGTGGTAGGTGCCGTAGGGAGCGACGAGGTCCTGGAGAAGACAGAGCTCCCCTCTCTTTGTTGCTTATGAGACAAAGCACACGCTACTCACGTAAGTGTTGAAGAACTTCTATTTATGAAGCAGCCGGCCAAAAGCACAACCTAATACACCTGAATTAAAAACCCAGCACTTTCAGGGAAGAATGAGGAAAATGTCGCCTCCTAGACCATTTTGTCTTATGATCATAGCTCTCCTTTCCATGGAGGAGCATAAAATTCCAGCAGCACAGTAGGAGGCCATTCTGGTATTTACAGCTTTGAAAATGGGGAGACCTTGCCCGCTAGAGAGCAGAGATGTACTCAGGAAAAATTCTTGTTGATTCAGAATAACTTCAACCTACTTGCCCTATAACTCCAGTTTCTTTCTGGGTTTGACTCTTCCGCAATTTCATTTGAGGTATAGACCAAAGAAAATAAGGTTAGCTTTATGATTTAAATGTCTCAATCTCTACACCAATGATGATCTAGAGTTTTCAACATCCTAATGAGAAATGGTGGAACTTGCCAAGCAGAATGGTTATGTTTAAATAGACCTTCTCCAGAAATTCTTCTGCCAATGAATTTCTGAAGCTGGGGTACTACCTTGGTTGGGAATTTACTTTCTTCTCAGTACCTATGTTCTAGTTATTATTACCATGTAATGAATCACCCCCAAACTTAGTAGCTTAAAACACACAATTATTTCCTTATCTCTACTGTTTCTGTGGGGCAGCTGTTTGGCAAGAGAGGCTTGGCGGGGTGGTGCTGGCCCAGGGTGCTCATGTGGCTGCAGAGAGTGGCTGAATTGGAGAAGCAGGGGCAGGAGTAGCTGTGGGCTCCCTTCGTGTTGTCCCAAGTCTTCTTGAGTGTTTTTTCTGTGGGGGTTAGATTGGGCTTCCTCATAGGATGGTGGCTTTGGGGCAGCTGGCCGCTTGCAGGGCGGTTCAGGGCTCTGACATGAGTGTTCTGGCGTACACGGGGAAGCTCACCTAGCCTCAGAAGTCACACAGCATCACTTCTGCTTCATTCCAGTGCCTTCATATCTCTCACAACCCTGCTCACATTCAAGACTGAAGGGGGAGTTGCAGGGTCCTAGGGGAGCATTTGGGATGGGAGAGAACATTGCTGCTGTCTTTGGAAAATATACTCTGCCATAGCCTACTCATAACAGGTTGCAGGAACAGGCTTATTTTAGGAGACAGACAACTTCTGATGGAATGAAAATGTGGCTAGTGGTTGGAAATTAGAAGTGAGAAGTCAAGAGGGCCCAAATATCAGGTGAACTAAATACTAAAGGGGGAAAGACAAACCTTCTACTCCTTTTTTTATTTTCACATTGAGGTAAAAACACCACAGTTATTTTTAACAAAATAAAAATGTGATATTTTTCTTTTAGTACTGCTATGTATTATTCTGTGGTGAAAAATAATGATCCCAAATCTCTACAATAACTTCACTATTTAAATGCTGACAGTAGACCTAAAAACACGTTGATTCTGATAAGTTTTATCCCCTGACTGAAAGAAGAAGAAAAAACTCAGACATCTTATCTCACAGTCACAGGAGGAATGTGAGAAAACTGCATATATTACATAGTGCTGAAACTGGGGCTCGAGTTCCTGGTTTATGCTTCTTAATTTGCTATTTTAAAAATGGTTTGGTGTTGGTGGGGCTGATTGGAATTATAATGGAAGCCACATGATCCTGAATTATAAATTAATATAAACAGGTTTTCAGATGTAAGTTTCTGTCAGCTGAGAAATCAATTATAATTCAGAATTATTCATTTATTTTTCATCCTATGTAAACATTCTAGCCCTCGTCATAATCGTGAACGCATGATGTTCATGTTTTCAACTTAGAACACACGATGCTGCGTAATTCAGATTTATTAATGGTTGACCATTAATGTACTCTGGTTTTTTTTTTTTTTTTAGAAATTTGATTTTTTGTCATTCCTTTCAGGGCGGGGGTGGTTTATTTATTTTTTAATAAATCTATCTATCTATCTATCTATTTATTTATTTTTTGGCTGCGTTGAGTCTTCGTTGCTGCATGCGGGCTTTTCTCTAGCTGCAGTGAGCGGGGGCTACTCTTTGCCGCGGTGTGTGGGCTTCTCATTGCTGTGGCTTGTCTTACCATTAATATACTCTTGACCTTGACTTGTGAGGAATTGGTATTTGTTGTCTCCTTCATTCCGTTGTGATTTTGAACGTGGGCCCTCCTTCATGTGTACCCAGGAGAAGGCATACTCACCCTTAACCAATGATCCCCTTGGATTCGTGTCAGGCCTCAATATACTTTCAAAGCTGGCACAATATTTACTTCCAATTTTTCAAACCATGTTTCCAATACGGCTTTAAAATCTCTGTGTGTGTGTGTGTGTGTGTGTGTGTGTGTGTTATCTGAATGGAGGAAAATATCTCAAATGGGTGTGAAAATATGTGAAAACGGTTGCCTCTCATTTCTCATTCTACTTGCTGAACTTCTATCTCTTCTGCTTTGAATCTCTAGGAAGACGTTTGGGGCAGGACCAAAGAAAGGATACACTCCAAATGAGGGAAATAAGTTGGTCCTTCCTTGTGATAAATGCCTTGGACTGAAAACTCTCCCTCGTGTGGTGTGATGGTGTCCAGTGTCTGTGCTCCTGCAGCAAATAACCCCAGCGGGACCAGCGTACACCACAGCCCATCACGTTGGGACAGCACATCCGATTAGCAGAACACTTCCCACTTCCCCACCCTCTTGTAAACGGAACACCTGGGGAGTTTTCTGCAGCGGTTCTGCCTCTGAGAGGGGCTGCGTGGAATTCCACTCTGAGAGTTTGAACTCATACAGCTCTTAGCACAGATGGTTTGTGGGATTTTTTTCCTGATGCCAATACGGTCAGACGTTTTCTCAAAAAGAAAGTGAGAAATATCAACAGCAGTAATCTCTTCATTTTACCTTATTTAAACTAAATTGTATGGAGGCCCAGACAATTTTTTTTTCAGATCTGCCTACAGTTACAGTTAGGGTGTCAAGGCAGACTGGGAAGCAGCTTGTTCTTTTGTCACAAGGTAATTAGATAAATGCAGCTGAACCCCTTACACAGCTCTTCAGTCACTATCCAGTAAATTAAGGCTATTATGGGTTAGAATGACATGTTGCAACTGTCTTCAGGTTGAACTGAAGCATTATATTTCATCAAGTACCACCAATGATTTCAAAACCAGAAATCATCAGCTGCATAGCACAGGGAGACCAGCTTGGTGCTTTGTGTCCAACTAGAGGGGTGGGATAGGGAGGGTGGGAGGGAGATGCAAGAGGGAGGAGGTATGGGAATATATGTATACATATAGCTGATTCACTTTTTTATACAGCAGAAACTAACACACTATTGTAAACCAATTATACTCCAATAAAGATGTTAAAAAATAACACCCAGAAATCAATCATTTGCAGGGGTCCACTTCCTTCAAATACTTCCATCTTCATGTATCCAGGAGAGAAACTGGCTTTCAGTAACTGTTACTCAAACCTCAAATGCACAGAAAATACGGCAGCTTAAAAAAAGCGGAAGAATGACAAATTTTATCTTTGGTGACCAGATGTTAGGTGCTAACGTAGGATGGCAGTCAAGGGAGTTTGCAGAAGAGTTAAGTGACCAACATGAGGGTGAATAATGGGAAGTGATGTAAGGGATGTTTCTGTCTAACTTCAGAAGCTTCAGTCACACAAACTTTCAGGATGTTTGCACATTTCCAGGGAGAACAAGCAAAATTAGAACACTCGAGTCAAAGAAGCATCTAAAACCTGATGACTCACTTTCTCTTTCATTTGGATAAAAGCTCTGAACACAAATATGTGGCCTCAATACATCTAAATATGGCACTGGGAAAAGAAAACATGTTCTCAAATAAAGTAACAAAGAGGTGAGTGGTAATTAGCAACTTCTTAAAGATCTCTATGTCTAAGAAAAGATGCTGTTAGTTTAGCCATTGAGAATAACTGTTCAGTCTAGGCTTAGGGATCAAACTGCTGTGTTTAACATAGAGACTGTGTCACTTAGCAGTAGCCTGCCTTTGGGCAGCTTACTTAACTTTTGTTCACCTCGGTTTCTTCACCTGTAAAATGGAAATACTAATCATATCTGTCTCCTGGGAAGTTACTCCTTGGAAGAATGGATTAATTAAGTAATATGTACACAGCACTTAACAAAGTGCTTGGGTCATGGTGACTAGTCAATAAATGCTGAGAGTTTTGATGGTGAAGAGTATCCTTTGGAATACTAATGTTCTTGGGATCCCAGTATCTAGAATACTGGAAGATTCCAAATATTCAGGGTGATGAAATATACAGGTTTAATTTTGATGTTTTTGTGACTTTAAAAATAATGACAAGGGTTATACAGGCTTGTTTTGCCTTTTAAATGAATCAGGCTATTGTGTAAATAGATTAAAGTCAATCAGAAGATTAACTATATGTGAAAACCCCAGGCAACATTGCTCAAAGTCACAGTCAGAAAATATTGGACTCTAATCCCTCAAGGTTCCTGAACACAAGTCAGGCATATCAAATGTCCAAAAATGAAGTAAAGAACAGGAATAATCATTTCTGGTCTGGAAGGCTTTCTGTCCTGGGTGGAGACCCAAGGACAAGGAAGCCAAGTTACTTCCCTGGAATGCCTCAGACCCTTAATTATCAAACAAGGGTGTGATGACAGCCCATTTCTTCCTTGGAAATAGTTCCCATGTGTTCTTTCCCCTTCATATTCCTTAGCACTTCTTAGCCAGATACTCATCACCTTAGGACCAGATTCCTGCCATCAGCTAACTGTTTACCTTTTGCGAGACTATTTCTTCCATTACCCTAATCCTAACCTAATTCTTTGCTTTTAGTAAGCTTCTTAAGCAATCAGCAAAAGTTTCTGAAAAGCAATTCTGTCATCTCTCCTTCCATTCATTAAAATTCCTCATCACTTCATACATTCAATAGAAAATGCAGTATCTGGTTATCAAAATTGCAAAGGAATTTTTCTGTTTCCCTGAAGGCAATTCTTGTTGCTTTTAACATCTAATTAAAGAATTATATATTGTAAAAATGTGATAAGTACCCATAAATTCAAAGTAATATAAATAAAAATTCTAATAAGAAATATTATGGAATTTAGCAGGCTAAATATAAAATTCATCTGGAAAATAAAACACAAGAATGATTAAGAAATTATTTTTTTTAAATAAGGGGGAGTTTTTTCTTCCATAGTAAAGTGTATTCTTAAGTTATAGTAACTAAAACAGTCTGATATTCATGCAAAAATGGAACAATAGATCTATTACACCTAATAGAGAGTTCAGAAAAAATATATACATTAAAGTTTAGTAAATGATAAATGTAGCAGTTCATATTGGAGAGGAAAGAATTAACTATTCAGTAAATGATTTTGTGCCAATGGCTATTCACTTGGGGAAAAAGGTAAATAATTTAAAATCCAGGGAGATTAAACATTTAAATAAAAATTTTAAACTTAAAAAATTAGGAGAAAATATGAGGGGATATGTTTATAAATCTGGTGTGGGCAAAGTCTTTGAATCAGTATGCAAAATGCAAGTGCAATAAAGAAAAATATTCATAATTTAACTCTGCAAATTACAAAGTTCCTATACTATAACAATTAATGGTCAAGGAACAGACAAGCAGGAAATATTTGTAATAAATATTTAGAAACAAACAAACAAAGACTGGAGATTAAGTATTACATGAAGATGTGGAAAAATGAAGGGCATGCAAATTAGTTAAGTAACTTTTAGAGAAATTTGGTGTTTTTTATTAAAATAATTATCTTTACTAGAAAAATACTCCCACATATGTGCAAAGTGATATTTAGGAATATTCGTTTAGCAGTTTTTTGGAAGAGTGAAAATTGCTAAGCACCTCAGGAAACTGATAATTAAATTATGGTACATTCGTAACTATGCAGCAGTTGAAAGAATAAGGAAGATCTATGTTTGGAGATAGGAAAACATTTTCAAGACATATCAAATTAAAACATGTTGCTAAACTAAATGAACAGTATAATTCCATTTTTGTAAGCAAAACAAAACAAAATTTCATGAAACAAAACTGCATCATATATATATATTTAGCTGTATCTCTATCTATCTACCTATCTATCTATCTATCTATCTAGAAAATGGTCTGAGGTGATACAAGCCAAATTGTCAATGGTAGTTTTCCTGTAGTGTATAATGAAAAGGGAGGAGAATTAATGAAAACCAAGGAGAACTGGGTTTTATCTGTATTTTAAAAATTAGAATGTTTTCATGCACAGCTTGTGAATTAACTGGTTCTTTTTTGTGTGGTTGTTTTTATTTTTTAATTTTCTTTTTTTATTGAAGTATTGTTGATGTACAATATGTTAAATGAGTACAATACAATGATTCACAATTTTTAAAGGTTATACTCCATTTATAGCTATTATAAAATATTGGCTATAGTTCCCATGTTGTACAATATATCCTTGTAACTTATTTTATACATAATAGTTTGTACCTCTTAATCTCCTACCTCAGTATTGCCCCTCCCCCTCCCCTCTCCCCACTGGTAACAGCTACTTTGTTCTCTATATCTGCGAGTCTGATTCTTTTTGTTATATTCACTAGTTTGTTGTATTTTTTAGATTCCACTTAGAAGTGATATCATACAGTATTTGTCATTCTCTGACTTATTTCACTTAGTATAATGCCCTCCAAGTCTATCCATGTTGCTACAAGTGGCAAAATTTCATTCTTTTTTATGGCTAAGTATTCCATTGTCTGTATATACCACATCTTCTTTATCTATTTATCTGTTGATGGACTTAGGTTGTTTTCATATCTTGGCAATTGTAAATAATGCTGCTATGAACATTGGGGTGCATATATATTTTCAAATTAGTGTTTTTGTTTTTTTGGATATATACCGAGGAGTGGAATTGCTGGGTTATATGGTAGTTCTATTTTTAGTTTTTTGAGAAACCTCCGCACTGTTTTGCAGAGTGGTTGCATCAATTTACATTCTCACCAGCAGTGTACAAAGTTCCCTTTTCTCCACATCCTCACCAACATTGTTATTTGTGTTCTTTTTGATGATGCCATTCTGACAGGTGTGATTTTCATTTCTCTGATGATTAACGATGTTGAGTATCTTCATGTTCCTGTTGACCATCTGCATTTCCTCTTTGGAAAAATGTCTATTCATTCTTCTGCCCATTTTAAAATAGGGTTGTTTGTTTTTTTGATGTTGAGTTGCATAAGCTGTTAATATATGTTGGATATTAACTCCTTATCAGTCATATTATTTACAAATATCCTCTCCCATTCAGTAGGTTGTCTTTTCACTTTGTCATTGGTTTCCTTTGCTGTGCAAAAGCTTTTAAGTTTAATTAAGTCCCATTTGTTCATTTTCTTTTTTATTTCCTTTGCTTTAAGAGACAGATCCAAAAAAAAACATTGCTGTGATTTATGTCGAAGGGTGTTCTGCCTATGTTTTCCTCTAGAAGTTTTATGCTTTCCGATTTTACATTTAGGTCTTTAATCCATTTTGGGTTTATTTTGTATATGGTGTTAGAGGATGTTCTAATTTCATTCTTTTACTAACAGCTGTCCAGTTTTCTCAGCACCATTTATTGAAGAGATTGTCTTTTCTCCATTGTATACTCTTGCCTCTTTTTAAAAAAGTAACAAACTATATGTGACGTGCTAACCCTGTTTAGTACATTTCCGTCCGGCTGAGGAGCTATTGGGTAGCACCTGGCAGAGCAGACAAAGTGATAAATTGAATCAGAGATGTACAGGAAGATGGTCTTCGCCTTTCTCACGTTATTCAAGATAGCTTAGAAACGATAACTTACATCTGTTAGAAATGATAGCTTATATCTTGTTTCCTTATATTAATAGAATACTTTGCCCATTCTGTCTCATTAATTAAGAAATTGATGTGCTCCTCAGACAGGAAGAGCAAATTAGTAAGTTGGCTTAAGGGAAACCAAGACTCTGTGAACAAAAAGAGAAGCAATCTATTCTTTTTTTTAGCATCTTTGTTGGAGTATAAGTGCTTTACAATGGTGTGTTAGTTTCTTCTGTATAACAAAGTGAATCAGCTATAGGTATACATATAGCCCCATATCCCCTCCCTCTTGTGTCTCCCTCCCACCCTCGCTATCCCACCCCTCTAAGTGGACACAGAGCACCGAGCTGATCTCCCTGTGCTATGAAGCTGCTTCCCACTAGTTCTGTATTTTACATTTGGTAGTGTATATACGTCCAAGCCACTCTCTCACTTCGTCCCAGCTTACCCTTTCCCCTCCCCGTCCTCAAGTCCATTCTCTGAGTCTGTGTCTTTATGCCCCTAGGTTTTTCAGAACTTTATTTTTTAGATTCCATATATATGTGTTAGCATATGGTATTTATTTTTCTCTTTCTGACTTACTTCACTCTGTATGACAGACTCTAGGTCCATCTACCTCACTACAAATAACTCAATTTTGATTCTTTTTATGGCTGAGTAATATTCCATTGTATATATGTGCCATGTCTTCTTTATCCATTCATCTGTCAATGGACACTTAGGTTGCTTCCATGTCCTGATTATTGTAAACAGAGCTGTAATGAACGTTGAGGTACATGACTCTTGAATTATGTTTTTCTCAGCGTATATGCCCAGTAGTGGGATTACTGGATCGTATGGTAGTTCTATTTTTAGTTTTTTAAGGAACCTCCATACTGTTCTCCATAGTGGCTGTATCAATTTACATTCCCACCAACAGTGCAAGAGGGTTTTCTTTTCTCCACACCCTCTCCAGCATTTATTGTTTGTAGATTTTTTGATGATGGCCATTCTGACTGGTGTGAGGTGACACCTCATTGTAGTTTTGACCTTCTGTGCATTTTTGGATTGGGTTGTTTGTTTTTTTGGTATTGAGCTGAATGAGCTGCTTGTAAATTTTGGAGATTAATCTTTTGTCAGCTGGAGAAGCAATCTATTGAAGACATTAGAGGAGGAGAAGAAAACTGTTTGAAATTACAACAATCAAGCAAAGAGGATTATTAAGAGGAGCCTCTTGGGTGACAGCATGGATGTTTATACTCTGGATGTGTGCTTAGAGTAGTAGGATGATGACTAAATCTAACCTGGTTTTCTGGCTGGTGAGAAGATGCATCTTCCAAATGGAATGGAGCAGTGAAATGAACAGTAGCAATGATATGCATGTGTTGGTTGATATATATCTTGGCATGAAATTTCAGCATAATGTTAAATACTTGGCCTCTATTTTTATAGCAACTGGTGTGGAAGTAGGGCCTGACTTTCTATCTACCTTAATTTAGCAGGAGTGCCCATGTTCCAGGTGATAAGAATGTGCTCTCAGTCCTTGCTTGAGTTTGGTTAACACAACTTCTTTCTCTCTTAAATGGAGTGTTCTACCTCCTTGAGAATATCAGACTGGGCCAAACTAGGTCTTGGGTTCCAAGTAGAGAGCTGATGGGAAAAAGGGTAATTGAATGAGGAGGAGAGGAAGCTTGGGGCCTCAACTCCATCCTTTGCCAACATCAGACCAGTCTAGTTAACAAGAATGGAGTTTGAAGTGTGTGATTTAAAGAACTTTGAGTTCCCTCTCTCCTCACGTAAGATCCAAGCTAAATCCTCCACACTTTCTCAGACTTTATCTGCTTGAGATCCATCTGGGTTAATTAGTTAACACTCCTGGGAATCAATTTGGTCCTAACATCTGTCTGAGGACAGATACCATGCTGAAAATTATTGTGACTGATGAATTTAAGAAGACAGGGTAAATGTATCTTATGAGTCACTCCTTGAAACCAGAGCCAAGGGCTAGCTCAGCTTTTGCTATAAAACATGCATTTAATAAGTACATGAATGAATAAATGAACAAAGAGCTCTGAGATTCAAAACATGGTTTTCAGTATCCATGAAATATTTCAGGGTAGAAGACAAAAATGCCTCTGCAGATTTTGGAAACAAGAAGAGCAGATTATTTAGAGGTCTTGACTAATTCTATTTAAGAAACTCCTTCTCCCCACATTTTTCCATTTCTCTCCTGCTGCAATAGAAACACATTCTAGGATCAGAAGGAGGTTTCCCAGGATTAGCTGTGCTCCCAATGGAGCTTTGTATGTTTGTAAACACCTAAGAGTTCATTATGATAGTAACTGCCCTTCTCTTACCAAGGAAGCTGGTCCAGGAAACAATGAGGTGGCTTAAAGTCTATTGAAGTATAAGCAGAAAAGACATTTGAATGTTTAAGGTCTTAGAAAAAAATTAAGTTAAGGGTTTATTTTTATTCAAAGTCATTCAAATACAATTAATTGTATTAAATCACCTGTTGTTAGGTAGACGTGTCAGTTGGTTTTGAATGATGGACAAAATCTGGAAGATAAGGCAGTGGAATAAGGGATGAATTTCAGGATGCTTGTATAGAAGGAGGTCTGGAAAGTTGGAAGACTCAACTTCAAGGGTGGCATTTGAAAGGATACAATGAAGGTAGAAGAAGTTGGGGGACTTCCCTGGTGGCACAGTGGTTAAGACTACATGCTCCTAATGCAGGAGGCCCGGGTTTGATCCCTGGTCAATGAACTAGATCTCACATGCATGCTGCAACTAAGAGTTTGCATGCCACAACTAAGGAACCAGCCTGACACAACTAAGACTCGGTGCAACCAAATAAATAAATATTAAAAAAAAAAAAAGTTGGGTTGATTTGTAACGGGAGAGACAGAAAGAAGGAAAGACTAAGAAATAAATATTGGCCTCAAATATCTATTTGATTTATGGATCAAAAAGCAGATAAATAAACAAGCAGTTAGGGAAGAAAATGAGCAGATGTATAGGAAAAAGGAGAGCTGGTTGATCAAGGAAATGAGAAAAGAATCAGAGGAGATTTAGGAGAGAAACTTGGTAGCAAAGTCAACAAGACGGAGTCTTTCACAAACACTAGTTGTCATTGAATCAGTGATGGAATTCTTACCTCTCACCCAGGTTTGATTCTTAACAGTGCACTTTATCCTACCCACCAGTGTTTCAAATATGACTTAAAATAGTGCAGATAGGGAGTTCCTTTGTTGTCTAGTGGTTAGGATTTGGCGCTTTCACTGCCGTGGCCCAGGTTCAATCCCTGGTCGGGGAACTAAGATCCCGCAAGCTGAGTGGTGCTGCGAAAAAAAAAAAAAGTGCAGATAATCAGTTTTACTTTCTTTATATATGATTAAAGTGATACATTTTACATATTCACTTTTAATGCAGTATTTGGCCTACAAATAATGAAATTAAGTGTGAATTTGGACTTGGATTGGATACTTCCTAGAGTAACAATACTAGAGGCAAATCAAAGACATGTTTAATTTTAGGAAAATACACTGATTTAAAATCAATCATTTTATTTTATTATTTTTTCTAATTTATTCAATGATTATTATTTTTTATTATATAAGTTTCAGGTGTACAGCATTATAGTTCAAGCTACATATGTATACACTGCAGAGTGACCATAACCACAAATCTAGTAACCGTCCACTACCATACAGTTAACCCCCTTTTCTTATTATATTTCCTATTGTTTCCTTTAAAATTATAAGAAAATGATAAATGCTATAAAAATCACGACTATTTTTAAATGAAATAAATTTAAATGCCTTGTTTCTTGAAAATTTTAATTCACAGTTTATGCGAAAATCATTTTCATTTGGCTGCTGACTTGGTAAATATTTGGAACATAAATTCAAAATATGGATACAAAGATTTTTTAACATATTCTGCTTACTTAAATCCTTAAATTCCTTATATCATCTGTCTTATACAGCTTAGTGACAGTTCTAGATTGACACAGACCCTCAATTTAGGTGACTTTACCTTGAGAGACTTCAGCAAATCCAGACTTAATGGGCCTCTAATAAACTTATGGATTAAATGTAGAAATGAGTAAGGGAGAGAGAAAACGTAGTTTAGTTTCAAAATAAATAGCATTTTGAAGACTCAACTGTTCTATTCAGGGATTTTTTTAGATAAAAATATTAATCTTATGAATCTGGCTATATTGATATGGGACATCAGGATCAAATATAAATTAAAAACTTGGCTTGCACTGTCTGTATGAGGCTGTTTGTTTATAAGTCAGGAATTTCAGTGTCTGCAAACATCTCATATCATTTCTTGTTTTATGATTTAAAATTTTTTCATAGTTCTTGCTAATTAAAAACACTGTTCTGCCTATGTTCGTCAGTTCTGGTCTTCCAAGGTGCTAAGGAGATGCTAAGACAGAATTAGAAATGTAAGAGATTTACTAGGGGAAAAGTATCATGAAAGATGAAGTAGAGAGGGGCAGGAGTAATCAGGGAGAGCCTTCAAACAGCGATGCAGGTCTGATTGTGGAAGGAGAGGAGGGAAAGTGGGAGGGTTAGGTAGGAAGAGCCTTTGAACACAGCACAGCTCTGAGAAGGCCTTGGCTAGGCCAGTGGTGGAGCCCTGGAACAAAGATTACCTGCTGAGGACTCCTGTGCTGGGCAGAAAGGGCCCAACCCTAATACTCTTACCAGGCTCAGACTTGGGGGGGAGCAGCCTGGGGAGAGTGTTGCCTCAGCAGATCCCGAGGATGTGGCCACTGGAAGTGTCAACCAATACACATTTTGCAGAAGGTTTTCTCTTGAAGGAGGATCTGAGTGGCACAGCCCCATGGCTGCCCAGTGGGAAAGAAGAACCCACAGTCTAGACAGGAAACAGATAAACTGAAATCTTTTGGTTCAAGTCATTTTGACTACTCCCTTGTAATAATAATAATAATAATAATGATGATAATAATAATATCTCCTATGGGTATAGCATGGTACAAATTACAAAGTGCTGTAATATAATTTTCTAGTTTTATCATCCTGACTTCACAAATGAATGGGGCTGAGAGAGGTTAAGTAACATTGCCCAAATTCATTTTTATCAGAGCTATGACTTTCTTCACTAAGCCACAGCTGCTTCACTTTCATGCAGACGTAATCTCAAATACTTGATTTTTCTACTCTTTTGATAAAATATAACATACTGACAAAAAATTAAATATAACTTGTACGCACATTCTGGTGAATAATTATTAAGCAAGTACCTGTTTTACTGCCAATAGAACCTTACTAACATGCCGGAAGTCCTGATATGCCTCTTCCCGGTCACAATCTCATCCTTTTCTGGAAAGGGAACTTTTGGGGGAGCAAAACCTGGAAATAACTCTGATGTCTATCCATGGGTGAATGGGTAAACAAACAGTGGTACCTCCATACAAAGGAATATACCTTTCAGCAGTATAAAAACTACCTATTGATATACACAACAGAAATGGCTCTTAAAATCATTATCCTGAGTGAAAGAAGTCAGACACAGAATGATACATACTGTAAGATTCAGTTATATAAATTCTGGAAAATGCAAACTAATTTATAGTGACAAAAAAAAAAAAAAAAGAGTTTAGAGGTTGCCTGAGACTGGAGTCAATAGAGGGATAGACTATTAAGGCACATCAGAAAACTTTTGGGGAGATGCAAATATTCTGTGTCCATCTGTAGAAACTCATTGAATTGTACACTAAAAAGGATGCAGTTTATTGTATTAGAATTACAACTGCAAAATGTTAGAGGGAAAACCCTCTTTAATGACAACAACAAAAATCTCCAACTATGGTTGTATATTTATCTAGTTTTCCCTGTGTTTCTGTCAAGTTGTGATTTTTGTATTTTTAGATTTTTATTATTTGCTTACAAATTTAAACAGTGTGGCATCTTTGTAAAAATTGAATCTTTTATCAATGTAAAATGACTTTATCTCTGGTAATGTTTTTTGCTTAAGAGCAAATTTTGCCTAACATTAATATAGCTATATCTGCCATGTTGTTTGCTAGAATTGCATAATATATCTCTTTATGTTCCTTTCTTTAATTTTTTTCTTTTTCTATTTTTAATACAATTTTTAAAGGTTACTTTCCATTTACAGTTATTACAAAATATTAGCTATATCCCCCGTGTTTTACAATACATTCTTAGGCTTATCTTATACCCAATATAATACAATACATTCTTGTACGTCTTTGTCCTTCACCCATATATTGCCCCCCAAAAAACTGGTAACCACTAGTTTGTCCTCTACATCTGTGAACTTGCTTTTTTTTTTTTTGTTATATTCTCTACTTTGTTGTATTTTTTAGATTCCACATATAAGTGATATCATACAGCATTTGTCTTTCTCTGTCTTACTTATTTCACTTAGCATATGCCCTCCAAGTCCCTCCATGTTGCTAGAAATGGCAAAATTTTATTCTTTTTTTATGACTAATATTCCATCATCTATACATACCACATCTTCTTTATCCATTAATCTGTTGATTGACACTTAGGTTGCTTCCATATCTTGGTAATTGTAAATAAAACTGCTATGAACATTGGGATACATGTAACTTTTCAGATTAGTGTGTTTGTTTTTTGGATATATACCCAGGTGTGGATTTGCTGCATAATATGGTAGCTCTATTTTTAGTTTTTTGAGAAACTTTCATACTGTTTTCCACAGTGGCTGCACCAATTTACATTCCCACCAACACTGTACAAGAGTTTCTTTTTCTTCACATCCTTGCCAACATTTGTTATTTATGTTATCATCTTTTTGATGATAGCCATGCTGACAGCTGTAGGGTGATATATCATTGTGGTTTTGATTTGTACGTCCCTGTGTTCTTTTCTTTAAACTTATCTTTATGTAAACAGCACATCTTTTTTAGAAACAAGTCTGAAAATCCCTGTCTCGTAACTGAAACATTAAGTCCATTCACATTCTTAAAAGATGACTTTCATGGGTATGGAATTCTAGATTGGCAATTATTTTATTTCTACACATATCATACAATCATACTACTGATTTCCAGCTTCTATTGTTGTTCTTAAAACCATACCTTTTTGAGTAAGATTTTTATACCTGATACCAACACACTGCAGCAACAACAAATCAGGCATTGTATTTCTTACAACTGAAGATGGATATTTGTGAAGGGAGGTTAACCTGCCCTCTTAACTCAGCAGTGGCTCTAGCATCCTATGCAGTATAATGAATTCTGTTGGGCAAGCTTATCTCTGGTTGTCCAGATAGTTTCATTTTCACCTTAACTTACACTCTCCTCCAGCTCAGGGATGTTGGATTAAGGAAGGTGGTGGTAGATGAGCTGTGGTGTGGGGTTTCTCTCAGGGGAGCCCATAAAACAGAATGCATCATACATTACATTTCCCAGAGCCTGTATTCACATGTTGGATTTGACCTTCATAATAAACCCCGGTGGGGCAAATATTTTTACCAGTTACCTCTTATAGACATGGAAACTGAGACCTGGATAGGTTAAGGAATTTGCTGGAGGTCACGCCTGCTACAAGCTTGCTTGGTGCTGTTCTAAAACACTGCTGGGATCTTAGGAATTTATTTTTAGTTTCAGTAGAGCTATGGGTTATATATTGGTCTGTAGCAGCACTGTCCAAAAGAAGTATAAGGTGAACTGCATATGTAATTTAAAATTTTCTGGTAGCCATGTTAAAAAAGTAAATGAAGCATGAAAAAAAAAAGCCTATCTCTGTATCATTCTTTTGATAATCTACCTTTTTTCTTGTGGCTGTTTTAAGAGAGTTGCATTTTCTTTGGTGTTTTGCAGTTTCATGATGACATTTCTAAATGTGGTTTCATTTATTGAATCTATTTTATTTAGTTCTGGAAAATTATCTGCTATTACCTTAATTATTACCTTTAATTATTACCTCTGTCCTCTTCACTTTTCTGAATTTGTCCCCTTCTGGAACTCTGATTAAAATTATGTTAACTCTTCTCTCTAGCATCCATCTCTTAACTCTACAACATATTTTCCAACTTTTTGTCTCTGTATGCTGAATTCTAGTTAATTTTCTGGTCTATTTTCCAACTCACTAAATCTTTTCCAGCTGTATCTCATTATCTCTTCACCCCCCTCAACTAAGTTATTATGCTTGTCTCTTATGTTTGTTTCTTTTATACTGTTTCTTTCTTTCTTTTTCAAATTTCCTAGGTTTATTTTTATAGTTTCTTTTCCTTGTAGGAATTTTCATTTTCTTTAATATCTTTAAGCAGAGTAAGCATACTTGTTTTATTTCTGGATCTGATCATCTCAACATCTCAAATATTTTTGGATCTGTTCTGTAATTTTATTTTGCTGCTGATTATTTTTCATGGTGACTTATTTTCTTGTGTATTTTTACTTTATTATTTTTATCATGGACTACTCAATATTTCTTGAAAAAATACTTTTTTTATGATTCTTTGAGGCCTAAGATTAAGGTGCCTTCCTGCAGTGACAATCTGCATTTCCTTCTGCAGACTCCGTGGGCACTACTAATTTGGTAATGCCACCAACCAAGTTTATGGCTTGAAATTGACTGACTGCCCAAATAATATAGCCCAAACTTTGGACCTATCCCAGGATAAGGCTGTGGTGACCACACTTCTCAGGAACTTTCTCTGCCCTCTTATCTTTTTCCTCTATTTACATTGTATCATGGCATCAACCTTCTCTACAGTCACCTGAGGGATGTGTATGGGGTTGGGGTCAGGGACTTGTTTCTGATTAGTTTCTGCCCTGAGATAAGCCCCATGGTACCCAGCTTAATGAGGGGAGGGTCTCATCATAAACCTACTACCTGGAGTGGACTCTCTGCCCTAACTTCTGACTGTTTCATCTCCTGAGTCCAAATTTACTGAGTTCAGCACATGCTCTCAAGGTTTCAAAAGAAGCTTCATCCTTTCATTTATTTCTCTGGTTCCCAACTTCCTTTAGGTTTCAATTTGATAGTCTCTTACTATTTTGTTAAATATTTATCCTTTTAAGAGGTTTTAAAAAAACCTTACACAGTATTTTATTTGTTTCCAGCAAGAGTTTTGTCCAAATCTAGTTTGTTGTTTACTGGAAACAGAAATGTTTGGTTCTTAGTCCTATGATAGGAATCATAACATGAAAGTTAACTAATGGAAATGATTAGAACACATCTTTGAACATGGAAGAATAATACAGTGTGGAAAAGCACCACAATGTTTTTCAGTGCATAAGAAAAACAAGTTTGGCTTGGGATGTGAGGCACTTATTTCCTTTTTCAAGATATGATTTTTCAGCCTCAAAACTGGTTAGACTGTGTCACCCAGTAGAATTGTCTAACTCTTCACTTCATCCTTAACAGACTCTAATCCCAAAGCAAATATGTCTTAGTCCACTTAAGCTATTATAACAGGAAACCACAGACTGGATGGCTTATAAACAATAGAAAATTATCCCTCACAGCTCTGAAGGCTGTAAGTCCAAGATTAAGGCACCTGTAGATTTGGTGTTTGGTGAGAGTGTGCTTCTGTTCATAGACAGCTGTCTACTTGCTGTGTCCTCACATGGCAGAAGGTACAAGAGATCTTTCTGAAGACTCTTTCAGAAGGGCACTAATCCCATTCAGGAGGACCCCATCCACATGACCTAATCATCTTCTGAAGACCTACCTCCTCACATTGGGCGTTAGGATTTAACAAATAAATTTGGGGGGAACAAAAACATGCAGTTTATAGCAGTATGAAATCCATGGATGCCTATGGATGGTCAGTTATACAATGGAGGGTGAAACTTGTTGAAATACATGGAATTTTAGGATAAAAAGAGAAATTTTGATTTCATGGTTTATTTTGAAACTTATTATCAAATACATCATTCCTGGGACATGGTAAGTTTGGAATAGACCACAAAAATAATTAATGCTAATAGATATTAAAATAAAGTCTACAGAGAAAGAAGAGAGTTGGTTTTTCACTCCCATTCCATGCTAATTAATAAGATTAGTTAGAAGGGTATCATCTACTGTGATTTGTCAACTAGTAGTAAACAGACTTAAAGACCAATTTCTTACTTGAAATATGGGTGAAATAAACATTAGGAGAAACAAAGTTTCAATTTTTCATCATGAATGTGACATTAAAAAAATAAGTTCATATTTGCATTGCAATGAGGACTCCTGTGAGAGAATGTCAGTCTATAATGAGTGGTAAAATAAGACAAGGTTCTAAAACTTACAATGCAGTGTTAGTAAAGCTCAGCATCTGTTTCCCAGAGAAGAAGAACATTCAAGCCACTGTTTTTTGGTGAGGAGAGAGATGATAAATATGGAAGTCATCAATTCCAAATAACCCACTTTTTAAGATCTTCCTGCCACTTCTGACATTGTATGTTAAAAAAATACTTCCAAGAATGTAAATAGAATATTTCCTGTATTTCAGCAGCCAATAGAATATTTCCTGTATTTTGGATACTTTTACTGGTATCTGTAGCTTTACTAAGACATAAAAGTCAACATGTCGACATGAAATTGGGTAGCATGAGGTCTGCAGACTGGTAGAAACTGTACCTTTCAAATATCAGCCTTTATTAGTATTTACCAAATTAATCTTTGGGACATAATTTGGAAGAACCCCTGTCATATTTAAAGTTCTAATTTTAAAAAATTAACTCAGTACAAAATTAAAATAAATGGGACATTGTTGAGTGATTTGTAGACACATAGTTTGATTATGGCTCTTTAGAAGACTAACAAACCTGAGGAATTGGCTAATTTGAAGATATTGCTAATGTAGCAGCCTTCTATATATTGATCAATGAAAATTTAGGAATATACTTAATCATATTGGGCCTTAATTCTTTTCACAGAAGTTCCTAGTAGAATAGATGATAACTTGGTAATTCCTTATTCAGGGTGTTACAGATCTATAAGCTTCATGTGCTATGTTAATCTGATATACTTAGCTAATTATTTTTCTCAACCAGAAATTATTTTTTACTGGGCACATTTAGTAGAAGGAGTTTTTCTTTAAGTTTCTATCAACCAATGATAAGGGCAGCTGAGGCATCAGGTCCAGAGAAGCTGGGGTTTCCTGCTTGAGCCCAGGCTAGGGTTACAAAGGACTGAAGATTTATTGTCTCAAACAGGCTCAAGAATATCTGGTCATTGTCATGCCGATTCTTATTATGTTGTTTGTACATGTCTAAAAATAGACTAAATTTATTTTTTTTTACCATGTCCTACTTTACTTTCCTCATATTTTCTTTCTTTTCTCTCTTCATTTCCCCTTTCCTGGTGAACTGGTGATGAATAAGGCTAGATTCTTCAACTGCCAGTCAACCCTCCTTTCCCGGACCCAGGGTTGAGCTCACAATCACAGCATCAGGTGCCACTGTGGATGGAAGAGACTCAAGTGAGCAGATGAGCCCTTTCTAAGTCTCACCATAAATTTCCAGATTGCTGAACTACTGCCCACTTGTTACCCCGGTTACAGCCCACACACTCTGTCTCTTCACACTCATAGATGTTCCTCAATAAAACAAAGTTCATTATTACCAAAGGATTTTTTTTTTTTGCTTCTCCCTTGAAGGAACAAATTATTCTTGCATTGAACTTGCTGCCTACTCACGCCCAGTCTCCTTTTGTGCCTTCCATGTCTCAAGCCCTGCTCCCTTTGCATTCTCTCTGCACTGCTGAACTTAACAGATTTCCATCTGTGGAGCAGCAAACAAAGGCGGGGCAGCAATACAATAGGTCTTCTTTGGGAAGGACAGAGCGAGGCATCTGTCTTCCCTCCTGGATGCAGCCTGCTTCACTCATTTTACAGCTTTCACAGACTCCCAGCCTTTGTGCTTCCAGAGCTATATATATTTTAAAAGGTTATTGATGTAAAAACATCAAGTCATACTAAGTCAAATTTCTTCTGGCTAAAAAATTTGTGATGCTAAGGGCAAAAATAAACCTTTACTAAGCTTCCACAAACATTAATTATTTCGGGAATCAGAAAAGTAATGCCAATAGGTGAAGCTGAGTGGATTTAGACAATAAGGAGTGGGGAGGTCAGTGAGGCACTAGATCGTTAGTCTTATCTAAAAGGGGTCAGGGACTTCCCTGGTGGCACAGTGGTTAAGAATCCGTCTGCCAATGCAGGGGACACAGGTTTGATCCCTGGTCCGGGAAGATCCCACATGTTGCGGAGCAACTAAGCGTACGTACCAAAATTATTGAGCCTGCGCTCTAGAGCCTGCGAGCCACCGCTACTGAGCCCGCGTGCCACAACTACTGAAGTTTGTGTGCCTCGAGCCCATGTTCCACAACAAGAGAAGCCACCGCAATGGGAAGACTGTGAACCACAGAGAAGAGCAGCCCCCGCTTGCCGCAACTAGAGAAAGCCCGCACGCTGTAATGAAGACCCACTGCAGCCAAAAATAATAAATAAATTAAAATAAATTAAAAAAAAATAAAAGGGGTCAAAGCCAATTGTAAAATGGCCAAGACAAATTTTTCAAGGACCAGATTCTGCCGATGAAGCCATCGGTTTGCAAAACGTTTGAATGTTTATATGACATGTACCCAAAGCTAAGTTTTAATAAAATACGCTAAGTATTTCTGTGCATCTATAATGCATACCATCACCAGCCCAGGAAACCAATGTTTGTGCTGATGTTCCATCTACAACGTCTGTATCCAAATTAACTCTGTGTAAAGAAGTGAGTTCCCCAAGGCTCCAGCTGAATTTCTGCTCTGGTTTCTCCAAGTCAAGCAAACAAGCTGACTTCTTGCATTAATATTCCAGTAGAACTGTCATCTGCAGGCAAGTTCTGCTGCTTTCCCCAGGGGCAGTGCTCTCCCTCAGTGTGATGATCTCTTACATGTGTAGAGAAGATAGACTTGAAATGCTGTTACTCGAAAGAAACTGATGGTTCAGAAGTGCTGCTGGAACACAAGGAGAAAAAAGTTTGTCCATGTTCCATTGCTACAGAAAATACTTAGTGTGTCTAATCAATCAGGTAGAGAAACAACTTTAGATTTTAGATACATAAATCAGAAAAAAAAATGCCATTGCTCCAGTCCTATTTTTTTGGATTCTAGACATAATTACCTGAAACCAAAATCACGCTGCAGCAGTGGGAGGCCTCATCTCCCCAGCCTTGAAGTGCAGGAATAACTATAGGGCCCCCAGAGAGCCCTGCACATTCTGGACCACTCTGCCTTTGTCTTAAAAGAGACAATCCAAATAAACAAGGGCCCTTGGAAATAGGAAAAAAATTTTTTGGGGAAACTATTTTTAGAAAACAAATATCTAACCTAAACTTTCCTGCTTTCCATTTTATTCTCTCACATTCTTTCAGGAAACTTAACTTTAAACCAGAGGACGTTTGCATTCAGGGAAAGAGAGATCATGCCAAGCTTTGCCTGCATCTTGTCCTCTCCATTTTGGGACAGACTGTGGCTGTGGAGCATACAGTTTGCCCTTCTTTTGACTATCCTGGCCTGATTCTGGGATGGCCCAGTAACCCAGGCTTCTAGTCCCATTGGGCTTTCTTTTAATTTGGTCCAGTTCAGGCTTCCCTGACTGAACCAGAGGGAAGACAGCTGCTACGTTTTCCTTCAACTGTTGCTTAGCTTTGAGGATGAGCTCTTTGAAGACCTAAAAAGATTTCTTGGATACCAAAGGTTAAACAAAAGTAGCAGGATAAAATCCTTGTCTCTTCTGTTAAAATTAAAAAAAAAGAAAGAAAATATTAACACATACAAAGTAGTTTAAAAATAGCATTTGGTGGTGCCAGTATGGAGCATTTAATAGGATAATGAATCCTCAATTATCCCACAAACATATACAGTTCAGATGACACATGCATTCACTGGTACTCCTGACCTTAGGATAATAGTTATATTTATTAAGTATCCACTAGTGTCAGCCCCAAATATATATTAACTCATTAGGTCTAAAAACAACTCAAGAAGGCAGATATTATTACAAACATCTTGATTTTAGGGGTGGCAGAATTAAGGTACAAAAAGACAGAGTAAATTGCCTAAGGTCCAACAGCTAGCAAGTGCCAGCACTAGGAATTTAACTCGAAGTTTCTGTTCTTTCCACTTAGACATTCCACAGCCTCAAAGGATTGAGGGGTCTTAATCCCTTTAAGAGGCCCCATACTTGCTCCATGAATGCAAAGCATGAGCCCTGACCCCAGCAAGACTTGGTTGCTAAACCTCACCGAGTTCACATGCAGGCTGTCTCAGTTTTCCTTTAGGGACAAGGAAATGACTCTTGTGTGAAATAAAGCTCACAAAAGTCCCCCAAACTCAACATTATCTGGTCTTTTTCTTCTCTTGGGAAGGAAACTGATGATTTGTAGCCACACAGGTGGGGGTTTTCAGGCTTTAGAGAAGGGGAAGGGAAAGAGGGGTGAGGATATACTTCCATAAAAGCACTCATCATAGCTGTGTATCAGCACAGCTCTCCTGGATAGACAACATGCAAGTGTCTGGCTCAGTGCCTGTGTACAATAAGTGCCTGATAATTGGTGAACGCTCTCCTGACGGTCAAACAGTTCTGTTCTGTGGGGGAGGGGAGGTTGAGAGGGATTTGAGACTCCAGCAGGATTGTCTAAATGCATGGATTATCAACTCTTTCTTATCCAACTCTCAAGTGCGAGCTTTGCTCTCAAGTCTTATTTAACATCTCACCTCCTCTCTTAAATTATTCTCATGTAGCCAAGGCAACAAAATTTAACATTCTCATTTTACCCTTTTTCTTTGGTCCAGCCTATCTGACCTCTTCTGTTCAGTTTCCCAGTCACCCCTCCCACCAAAGATTAATACTGTTTTAATTACTACCCCACTAATCTGGAAAAGCTGAGAAAGCCAGTCAAAAAGTCTTCAAGAAAGTACAGCTCTTCTCATTAGTATCATCAGTGAGGGAGCCTATTAATTCCAAGAATATTCCTGAAAGAATTAAAGTTGCCAAACATGCTTAGTTTCAGGAATAAAAGACAGAAGATGTGAAAGACATAGCACAGTTCCTGGTCCAGAGAACAGACTGAACAAATGTTAGTTGTCTTTCTCCACAAAGTCCTACTCACAGAGCTTATGAAAATATTAAAAGGGGTGATGTGTATTCAAATGTGTTCTAGAGAGTAAAGCTCGATGTAAGTAACCTATTCTTAATACAATTCTGTGGTTGAAAGTTAACTCATGGCCTCTCCTCATTGCAGTCACCTGCCAACCCTCTCCTGCCACTTCTCCTCAATACTCGAGGTTTTGGGTCACTCTGTCCTACTTTGCCTCTGTCACACTGACTATTGTAGTCTTAATAGTCACATTGATGATCCTACCAGGACCTTAGCCTCTTGGTTCCTTGACTTCTTCCCTCCCTTTATCTTGCCCTCCACCCTCCCTTAGACACTTAATTTACAATCTCAATTGTAACCATCCTGCTCTCTGCCGCCCCCTTCTTTTTCAGCTGCTTCATTTACCGTCCCCCATCCAATCATCCATTGACTCACTAGGATCAAATGTCCTTCACTGCCTCATGCCTTCACTTACCCAGATTAACTTCCAGAGCAAACCATTTCAACCAGTCCCTAGGATATTCCTTCAAACCCTCTGTCTCACTCTTGTGTACTGAGTTCTTGGAAGACTCCTTCCTGTCCACACCTCCACCCAGGCTTTTAACTGCTCACTGTGCTGTCACCGGAATGCTGTGAAAAAGGAAAGAGGCATATGTGACTCAATAACATTTAATGAAGTAATTACATCGTCACGTTCATGACAAATCGCCCAGCAAGAGTGCTAACGTTATGATCTCAGCTAGTTTTCCTCTGGGAGAGGAAAGGGTCTCCCAGGTTTCTCCAGGTGGTCAGTTGTAAATCCTAACCTGGCTGATTGCAGGGTGTTAGCTGCCACCATGCCCTTTCCTCTGAGGTTTACAGGTGAGAGTGGGAGAACGTTCAAAGCAGAGGAAACACATCTAAAGGCTCTGATGGAGGAAAGAGCCTCTTGTATTGTTGTGTCCCCCGAAGGGAAAAGTGGCCATTGTGACTGAAGAGCCAGGAGGAGAAGGAATAAAAAAGTATAACTCTGTAGGTGTGAATCAGTTCTGCAGGAATCACAGGCCATGGTTAGAAATTTAGACTGGTTTCTGTGTGTGATAGAAAATCCTTGGATAGAGTTGTCTAAAATTTTAAACTGATTAGTCTGGCTGATGTGTGAGGAAATGATTTATAAGGACCAAAGCAGATGTTAAAGAGAAATGAGGAAGCTATTGTAGGAAACCAGGTGAGAAATGATGGCACTTGGACTGGGGCCCTGAGCAATGGAATGGAGAAGAGAATTGCCAACTATTTTAGGGGAAGAAATGACCAGATGTGTGTGATATATTGGGTGTAGGGAGTGTGAGAGAAAGAAAGGATTCAAGGATAATTCTTAGGGTTTTTGGTTTATGCAGTGGATGTGAAGACTGAGACAAGCAAATGTTGGGAGGAGGGCACACAATCAAGAATGGGTTTTGTTTGTTTTGTTTTATTTTTATTCAATTAATTTATTTTTTAGGTTTGAAATATTTCTTTTTAATTGAGGTACAGTTGATTTAAAATGTTGTGTTAGTTTCAGGTGTAGAGCAAAGTGATTCAGTTATATATATATATATATATATGTCTATTTAATCTTTTTCCGGTTCTTTTCCATTATAGGTTATTATAAAATATAGAGTATACTTCCCTGTGCTATACTTGAGGTCCTTGTTGGTTATTTATATATAGTAGTGTGTATTTGTTAATCCCAAATTTCTAATTTACCCCTCCCCACCTTTCCCCTTTGGTAACCATAAGTTTGTTTTCTATGTCTGTGGGTCTATTTCTGCTTTGTAAATAAGTTCATGTGTATCACAGACATGTTAAGCTGGGGAGACCTGTAGGACCTGCAAATGATGATACCAGTTGGTGTTGCATTTATAAGACTGAAACTCAGAGAGGCAGTTAGACTGGAAACACCAAGTTGGGCATCGATGGTGTGTAGAAGGCACTTAAAGCCACAGGAAAGAGTGAGATAACTTAGGTGGAAAACTGTAGAAGGAAGACCTCAGAGCCCAGGATCAAGCATGACAAACACCAACTTTGAAAGGTTAAATGTAGAAGGAGAACTAACAACAGACACAGAAAAAGAACCAGGAGAGGAGATAACCTGCAGAATCTGCTTGAGTAACTAGAAAGGACACATGGTGGCATTTAAGCTTCTGTTTCTGAAGAACAGAGAGACACGTGCTCTCTAAAGTCCGAGCTTTCTTCTAGTATGATTTCCCCACATACACCACATCTCCTAGGCTTGACTCCAAATTAAACTGAGAGATACACTTTTAGGTATTTAGTCTAGGAAAGAGAATTTGTGGGGCAAAGCGGTAGGGAACCACAGCCTGAAGATTGTCAAAAAAGATCGAAAGAAATTATATTTTCCATCATCTCTCTGTGCCCTAGTTTCCTATTTTTACTTTCAGGAAAACATGATTTCTAAGTCTTTTCTTATTCTTAATTCAAAAAGAAAAAAATGAGAGGGAGGAAGAAGGGGAGAATAGTACAGAGAAGTTGAACTAAATGATAATTTCTTGACTAGATTATATATTTATAATTCATAACCAAATCAAGAAGATTGTCTTTGCCACTGTTATTAATTCACTGAATATTATTAGTACAAACATTGCACTGGGCATCTTTTCTGGGATATATGGAATTCTTAAATAAAGTTTCAGGAAAATGGAAAACAGCCTCTGGGAACCATCTGAAAGTGCTAGGAGAAGATGTCTAGCTCAGCGTCACACATGGAACTCAACGTAATGAGGTATACTGATGATTCAACAAGTAGGCAAGTATTCCCTGTCCTTCAATGACCTTTTTTTCTCTATTTTTTCCTCCACTTTCCTGGAGCAATATCTGATTAGTAATGAGAAACTGGAGACTTCTCTGGGCCTGGGAATGCAGCCAGTAGTTTTCTATGCAAGAAGTCATTGAGACAGTCTGGGATCTGTGAACAAAGAAAATAGGAGTAAGAGCAAGAAAGTGGAGAATCGATGGTCTGGAGTCTGTTGGGAATTGTGTAAGTGCCACTGCTCTTAGTTTGCTTATATTCTGGATTGCGTGTGGCACTTCAGCAGAGTAGTCAAATATGAAGGAGTCAGGGACAGCCGAAAGAGAAATCCATGTTGGTTTTAGGGTATTCTGTTGTTTGTTTGTTTTAACAGAAAATTTGTTTCCATGTAGTCCTTGTAGTGGACCCTAGTAATTCCCACCTGGTATTCACCCTTTGTAGAGTTTCGTCTTACACTGTATCAGGAGCTCTCTGTGTGGCCATTAGCATATGGCAGAAGTGTTGGCACATGACTTCCAGTTAGGTTGTAAAAGGCATTGGACATCTACCTTACTCTCTCTTTTGGATTGTCACTCTGATGGAAGCTAGCTGCTGTGATGTGAAGGTGCTCAAGCAGCTCTGTGGAGAGATGTATGTGGAGAGGGACTCAAAGCTCCAACCAGTAAGTACGTAATGAGCCATCTGGGAAGCAGATGCTCCAGCCCCTTCGGATGATTGCAGCCATGGCCAAATCTTGATGCCATCTCATGGAGAGACCCTGAGTCAGAACCACCTACCCTGAGAAGTTGCTCCCAGATTCAGATAATGTGAGATAATAAATGTTGTTCTAAGCTGTTACATTTTGGGGGGCAACATATAAGCACCAATAGACAGCTAATGCAAGCCTTTTTGTACACAGAGCTGGAAATAGTACTTGGTAAGTCTTGGCCCTAAAGAAGCATGTGGCAAATGAAGAAAGTATAAGGTGGCAATCTTTGGAGCTAGATAGACACTTAGATGTAAATCAAGTGTAGGAACTAAGAAAAATTTCATCGAAGCAGGCAGAATTTCACAAATGGAGATCACTCAACATTCCATGCAGCAGGCAGCACCAGGGAGGACTGTCAGGGAATGTCAAGGTCAGGAGCACACTTACAGGCAGACCGGGTGACAACCAGAAGCCTATCAGCTGGCAGTGCTCTCATGTCCTGGTAGGCTGCACCAGGAAAGAGTCTTATAGCAGACGAAGGCCCCAGATAGAAGCTGGGCCTCATGGAGACAATGCCACTTCCTGAGAGAAGATGGATACAAGGAAAGAGGGACTGAGGATAGGGTTGTCAAGAAGAGGTTCAAGTGCAGGGAAAGTACATGGATTCAGAGATAATAATGGGTGTACAAAGTAGGGTCAAAACTGGGGACTCAATCCAGCTGTTAGGAAAGGCCCTTGAGGTCAGAACACAATTAGTGGAGAAGCTGACTTGTTGCTGAATCCCTCAGAAATTAACTGAAGCTCCTATGAATGGGATGAATCCACCTGCCTAACTTCAATAGTGGTCACTGAGCCTAAGACAGAGCTACATCTGTAGGCGGGGATCCAGGTCTGAGTGGGAGACAGGGCTGGAGAAGCAGAACTGTAGGCAGACTCTATGAGCTTAGATTGTTTCTCTGATTCATACATATAGCTTACAACAGCTGGGCCTACTTCTCCTATTTTATCCTTAAGGGTGTAAGAATAGAATCTCAATTTTTTTGTTTCACCCAAAAGTAGAATTATTTCCACTTCAACATTTGCTGGATAATGTAGTTCAGTTTTTTTTCTTTCTTTTTTCTCTTTCTGTTTTCATGATTCATTATCTGTGGGAACTATGGAGTGATAATAATCTTTACATTTGTAGAAGCACTTTATAATTTTCAAAGTACTTACAACTGATTTATTCCACTCATCCACTTTGGAGGGAGACAGAGCGATTATTATCAATGTCAGATTGCAGATGAGGAAACAGACATTCCGACGTGTTACATAGCTTGCCTGAAGTCTCTTAGGTGGTAAGTAGGAAAGCTACAATGAAAATGCAAGTTTTCTGATTTCTAAATTAGTGTTTAAATGTCTTATGACCTTTTAAAATCTATTCAAAATAGTAGTCAATCATTAAAAGTGTTTAAGTTTAGTATTTGGGGATAAAGTTTATTGTGTTTTCCTTAATTATTACTTTAATAAGCTCATCCAGAAACCAAAAGTCCAGCTAATGATCCTTTAGATATTGACCTACATGATTCTGGCCTCCATAGGTTCTGGCCTCTGATTCCTAGAGGAAGTGGTCCAGAATCATCAAATACAAATACCGGATCCTGGTCACTCATTTTAAACCTAAGATTCTATGTAACACTCTTATTGTGGCAACGACATTAAAAAAAAAGGGGAAAACCAAGTAAGAAATATGGCCTCAAACTTAGGTTCATTGCACATTGAAGGTTAAATACTTGCTTCTCTGTCTCTCCATCCATCCATCCATATGTCTCTCTCTCACATATATATGATGTTGTATTAATATAACATATATTCATATGTATATTTAGATAGGTATTTGTGTATTTATCAAAATGTTACTTGTCCTTCTTATATCCTTTTGATGAATTTGAAATGAATTACTATAAGAAACTTTGAAACTATTTGTCACAATCAGATATTTGTATCTTATCTACATGGGGAGAATGGAAAGAGATAGGGAGAACTATTGAAATAATAAATGTCCTCAAGGAATATGCATCTAACCAATAAAGTGTGTAGACTCATGCCAATTGCAATGCAGGGTAATGTGCATGAAACTGTGTGGAATATTACAGATAATTCCCAATGAGCATCAGTTATGCACTGATACATTTGATGCTTTTCCCAAAGGAAACTGAGGGGAGACTCAGTAACCTTCACAGGGCAGACTCTGAAGTAATACCTGCCTCAGATTTCATAGCATCATTAAGTATATATTTAGCAACCTATGTAATAAAGTCGTACTGCGGTAGTTTGGAGAAACTAGAAATTGCTTTTCAGACTTCATCTAAATAATTCTTTAAATTTTTTATGGTGATAAAATATGCATAACATACACATTTATCATTTTAACCAGTTTTAAGCATCCAATTCAGTGGCATTAAGTACACTGTTGTGCAACCATCACCCCCATCCATCTCCAGAGCTTTATCATCATCCTAAACTGAAACTGTACCAATTAAACAATGACTCCCCATTCTTTCCTCCCCCAGAACATGGTAACCACTATTCTACTTTTGTCTCTATAAATTTTACTACTCTGGAGACCTCATATAAGTGGAATCTCACAATTATTTGTCTTTTTGTGTCTGGTCTTATTTCACTCAGCATAATATCTTCAAGGTTCATCCATGTTGTAGCTTATACCAGGATTTCATTTCTTTTTGAGGCTGAATAATATTCTATTGTATGTATATACCCATTTTGTTTATCCATTTATCCATAGATGGACATTTGGGAATAACTCCTAAGAGCATCATTATGCAAATATCTGTTCTAGTTCCCGATTTCAGTTCTTTTGAGTTTATATCCAGAAGTGGAACTGCTGGATCAAATGGTAATCTTATGTTTAATTTTTTGAAGACCCACTATACTGTTTTCCACAGGGGTTGTACCATTTTACATTCCAGCAATGCTCAAGAGTTTCAATTTTTCCACATCCATGTCAACACTTGTTATTGGATTAGCACCTTTATAAAAGAGGCCGCAGAGAGTTCTCATCCCTTCCACCATGTGATGCCATAGGGAGAAATCAGTTGTCTATGAACCAGGAAGCAGGCTCTCACTACATACTGACTCTGCCAGCACCTTGGTCTTAGATTTCCCAGCCTCTGGAACGGTGAGAAATAAATGTCTGTTGCTTAGAAGTCACCCAGTCTATGGTATTCTGTTATAGTGGCCCAGACTGATGGAGACTCTGGGCTTCCTCAGTGCATGCCTGGTCCCTGACTGCAGGCCTCTTCTCCTCACAGCCAAGAACACTTGATGTTCATCAGTAGGCACAGCATCACCCCTGGGAGGAGAGGCTGGTGGACCGGGCACACAAGTCCCACTCTTATGAGAATTTGCTTCTGAGATCTGGGAAGTTTGAAGCCCTCATTTCCTTCAACTCCCTTGGCACCCTGTATGCTTCTAAGATAACATATTGATTCTCATCTTTTACCATAAGTGTCTTGCCCTAATAGGTTTTAAGCACATTGAGTCCAAGAATCATTTATTTCTTACTTTTGTGCCTCTTAAATTGGACACAGTTCCTGGATTATCATATAATCTCAGTAAATATTTATACTTTTCAAATATATATATATATATACACACACACACACAGGTACACACCACACACACGTGTATACACATATCACATTTGCTTTTACTGAGCATCCAACACAAAACTATTACTCTGGAGGAAGAGAGATGATTTTTAGTGGTCAGTTAGCAGTCTTAGCTATCTTTTGTTTCCAGTTATAATTTCCATCTTGTGTTTTATTTCTGTGCTTAAGACATTTTTTTCTGTAAAATTCACTGTCCTCCTCTAACTAGCCCTGAGTCCCAGTATCTTTCTTGCCACTGTTTCATGAGGCTCAGTGTCCAGTGTCTGGCTTCTGTAGTCAGCAGTGAGTAGACTCCCCAATGCTTCCTTTCTGCCAGATCTGCCACATGCAGATCCTGGTTTGTTTCCCACCAGGTCCTTTGGGTTTCTGGGTCATCCTATAGTTTATGTTGAATTTTCCAGATATTTGCTGTAGCTGTCGACCTGCAACCTGCATGCTACACACACTTGCCAGACTGGATCTCCTCTCTTACCTGGGACTGTACTTCCACTACTCACATAGACATATCCTGAGCTCTAGCTCACTGTATGCTCTGTAATGGAAACCTAGCAAACTCAGTGACTCTTAAAAATTTGGAGGGTTATAAATCCATTTTGAGCAGTTGATGAGAACTGTAAGCCCTCTCTGCAGAAAAAAGTATGCAAATTCACATAAAATTTTGCATCTAATTTCAAGAGGTAAATGGACTTTCGAACTGAAGGTCTAGTGACCTGGCAGATCCAGGGTGGGTCAGGAGAATTAAGGCAGTAAAGCCGTCACTACGGTGGACACCAAGTGACATCTCAATTGTCCTTCTTACTAGACGGGAAAGGGATTGTAGACTTTAGTTTGCGATGGAGGACTGCTAGCTCTGGGGGGCAATTATTCAGTAGGACAAGACTCCTTTTACATGTGATTTTAAAAATATGTATAAAATTTACTTTCAAAAATCATAGTTTCCAAAGTGGTTTCTAGAATAGCCGGCAATGTTGTGTTTACTGAACAAGAAAAAGGAGTATGTTCTATCTGTCAGCAGGGGACTATTGCCACCTTCCGCTTAATGACTTCAGTATTGAACAGAAGCATGGGCAAAGTGAAAAACCCACAATCTAAGATTTTAAACATGTATCAATAATCATGAGTTAATGGGGAATGAAAAGGAGAGAATTTAATTGAACAGAGACAGCTTCAGACTTTTGTGAATGTCAGTTTTGCAAGTGATTTGGAAGATTGAGCTGGAAAGAAAAGCAAAATCAAAAAGAATGTTTGGATTTCACTGCTGTTAAAAGGAAAAAAGAAGAATCTTGTGGAGGTTTGAACTGAAGTTTTCCAAAACATTCTTTTTCACACAGAAGTTAATCAGCCTCGGTTATATAATTCTGAGGTGAATTAAGTGAAAGCTTTTCAATATCTTATGCACTGGTAATGAGGACTAAGCCCACAGAGGATATGTAATATGCATACGTCAATATTACATATTTAGGTTTTCTCATTTTGCAAACTATTGCAAAAACATCACGTTGTAGTCACGAGATACTAGTCAGACTCCAGTGATACATTACCTATTCTTGTGAGGCAAATATCGCAGACTACCAGGATAAAAACATTTGTCAAAGAATTAATTTCCTAACAGTTTCAGATAATGGAAAATAATCTGATTCATCCATGACAAACAGTTTAATCTTGAAGGGAACAATTTTTTTCTGGTAATATGAAATGAAAATTAATAGAGAATTTATATTTTCTGTGATAACTAGGTAAAATCTATTTCTTTTATTTATTTATTTATTTTTGGCTGCGTTGGCTCTTCATTGCTGTGCGCGGGCTTTCTCTAGTTGCCGCGAGTGGGGGCTACTCTTCGTTATGGTGTGCGGGCTTCTCATTGTCATGGCTTCTCTTTGTTGCGGAGTGTGGGCTCTAGGTGCGTGGGCTTCAGTAGTTGTGGCACGCGGGCTCAGTAGTTGTGGCTCATGGCTTAGTTGCTCTGCGGCATGTGGGATCTTCCCGGACCAGGGCTCCAACCCGTGTCTCCTACACTGACAGGTGGATTCTTAACCACTGTGCCGCCAGGGAAGTCAAAAAGCTATTTCTGGAATAGATTTTGAGTGGTTATTCCCATTTTATTCAAAGTGGATTTTAAATAATTTCTTTTTCAACTTTTTTATATCTGTCATAAGAAATGTAGATCTCAATTACACTTACGCTTTCCTTTCTTTAAGTAATGTGCAAATAAATAAATGTTCTTTCCTTGTCCAATTCTGCCTTCCTTGCTTAAGAATTCTCATCCTTTAGTTTTGAGGAGAAAATAAAATCCTCTTTCCCTTTCCCCGAATAATTCTCTGTTTCTGCTTATCTCACTATAAACAGGAGAAGCTCTTGAAAAAAGCAATTAAAAATGTAGTAGACTCTCCTACTATTCACCAACATCCAATGCTGTACACATGTAGGCCCATGGGAGGATTACACTTTTCAAACCCCTTGCATTTGAGCGGGGTCATGTGACTGGTTCCAGCTAGTGGATTGTGGGTCAATTCCATAGCTTAACATTTAATTGCCAGTGCCAGACACTCCAAAGGATTCTTCTGCTACCACATGTGTAAAGATGGAGCTGTCATTGGCTTGGATTCTTGAGGCACAAAGATGAACAGAGCAGTGAGCCACACACATTGGTGACTGGCATAAGCTTTGTTGTTTTAACCACTGAAATTTTGGGAGAGTTAGTTAGCACAATATAGCCTAAGCTATTCTAACTAATACAGAGAGAACAGTTAATAAAAATTCTAATAAAACAACAAATAATATTTCTAATACAAGCTGATATGGATTTGATGTGTGTCAGACATTTAAAACTACCCTGTAAGATAATTATTAATATGATTCCTATTTTATAGATGAGGCAACTGAAACCCTTAGAGATTAAATAACAAGATTACCCAGGGGAGCCTCAAAATGTCAGAAGAGTAAGACATGGAGATCATCTTCCTCCCCACAAATACATCAGAAATACACCTACAGAACACCTATTGAACGCGGGCAGAACTTAGACCTTCCAAAAGGCAAGAAACTCTCCACGTACCTGGGTAGGGCAAAAGAAAAAAGAATAAACAGTGACAAAAGAATAGGGACGGGACCTGCACCAGTGGGAGGGAGCTGTGAAGGAGGAAAGGTTTCCACACACTAGGAAGGCCCTTTGCGGGCAGAGACTGCAGGTGGCAGAGGGGGGAAGCTTCGAAGCCATGGAGGAAAGGGCAGCAACAGGGGTGCGGAGGGCAAAGCAGAGAGATTCCTGCACAGAGGAGCGGTGCCGACCAGCACTCACCAGCCCGAGAGGCTTGTCTGGTCACCCGCCGGGGCGGGCCGGGGCTGGGAGCTGAGGCTCGGGCTTCCGTTGGAGAGCCGGGAGAGGACTGGGGTTGGCGGCGTGAACACAGCCTGAAGGGGTTAGTGCACCACGGCTAGCCGGGAGGGAGTCCCGGGAAAAACGTCTGGACCTGCCGAAGAGACAAAAGACTTTTTCTTGGCTCTTTGTTTTGCGGTGCGCAAGGAGAGGGGATTAAGAGTGCCACCTAAACGAGCTCCAGAGATGGGCGCGAGCCGCAGCTAACAGCGCAGACCCCAGAGACGGGCATGAAATGCTAAGGCTGCCTCTGCCGCAGCAGGCTCACCCCACATTCCGTACCCCTCCTTCCTCCAGCCCTAAGTGAGCCAGAAACCCCTAATCAGCTGCTACTTTAACTCCATTCTGTCTGAGCGGGGAGAGATGCCCTCAGGTGACCTACACGCAGAGGCGGGGCCATATCCAAAGCTGAACGCCAGGAGCTGTGTGAACAAAGAAGAGAAAGTGAAATTTCTCCCAGCAGTCTCAGGAGCAGCAGATTAAATCCCCACAATCAACTTGGTGTACTCTGCACCTGTGGAATGCCTGAATAGACAACGAATCATCCCAAACTGAGGCGGTGGACTTTGGGAACAACGATATATATATATATATATATATATATATATATATATATATATATATATATATATATATATATATAGTCCCTTTTTCTCTTTTTGTGAGTGTGTATGTGTATGCTTCCATGTGATTTTGTCTGTATAGCTTTGCTTTTACCATCTGTCTTAAGGCTCTCTCTGTCCATTTTTTTGTTTCTTTGTTTGCTTTAGTATAGTTTTTAACGCTTGCTATCATTGGTGGATTTCTTCCTTGGTTTCGTTGCTCTCTTCTTTCTTTTTTTTTTTACTTAAAATTTTTTATTTAATAACTTTATTTTATTTGTTTTTCTTTCTTTCTTTCTTTCTTTTTCTTTCTTTCTTTCTCTCTTTCTTTTCTTTTTTTCTCCCTTTTATTCTGAGCCGTGTGGATGACAGGGTCTTGGTGCTCCAGCCGGGCATCAGGGCTATGCCTCTGAGGTGGGAGAGCCAAGTTCAAGACATTGATCCACCAGAGACCTCCCAGCTCCATGTAATATCAAATGGTGAAAATCTCCCAGAGTTCTCCATCTCAATGTCAAGAATCAGCTCCACTCAAAACCCATCAAGCTCCAGTGCTGGACACCCTATGCCAAACAACTAGCAAGACAGGAACAAAACCCCACCCATTTGGAGAGAAGGTGCCTAAAATCATAATAAGGTCACAGACAATACAAAACACACCACAAAATGTGGACCTGCCCACCAGGAACACAAGATCCAGCCTTATCCACCAGAACACAGGCACTAGTCCCCTCCACCAGGAAGCTTACCCAACCCACTAAGTCAACCTTAACCACTGGGGGAAGACATCAAAAACAATGGGAACTACAAACCTGCAGCCTGTGAAAAGGAGACCCCAAACACAGTAAGTTAAGCAAAATGAGAAGACAGAGAAACACACAGTAGATGAAGGAGCAAGGCAAAGACCCACCAGACCTAAAAAATGAAGAGGAGATACGCAGTCTACCTGATAAAGAATTCAGAATAATGATAGCAGAGATGATCCAAAATCTTGGAAATAGAATGGAGAAAATACAAGAAACGTTTAACAAGGACCTAGAAGAACTAAAGAGCAAATAAACAATGATGAACAACACAATAAATGAAATTAAAAATTCTCTAGAAGGAATCAATAGCAGAATAACTGAGGCAGAAGAACAGAGAAGTGACCTGGAAAATAAAACGGTAGAAATAACTACTGCAGAGCAGAATAAAGAAAAAAGAATGAAAAGAATTGAGGACAGTCTCAGAGACTACTGGGACAACATTAAACACACCAACATTCGAATTAAAGGGGTCTCAGAAGTTGAAGAGTAAAAGAAAGGGACTGTGAAAATATTTGAAGAGATTACAGTTGAAAATTTCCCTAATATGGGAAAGGAAATAGTTAATCAAGTCCAGGAAGCACAGAGAGGATAAATGCAAGGAGAAACATGCCAAGACACATATTAATCAAACTAACAAAAATTAAATACAAAGAAAAAATATTAAAAGCAGCAAGGAGAAAACAACAAATTACATACAAGGGAATCCCCATAAGGTTAACAGCTGATCATTCAGCAGAAACTCTGCAAGCCAGAAGGGAGTGGCAGGACATATTTAGTGTGATGTGATGAAAGAGAAAAACTGACAACCAAGATTACTCTACTCAGCAAGGATCTCATTCAGATTTGACTGAGGAATTAAAACCTTTACAGACAAGCAAAAGCTAAGAGAATTAAGCACCACCAAACCAACTTTACAACAAATGCTAAAGGAAATTCTCTAGGCAGGAAACACAAGAGAAGGGAAAGACCTACAATAACAAACACAAAACAATTAAGAAAATGGTAACAGGAACATACATATCCATAATTATCTAAATGTGAATGGATTAAATACTCCAAGCAAAAGACACAGGCTCCCTGAATGAATACAAAAACAATACACATATATATGCTGTCAACAGAGACTCACTTCTGACCCAGGGACACACACAGACTGAAAGTGGGGGGATGGAAAAAGGTATTCCATGCAAATGGAAATCAAAAGACAGCTGGAGTAGCAATTATCATATCAGACAAGATAGACTTTAAAACAAAGACTATTAGAAGCGACAAAGAAGGACACTACATAATGATCAAGGGATCAATCCAAGAAGAAGATATAACAATTGTAAATATTTATGCACCCAACATAGGGGCACCTCAATACATAAGGCAAATACTAACAGCCATAAAGGGGAAATGGTCAGTAACACAATCATAGTAGGGGACGTTAACACCTCACTTTCATCAATGGACAGATCATCCAAAATGAAAATAAATTAGGAAACACAAGCTTTAAATGATACATTAAACAAGATGGACTTAATTGAAATTTATAGGGCATGTAACCAAAAACAACAGAATACACTTTCTTTTCAAGTGCTCATGGAACATTCTCCAGGATACATCCTATCTTGGGTCACAAATGAAGTCTTGGTAAATTTAAGAAAATTGAAATCGAACACAATGCTATAAGACTAGATATCAATTACAGGAAAAAAATCTGTAAAATATACAAACACATGGAGGCTAGAAAATACACACTTAATAACCAAGAGATCACTGAAGAAATCAAAGAGGAAATAAAAAATACCTAGAAACAATTGACGATGAAAACACAATGACCCAAAATCTATGGGATGCAGCAAAAACAGTTCTAAGAGCGAAGTTTATAGCAATACAATCCTACATTAAGAAACAAGAAACATCTCAAATAAACAACCTAACCTTGCACCTAAAGCAATTAGAGAAAGAAGAACAAAAAATCTCTAAAGTTAGCAGAAGGAAAAAAATCATAAAGATCAGATCAGAAATAAATGAAAAAGAAATGACGGAAATGATAACAAAGATCAATAAAACTAAAAGCTGGTTCTTTGTGAAGATAAACAAAATTGATAAACCACTAGCCAGACTCATCAGGAAAAAAAGTGAGAAGACTCAAATCAATAGAATTAGAAATGAAAAAGGAGAAGTAAAAACTGACACTGCAGAAATAAAAAGGATCATGAGAGACTACTACAAACAACTATATGCCAATAAAATGGACAACCTAGAAGAAATGGACACATTCTTAGAAAAGCATAACCTTCTGAGACTGAACCTGGAAGAAATAGAAAATATAAACAGACCAATCACAAGCACTGAAATTGAAACTGTGATTAAAAACCTTCCAACAAACGAAAGCTCAGGACCAGATGGCTTCACAGGTGAATTCTGTCAAACATTTAGAGAAGAACTAACACTCAAACTTCTCAAACTCTTGCAAAAAATTACAGAGGAAGGAAGACTCCAAAACTCATTCTATGAGGCCACCGTCACCCTGATACAAAAACCAGACAAAGTTACTAGAAAAAAAGAAAATTACAGACCAATATCACTGATGAATATAGATGCAAAAATCCTCAATAAAATATTAGCAAAAAGAATCCAAAAGCACACAGAAAGGATCATATAGCATGATCAAGAGGGATTTATCCCAGGAATGCAAGGATTCTTCAATATACACAGCTCAATCAATGTGATACCCATATTAACAAATTGAGGAAGAAAAACCATATGAACATCTCAATAGATGCTGAAAAAGCTTTTGACAAAATTCAACACAAATTTATGATAAAAACTCTCCAGAAAGTGGGCATAGAGGGAACCTACCTCAACATAATAAAGGCCATATATGACAAACCCACAGCAAACATCTTTCTCAGTGGTGAAAAACTGAAAGCATTTCCTCTAAGATCAGGAACAAGACAAGGATGTCCACTCTCACCACTATTATTCAACATAGTTTTGGAAGTCTAGCCATGGCAATCAGAAAAGATAAAGAAATAAAAGGAATACAAATGGGAAAAGAAGATGTAAAGCTGTCACTGTTTTCAGATGACATGATAATGTACATAGAGAATCCTAAAGATGCTACCAGAAAACTACTAGAGCTAATCAATGAATTTGGTAAAATAACAGGATACAAAATTAATGCACAGGAATCTCCTGCACTCTTATACACTAATGATGAAAAATCTGAAGGTGAAATTAAGGAAATACTCCCATTTACCATTGCAACAAAAAGAATAATATACTTAGGGATAAACCTACCTAAGGAGACAAACGACCTGTATGCAGAAAAGTATAAGATACTGATAAAGAAATTAAAGATGATACAAATATATGGAGTGATATACCATGTTCTTGGATTGGAATAATAAACATCGTGGAAATGACTATACTACCCAAAGCAATCTACAGATTCAATGTAATCCCTATCAAACTACCACTGGCATTTTTCACAGAACTAGAACAAAACATTTCACAGTTTGTATGGAAACACAAAAGACCCTGAATAGCCAAAGCAATTTTGAGAAAGAAAAACAGAGCTGGAGGAATGAGGCTCCCTGATCAGACTATACAGCAAAGCTAGAGTAATCAAGACAGTATGGTACTGTCACAAAAACAGAAATATAGATCAATGGAATAGAATAGGAAGCCCAGAGATAAACCCACGCACATATGGTCACCTTATTTTTGTTAAAGGAGGCAAGAATATACAATAGGGAAAAGAAAGCCTCTTCAATAAGTGATGCTAGGAAAACTGGACAGCTACATGTAAAAGAATGAAATTAGAATGCTCTCTAACACCATACACAAAAAGAAACTCAAAATGGATTGAAGACCTAAATGTAAGGCTAGACACTGTCAAAGTCTTAGAGGAAAACATAGGCAGAACACTCTATGACATAAATAACAGCAAGATTCATTTAACCCACCTCCTAGAGAAATGGGAATAAAAACAAGAAGAAACAAATGAGACCTAATTAAACTTAAATTTTTTGCATACCAAAGGAAACCATAAACAAGACAAAAAGACAACCCTCAGAATGGGAGAAAATATTTGCAAATGACAAAGGGTTAATTTCCAAAATTTACAAGCAGCCCATGCAGTGAATATCGAAAAAACAAGCAACCCAATCCAAAAATGGGCAGAAGAACTAAATAGACATTTCTCCAAAGAAGATATACAGATTGCCAACAAACACATGAAAGAATGCTCAACATCATTAATCACTGGAGAAATGCAAATCAAAACTGCATTGAGATATCATCTCACACCAGTCAGAGTGGCCATCACCAAAAAATCTGCAAACAATAAATGCTGAAGAGGGTGTGGAGAAAAGGGAACCCTCTTGCACTGTTGGTGGGAATGTAAATTTATACAGCCACTATGGAGAACAGTATGGTGGTTCCTTAAGAAACTAAAAATAGAACTACCATATGACCCAGCAATCACACTACTGAGCATATACCCTGAGAAAACCATAATTCAAAAATAGTCATGTACCACAATGTTCATTGCAACTCAATTTACAATAGCCAGGACATGAAAGCAACCTAAGTGTCCATTGACAGAGGAATGGATAAAGAATGTGTGGCACATATATACAATGGAATATTACTCAGCCATAAAAAGAAACAAAATTGAGTTATTTGTAGCGAGGTGGATGGACCTAGAGTCTGTCATACAGAGTGAAGTAAGTCAGACAGAGAAAAACAAATACAGTATGCTAACACATATATATGGAATCTAAAAAAAAAAAAAATGGTCATGAAGAACCTAGGGGCAGAATGGGAATAAAGATGCAGACCTACTAGAGAATATACTTGAGGACATGGGGAGGGGGAAGGGTAAGCTGGGACAAAGTGAGAGAGTGACATGGACATATGTACACTACCAAATGTAAAATCAATAGCTAGTGGGAAGGAGCCCCATAGCACAGGGAGATTAGCTCGGTACTTTGCGACCACATAGAGGAGTGGGATAGGGAGGGTGGGAGGGAGGGAGAATCAAGAGGGAAGAGATATGGGGATATATGTATATGTGTATCTGATTCACTTTGTTCTAAAGCAGAAACTAACACACCATTGTAAAGCAATTATACTACAAAAAAGATGTTAAAAGAATTCTTCAACTGTATTCATGACTAAAAATGTCATCTATGAAATAAGGATAATAATTATCCTACTTCAAAGGGTTTCTGAAAAAAAAATTGAAAAGTACTTAGGACAGTGTCTAATACAGAATAAACACATTATAATCAGTAAAAAAATACATTACCCAATTAAAACTATTAGAATGAGAATATGAATTTAAATAGGTTTACTCCCCAGTTTAACTATTAACCAGAATGATCTTCTAATAGCTCTCCAAACTGTACCTTCTAAGATTTCATCGATTGGCCCTAGGAAAAATAATGTTCTGTGCTATAGCTCTAAGAGTACCATCTTTTAGTCAATAATTGCAGATGAGAAACGTTAAAATGCAAGTCAATTTTCTACTCCCCTAATAAAACTATATATAAAGCTTTCAAAGCTGAACAAATATTTAGGGAATATCTATTATGAATTAGGCATTCTACTAGGTGCACTTTATGTATGTTTTTAAATTATTCTTCCTTGAAATCTTTTCAGTTTATAACATTATTACACCACTTTATAAAAGAAACATTAAGGGCCAGGGAATATATGTAATATGCTCAGCTTCATCCAGCTTGTGGATGTCAAGAACTCTGTTCTGACTTAAAACTGCATGCTTTTTCTTTTAGGAGAGAATTCATGTGCATAAACATAGTAAATGAAGCAAAACTCTGTGAAGTTGATTCTTTTAGGATGGACTGAGCCTTGAACTAAGTTGGCTTAGGGGACTGTGAGAATTTCGGCAAGCTCAGTCGGACCGTATCTCATCCTGCTGGTTCAGTGCTGGCTGGTGACCCAACAGCACTGAACTGGGAAATGACTCTTCCTGGAGCACTTGAAAGTGCAGAATGGATTTCCAAATATGCCTGAAATGGCACTGCAAGAGGCACAGACACACCATCTGTTATGACTTTCAGTTATTTTAAAGGTTTCCTCTTGAACACCCTCCAGGGAGCACCAGGGTTTCGGTCACCTACAACTTTTTGGCTTCTGTACCACTATGATCACTGTTTCAGCACATGGTCTGACATCTGGCTTTCATTGGGTCCTTCACTCTAAACCTTCCACCTTTGCACTTCCAAGCTCCAATTCTAAAAATGCATTAAGTAGACATTTTCAGACTCTGCCCCTTAAAAATACTACCGACAAGCCTGTTAAGTTGGCACTATGACCAACCTTCCACTAAAATTCAAATTTAAATTCAATGTGAACACAAGAATCCCACAGAAGGAGCAGTAAAACAAGGAGGACTTGATTCCTGTTATACCCAGTCTTAAACGTATTTGATTTGCCAGTAAAATTCCTCAGCAAGTTGGCAGTACCTTGCTCCAGATGTGATAACAGTATATTTTATCATAATACAAATAAGTGTAAAGCCCTGCCCTGTACTTACTCTGAATTTTGAAGTTTCTTTACAGAATGTCTGAGTTCCTGATACCTCTCTCTATGTGAAAAGCTTCCTTTGCTTATTTACATACTGCTTGTCAAAGATTAAGACTAGTTAGAACCTTATTTATTTTTAAATTGTATTTTATTTTTTTATACAGCAGGTTCTTATTACTTATCCATTTTATACATATTAGTGTATATATGTCAATCCCAATCATACAACCTTGATTTTGTTTTTGAAACTAAATCAAATCAAAAGGGTTAATGTCCTTAGAGAACAGACTTGCGGTTGCCAAGCGGGAGGGGAGGTCAGGGAGGAATGGACTGGGATTTTGGGATTAGCGGATGCAAATTATTACATATAGAATGGATAAACAACAAGGTCCTACTGTATAGCACAGGGAACTATATTCAATATCCTGTAATAAACCATAATGGAAAAATAATATAAAAAAGAATGTATATATATATATATATACACACATATATGTACAACTGAATCACTTTGCTGTACAGTAGAAATTAACACAACATTATAAATCAACTATAATTCAATAAAAAATAAGTAAATAAAAGACACATCCTTCTCAAAAAAACAAAAAAAGTGTTAATGTTTTTAAGATTCCCTCCATGAGTGGCATTTAGAGTCTTCGTTTGTATTTGCAGTTTATGGAGCTGAATTTTCCTGATGGAAGAGTCTGACCATTGCTGACAAGAGGATAAATGTCCAATGTCTGTGTCTTCTCTGTCTGTCTGTTCTAGCTCTAAAAGCCAGATGTGGGATTGCTAGAAGGCAGCCATTCCTGCCAGACTTCCAGCAGAAAGCTGTTTAGACAGCCATTATTATTTTCTTTTCAAACTTTTTGATATCACTGGAGTCACTGATGTTTTTAACAAGTAAAAATAATCAAATGTAACATAGAGCACTGTAAATTAAACAAGAAAGTTGTGTTAGAATTTTATCATCTTGTTACCCCCAGAGGTATGAAGCCTACCTGAGAGAAATCACTGACTCTTCTTTCCGTATAATTTCTTGAATTTATACATCTCACATTTGAGCCTATTTTTTCTTTCTTACTTCACCCATCTCCCCCAACCTCCCCCCACCACTACCACCACCCTTGACAATAAAGTCAAAGTAAAGAAAGAATTTAATTGCAAAAATAGCAGAACTTCTGCCTAATATTAACATTTACTTTTTTTAGTATTTCATTTAAAATTGGTCAGTTTTCAAGTGAAAATATATGAGGCTGAAAAGGTGAAGTAAACAAAGTCCCAAACCGAGAAAATTTGTCCCAAATTAAAATATAAATGTGACATTTCATCTCTAGTTCAGTATTTTAAAAATGTTATAGAGCATAATGTCTCTTGAGATTGTAAAAAATATTTTTCACTTTCCCCAATCACTATTCCCCTTTCTCCACACACACACACACACACACACACACAGAGTCACATGCACTCACCCACACATACATTTAAAGAGTTTCGTGGCAAATAAGTGTGGGTAAATAAGTTTGGAAAGCTGCGTCCCTTGGTGATTCATGATGTGTCTAAGCATATTAAAGCCTCTGCAAAGCTTTCAGTTAAGTGGACCCTTTGACATTGTGTAACAGCATCCTTGCCCCAGGAATACTGATTTTATTTTGGGGATTCACAGCTTCAGAAATGCAGGACTAGAAATATAAGTAAGAGTCAAGCCCCAGATCTGCAGCAACTTAAGTGCTGGCCAGATTGGAACCCTGTGTGGGTGGCACATAATTGTTGCAGGGGTGAAAGGCCTGGCCGTCAGAAAGACTTCAGTTTGAATCCAGCTCGACATCCTACGTGTATGCTCATGGGCAGGTGACCTCACCTCCCTGCAGCTGTGATTCCTCATTTATAAAAACCGGAGTTGTGAATATATACCTCGTTGTGTTATTGGGAGGGGCTGGCACATTTTGAGGGGCTGGTAGATGCTCGAAATAGAAATTCCCCAGGAAAGTTTTTAGAAATTTTGAAGTCTCAATGCATAATGTTCTCTTTAAAGGGTTAGTGAATGGCTCTAGAACTGTCAACCAAAGCAATTTCCTCCTTATTTGTTGGTAATTACAGGTTCATAGAGTCTTTTTTTTATATATATATCAAAAGAAGTAGCCTCCCTGAGTAACACGGTTGAGTTCATGACTAGGAGCAAATGTAAAGAAGAAATGAGTCAGCTTTTCTCAGTCCGTGAGAATTATCAACACAAATACAGTTCTGATGGCATCAGAGGAAGAAAGTACATCTCTTTATCATGGGTTTATCTTGCTGCTTTCCTATTAATATTGACTGTGATAACATGACTGTGATATTTACTGGCGTTCATTCTTTATTACTCTTGCGCCTCTCAAGTTCACATCACTTATAAATAAGAAGAAAGTATAAATGTGCTATTTTTCCTTTTCATATATAAATATGCTGATGCATGGAAATGTACCACAAAGTTATGGTAAGAAATGCAAATCTGGGGAAAAGATTAAAAGTCTGAAAAGTAAGAGATGTCATGAAGGGGAAGGAAAAAATGAGAAGAAATAATGCTGGCAACTGCCATTGAAATGAATTGGGTCCTCTTTGGGATTGACATGTACACACTGCTATTTTTTTTTTTTTACATCTTTATTGGAGTATAATTGCTTTACAATGGTGTGTTAGTTTCTGCTTCATAACAAAGTGAATCAGTTATACATATACATATGTTCCCATATCTCTTCCCTCTTGCATCTCCCTCCCTCCCACCCTCCCTATCCCACCCCTCCACAAAGCACCAAGCTGATCTCCCTGTGCTATGCGGCTGCTTCCCACTAGCTATCTACCTTACGTTTGGTAGTGTATGTATATCCATGCCTCTCTCTCGCTTTGTCACAGCTTACCCTTCCCACTCCCCATATCCTCAAGTCCATTCTCTAGTAGGTCTGTGTCTTTATTCCTGTATTACCCCTAGGTTCTTCATGCCATTTTTTTTCTTACATTCCATATATATGTGTTAGAATACGGTATTTGTCTTTCTCTTTCTGACTTACTTCACTCTGTTTGACAGACTCTAGGTCTATCCACCTCATTACAAATAGCTCACACTGCTATATTTAAAATAGAAAAACCAACAAGGACCTACTGTATAGTACAGGGAACTCTGCTTATCATTCTATAACAACCTAAATAGGAATAATATTTGAAAAAGAATAGAGACATATATATTTAAAAAAATTAAATCAAATTAAATTAAATTTTGAAAATAGAGAAAGAAATGAATTGGGTCCTGCCCCTGTGTGGAACTGTCAAGAATTTGGTGATGTGAGCTAAAGCAGAAACACAGGCTTAGAATGATGCTTGGATTTTCAGAAGATAGTATCTGAAGCAGATGGTGATGCAAATACCCTTCTTGATATTTGATGTGGGTATCATATTGCATTTTTGGTTTCTGGTACTTTTTTTTTTGGCTGTGCCTTGCAGCTTGTGGGATCTTATTTCCCTGATCAGCGATGGAACCTGGGCCCCCGGCAGTGAGAGCTTGGAGTCCTAAGCACTGGACCACTGGGGAATTCCCCTGGTACTTCTTTAGATTATTTTGTCATAAGAGTTCTTGTCTAATATTTCAGACACTCTTAGAAGTGGTGAGTTTTGAAAGTATATGGATGTGAATTACATCATAAACAACATGTTATTAAATGAGAATTATCTGGGAAAATTCTTGTAAAATTTCACTGATATATCTGCAACATATTTTCTTCCTTAAAAAATCCTTCACTGCAGTGGACCACCATTGCCAGGAAAGATAGTCTTAAAGCTATGAAGTATTGGTTCCTGCCAAAGTTGAGAAGACAAAAACAACTCTGCTTTATTTAATTGTTAAAAAATAACAAACAAAAACAAAAAAACCCCACAGATATTTATTGAGATCCTTCTTCTATATGTCATATATTATGCTGGGCTGAAGTATTGTGTTGGGGAAATAAGGCATACGCACATTAATTCATTCAATAGACATTGAGTGCCTACCATGTGCCAGACTCTATATTATATTCTAGTTATATTCTAGTTGGCTAATTGGGGAAGACAGTGAGTATAGGTAAATTGCAGACAAATTAGAGAGTGATGAGGGATACATGCTAAGAATAAGACATAATGTAGAGAAATGAAGGGTGTGCGAAGGGAGTTGAAATAGTAGATAAGGTGGCCAGGAAAGGCCTTGCTGAGAAGGTGTGTTTTGTGTAAAGACCTGAGGAAATGAGGGAGTGAGTCTCATGGATACCTGGGAAAGGAGCAGCTCAGGCAGAGGAAACAGCAGGTGCTAGGGGCCTAAGTAACAAGTGTGCCTGGCAGGAAGAGCTGGAAACAGATGGCTGAACAGGGTGGAGGAGGGGTGGAGCCACAGGAGATGCAATCACAGGAGGAATGGAGAACCAGGTCATTTCACTCTGAGTCAGAAAGTTGTTAGAGGGCTTTTTGTTTGTTTAGTTTAGTTTTTCTTATTTTTTTTACAGATGAGAGATGTATGTGACTTTCCATTTTTGTTTTATTGTTTATTGTTTTTGTTTTTGGCTGTGTGGTGCAGCTTGCAGGATTTTAGTTCCTCGACCAGGGATTGAACCCAGGCCCTCAGCAGTGAGAACATTGAGTCTTAACCCCTGGACCACCAAGGAATTCCCTCACTTCCGTTTTTTATTTTTTAATTTTTAAATTTAATTTTATTTATTTTTTATACAGCAGATGCTTATTCGTCATCAATTTTATACACATCAGTGTATACATGTCAATCCCAATCTCCCAATTCATCACACCCCCACCCGCTGCCACTGCCGCTTTCTGCCCTTGGTGTCCATAAGTTTGCTCTCTATATCTGTGTCTCAGTTTCTGCCCTGCAAACCGGTTCATCTGTATCATTTTTCTAGGTTCCACATACATGCGTTAATATATATTTGTTTTTCTCTTTCTGACTTCACTCTGTATGACAGTCTCTAGATCCATCCACATCTCTACACATGATCCAATTTCGTTCATTTTTATGGCTGAGTAATATTTCATTGTATATATGTACCACATCTTCTTTATCCATTCATCTGTCGATGGACACCTACATTGCTTCCATGAGCTGGCTATTGTAAATAGTGCTGCAATGAACATTGGAATGCATGTGTCCTTTTGAATTATGGTTTTTTCTGGGTATATGTCCAGTAATGGGATTGCTGGGTCATATGGTAATTCTACTTTTAGTTTTTTAAGGAACCTCCATACTGTTCTCCATAGTGGCTGTATAAATTTACATTCCCACCAACAATATAAGAGGGTTCCCTTTTCTCCACCCACTCTCCAGCATTTGTTTGTAGATTTTCTGATGATGCCCATTCTAACTGGTGTGAAGTGATACCTCATTGTAATTTTGATTTGCATTTCTCTAATAATTAGTGATGTTGAGTAGCTTTTCATGTGCCACTTGGCCATCTCTATGGCTTCTTTGGAGAAATATCTATTTAGATCTTTTGCCAATTTTTGGATTGAGTTGTTGGGTTTTTTTCAATTGAGCTGCATGAGCTGTTTATATATTTTGGAGATTAATCCTTTGTCCATTGATTCACTTGCAAATATTTCCTCCTATTTTGAGGGTTGTCTTTTTCTTTTGTTTATGGTTTCCTATGCTATGCAAAAGCTTTTAAGTTTCATTTGGTCCCATTTGTTTATTTTTGCTTTTATTTCCATTACTCTAGGAGGTGGATCAAAAAAGATCTTGCTGTGATTTATGTCAAAGAGTGTTCTTCCTATGTTTTCCTCTAAGAGTTTTATAGTGTCCGGCCTTACATTTAGGTCTCTAATCCATTTTGAGTTTATTTTTGTGTACGATGTTAGGAAGTGCTCTAATTTCATTCTTTTACATATAGCTGTCCAGTTTTCCCAGCACCACTTATTGAAGAGACTGTCATTTGTACATTGTATATCCTTGCCTCCTTTGTCATAGATTAGTTGACTATAGGTGCATGGGTTTATCTCTGGGCTTTCTATTCTATTAAATTGATCTATATTTCTGTTTTAGTACCAGTACCATACTGTCTTGATGACTGTAGCTTGGAGTATAGTCTGATCAGGGAGCCTCATTCCTCCAGCTCCATTTTTTTTTCTCAAAATTGCTTTGGCTATTCAGGGTCTTTTGTGTTTCCATATAAACTGTGAAATGTTTTTTTCTAGTTCTGTGAAAAATGCCAGTGGTAGTTTGATAGGGATTGCACTGAATCTGTAGATTGCTTTGGGTAGTATAGTCATATCCACAATGTTGATTCTTCCAACCCATAACATGGTATATCTCTCCATCTATTTGTATCATCTTTAATTTCTTTATCAGTATCTTATACTTTTCTGCATACAGGTCTTTTGTCTCCTTAGGTAGGTTTATTCCTAGTTATTTTATTCTTTTTGTTGCAATGGTAAATGGGAGTGTTTCCTTAATTTCACTTTCAGATTTTTCATCATTAGTGTATAGGAATGCCAGAGATTTCTGCGCATGAATTTTGTATCCTGCTATTTTACCAAATTCATTGATTAGCTCTAGTAGTTTTCTGGTGGCATCTTTAGGATTCTCTATGTATAGTATCATGTCATCTGCAAACGGTGAAAACTGTACTTCTTCTTTTCCCATTTGTATTACTTTTATTTCTTTTTTTTCTCTGATTGTCGTGGCTAGGACTTCCAAAACTATGTTGAATAATAGTGGTGAGAGTGGACATCCTTGTCTTGTTCCTGATCTTAGAGGAAATGATTTCAGTTTTTCACCACTGAGAATGATGTTTGCTGTGGGATTTTCATATATGGCCTTTATTATGTTGAGGTAGGTTCCCTCTATGCCCACTTTCTGGAGAGTTTTTATCATAAATTGGTGTTGAATTTTGTCAAAAGCTTTTTCAGCATCTATTGAGATGTTCGTATGGTTTTTCTTCTTCAATTTGTTAATATGGGTATCACATTGATTGAGATGTGTATATTGAAGAATCCTTGCATTCCTGGGATAAATCCCCTTGATCATGGTGTATGATCCTTTAATACACTGTTGGATTCTGTTTGCTAATATTTTGTTGAGGATTTTGCATCTATATTCACGAGTGATATTGGTCTGTAATTTTCTTTTTTTCTAGTAACTTTGTCTGGTTTTTGTATCAGGGTGATGGTGGCCTCATAGAATGAGTTTGGGAGTGTTCCTTCCTCTGCAATTTTTTGGATGAGTTTGAGAAGGATGGGTATTAGTTCTTCTCTAAATGTTTGATAGGATTCACCTGTGAAGCCATCTGGTCCTGGGCTTTTGCTTGTTGGAAGATTTTTAATCACAGTTTCAATTTCAGTGCTTGTGATTGTCCTGTTTACATTTTCTATATCTTCCTGGTTCAGTCTCAGAAGGTTGTGTTTTTCTAAGAATGCGTCCATTTCTTCCAGGTTGTCCATTTTATTGGCATATAGTTGCTTATAGTAGTCTCTCATGATCCTTTTTATTTCTGCAGTGTCAGTTTTTACTTCTCCTTTTTCATTTCTAATTCTATTCATTTGAGTCTTCTCCCTTTTTTTCTTGATGAGTCTGGCTAGTGGTTTATCAATTTTGTTTATCTTCACAAAGAACCAGCTTTTAGTTTTATTGATCTTTGCTATTGTTTCCTTCATTTCTTTTTCATTTACTTCTGATACGATCTTTATGATTTCTTTCCTTCTGCTAACCTTGAGGTTTTTTTTTGTTCTTCATTCTCTAATTGCTTTAGGTATGAGGTTAGGTTGTTTATTTGAGATGTTTCTTGTTTCCTAAGGTAGGATTGTATTTCTATAAACTTCCCTCTTAGAACTGCTTTTGCTGCATCCCATAGATTTTGTGTGGTCGTGTTTTCATTGTCATTTGTTTCTAGGTATTTTTTGATTTCCTCTTTGATTTCTTCAGTGATCTCTTGGTTATTAAGTAGTGTATTGTTTAGCCTCCATGTGTTTGTATTTTTTACAGATTTTTTTCCTGTAATTGTTATCTAGTCTCAAAATGCTGTGTTTGGAAAAGATACCTGATACGATTTCAATTTTCTTAAATTTACCAAGGCTTGATTTGTGACCCAAGATATAATCTATACTGGAGAATGTTGTTGAGCACTTGAGAAGAAAGTGTATTCTGTTGTTTTTGGATGGAATGTCGTATAAATATCAATTAAGTCCATCTGGTTTAATGTATCAGTTAAAGCTTGTTTTTCCTTATTTATTTTCATTTTGGATGATGTGTCCATTGGTGAAAGTGGGGTGTTAAAGTCCCCTACTATGATTGTGTTACTGTCAATTTCCCCTTTTTATGGCTGTTAGTATTTGCCGTATGTATTGAGGTGCTCGTATGTTGGGTGTATAAATATTTACAAGTGTTATATCTTCTTCTTGGATCAATCCCTTGATCATTAAGTAGTGTCCTTCTTTGTCTCTTGTAATAGTCTTTACTTTAAAGTGTATTTTGTCTGACATGAGAATTGCCACTCCAACTTTCCTCTGATTTCCATTTGCATGGGATATCTTTTTCCATCCCCTCACTTTCACTTTGTATGTGTCCGTAGGTCTGAAGTGGGTCTCTTGTAGACAGCATATATATGAGTCTTATTTTTGTATCCATTCAGTCAGTCTGTTTCTTTTGGTTGGAGCATTTAATCCAGTCACGTTTAAGGTAATTATCGATATGTATGTTCCTATTACCATTTTCTTAATTGTTTTGGGTTTGTTTTCGTAGGTCCTTTTCTTCTCTTGTGTTTCCCACTTAGAGAAGTTCCTTTAGCATTTGTTGTTGAGCTGGTTTGGTGGTGCTGAATTATCTTAGCTTTTCCTTGCCTGTAAAGATTTTAATTTCTCCATCGAATCTGAATGAGATCCTTGCTGGGTAGAGTAATCTTAGTTGTAGTTTCTTCCTTTTCATCACTTTAAGTATCATGCACTCCCTTCTGGCTTGTAGAGTTTCTGCTGAGAAATCAGCTCTTAACCTCATGGAATTCCCTTGTATGTTATTTGTCTTTTTTCCCTTGTTGCTTTCAATAATTTTTCTTTGTCCTTAATTTTTTCCAGTTTGATTACTCTGTATCTCAGCATGTTTCTCCTTGGGTTTATCCTGTATGGGACTCTCTGTGCTTCCTAGACTTGGGTGGCTATTTCCTTTCCCATGGTAGGGAATTTTTAGACTATAATCTCTTCAAATCATTTCTTGGGTCCTTTCTCTCTCCCTTCTCCTTCTGGGACCCCTATATTGTGAATGCTGTTGCACTTAATATTGTCCCACAGGTCTCTTAGGCTGTCTTAATATCTTTTCATTCTTTTTCTTTATTCTGTTCTGCAGCAGTGAATTCCACCATTCTGTCCTCCAGATCACTTATCTGTTCTTCTGCCTCAGTTATTCTGCTATTGATTCCTTCTAATGCATTTTTCATTTCAGTTATTGTGTTGTTCATTTCTGTTTGCTTGATCTTTAATTCTTCTAGGTCTTTGTTAATCATTTCTTACATCTTTTCGACCTTTGCCTCCATTTATTTCCCGAGGTCCTGGATCATCTTCACTATCATTATTCTGAATTCTTTTTCTGGAAGGTTGCCTATCTCCACCTCATTCAGTTGTTTTTCTGGGGTTTTATGTTGTTGCTCCTTCTGGTACATAGCTCTCTGCCTTTTCTTCTTAACTATCTTTCTGTGAATGTGTTTTTTGTTCCACAGGCTGCAGGATTGTAGTTCTTCTTGCTTCTGCAGTCTGCACTCTGGTGGGTGAGGCTATCTATGAGGCTTGTGCAAGTTTCCTGATTGGAGGGACTGGTGGTAGGTAGAGCTGGCTGTTGCGGGCAGAGCTCAGTAAAACTTTAATTCGCTTGTCTGCTGCTGGGTGGGGCTGGGTCCTCTCCTTGTTGGTTGTTTGGCCTGAGGCGACCCAACACTGGAGCCTACCAGGGCTCTTTGGTGGCACTAATGGCGGACTCTGGGAGGGCTCACGCCAAGGAGTACTTCCCAGAACTTCTGCTGCCAGTGTCCTTGTCCTCGTGGTGAGACAGAGCCAAACCCCAACTCTGCAGGAGACCCTCCAACACTAGCAGGTAAGTCTGGGTCAGTCTCTATGGGGTCACTGCTCCAGCCCCTGGGTCCCAATGTGCACACTAGTTTTTGTGTGTCCTCCAGGTGTGGAGTCTATTTTTCCCCCAGTCCTGTTGAAATCCTGCAATCAAATCCCGCTAGCCTTCAAAGTCTGATTCTCTAGGAATTCCTCCTCCCGTTGCCAGACCCCCAGGTTCAGAATCCTGACATGGGGCTCATAACCTTCACTCCAGTGGGTGGACTTCTGTGGTATATGTGTTCTCCAGTTTGTGAGTCACCCACCCAGCAGTTATGGGATTTGATTTTATTGTGATTGCACCCTTCCTACCGTCTCCTTGTGGTTTCTCCTTTGTCTTTGGATGTGGGGTATCTTTTTTGGTGAGTTACAGTGTCTTCCTGTCGATGATTGTTCAGCAGTTAGTTGTGATTCCAGTGTTCTCGCAGGAGGGAGTGAGAGAACGTCCTTCTACTCCGCCATCTTGAACCAATTTCTTTTTGTTACTTGCCCAGGAATCTTCCCCTAAAGAGGCAGAAGCATCTGACGCATCCGGAAACCCTGACTTCCGTTTTAACAATGTTACTTTGGCTGCTGTGTAGTGACTAGGGAGAAGGAAGACCGTGGAAGCAGGGAGACCCTTTAGTGTGCTACGGAAATATACCAGGTGATGATGGTGTCTTGTAATAGAGTGGGGATGGGTAAGAAGTGATCAAATTCTGTGTACATTTTGAAAGTATATCCAGAGGAGGTTTTGGTCAATTAAATGTGGTAAAGAGAAATGTCAAAGACTCCTCTGGAATTTTCAGTCTGAGCAAAGCATGAGATGAAGTAGACCAAAGCACAAGCAGGTTTGGGTGAGGTGGTGAAAATCAGAAGTTCAGCCTTAGTCATGTTAGGCTCTGGTTGACTATTAGACAGCCACGTGGCCATGATATAGGAGGCTGGAGTTGAGGGGAGAAGTCCAAGCTGGAGATATAAATTTGGAAGTTGTCAGCATAGAGATGGTATTTAAAGCAATACAAATGGATGAAGTCATCTAGGGAATAAGTTTTTTGTATAAAAGAGAAAAGATCCAGTGGGTGAGCCCGGGATCTCTTCCCAACTTAGTGGTGCAGAAAATTGGAGAATCCATCAAAAGTGAGTGAGAAAGAATAAATTTGTGAGGTAATAGGAAAACCAAAATAGGGATAAAACAAAATGTAGAAATTGCTGAGAGAGAAAGAGAGAGAGAGAGAGGGAGAGAGAGAGGTGTCAACTGTAAACTGTGTCAAATGCAACTTAAAGGTCAAGGAGATGAGGACTCAGAGCTGGCCATTGCATTTAGCAACATGGTGACCTTGGGAAGCACATATAAAGAAGAAATACTATTGGAGCAAAACTCAAGTGCCCAGTGTGTGGTATAAATCCTACACGTGAGGATAACCTAGAAAGCATAGATTTCTGGACTCTATTCCCAGAAAATTGACCCTGTAAGTATCGAATGGTGCTTGGGAAACTTTATTTATAAAATTTTCCATTTCATTCAGAAGATCAGCCAGATTTGGTATCCTATAGGTGATTCACAGTCAGGAGAAAGAGTAATCAAGGTGAGCAACACAATGTTACTTGGAGCAGAAAAGTTAAGTTGAAGAAGCAGAGAGAAGCTAGGAAACTTTGCTGCCACCTCATGAGCAACGCAGCCAACTGATGGTAATGAATACGAAAAGGAATCCCAAGCTGCTTAGATGAGGGGGAGATGTATTTGAAAAAGGAGGTTGAATCTGAATACTGCAAACCTGGCAAGTCCAGCTAAGGCTGTGTAAGTAACAGAGTCACAGAGCACTTCTGAACCTGAATGAGACAGAATTGAATTGATGTTTGAGAGTATTAAATATGGTAGCAATTTTTAAAGAAAGGAATTTGAAAGTAATCCATTGTAAAAGTTGTCTTTCATCTCAACTTTGATAGTTAATATTTTGGTTTTAGGCTTCTTTGTGAACCTCAGGTTCAGGGTTTTATAACTCTAAATTAGAATTACTAGCCATTGCCACATCTTTGTGATTTCTATCGCCCATCTATTTTATACCATTATTTACATTTACCTTGAAGAGTTATTCTCAATTAATAAGCCCTAATATTCTTATGAGCTCACACATTTTGATCAATGTGTAATATTTATTTTATTGTGACTGATTTTAAATACTTTGACAACTACATTCGTCAGGCAGAATGTGACATTGAGGAATCTTGCATTGGACTATAACGCAGAGAAACTCAGAGGTAAGAGTAGGGTAATTGTATGATTTATCATTTGCACAAGGACACTGTTGAGAGAAAAAGTGCCATTGATAATTACATCAGGACAATGAGCACAAACTGGACTGTTCAGGTAAATTGGGACATGTGGTCACCCAGGAAAGAGCCATACTTTGTTGCTAAGTTTAATGTTAAAAAGAATATTATGCTTATGGAACTTATGAGAAATTTGCCTTTTGAGTATATTGAGTGTGTCCAGGCTGTAAACAATATTATTCAAACAGTTGCTAAAGGACAACCAGACAAATAGTGCAGGTACTATGGATGTGTACAGAGATTCTACAAAATACTGTGGCTCTTTAACAGTGATTTTGTGTCATGACTATTTGGATTGTTTATATCTATTATGAGATTTGCACTCTATATGTTTCGGCTGTATAACAATGGTAAAGGTTATAATCCCTTCAAGTATTCTGCTAAAAATTCTAATATTTGTAAATGTGTAGTGAACACAAAAAGAATGTGTACTTCTAACATGGAAATGATTAGTCTCCAATGATTACTAAGAACCGTTTCTCTGAAGGTATGTTAAGAATAACTAAAGACATGAACTGTAGTTAAACACTTCCATTAACTTCTAGAAAACTCTTCTTAGGTTGTACTTCCTTTGTCTTCAAATATATTCTGGTATCTCCCAACATGAATAAGAAAAAGTCGGCTTGCCCCTGACAATATTTCTATTTACCCATTCTCTTAAAAAATTACCACATGATTGTTGAACCTAATGATAGATTTTCAATCCATTCTCTTTGTTAATCTCACAGTATTCAGTGATCTCTCCTTCTGAAAATTCCACCCCTGTTTTTTTGAAATATTACAGTTTCCTCATGTGTAAACCTTCTAGAAGTGTTTCACCGAAGCTTTTTTCTCCTCCTTTTCCAAAGTTGTTGGTATTGCTTGAGGGTAATGCTGTATGTGTTCTTGTGTCCTTCTTTTCTAAATTATTTTCATCTAACCCAAGAGGTTTCAATATCAATCATGCTGATGACTCCAAATCTCACGCTGACTTTTCATCTCTCTCTCAGTTACTGGATTTCTCACTATATCTCAATTTCAGCTTATTCCAAGCAAAACTCATGTCTTTCTCATGACCAGTTCCACATCTGACTTCCCTGCACAATTCCCTAAAACCGTTGACTGATGGATGCTTTGTGATGGAACAGCATAGCCTTTCACACACTCAACACTGCTTTTCCAGTGCTTGACAGCAATAGTCGTAGGAAATTTTTCATCTTATAATGCTGCCTCAGGAAGCTCAACAGTGTAGTTAATTCATATCATAGTTAATTCATATTATCATGTTCAAGGCATTGTAGTGCAAAACTTGGGCAACCTTCCTACTTAGGGGCAAAGATTGACTCTATAAATCTTACAGTACAGAGTTGCTGAGCAGAATGCATTACTAACATGGGCAGCTTGTACTCAAGAGAAAAAGGAGAGAGAGGAGAGGGTCAGACTCCCCTTGTCCAGTTTTTCTTCCAAAACTCACCAGTCAAATTAAATCAGAGAAGCAAGGAATGTAATGGAAATGATACCTCCCTTGCGTGAAAAAAAGAATAACATGAATGGAAAGTATCTCCTCCCAATAGTCACATTCTTTTAAGCTAATTGGACAAGTAGTAGCTGGGAAGAGTCATCAAATCTACTACATAACCCAACAGTAAAGTGAGAGTAATAAAGTGTCCCACATTTGGATATAAAACCCCATTGCATTTTCAGATTGCCAAAGAGAATTAAATCCAAAGATTAAATCCCTGGAATTTAAAGTACAAAGCATCAAGTCCACCATCAAATCTTCTTGTCCTATGCGCTAATTTCACAGGAACTAAAGTCCAAACTTCATTAACTACCTCACCTTCTGGTTCTGCTCAGTCTCAGCCAGATGGTTCTTGATGCCTAGGAAGTGTGATTGTTTCAGCAGCTACAGGCATGTCTGTCTCAAGCCAAGTTCCTCATGCTTCACTTGACAGTCTCAAAAGATTATTTGCCTCACCAACTGATCAAATTTAGAAAACAAGCCAGTCTTTGGGACCCTGGACCAGTTATTTCAAGCAAAGATTTGTTCCCAGAATCTAGAGAAAACCCACTGTATTCAATGTTGTCAAAGATCTTAGTGGGTGTTCATGACATCAGAGTGAGGAGTAGAGAGGAGAGGAGAGAGGAGAGCCTGGGCTCCTGCCTTGGCTTACCTTCGAAACTCATTAATCTAAGTCCCTCTTTCACCACAACCCCAGGTGAGGAAAGAGAAAGTACAGAGATGGGCCAGGTGAGTTATGCTAGTACAGTCCCCTCCACATGGAAGAAAACATCAAGAATGGGAAGGAAGTGTCCTCTCACTAACATAAAATAAAAGTTCAACAGATAATTTTGTTTATTGCAGAAGTCTTTTGTGATTACTTTCTGTCCCTTGACATGTATCCACATTTCAAGTAATGGAGTATTTTCATGACTAAATTATAAGTTTTGTTCCTCATAGCTGTTACCTATAATACATTTATACAAGTTCAATAATTAACTTGCTATTGAACTCATTATTTCTGGATTCTCTGTCACAGAAGAGACAGTGAGAGGCTCATGTGACATCTAAACACAAGGGAAAATACCTGTTGTTTTAAAACTAGAGAAGAAATATTCAATTTGGAGACAATATTTATTTAATCACTAGCCTCTTTCTAGCTAGTTCACTTCTTTAGGCCATGTTCTAAGTCAACAAATAGTTTTCTCAAGAGACGGTTCAAAGAGATAATTACACACATTCTGTAGTAGGATTGGCAACCTTTTTCTGTAAAAGGTCAGATAGTAAATATTTTTGGCTTTTTGGATTATATGGTCTCTGTTGCAAAGACTAAACTCTGCTTTTGTAGCAAGAAAGAAGCTGTAAGCAGAGGTAAATGAGTGTGACTATGTACTGATAAAACTTTATTTACAAGTAGGTGATTTGGCCCATTGGCCATAGTTTGCTGAACCCTGTTCTACAGGGGTATTTGAAGATTCAGTAAAATAATATGCTTAATATAATGCATGTCACATGGTAGGCATTCAACAAATACTAGTCTTCCATCCTTCTCTTCTTTAGAGAACACTAAGAATTCTTCCAGTCTTCTAAACATGTTAGGCAACTATATATATATATATATATATATATATATATATATATATATACACTTTTTTATCCAGATCAGAGGCCAGCACAGTGTAAAGGGGATCATTATCACTTCATCATTACCATCACCATCATCATCATCATCTCTAAAGGATTTGTATTCTTATTAAAGTTTATTACTTAATTGTTATTGCAAGAGGTCAACAATATGTCCAGGGACTCAGGCTACTAAATTTAAAATATATGTGTACAAAACAATCCATATGCTTTTATTAAGCAGATCCTGAATACAAGTCAGACTGATATTTAAGTAAGTTTTTATCTATAACATAAAAACTAGTGCAATATTTAGTAGTCTTCCCAAAATGAAACATTAAAAAAATTTATGACTAAAATTAATTTTGAAACAAAGAAGGCTAAAATTAATTTTAGCCTTCTTTGTTTCCTAATCCAATAATTTCATTCTCTCCCTTTAAAAATAATGGAATAGGAAGCTACACAAAACTTGTTTCAGAGAATTTGACCAAGTTCTTGGTGTAATAAAAATATATATTTATACATATTTTATTTCTGCATAAGTGCAAAATAAATAACATTATCTTTTCTGTTTTAAGCCATTGCATTATGTTATTCTTCATGTGTAGGACTTCACAACCTAAAATAACTGTTCCCAACTCTTCCTGCACATTTGAATCACCTGGGGAACTTGTAAAACCACTCATGTGAGGACCCCATCTCCAAAGATTCTGATTTAATTTGCTCGGAGTAGGTCCCCACACTGGTATTTTAAAAAAGCTCCCTAGCTGTTTCTCTGTATTGACAGCCTTAGTTGATGGATCTGACTTTTGTTGCTGAAGAAAGCCAAAAGGATGGTATATGAGAAACAGTTCCTCTTTACACAAGACTCTGTATTACTGATTTTTGTAGATTGATTACTGAGGGACTATAATGATTTTAAATAATAATTACAAAAGCATGTTAAATAAAAACATGAAATTTAAAGAAAGTTTCTAAGGCATACCCATATCCTAGCTGTTTCATCTTCATTTGCTGTCCTTTGCTGCTGATGTTAGCAATCAGGTTTTTGGTAAGAATAGCAGCTGCAGGAATAGTCTATTAGTCCTGAGGGCTTGCTGTGGCTTCAGTGGTTTCATGTAAGCCACTTAAAAAATACACATATGCTTTTTTTAAAAATTGAGATATCTATATATTATATTATATATATTAATTTCAGGCTACAACATGATTTAATATTTGTATGTATTGTGAAATGATCACCAGAATGTCTCATTAGAGTTTATCACCACATATAGTTACAAAATTTATTTTTCTTATGATGAGAATTTTTAAGATCTACTCTCAGCAACTTTCAAAAATTCAATACAGTATCATTAACTATAGTCACCGTGCTGTCCATTACATCTCTAGGACATTTATTTTATAACTAGAAATTTTTACTGCTTGATCCTCGCTTCAGCCATTTCACCCACCCCCAGCTCTGGTGACCACCAATGTGTTTTCTGTATCTATGAGCTTGGTTATTTTGTTTTGTTTTGTTTTTTAGATTCCACATATAAGTGAGATCATATGGTATTTGTCTTTCTCTGACTTATTTCACTTAGTATATTACCCTCTAGATCCATCCATGTTGTTGCAAATGGCAAGATTTTATTCTTTTTTATGGCCAAGTAATATTCCATTATATATATATATATATATATATATATATATATATATATATATATATACCACTATTTTGTTATGCATCCATCTATCAATGGACATTTAGGTTGCTTCCATATCTTGGCTATTGTAAATAATGCTGTGATGAACATAGGGGTACATATATTCTTTAAAGTAGTGTTTCATTTTCTTCAGATAGATACCCGGAAGTGGGATTGATGGGTCATATGGTAGTTTTATTTTTAGTGTTTTAAGGAACCTCCATACTGTTTTCCATAGTGGCTGCACCAATTTACATTTCCTCCAACAGGGCACAAGTGTTCTCCCTTTTCCACATCCTCTTCAATACTTGTTATTTGTTGTGTTTTGGATAATAGCCATTCTAACAGGTGTGAAGTGATATCTCATTGTGGTTTTGATTTGCATTTCCCTGTTTACTAGTGATGTTGAATACCTTTTCATGTATTTGTTGGCCATCTGTATGTCTTTGGAAAAATGTCTATTCAGCTTCCCTGCTCATTTTTAAATTAGATTGTTTGTGTTTTTGCTCTTGAGTTATATGAGTTCTTAGTCCCTTATCAGATATATGATTTGCAAATATTTTCTCCCATCAGTAGGTTGCCTTTTCATTTTTTGGTGGTTTTCTTTGCTGCACAGAAGCTTTTTAGTTTTATGTAGTCCCACTTATTTATGTTTGCTTCTGTTGTCTTTTGTTGTCAAATCCAAAAAAAATCATTGCAAGGCCAATGGTCAAGGAGCTTAATGCTTATATTTTCTTCCAGGAATTTTATGGTTTAAGGTCTTATGTTCAAGTCTTTAATCCATTTTGAGTTAATTTTTGTTTGTGGTATAAAATATGGGTCCAATTTCATTATTTTGCGTGTGGCTGTTCTGTTTTCCCAATATCATTTATTGACGAGATCCTCCTTTCCCTATTGTATATTCTTTGCTCCTTCATTGTAACCTACATATGCTTTAAGTGTACAAACAGTGTAATTTGTTTGCACTTTAATTTCTAAAAGCAAATAATTTTTCACATCTAGAAATTAGCCTAGGAAACAGGTTAGGCTTGCTGACAGAGTGAATATTAATATTTATCAACATTCCGTCTTAATATTGCTTTTAATTGCTGTTATATACATGGATTTCTAAATGATGTGAACCTAAGGAGTTGGACCAGATTCGAGGAGAGAAGGTGGAGAGAGTACAAAGAATGGTAGTTGAGGTTAGAACAGCTTCAGGAATAATTCAGTTTGCAGCAGGCCCCCTCTTGTTTTGGGCAAACTCCACAGAACATCTGCTGTAGATCCTAAAACATGGCGACACAGTGCCTGAATATTCCACCCAGGACAGGGAGTTAGCTTCACGTGATACCCTCTAGCTGAGGCAGGCTGTGTGGCAATTTGAATTTTCTCCCAGGTGTTCAGGTGGATCTTTTACTAACAGTCCCTTCATCATGTCTTAGTTCATGATTTTTATTTAATGTGCCTTCTTTGAGTCACACTTTAGTGAAAGCTTGAAGCTTTGAAAAAGCAAACTGTTTACCCTCTGTCCCCATGGTAATGCCTAAGAGCTATATGCTTTTGCTGACCCCTCCACACAGGCTGGGGAATGGTCAGTGTAGAGGCCACTGTTTTGTTTTTAAAACTAAGCACCTGGACTAATTTCATAGCCTATGTTCCAGTTGGGCAGATGGAAGGAGGATTTTTGCACCATCTTCTGATAACCCTCCCAGCACCGGACACTGCATTGGGCCACACACACAATGTATTAGCCCAGTGAGTTTGGGGTCCAGGAGAGTTCTTCTGACAATTCTGACAGCTGTCAGGAATTAAACTGCACCTGAATGTTGAGGATCTTAAATGTGCCACCATTCTATATAGATGAAACTATGATATATAGTAGGTAGGAACCAAAAATAAAATGAAAAGCAAGTACTTAAGTTCTCTTGGCTTATTCCTTTAGACAATTTTATTCCTTATCCAATAACTAATGTAGAAAACTGAGATAGGCTGGGTTTGAATCCTACTCCTCCAATTGTCAGTTGTGTTGCCTTGGGCTTGTTTTCTTCTTTGGACCTCAGTTGCCTCATCCAAAAATGGGAACAACAATGTACCTACGTCACTGGATTGGTAAATGTTTGTAAAGCACTTAACACCTTGCCTACCCCATAGTAAATGTCAATTTATTAAAAGAAGGACAAAGGACAGTTATTTCTATGTTATCTGACACTCAAACAATTGCTTCATTCTCTATTGTTCATGTGATTGCTTTCTCTCCAAAACCAAATCATAATATTTTTATTGACAAAGATTTTTGTTTTCACTTTTATTTTAAAAAATCTTCTTGAGATTTTTAATGCAGAAGCAAGAGTAAATGCTGTGTGAAGTGGAAAACTAGATTGCTTTCAAATGTATCAGTCTAAAATTTATGAGTCTTTGTAGAATAAATGGATTTTTTTTCACTTTGTTTGATAACAGCAAAAGATACCTAATTTCCATTTTGTTTTTAGTTCTGCTTTGTATGGAAAGATTATTAATGATTTCTAGACAGGGCATTAAATAATCTTGAATCATAAATTGAGACAATCCTTTCTTAATTATCTTCCATTCCCTTTGATTTTTCAAGGAAAGGTGTCTCAGTTTTAAGTTGATAAGACTTTATCATCTTAGTAATCTTTGTTAATGGAGTTGGCAGAGATCAGGCTGCAGTTTTAGGAGGCAACAGTATTTAGTGGGAATTAAATAATACCATATTGATTTCATTGTGTATATGTTTATGTATAATTTCTATTTTTGCTAAATTAAACTGGTTAGTACAATACCATTTAAAAGTATTTGAAATAAATAATGAGCCATTTAAAGAAAAGTATTTACTAAATAACAGCCCAACTGATACCCATACATGAAAAAGATATGACTGTGGCAATCGAATAGCTCTGAATTGGGAAAAGGCCAGACTAGGTGACCTGCCACTTTTCCTTCAGATCTCAGGTACTCTGAATGGCAAAGTGAGAATCTGACTCACCCCTTTGGTGCTAGGAGGAGCTGATCTACAGGACCATGACTCCAGGGGCCATGTTGGAATGAATATGCTTCCCTTGCCTCCCACTTGGCCTGCCTTTTCCTTGTGAGCTGCAAAGAACAGGAAAGGAGCTAGAAAAGAAAAGGAGACTGGAGTAGAAATAAGAAGAATATTCATTCTCAGATTGTCTGGACATGGCATATGTTTCCTCAGAAAAAAAGAAGAGATTCTCTGGTGAAAAAGAAAGACAGCTGTAGTCTGAACACGTCTAGTAACATTTTAACCCAGCAATGAAAGTATCTTAGTATCTGAAGCTATTGGTTTATTCATGGGTTTGCTGGGGTTTTTTTTGTTTTTTGTTTTTGTCTCCCTGATTTAAGCTGGCTACTCTCCAGTATGAACAGGAGACAACGTTTTCCATATTGTAACTTATATTGCTCTCTCTCTCTCTCTCCCTTTCTAATCCTTTTGCTCCTCTGAATTTTCTGAGATGTTTTTCCATTACCTCAAAAATATTTGCCTAAAGAATATGAAATAATTTCTTCACTAAGTTTAATAAAACTTTTGACAGGCCAAAGAATATGAAAACAGTATTTAGAACATTTGAGTCTGATAAAGATTTCTCTTAGATGTCTACAACTGTATAGTGTTTATATACTAAAAGTTGACTAGAATTTGATTTTTTTGTGTGCTTTTTCTAACTGAACCCCACCATTGTCCATTGAATGAACAAATCTATGATTTCTATTTAATTCTTGTTATTCATTTAAAAAATTGTCTCTATCAAGGCTAAGATTCTACATATGCTTATTGGAGTGTGAGTATGTTCTCAGTTGTTTAAAAAAAGATAGATAATTCTTTCAAATTAGTAGTACAAAGCCATCCATTATTCTTTTCTCAACATTTTATTAAATATTTCATAGTATATCCCCTTTTGAATCATAAATGTAAAAACACGCTTTCTGTTAATAACTTCCAATAATTGAAATCAAAGCTGGCATTAAAGCTTTCTCAAGAGTAGAGTCTTTCATTTTTCAGGAATTTGAACTTTAGGAAATTGCACCACAAACTGTAGTTAGCTAGGGGATCTATCTATCTTCTTTTCAAAGCAATGTCTTTTCTTTCATACTTATTCCTTTTTTTTTTAACTTCTTTATTGGGGTATAATTGCTTTACAATGGTGTGTTAGTTTCTGCTTTATAACAAAGTGAATCAGTTATACATATACATATGTTCCCATATCTCTTCCCTCTTGCGTCTCCCTCCCTCACACCCTCCCTATCCCACACCTCCAGACGGTCACAAAGCACCGAGCTGATCTCCCTGTGCTATGCGGCTGCTTCCCACTAGCTATCTACCTTATGTTTGGTAGTGTATGCCTTTCTCTCGCTTTGTCACAGCTCACCCTTCTCCCTCCCCATATTCTCAAGTCCATTCTCCAGTAGGTGTGTGTCTTTATTCCTGTCTTACCCCTAGGTTCTTCATGACATATTTTTTTCTAAAATTCCATATATATGTGTTAGCATACGGTATTTGTCTTTCTCTTTCTGACTTACTTCACTCTATATGACAGACTCTAGGTCTATCCACCTCATTATAAATAGCTCAATTTCATTTCTTTTTATGGCTGAGTAATATTCCATTGTATATATGTGCCACATCTTCTTTATCCATTCATCCAATGATGGGCACTTAGGTTGCTTACATCTCTGGGCTATTGTAAATAGAGCTGCAATGAACATTGTGGTACATGACCCTTTTTGAATTTTGTTTTTCTCAGTGTATATGCCCAGTAGTGGGATTGCTGTGTCATATGGTAGTTCTATTTGTAGTTTTTTAAGGAACCTCCATACTGTTCTCCATAGTGGCTGAACCAATTCACATTCCCACCAGCAGTGCAAGAGTGTTCCCTTTTGTCCACACCCTCTCCAGCATTTATTGTTTCTAGATTTTTTGATGATGGCCATTCTGACTGGTGTGAGATGATATCTCATTGTAGTTTTGGTTTGCATTTCTCTAATGATTAATGATCTTGAGCATTCTTTCATGTGTTTGTTGATAGTCTGTATATCTTCTTTGGAGAAATGTCTATTTAGGTCTTCTGCCCATTTTTGGATTGGGTTGTTTGTTTTTTTTGTTATTGAGCTGCATGGGCTGCTTGTAAATTTTGGAGATTAATCCTTTGTCAGTTGCTTCATTTGCAAATATTTTCTCCCATTCTAAGGGTTGCCTTTTGGTCTTGTTTATGGTTTCCTTTGCTGTGCAAAAGCTTTGAAGTTTCATTAGGTGCCATTTGTTTATTTTTGTTTTTATTTCCATTTCTCTAGGAGGTGGGTCAAAAAGGATCTTGCTGTGATTCATGTCATAGAGTGTTCTGCCTATGTTTTCCTCTAAGAGTTTGATAGTTTCTGGCCTTACATTTAGGTCTTTAATCCATTTTGAGCTTATTTTTGTGTATGGTGTTAGGGAGTGATCTAATCTCATACTTTTACATGTACCTGTCCAGTTTTTCCAGCATCACTTATTGAAGAGGCTGTACTTTCTCCACTGTACATTCCTGCCTCCTTTATCAAAGATAAGGTGACCATATGTGCGTGGGTTTATCTCTGGGCTTTCTATCCTGTTCCACTGATCTATATTTCTGTTTTTGTGCCAGTACAATACTGTCTTGATTACTCTAGCTTTGTAGTATAGTCTGAAGTCAGGGAGCCTGATTCCTCCAGCTCCGTTTTTCATTCTCAAGATTGTTTTGGATATTTGGGATGTTTTGTGTTTCCAAAAAAATTGTGAAGTTTTTTGTTCTAGTTCTGTGAAAAATGTCAGTGGTAGTTTGATAGGCATTGCATTGAATCTGTAGATTGCTTTGGGTAGTAGAGTCATTTTCACAATGTTGATTCTTCCAATCCAAGAACATGGTATATCTCTCCATCTATTTGTATCATCTTTAATTTCTTTCAATAGTGTCTTATAATTTTCTGCATACAGGTCTTTTGTCTCCTTAGGTAGGTTTATTCCTAGATATTTTATTCTTTTTGTTGCAATGGTAAATGGGAGTGTTTTTTTGATTTCACTTTCAGATTTTTCATCATTAGTGTATAGGAATGCCAGAGATTTGTGTGCATTAATTTTGTATCCTGCAGCATTACCAAATTCATTGATTAGCTCTAGTAGTTTTCTGGTAGCATCTTTAGGATTCTCTATGTATAGTATCATGTCATCTGCAAACAGTGACAGGTTTACTTCTTGTTTTCTGATTTGGATTCCTTTTATTTCCTTTTCTTCTCTGATTGCTGTGGCTAAAACTTCGAAAACTATGTTGAATAAGAGTGGTGAGAGTGGGCGTCCTTGTCTTCTTCCTGATCTTAGTGGAAATGCTTTCAGTTTTTCACCATTGAGGAGGATGTTGGCTGTGAGTTTGTCATATATGGCCTTAATTATGTTGAGGAAAGTTTCCTCTATGCCTACTTTCTGTGGGGTTTTTAATCATATATTGGTGTTGAATTTTGTCAAAAGCTTTCTCTGCATCTATTGAGATGATCAGATGGTTTTTCTCCTTCAATTTGTTAATATGGTTTATCACATTGATTGATTTGCATATATTGAAGAATCCTTGCATTTCTGGAATAAACCCCACTTGATCATGGTGTATGATCCTTTTACGTACTTATTCCTTTGGTAAATAATTTTGCAGCATTTATTGCTGAAGGGAAGAGAGAAAGTTATCATCTAGGTATAAAATGAAATATTTTGAGACATAGCAAATAGTGTTTTAATCTGAGGGGTGTTTTTCCATGTAGATACACACATCATTTTCCAAGATAATTTACATCTGCTAATGGTTGAGTAAGCTCACCCTTATATTATATATATTATAATATAAAAAGTTCTATACACACACACACACACACACACACACACACACACACACGTATATATATATATATATATATATATATATATATATATACATTAATATCACATTAATGTATTATCTCTATACTTCTGGACCATAGTTGTAAGAAGCATTACTGGAGTCAATGATCTAAGCTGTAGGTAAATAGTCAATCTTCTAAGCAAAACATTTAAGAGGTATCATTTATATAGGCTGCATGTGATAATTCACCAACTGAAAGTGACATAAGCATCAAATCACACTCTCAGTTGCTGACAGAAGTTTTTGTTGTTGTTGTTTCTTTTTTTTAATGAGTAAGAAAAAATCTGAGAGAAAAGTTGTATAAATATTTTAAAATTTAGTCTAAGAATTTTAGAAGTCTAAAATTAATTCAAACCTGGTTTTCATATTAAACAGAACAAGAATGCTTCCTTCTCAAAAAACTCACACATAAAACCAGGTACAGAAATGAAGGAGAAGAAGAAGAAAAAAAGGAAACCTTTCTGTTACAGAACAGAGGAAAATTGGTGCCATTGTGTCTAGTACTCCCTAAAAAGGAAAAGAGATAAATATTTACTAAGCAATATAAATCCTTCTGGTCAACATCCAAAATATGAATGCACAGCTCTGTACAGCCTTTGGTTCCTCTTATCCAGTTTTGATGTGATAAACAGAGTTTCTTAGTCTGATCGTATATTTGGTAGGTACAAAAGTTTTAAGATAAAGCAAATTCTTTCCTCTGAATGCCCTGAAACTGTATGCAACATTTTGTGGGAATGTACACAAGTGCATTTTTGTTTTGTTTCTCTGAGATGTTAGCTCACAGAATTTATTAGGGTCTCAAAGGGATTTGTGGCATAATCAAGGTTAAGAACCACAGTAAGGAGGTAATGAACTAGAATGGAATTTCAAGCACCTTACAGCAGTTGGGGTAAAACTCTGGATAGGCCTCCCATTCCCTTGTACTCAAAAAGAGTACATACTATATGACTCCATTTATAGAAAATTCTAGACAATTCAAAATAAAATATAGTGACTGAAAGTAAATTATTGTTTGCCTGGGGTCTGGGAGCAAGGGGCAGGATGAGAGGATGGATGGTATGTGTTTTGAAGCTTTTTCCTCTTTAAACCTTAGACTTCTCCATTGAATGATTTTTTATTTTAAGATGAGTCATCCCTGGTATTCTTTCCTAGGCATCGGTGGTTGAGGGAGAAGTTTGGCAGACTTAGAGTGTTCCTTTTAGTTCTTTCTACCTTTTATATATAGTAATTTTTCAGTACAATAGTCTTTTCCTACCAACAGTTCTGGTTGTCTTTCTTTCTCTAGACTGGCATCCATGCTCAGCTATCTGGCTCTGCTTCTGGGACAACTTGAGAAAGACCCTTATTCTTTTACTCATTATTATGCAGTTGCTAACTAACTTGCTTCTGCAAAGTTAACTGTTAATGCCATTCATGAAACAACTTTCAATTACCAGTGAAAGCTATAAAGGGGAACATCATAATGAACACTGAGATAATAAAAATGATTGTAATAACTTCCATTTATTATATTTCTCTTATGTGCCAGGGATTGTGCTTTAAAGATACTATCTACATTAATTATTGCAAAACTTCTATAACAGACATTATTCTCCATATTATACAGAAAAAAGAAAAGGGTACTCAGAAAAACTGAGCAAATTTCCCAAGGTTGCACAATTACTAGGCAAGAAGAGGGAATTTGGAACAAGTAGGGTAGGGCTCTCCAGAGACAGTGCTTAGTTCACCCTAGTTTACTGATTCTTTTGATAATAATACATGACATATTAATTATAGTGTTATTTTTCCACCAAGTTTCATTTCAGTTGAAAAATTACTTCACTTAAATCTCACATTTCCTCTGTGATGGAATCAAGTTGCCAAGAGTATGAAGACAGGCAACAAAAGCTGGGGTAATCCACCACTCCAAGTGGTGTAGAGATGGATTATTTTGTTATTATTATTGATAGTTACCAAGATGAAGTCAAGTTAAAAACTAATTCTTTGAGGGATATAATTGCTGTATCTTTCTCCTAAGAGTAGTCATTATCCAAAATCATTAAAAAATTTATTATATATGTGCCATTTCCATGTCTACCTTGCCCATTACATGTTATTCCAGGAAAAGTGTTATTTGGTGGGGAGGAGAGAAGCACATTTCATGAGAACAGAAAATTATAATGTTTCTAAATTAATGTTTTAGTCACATAAAACTGTAGTCAACTCATTCTTTCATCTTTACATATGCAAAGATTAAATAGTGTGATAATCATTTTCTTAATTTTTGTACTATCAACCATTTATATAGACTAAAAGAATTTGCCATGAAAAGTTCAAATTGTGTGATGTTGATCCTCTTGGACTATGATTATTTAAGGAGGGGCTAATCTATATTTATTGCTTCCTGAAAGACCCTCCCTTTACAAAATCAGAGCCATAAATCTGCCAAAATGCTAGTACATGTGACAATTGCTGAAGACCATTAAGTCTTGGCATTGCCAATAAGTTCTGTGACTCAGCATCCACTGAGATACCCTCAGCAGACAGGGTCTCTCACTGTGCCTTCACACCGAGTGTGACAAGGTGTGGCCCTGAAGGTCTTTGAAAACTGTTTAGAACAAAATACACACTTTCGTACTTTTTAAAAAATATCAAAGTCACATGCTATATATTATTTTTATTTTTTTATGTGTATGTTGTATATAAAATCAAAACAAGTGGTTTATTTTTCTTACCCTGGTACTCTCATTCCTTTTCCTGCTTTATTTTTATCTCCCATTGAGTCAAAAACTTCAAACAACGAACTTATTAACTGTTTACACGTATATTCTCCCTTAGTTATACTAGGCTATCCGGTGTCTAGTTTATGATATTTAACGATTCACAGGGGTGGAGAGCACTGGCAAAGACAGTTCTTTTTAACCTAATGTCTTTTCCTGTTAGAATGACACTTAAGTTAGACATACTTTTTCCTGGTCTGTTCCTTCTGAGTTTATATAAAAGAACTTGTAGAAATTAATTCACCAGAGAGGCAGCCTAATCTCTTCAACAGAAATTATTGAACGTAACAAATTAAATTTCCTTAGTTTAAGAGAAATTTTTCTTCCCACAACTATAAAAAAGTCAATATATTTGGAGGCCAGAATTAAGTATGGTAAGGTTTAAATAAAGTGCTATGCTTGCTCTTTGTTATATCTGTTTTTTAGCCGGAAGATGATCTTCTGTAGTCTTTGATTTCTTCCTTGCATTTTCTCCCAATTTTAGCAAGGAAGTTTTGCAGCTATAATTTTATTTTCATTATTCATATATTTTTATTATAAATTTTTTTTATTCATTCGTTATTTATTTTTTATTATAATTGTCCCTAATTTGGCTAATCATTTAGAATTATTGTCCTTTTTTCATAGCTGTTTCAACAAATTCTACTTCTGAAAGAAAGGATATCTGAATAAATGGAATTTAAGATTTGATTAAAGCACTGATACCAATCTCTGAAACATTATCTCTTAAGTAATACTATGTGTCTGCTATGCTGTCTCACTTATTAGTATAACTTCATAAATACTTACATGGATACTTTTTACAGATTTATTGAGATATAACTGATATACAACAAGGGATACATGTTTAAAATGTACAGTTTGACAAAGTTTAAACTATGTTTGCATCTATGAAGCCATATGATTATATGTAGTGTAGCTGTGTTGGTAGTTACATGAATTTTTAAATCAAAGTAAATTTTTAAAAGATATTTTTTAAGTGAAATTGCAATTTAGATGGTTAACTCCCAGTTTGGTTCATTTTCTTTATGAAGTATGAAGACTCAAGGTGGTATATTTTGTGTGGTAAATGTGATAGAATTAAGTTCATAGTAATTCTAAATGGATTTCTAGGACTTAAAAAATGGTTTCTAAATGACTAATATCTTTATCTACTTGTTTTCACCTAACATTTTCTTAACGTTATTTTATTATTTAATTGGACATCTTTGCAATCCAAATTTTGCAGGACCTATTTTTCCAAATTCTCCCATAAATTTATTTGACTCTGCACATTCTTGTCCTTAACATTCATTTGATCTGGTTACCACATTCATGAATTCCAAAGTAAAATAAGATTATTTTAACAGTTATTCTAAAATGATATATGACCCCCAAGATGTACTTTCCTTTCATGTTAGTTTGTACCCTAGTTAAACATTTACACACACACACAAGTGTATGTCCTCAGAAACTCTGTGCTGCTCTGTTGTTGGTCCCAGCTGTCTAGAAGGGGTCTCTGTGTTGCCACCAGTCTGCATAGTCTGATAGCAGTCAGATCTTGCCCAGCCAGGGTGAGGCTGTGACGTGCGTGCCCTCACATAAGCTTCATGTCAAATAACACACCATCTCCTCCTGCGTCCCTCTGACACCACGAAGGCGAGAGCAGATTGCAACTCTTCTCACATGTTTCTGAGAGTTATGAAGTGAGTTCTTTTTCTTGGAATCTCAGTGCCTGCCTGGATGCCTGGTTTTTCTGAGCTCAGAAAATTCATCTGTTTCTGAACTGTAAAAACTTGTTCTTTATGCCAAATAGATATGATTTTTTAAATATCTTGTATTTCTTCTTGCACTGGTTCCTTTAAAAATATCTACACTATTTTAGGCCTCTGACAGCTAGATAAGGTAAGGGGGCTGAAGCAGTATTTCTTCAATGTCTACTCCAGCACAGCATCAATATAAATATTTATGCTTATATTGAGGAGACCTCCCAGAGTTATTGTTCCCCATCAATGATGAAGTTCTCAGGAGGTGGGTGGGGTCCCACATCCTGTGTATCTGTATTAGACTGTAAAACCCTTGAAGGCAATTTATTTTTGCATCTTAACTGAGCTGGCAGAGTCCCTACACATAGCCAGTGTTTAACAATTGTTTATAAAATGAATCTCTCTATGGCCAGGAAGAGAGGTAAAGCCAGTGCCATATTATGTCAGGCTAGAGGCAGCAGTGAGTGAACATAAGAGAAATGCAGCTCAGCATAGTTTTGAAAGTTAATTTCTGGTTACTCAATTTATTTGATATACATTTAAGTGGAGATTTTTAAAGGTGAGCCACTATTGCCCAGACCTTTGGAATATGAATGTTTAATATTATCTCTGCATTGTGGGTTAATTATGGACTTTATTTGGTTGCAAGACAGCTGTTGAAGCAGCTTTATAAACTGAATGGACATCATTACTTCTACTGTCCAGTGTAGGACACCTTGGAATGAATTCTTGCTACGAGAAGAAACATTAAAATGTGAACTAGAAGAAAACTAGTTTTTAAAGTTTGTCTTTTTTATTTTTAACATGTTTATTGTAGTATAATTGCTTTACAATTATCCTGCTGTCTAACAAAATGAATCCACTATATGCATACGTATATCCACATATTCCCTCCCTCTTGCCTCTCCTTCCTACCCTCCTTATCCCACCCCTCTAGCTGGTCACAAAGCACCGAGCTGATCTCCCTGTGCTATGCAGCTGCTTCCAACTAGCTATCTATTTTACATTTGGTAGTGTATATATGTCAATGTTACTCTTTTACTTCGTCCCAGGTTACCCTTCCCCCTCCCCGTGTCCTCAAGTCCATTCTCCACGTCTGTGTTAAAGTTTGTCTTATATTCCCCTAACATTCTAGGTAAAGTCCTGAACAGAATGAAGGAATGGTCAAAACACTGTTAGAGATTCCTACCATCCTTGAGATTCTGGGAAAGTCTAAGAAAGGATAAGGAAAAGAAAAACATTTAGTTGTGTCTTAGTGATAAAGAAAAGATGAATATTTTTTAACTTAATCCTTGTTGAAAATCTTTTAAAATATATTGGTCTATATCTTTACCTCAATAAATACATTATGTTGATGTACAATTGAATAGTATTGAATCTTTCTTTAGAAATCTAGAATCTTTTGGTCCCTTGGATCATGGTGTTTCCATAGTTGTTAATCAAATTCTTGTTTGAATTCCTACCACATTAATAATATTCTAGTGATTAGAGGAACAATAATATAAAAATATAATCTTATATACAAGTTTGGGAAATAAAATATACAGAGAGGATATGACATTTCAAATACCAGCAAGATATTTTCATTGAATGTAAGATGCCATAGATTATGATATACACAATTACTTTTGTGATGTTAAAAAGATAAAAGAATAGTCAAGTATATTTGCAATATGTCATTGATTAAGCTGTATTCTGAATTGAGAGATGTTAAGTATGAAAAAAGTGTGCGTCTCAGAATTAACAACACACTGCATATTGGACATAAGAGAGGATAAACTGTAATCAAAAAACTTGTTGGCAACAGAGATGATAACTGCTCATGAGTGGCACATGAGGACTGGTAGGTAGGACTTCGTTGGGAAAATGTGATATTTCAGGAACAAGAGAATAGCATAAAGAAAGGTAGAGTTGATTACTCTAGAGGCAGAAGCAGAGACACCTATTAGATTATATATGTGCTAGACCTAGGACATATCCCAATATTTGCTTTTCTGAATAAAACTCTAGTATGTATTTTCTGGTGTTCACAGAAATAAAACAAATTCTAGATTTTAGAACCATTGGCGTTTTTAAAATATCAGAGACTAAATACTCTGTCCTTAGGATACACTTTTACACCTGAGAAAACTGAGCCCATGTGAAGAGACATAATTAAAGTTACACAGGTAGTAAGTGGTGAAGGGAAAATGATGGCTCAGGTCTCCCACATTGTAGAGCAGCGACCAACGTTCTGAGGGCTCCAGTGAATGGAGATCTTAGTGTACCTTCCATGTCCACATCTCAAGATAGACAACCAGGCATCCTCAGTTCCAAAAATGTTTATCAGGGTATCCTGGCTTGTTTCTTGTTAAACCCTATGTTTTAAGACAGGTAACTGTTAGACACTACTAGTCACTAAAAATATTTCTAGTGGAAAATGCTACTGGCAACAATCATTAAATGAACTGGGCAGCATGAGAAATTATTGAAGAAAAGAATATGGGCAGTTGTGACCTTCATCGGTGTGTAAAGTCTTTGAATACATGTAAAATGCTTTCAACAGTGCCTAGCAGCTAATGTATATGTTATTATTGTACCTCTCTGGTCAGAGAGTAATGGTCTTACATGCTCTAGAATTTGGAAAAGTGTTGCCTAATTAACCAAGATAAGCCAGATATATGTATAATATTTAAATATCTGAAGAATGAAAAGATATATGTAATATAAAATATAAATATAATTAAATATATAATATAATATAAATATAATTAAAATATATAATTTAAAAGAATTCTGGACAATTCTGGATGATGCAGGAAGTGGGTTTTGTTCATGTCAATAAATGCTATCACAGCAGAAATAAAAATGGAAAACCAAGAGATGTGCTGTGTTCTTCTTTCATCAGTGCAATTTTAACCTTAACTCCTCAGTTTGTAATACACAAATCACTTTGGGGGATGTGGTAGGAGGCTGGAAATAAAGTTCCTGAAAGGGCATATTTCTTGAGTGGTCTGAGTATGATCTAAAATATAAAGCTCTAATGGGATGTTTATGATTAAAATTCTGTTCAAACCAAGTATTCAATATAGCTGTATTAATTTAATCTCTTTGGGGGTATTGGGGAAGATTTAAGACATTTGGAAGTATTGGGAATGAGCAATACAAACATAATTTAAACATTTTTGTTGTTCCATGATAATATATATTCTGTACATGTGCATATTCACTTACCCTACCCATTGCTATCTCCTTCACCAAAAATAATTTAGGCTTTTATTTAAAAGAAAGGACCTATAAATATTTAGAATAAATATTTCTAGCTCATCACTGAACCACTGTAGTTACTGAAAACTATATTTCTCATCAGGGCCTGTGTCTTATCATAGTTTAGCTGGACTTTGGTACATCCATTTCAGATTTGGCGTGTTTTCCAGAGGCAAGGACCTAGGAAGAAATTTTACATCTGGTGTTACAACAGAAAAGAGAAAATCATTCAGATATCTAGGATATAAACCAAAAAAGTAAATTTATGTGTATGTGTGATAAAGATGGTATAAATAGACATAGTTCTTACCCTGGTGTAATTTTAATAAACCTTATATAGATGTTTACATGTATAATTAACACAGTAATAATTATTATTAATAATATTTTAGCTCTATTTGTTGAATTTTTACTATGGTCAGGAGCAGTGTCGATGCTTTAACGCAATATTGAATTGTTTTAACAGCTCTGTTTGGTAGCTATATTTATTCGCAGTTACAGATGAAGAAATTAAGTTCACGGAGGTACAGTTGTTTCAATGAGGTCACACAGCAATTTGTGACAGAGTCAACTCTGAAGTTGATCTTTATGCTCTACTATGGCATGAAAATAGATTAAGTATCGGAATAGGGATATGAGCAAAATGCTTCAGGAACAAGGGAGCCACTTACATTCCCTGTGGGAGTGAGTGGGTGGATTAAAGAAAATTTTACAGAAAAGAGGACATTTGAACCGGAAGACCAAAGAAATGTCTTTCTGGGGAGAGGGACTAGTCTATGTAAAAGTCTGGATGTCTGAGAGGGATGTTGGAGGAACAGTAAAGAATCTCATGTGCATAGATTACAGAGACGGCTTGGTGAGAGTGAGGCTAGATGATGTTAGAGTGATGCCAGACCGCAAAGTGTCCCAGAGACCATGCCAAGGTGTTGGGCTTTATCCTGTGTGCAAAAGAGAGCATATTTTCCACTGGCTTGGAATCATAACCTTGGTAGCCTTGTGTACAGACCACCTGGAAGAGTGAATTAAAGTAGTGACACAGGATGGTGGAAGAGGCACTTTATTCAAGAATCACTTCAACTGGGTAAATCTTGGTGACTAAGTGGATATGGAGATTGAGGAAGAGAGAGTTTAGAATATCATAAGTGTATATCATAGGGTTTACTGCATAATTATGAAATATTAGGCCATGACCAAACAAGCACCATAGGTTTACTTCTTAGATTCCAACCAGTAGTGTAGCTAGGTTTGCGTTCGGATCAACTAGTTTTCCCCTGTGACTTATAGTTGGCGGCATATAGCTTCTTGTTTCCATCTGATAGAGTTAAGTTTCTAAACCTGCATGCTCATTTTAAGTCTATACATCTAATTCTGGGCAGTTTGAATAATTAAGGAGGCATTTAATAAGATAGCTTTATTAATCAGCTACCATTTATTACAGTTTAATTTTTACCTCACTGGGTAAAAATAGTGGCCAAATAAATATATAGTTTCTCAATGGACCCTGACTTCATGTGATAGTCCCCAAAGTTCTCTGGGACAGGATGTTTGTGGTTTCACCACCTCGGCCGCTGCTCAGCCAGCTTTCTGCATTCTCTCCTCCCTGGATCCCACTTCCCACCCCTCCAGTCATGGTCTCTCCAGCCCTAATGGTACTGTTGCTCCCCTTAGCTCCCAAACTGGACTAACTGTTGGGGCAACAGGAGCTTGGTTTGGGATAAGCAGAAGAGATAAGATCAAAGTCCCAACACAAACAGAGTAAGAAATAGCCTGCCTTTTGAGATCTTGGCCGACGACACACCAACCTTGTGTTTATAAAGACTTCAGTGCCTCACAAGGGAAGCATGGCAACAGAAAAATTGGATGAGATATTCAAGTTTCTCCATATTTTAGGTTATAGGCGAAGTCAGTTATATATCTTAGGATCTCTTTTTTTTTTTTTTTTTTTACTCTTCTTAGAGTTGCTTTCTAAATCAGATCTTGTTGAAATCAGATTGAAATGTTCCCTTTGATTTATAAGGACATGCTCAATTGAATTTTTAAAAAATGTAATAGATACCTTTAAATTTAATAATTTAATGTGTCTACTTTAGAAAATAGGATTAATCAGAATCATATATAAGCTTGAGATTTTTGTAGATCTGCCGTTCTAGTTTGAGGTCAAAGACCAAAATTTTATGTTTTTATTTATTTATTTGAATTTAATTTTTATTTTATATTGGAGTATAGTTGAGTTACAATGTTGTGTTAGTTTCAGGTGTACAGCAAAGTGATTCAGTTATACATATGTCCATTCTTTTTCAGATTCTTTTCCCATATAGGTTATTACAGAATACTGAGTAGAGTTTCCTGTGCTAAATTTTAAAAATCATTCCTTTTTTATTACTATTCCCCTCAGCTGAATTCTTAGAGCTGCTAATCCTTTTGCTGAATTTTATGGCCTGAGTTTTCTTTTCTTTTTCAGGATATAGTAGTAATAAATGAATGTATTATTGTAAAGAAGAGTTTCATATAATACAGTATTGTTCATATAAATCATTTTGCTGGTCTAGGTTTAATAAAGCAATTAATATATTGATTCAAATATATTAGAACAGTCACATGAGCTTTTGATATTAGCCACATAACTAGGAATCTCTGTGATTTGTTTTTACTGAGAGGTGTCTTAGGAGGGTCCAGGTTTAACATGGAGAGAGTCAACCTAATTCTAGTAATATATTAAAACCTTATTTATGCATTCTTCATTTTATTAGGAAAATGGGTATCTTGGAAATTATGAACTCTGTAATTCAAGATGTTTTGTTTATGTGAAAAAAAAGCATTGCTAAAACTCCTAGGAAGTTTGAATTGATACTTGGGCTTTAATATTTCTGTCAAAATGCTTCTGGAGGCCTTACGTGAATGTTCTGAGTTCTAAGAAGTTTTTCAATGTCCCAAGAGTGATTTTGAAAAAGCACAACACAAAAATGTTGAATTTCCCATGAAAGTCATGAAACCATAGGCAAGAAAGGAGGCTCTAGGACCTTTTAGCCTGGCATCCCAGGCATAGATTTTTCCCAAGAGCATGACACATCTTCATAAAGTTTTCATGGTTCTTCTCTTTAGCTTCTCAAAGGAGTCCTGGGCAAACAAATGGTTAAAAACCCCTGATCTAGGACCTCCCATTGCTCTAAACGTAATCAATCTTAGTTTTGCCATTAGCTTAGCACCCAGTTAAACAACAAACACTATATTAGTCCCTGGAGTGACCCATGCTTATTTTTACATACAGAAAGTTGTAACCACAAAGGTAGCACCTCTTTCTTTGCATGAGTTTTGCTGTAATATCATTCATTAAACCCCAGGCTGTGGGATTTCTTTGGTTCTTACATGCTCAAGGCAGTACAGTCGTTTGTGTGAATCAGGAACTCCATGACCCTGACTCACCGCCCCCTTTCTGGGTTAATCTGGTCCCCTCACAGTTGCTGCCACGAGACACTCGGCCACACTCACCGTGAATCAGAAAAGCTAAAAATGGTTGGGGAAAAAATAGATTAATGGTCATAGTTTATTCCTGAAATGTGTTATTATTAGCTTGATTCAGTTAAATGTTAAATGAAGCAGGCATATTTAACTAATGCTTTACTAAATTGCTATTTATCTACTAAATTGCTATTTATTTTATATTATTTTTTAAGGCTTTTTTTTTTAAATTTCAGCCAAGGAATGATGCATGCTACAGATTAATCTTTACTTTTCTCCACAAAGAATACCACCATTTCAACCCCCAGTGAACATGGCACTTTTTTGTTTCTTCCCCTTCTAATTTATTCCAAATTTTCAAGTGTTTTCTTCAGTAATGATGTTTTCTCCTGTCGCTCTGGTCTGCTGTCTGTCTCCATAGTTGCTAAAGACTCAATCTCACAGGAATAACATTCCTTGAACAACATTTTGGAAGATATTACTGAAAGAAGAAATCAAGAATTACAGTTTCATCACAGTTATTATATTCAATAACAGATAGTCTTTGATCCACACAAGGTGCCTGTGGACTAGACTTTTAATCTTCATTGCAGTGGATCAGTGCCTTAACAGCTTTACTAGAGAACAGGGTCTTTTAAAACGAAGAGTTCGACTAGGGTAAAACTTCCCTTAAGACACTAAATTATTATTATTTTTTTAAAAAATAAATTTATTTATTTTTGGCTGCGTTGTGTCTTCATTGCTGTGCGCAGGCTTTCTCTAGCTGCGGCGAGTGGGGGCTACTCTTCGTTGCAGTGCGCAAGCTTCTCGTTGCGGTGGCTTCTCTTGTTGTGGAGCATGAGCTGTAGGCATGCGGGTTTCAGTAGTTGTGGGCCACGGCATGGGGGCTCGAACCCACGTCCCCTGCATTGGCAGGTGGATTCTTAACCACTGTGCCACCAGGGAAGTCCAAAGACACTAAATTAAATTAACTTTTATTGAGCTCTTTCCATGTACTAGGTGCTGGAAATTAGGCAAAGATAAAAATAAGACAATTTTGGTCTTCAGAGACTAACATTTTGTGGAAGAGTTCACAGACTCATGTAATTTATATACATAATAATTTACATAAATTACTTTGGTGAACTATATTGCACTGTGATCTCAGAGAGAAGAAAAAAAAAAAACTGATGGGAGGAGGAAGGCGTCACAAAGAGGTGACTTTGGGTCAAAGTCTTAAAGACTAGGTAGCATGTGTGTGATGTTTGTTTTCCCCCTGACCAGAAAAACAGCAGAAGCAGGAGTCAAGACAGGAGCGTGACAAAGTGTGACTGGTCCAGAGAACAGTGAGTAATCCCAGGTGGCAGGAGCGTAGAGGACAGGAGAGAAGTGGGAAGCAGACTGAGGAGGTGAACTCTGACACATGAAGGAATTCAGACTTTTTCTACAAAACAGTGTCTCCAAAATAGAGTGGGCAAGGAGTACTAGGGTCCCGTTTAAAATTTGCTTTTTGTCTCCTTCTTTTTAAATGTCTATTTTTAATGCTTTTTTTTCTATTTATCTCTTAGTGGAACAGTAAATGGATATCTTATGTGGATTAATATACATCCATAATTAACCTTTTTCATAGAGAGCACAGTTAAAAACATGCGGATGACTGGTATGAATGACTACATCTTCTCCAGTCTCAAGCAGAGGATGTAACAGATTAACTTCAGAATTAGATGACGGAGATTATTAGATCTGGGAGGATCTTGGAGGTGATATAATTTGATTCAGTCTTTCTACAGATGAACTAGTGTCCAGTGACTAGAAATCATTTGCCAAGATTTACATAGAGTGTTGGTGGAAGATAAGCCACCAACAGGTCTGGATAATCCATCTGCATTTCTCTCTTGAAGCCCACATATTTTTTCTTTAACTAAGGACATTCTTGCCTTTTAACAGTATTCTAGCAGCAAATTGAACATAAATCCTGTGTTCATGGCACCGATGGATAAAACCCAAATAACGTTAACTGAAGCACGATGAACAGAAGATATGTAAAAGTGGACCCTAATGACAGGAAGTATTTTTTTAAAAAATCTTTATTTTTAAGAGAGCATTTAAAGTGAATGCTTGTTATCTGGAAAAAAAGTCACATGGTATAACTTCTTAGTCTCCAAACTGCCAGCAAGAACATTGCTTTTGTTTTTTGATAAGAAGAAGGAGCTGGGCAGGCAGATAATCTGACTCTTGGGGCCCTGGACAATCCTCAAGTCTTTGACTCTTAGTTAAAATTCTCACAATATTGGCTTTTTTGAAACTTGCCCCCTCCATCTTTTTAAAAGTAACTTTTGGGAAGAAAACACACACAGGCATTGCGAAGAATCAGCCTTGACCTGGAAGGCTTAAAAGCCTTTTATTTTCATTGATTTCAGTTTCACTGCAGTTAGGTGGGTTTTGGTTTGTTTGTTTGTTTGAACTATTTCCTTAACTATTTCAGGTAAGTCAATGATATTTTAAATCAGAGGCCACAAACTGGGAGCTCATGCATAGAATTTGACTTATAGATTCTTTTGTCTTTGTTTTCCCCCCATAGACTTTGTTTTATAATTTTTAAACTTTGAGAAATGTTTAATTTTGAAAATGTGAACAAAGGACATCTATATATGCTTTACCTAAACTCACCACCTCATTTGCTTTATCATTCTCTTTCTTTCTCTCTTTGTCTCTCTCTCTCTCTCTCTCCACACACACATACACCCCACAGTTTTTTTTTTTTTCCCAGATAGTTTAAGAAAACTATTTAAGAGTAGATTGCATATATCTTTCCTTTTACACCTTAACACTTCAATGTGTATTTCCTAAGAGCAATGATAACTCGGGTACAATGATAACTTCCATAACTCCAGTACAATTATAAAATTTAACATTGATATATTTCTTTTATCTACTTTCCATATTCCACTTTATCCACTTGTTCCTGTGATGTTCCCTAAAGCAATTCCCCCCAGTATGGAATCTGGTCTAAGATCACATTTTGTATTTAGTTATTTTGTCTGTTTAGTTTCCTCAATCCGGAATGGTTCTTCAGCATTTTCTTGGGTTTGCTTATTTGTTTTTTATGACATCAACAACATATTTGAAGAATTCAGGTCAGTTAATTTACAGAATGTTGCTCGGTTTGGGTTTTTCCAGTTTCCTCATGACTGGATTTAGGTTATGCATTTTTGGCTGGACTATAACATAACAGATGTGTCTTTCTCAGGGAACCGTATCTGGTGGTGCAAGATGCTCATCCACACCCAGGTGATATTAATTTTAATCACCTGGTCAAGATTTTCTCCACTGTATTGTGATACTGTTTTCTCTTTTGTAATTAAGCAATTTGTGGAAGATGCTTTGAGACTATGTAAGCATCCTGCTCCTTAACCAACTCCCTTCCCCACCTTAATTTAGCATCCATTAATGATTCTTGCCTAAAATCATTTTTTCTTATGATAGTCGTAAAGTCATGATTTTCTAATTCCATCATTCCTTCTCTATACTAGTCAGCAGTGTACTGTAAGGAAGAAGTTGACTTTCTTTTCCTCTTTTTCTTTCTTTTCTTTCCTCCTTTCCTCCTCTTCCCTCTCTCTTTCTTATCAGTGTGAACCCATGGATTCTTTTTTATTCAATTTTGTTTCAATCCATTACTGTCTTCATTTATTTTGATTCTGAAATTTTCCCAGATCTGTCTCCTTCAAACTGTCTACTAGTGTCCTTTGACTTATTAGTCAATTAATTAACTAATTAATTAATTAGCACTCCTTTATTTTCTGGCACAATATGTTCTGTATTCATCTTGTACTTTCCCTGCCTCAGCCCCAGAATCAGCCATTTTTAAAATAAACAAACAAAAACTGATTTCTTTTGGTGGGAAATGATGATTAGAAAAATCTGGACACCGACCTGGCACTGAGATCATTGTTTCTGCGACGTATTACTTCCATGGTCTTTCAGCAGTTTTTGGCTCTGTTGCTCTATAACAAGTGACCCCAAAATGTAATGACTTGAAACAACAATTTATTATTATCTCTCACAAATCTTGTGTTGGTTGGCCTCAACTAGGAAGTGCTTGTTTGGGCTTTCTCACACAGTCGTAGTTAAATGGTGCCTGGGACTGGAGTTGTCAAGGCTCGACTGGAATGACATCCAAGACGGCTCACTCACAGGGCTGGCAGCTGGTGCTGGCTGTCAGCTGAAAGTTCAGCTGAGGGTGTCAGCTGGAGCATCTCTAAGTGGCCTCTGCACGAGGCTTGGGCTTCCATAGCACAATGGCTGGGTTCTGAGAAGAAGCGTGACAAGGGTGAGAGGAGGAAGCTGAAACTGCAATCCTTTTACAGGCAAAGCCTGGAACTGGTACAGTGTCCTTTCCTGCATATTCTATTGGTGTAAGTAGACACAGACAATCCCAGATTGAAGCAGGTGGAGAAATAGATACCACCTCTCTATGGCAGTCTGGTGTGCATGTACAGGTAGGGAAGATGTTGATAGTAGCCATCTTTAGAGACAAGCTACTATTTATTTTAGAAATGATGAGTTTATACTGGTACCTCCAATTTCATCCCAACCCCACAATGATCTCCGTTGTATCTCCCTTCTTCTCAGTTGTTCAATCTAACCACATGCTCAAAATAGTTTCAGGACTGCTATACATATACCATGAAAAACAAACCCAGTGCCAAGAGATCAAGATTTGTTTGTGTTATTTTTGTAGACTGGGGGTTTATAATTGAAATCTTCATACACCTTTACCATTTTCTTATTGTTTGTTCTTAATGATTTCAGCTCTTTTGTTGTTTTTGTAAATAGAACTTTATCTTTTATAATATTGTTAAACTTGCATTTATTTGCCTACTCATCTTTTTTTCTTTTTTTCGGTATGCGGGCCTCTCACTGTTGTGGCCTCTCCTGTTGCGGAGCACAGGCTCCGGACGCGCAGGCTCAGTGGCCATGTCTCACGGGCCCAGCCGCTCCGCGGCATGTGGGATCTTCCCGGACCGGGGCACGAACCCGTGTCCCCTGCATCGGCAGGCGGACTCTCAACCACTGCACCACCAGGGAAGCCCCCTACTCATGATTTTTAAATAGATTGATTATGAATGATTTTAGTTTGAAATGTACTATTTCATAGTTTTCACAACTACTCACTAGCCTAGATCTAGCCTGTTATTTAGCTAGTTTTTAAAGGCATTTGAGTTATTTCAACCATTGAAAACATATTTCACATTATTATTTTATTATTATTATTTTTTTTGGTACGCGGGCCTCTCACTGTTGTGGCCTCTCCAGTTGCGGAGCACAGGCTCCGGACGCGCAGGCTCAGTGGCCATGGCTCACGGGCCCAGCCGCTCCGCGGCATGTGGGATCTTCCCGGACCGGAGCACAGACCGGAGCATGAACCCGCGTCCCCTGCAACGGCAGGCGGACTCTCAACAACTGCGCTACCAGGGAGGCCCTATTTCACATTATTTTATAAAAGATACCTTTGTAAATAGTTTGGGAATGAAAGGAAATTGTCCATAGTGCAAATCTCATCCCAATAGAAGTGTTTTACAAATTTTATTTTAATATGTTTTTTTCTTTAAAAAAAACAAGCACCCTGACCTAATAATTCATTCATTTTTATCTAAGGCATATGTTTGGCTATCTGGTGCTGCTCCCAAGTTAAGCAATGGGTCATGTAATTTGAGAAGATTCTCTCAGCTAGTGCAATAATAATTAGATATTGCATGTGTATTAAACATAACCTATTCTAATAAATTTTGCATAAAATGTCTTCATACTGCTTGGCATTTACAAATTCAGTGGCCTTTAAGAAAGAAGGTTACATCAGAAATTCCCACCTATTCTACTTTTAAGTCATTTAAAAAGTGAGCAAAATTCAGCTCTTGAATACAAAGTGCAAATATAATAAATGACCCTTGAATAATTTATTAATAAGCAATGACCTAATTATCACAGGCAGTTATCTAATCAGGCATTAATTTTGAAGCATTTGTAGAGTGGTGTTCTCTAACACCAAACAATTCTTCAATTCTCCAACACCAGCTGGGTGTCCAACAATTCAATTCAGGTCTGACACTCTCTACCTGGAGTTAGCATCAGATTACGCAGATTAGGGGCTCAGTCCCACAAGGCTGCTCCCCCTTTAGATACCAGTTGCTAGTTCGGAGTCACTCAGACTTCTGATTGACTGTAGGTTCTCAGAACTCCCTCTTCAGGTTTGGTAATTTGCTAGAATGGCTCACAGAACTCAGTAAAACACTTCACTTACGTTTACCAATTTATTAAAAGGGATATAATTCAGGAACAGCCAAATGGAAGAGACGTATAGGGCAAGGTGGGAGCAGGGCACAGAGCTTCCGTGCCCTCTCCAGGAGCACCACCCTCTCACAGCCTCCATCTGTGCACCAACCTGGAAGTTCCCTGAATCTTGTTCAAGAGTTTTAGTAGAACTCGATCTCCAGAAAACCCTTCCTTCCCAGGAGGCAGATGGATGGGGCTAAAAATTCCAACCCTGTCATCTCTTGGTAGTGACCAGTCCCATCCTGAAATTATCTAGGGTCCCCACTGTAAGACATCTTATTATAAACTCAGGTGTGATTGAAAGGGACTTGTTATGAATAACAAAATGTACTTCTATCACTCAGGAAATTCCAAGCATTTTAGGAAATCGGTGCCAGACTGGGGACAAACACCAAATATATTTCTTATTAGGCCACATGTAGATATTCATGTATAAACTATGGCTTTTCTTTGACTTTTCCATAAGGAATGGTGGAGAGAAAAATCAATGTGGGGGACGAGGATGAATGAATAAATTGAAAGAGAGAAAACAAGAGGAGGAAGGATGTAGAGATAAAGGAGAAAAAGAGCAGAGTAGAGAAAAGCATTTATGTACTCTTACAACATCCCATAGATTTTCACAGAATTAATTTGAAGTTGGAACTTGTATTAATTCTGGATAGTCATTATGATAAAAGTTCTGGCCATTTCTAATTATTTTCTCTTTCCTTTAATGATGATGATGATAAATCATACTATTGAAAGATAATGTCTTTTAAAGTTTGCTTATTGTTAAGATATCAGACTTACCATAAACTTGGATGATTGAATATTTTCATAAATATGTAGTTCATTTCCTTAACTGGGGACAGAGTCACAGGTAGTCTTGAATACTACAAGAAAACATGATCAAATAAATATCCTTGAGACCTAATGACTCAGGAACCACTTTAATGCAAGGCAATTATTTCAGTAAAGTTAAGCTATTATAATCATTCATTAACTATGTTTCCTCTCTGAAATACATACTCACCAATGTCACATTATTAGGTTACATAAATAAGCATGGTACATTTGCTTAGGGCTGGCTTGTCAAGTATTTAGTTTTAAAGTGTCTAGAATAGCTCCCAGAGGTAAATCCAGGAATAATAAAAATGAGAACAGCTTTTCTTAATGAAAGATAACTTTATTAACTGTTCTTCTCAGCCAGAGTCTCTAACAGACAAGTGAATGCTGTGTATTGAGTGGTTTGAGGGTCTCAGGCACTGTGTTGTCATTAGCATAAACTTTCTTATCTTCCTCTCCTCCAGACCTTTTGAAGTAGATAGATTCATAGACTATATGCGTGGATATGATTTTCCACTTATTATGCCCATTCTGTACTATTGAGCTACAAAGGAATATGTCTAATCGTCTGCATCTACAAATCCAGTGATCTTCAACAAAGTCTCTCCAGCATATGGTTTCTTTTTTCAAAGACCTTTCTTCTTCATACCAAATAGTTACATTTTCTCTTCCTCTGTCTTCTTAATATTAAAATTTGTCAAACACCCCTGTAGTGTCTCCCTGAAATGTATGTAGAAATTCGATGATCTTCTAATATGTACACAATTGTGGAGAAAAAAAAAATCCCTTCCTTTGTTCTGGACTCTATAAAATGTGTGTAGCTTAGACTATATGACTTGTTGGCTCAGCCCCATTCTATTATTGACTGTATTTAATTTTTGATGGCAACTAAAGCACCAAATTGATTTTCACAGGTGAACTACTCAGCCATGACCATCTGTCCTGAAATTGTGATTATTGATGGGATGGATTTTTAATTTATATATTTATTTTTTATTACTATATGAATCTGTAACATTTATATAGCATTTATGTATTATATAACCATATTATATAAAATGTAGAAATGAGCTTTATTTTATATTTTGATTTCATATTCATTTATATATTATATGTCATAAATATTTATTCACCTCATTAAATTTTGTCTTATTATATCTGTCTATCATAACCTTAAAATCAATTTCTCTAACATTTTCTTTCCTTCTACCTTCATGCTATCTCAATAATTACTGGTTTAATAAATTTCCCAATTTGTCCTGCATGTCCTCACTGAAGTCACTGACCAAAAACATTTATACACATGCACACACAACTCGTCTCGGATAGAATACTGGGCCTATACCATTATAAAACATCAATCAAATTAGATTTATTCATTAGTCAGTCTTTTGTTTGTTTTAAGTAAAACAATATATTTTGTTTGTATTAAGTAAAACAATATACTTTGCCAGACACCTTGCTAAAGCCCTCACCAAAAATGGAGGATATTTTCTTAGTTAATCCCTTATTAACAGTAATGAGTCTTTATTCTCTAAGCAGTGCCCAAATCATATTTGTTCCAGAGCTTTGTGTGAGAGATGTATGTCAAGATCACCAGATTACAGTTTACAACATTTACCTTTTTGTTTTTCAAGTTTGGAAGAATAGTAACCTCTTTCCTGTCTTTGAATACCTTTTATGAGGTCAACATTTCCTTAAAGATTGTGGACAATAGTTCAATGGTTAAGCTGGAATTTTTCACTGTACCTTGCAAGAGATTCATCCAAGAGATCTAAGCTCATTCAGAATAAAAAACTGGCTCTCTCTTACAATTTTCTACCCTAATTTCTGGTTTAATTTCATTGAATAATTAAAAAAATTTTCTTCCCAATATGACAATTATCTCCTTGACAGAGCAGAGAAAATGCCAGAACATTTTCACTTTGTCATTTATTAACATGATGCTATTCATCCTAATCACCAGGCCTATTCTTTATCTTCCTGGGGCTGCACTTATCTCAAAAAAATGTTTCTTAATTTGTTCTTGATATTTTTTCAAGCCTTGGTTCATTCTTAGCTTTAACCTTTGTTAGACTATTCTTATAGAAGGCTTGTTTCATACTTTGTATTCATCTTAACCATATGTCACGATTTAATCTAACATTTATTGAGCATTTTATAAACATTATCTTATTTGAAATTCACAATATTCTATGAGGCATGTATCATTAACCCATTTTACAGGTAAGAAGTTAAGTATTTCAGCAAAGTCAGGCATCTGGTATGCAGTAAAGCTGGACAAAAATGAACAATTTTATTTCAGTCTGTATGCCACTATGATATATTGGTTCTTCCTTCCATGTTTTCTCTAGGCCATCTGGACAGATCCTTTTGTAACCATATTAATAAGCCCTTTCTTGTTATTCAAAGGTGTTAAGTGTACATTAATCTCTCTGCTCTTCTGAGCCATTATTTCCCCTTTAAAATAAATCTACATCTGACTTTTTCTTTGGACTTTTTGATATTTAACTTCCTAAATTTTAGGAAGCATGTGTGATTGTGACTAGATTTTCCTCCTTGGGTTTCCCAAATTTAGAGATTACATTTTATCACAAGTCTTGCATTGACACTTCATGAGCGGATTTATTTTTGAAATTGAGGATTAGAAAAATATATTCCCACAGCTTCCTCCACTTTCAGAAAAAGTTAACTACCAACAACAAAATTAAGAATTTCTTAAATACACTTCATATAGTCTAAAGATATTCCAATGGATATTATGGATTTAAATATGGAGGTAAAAGAAAAGTGCCAGGCAATTTTCACATAATTAAGATTATAACACAATAAGAAAAATAAGATAATAAGTGACCAGTTTGGAGCACTGAATGGGCAGAAACTTTGGATGACCCAGTGGGGACAGGAACTGACTCTGTAGCCTTGACAAGAAAAGTTGTGGAAAGAGGAAGAGAAGCGAGATGTTGACAGTCATCAAAAGCTAATAGACATTAAAAATATGTTTGTCAAAATAAAAGTTTCAAAAAAAAAGTTGAAAAATTTATTCAAAGAAATCTTCTTGGAAATACAACAAAAATACAAAGTCAAAATAACACACAGAAAGAAAAAAGATGAAATATGTGTAAGAAAAGACAAAAGAGTCTATCCTAGTGAGTTTACATGAGGCTAATAGGGGGAGTCACACACACACACACACACACACACACACACACACACACTCTCTCTCTCACACACAAGGGAAGAGAAGGCCCAAATAAGTGCCTAGCTCATTGAATGACAAAAAATGACACAAAGAACATTGTGTAAAATTTTACAAAAGAGAATTTTCTAAAAGCTCTGAGAGGGAAAAACATCTTGAACACATCATCTACAAACACAGGAGAATCAGAAAAACACTGGACTTTTCAATGACCTACTCAGTGACTTGTCCACAGCATGCCAGAGATGGTAGAGCTGTTCTTTTAATTTTTTGAAGGAATAGTTTTCATCCAGAATTCTATTCTCAGCCAAAATATCAATCAAAGTTGGAGGGTAGAAAAAATATTTTAAGACATGCAAGGGGTCAGAAAACATCTCCATGAAATCTTTCTTTCTTTCAGGAAGCTTCTTGAAAGAATAAATCAAGAGGAAGACCTGAGATCTAGAAAAAAAATGATAATAGATAACATCTGAATGCCAAAAAAATGATTATTTTACAACTACTGTGGGAAGGTAGATAATGAGATGGGAGTGAAAGAGAACTAAATTATTGTCTGTTACAGCAGGAAATAAATAGTGTCTGAAATTGATAAATCAAAAAACAGCAGTATAAAAATACAATTTAGTGATGGCTATCAGAAGAAATAATTAAAAGCTTTAAAAATGGATTGTTCCTGAGAGAGGGAAGGAGCTAGAAAAGTGATAGTGGTTTCTCATTATTAGCTATTAAGTACTTTATTATTTTTTAATATAATGCTTGTGAGTCAGTTAGAATAGGCTAGGTTATGCTTCAGTAGTAAATCACCCGAAATCTCTGTTTAGCCATCTTTGAAGTCAAGCCACTACATATATCAGAACTAATGAGTTTATACTGATGCCTCCAATTTCATTCCAACCCCACAATGCTCTCCTTTGTTTGTATCTCCTTTCTTCTCAGTTGCTCAGTATAATAATACACAAAAAGCAGCTACAGAATTGCTGTATACATGCCACTATGAAAAACAAACCTACTGAGAAAAAAATCAAGATTTGTTTGCAGTTCTTAAATCAATCTCTAGGACTTAAGTTCTAAGCAATAAACTCAGAAAATTAATGAAAGACTTTAAAAAGCCTCTTCTAAATAGGTTCCATCCAGTCTCCTAAAAACATTCTTCTAGAGTTTGAGACTAACTTGATATTTAGACTGTAGCATCTGGAAAAATAGTGTCCAGTTCTTAATAAAAGGAAATACAAGACAAGCTCAGATCATGTCAATAGGTGGAAGCTGCCCGCACACCTCTATGGAAAACTACTGAGAGCCTCACTGGTGTTCTTAGCAGCTGTTAACCTTTTGAAGCTTCTGAGTCACTCCACGTGGGCTTTCTTTCCTCAAATGCTTTCTTCTTTATCAGATGATATTGACTGTTTTTTTTACTGGTTTCTATTTACCTATTTTGTTGGCAGGCCTATTAAATTCTCTGCTCTGTCTTGATCTCCTCAATAGGCACAGCTGTAAGTAACTGTGTATTACAACAAAAATGAACCAACCTTTCTTCTGGCTCCATTATTTTGGTCGTTCATGCATCAGCTCTCTTGGCATAGAGCTCTTAGTCTGCAACTCTCCTATTGATTTTCGAAGGTGGAAAAATATCCCTTGCCCTTTGGTGGAAGAAAGACTGGAGCAAAAGCATCTAGTCATGTTGGCCTTCAGCTCAACTGAAGTGAGAGCTGCTGACCAACTGGAGCTAATTTAAATGAATGCTCCAAACAATGAAAGACCAGGATCACCTGGGAATAAGAGAAACTAACAAAACTGAATACCATCTGACACTCAGGAACAGGCCAAACTCATCCTAAAAAACATAGGTAAAAAAATGCAATCTGTATCAAAATACCAATGCCATTTTTCACAGAAATAGAACAAATAATTCTAAAATTTGTATGGAAACACAAAAAACCTCAAAACAATCTTAAGAAAGAAAAATGAAGCTGGAGGTATCATGCTCCCTGATTTCAAACTATACTACAAAGCTACAGTAATCAACACAGTATGGTACTGGCACAAAAACAGATACCTAGATCAATGGAACAGAATAGAGAGCCCAGAAATGAACCCACACTTATATGGGCAATTAATCTACAACAAAGGAGGCAAGAATATAAAATGGGGAAAAGACAGCCTCTTCAATAAATAGTGCTGGTAAAACTGGACAGCTACATACAAAAGAACCAAACTGGACACTGTCTCACACCATATGCAAAAATAAACTTAAAATGGATTAAAGACTTAATTGTAAGGCCTGAAACCATAAAACTAGAAGAAAACATAGGCAGTACTCTCTTTGACATCAGTCACAGTAATACTTTTTTGGATATGTCTCCTCGGGCAAGGGAAGTAAAAGCAAAAACAAACAAATTGGACTATATCAATCTAAAAAGCTTTTTCACAGTGAAGGAAAATATCAAAAAAATGAAAATGCCACCTACTGAATGGGAGAAGATATTTGCAAACACTATATCCAATAAAGGGGTTAATATCTAAAATATACAAAGAGCTCATAACATAGAACATCAAACAAACAAACAAAGTGATTAAAAAATGGCCAGAGGATCTGAATAGCCATTTTTCCAAAGAAGACGTACACATGGCCAAAAGGCACATGAAAAGATGCTCAACATCAGTAATCATCAGGGAAATGAAAGTCAAAACCACAATGACATATCACCTCACACCTATCAGAATGGCTATTATTCAAAAGACAACAAATAACAAGTGTTGGTGAGGATGTGGAGAAAAGTGAACCCATGTGCACTATTGGTGGAATGTAAACTGGTGCAGCTACTAAGGAAAATAGTAAGGAGATTCCTCAAAAAATTAAAAATAGAACAACTATGTGATCCAGCAATTCCACTCTTACATATATATAAATATATCCCCCTATGTTCATTGCAGCATTATTTACAATAACCAAGATACAGAAGCAATCCAAATGTCCATCAATATATGAATGGATAAAGAAGATGTGGTAGAATGCTCTGAGACGAGGGGAGGATGCTGGAAGAGTAAGACGCGGAGATCAACTTCCTCCCCACTGATACACCAGAAATACATCTACACATGGAACAATTCCTACAGAACACCTACTGAACGCGGGCAGAAGACCTCAGACCTCCCAAAAGGCAAGAAACTCCCCACGTACCTGGGTAGGGCAAAAGAAAAAAGAATAAACAGAGACAAAAGGATAGGGATGGGACCTGCACCAGTGGGAGGGAGCCGTGAAGGAGGAAAGGTTTCCACAAAATAGGAAGCCCCTTCGCGGGCGGAGACTGCGGGTGGCGGAGGGTGAAGCTTCGGAGCCGCAGAGGAGAGCACAGCAACAGGGGTGCGGAGGGCAAATAGGAGAGATTCCCGCACAGAGGCTCGGTGCTGACCGGCACTCACCAGCCCAAGAGGCTTGTCTGCTCACCCGCCGGGGCGGGCGGGGCTGGGAGCTGAGGCTTGGGCTTTGGTCAGAGCGCAGGTTGGCAGCGAGAGCACAGCCTGCAGGGGGTTAGTGCACCACGGTTAGCTGGGAGGGAGTCCAAGTCTGGACCTGCTGAAGAGGCAAGAGACTTTTTCTTCCCTCTTTGTTTCCTGGTGCGCGAGGAGAGGGGATTAAGAGCGCTGCTAAAAGGAGCTCCAGAGACGGCCGCGAGCCGCGGCTAAAAGCGCGAACCCCAGAGATGTGCATGACACGCTAAGGCTGCTGCTGCCGCCACCAAGAAGCCTGTGTGCGAGCACACTTCACTATCCACATCCCCCTTCTGGGGAGCCTGTGCAGTCAGCCACTGCCAGGGTCCCAGGATCCAGGAACAACTTCCCCGGGAGAACGCACGCGCGCCTCAGGCTGGTGCAACGTCACGCCGGCCTCTGCCGCCACAGGCTCGGCCCGCATCCATGCCCCTCCCTCCCCCCGGCCTGAGTGAGCCAGAGCCCCCGAATCAGCGGCTCCTTTGACCCCGTCCTGTCTGAGTGGAGAACAGATGCCCTCCGGCGACCTACACACAGAGGCGGGGCCAAATCCAAAGCTGAGCCCCTGGAAGCTGTGAGAACAAAGAAGAGAAAGGGAAATCTCTCCCAGCAGCCTCAGAAGCAGCGGATTAAAGCTCCACAATCAACTTGATGTACCCTGCATCTGTGGAATACATGAATAGACAACGAACCATCCCAAATTGAGGAGGTGGACTTTGAGAGCAAGATTCATGATTTTTTTCCTCTTTTCCTCTTTTTGTGAGTGTGTATGTGTATGCTTCTGTGTGAGATTTTGTCTGTATAGCTTTGCTTCCACCATTTGTCCTAGGGTCTACCTGTCCGTTTTTTTTTTAATTATTATTTTTTATTTTAATGACTTTATTATATTTTATTTTACTTTATCTTCTTTCTTTCTTTTTTCCTTCCTTCCTTCCTTCCTTCCATCCTCCCTCCATCCCTCCCTCCCTCCCTCCTTTCTTTCTACTTCTACTAATACTTTCTTTCCACTTTTTCTCCCTTTTATTATGAGGCGTGTGGATGAAAGGCTCTTGGTGCTCCAGCCAGGAATCAGTGCTGTGCCTCTGAGGTGGGAGAGCCAACTTCAGGACACTGGTCCACAAGAGACCTCACAGCTCCACGTAATATCAAACAGCGAAAATCTCCCAGAGTTCTCCATCTCAACACCAGCACCCAGCTTCACTCAACAACCAGCAAGTTACAGTGCTGGACACCCTATGCCAAACAACTAGCAAAACAGGAACACAACCCCACCCATTAGCAGAGAGGCTGCTAAAATCATAATAAGTCCACAGACACCCCAAAACACACCACCAGACGTGGACCTGTCCACCAGAAAAACAAGATCCAGCCTCATCCACTGGAACACAGGCACTAGTCTCCTCCACCAGGAAGCATACACAACCCACTGAACCAACCTTAGCCACTGGGGACGGACACCAAACACAATGGAAACTACAAACCAGCAGCCTGCAAAAAGGACACCCCAAACACAGTAAGATAAACAAAATGATAAGACAGAAAAACACACAGCAGATGAAGGAGCAAGATAAAAAACCCACCAGACCTAACAAATAAAGAGGAAATAGGTAGTCTACCTGAAAAAGAATTCAGAATATTGATAGTAAAGATGATCCAGGGCTTCCCTGGTGGCGCAGTGGTTGAGAGTCCGCCTGCCGATGCAGGGGACGCGGGTTCGTGCCCCGGTCCGGGAAGATCCCACATGCCACGGAGCGGCTGGGCCCGTGAGCCATGGCCATTGAGCCTGCGCGTCCGGAACCTGTGCTCCGCAACGGGAGAGGCCACAACAGTGAGAGGCCCACATACTGCCAAAAAAAAACAAAAAAAACAAACAAAAAAAAACAACAACAACAAAAAAAAAGATGATCCAAAATCTTGCAAATAGAATAGAGAAAATGCAAGAAACATTTAACAAGGACCTAGAAGAACTAGAGATGAAACAAGCAATGATGAACAACACAATAAATGAAATTAAAAATACTCTAGATGGGATCAATCACAGAATAACTGAGGCAGAAGAACGGATAAGTGACCTGGAAAATAAAATGGTAGAAATAACTACTGCAGAGCAGAATAAAGAAAAAAGAATGAAAAGAACTGAGGACAGTCTCAGAGACCTCTGGGACAACATTAAACACACCAACATGCAAATTATAGGGCTACCAAAAGAAGAAGAGAAAAAGAAAGGGACTGAGAAAATATTTGAAGAGATTATAGTTGAAAACTTCCCTAATATGGGAAAGAAAATAGTTAATCAAGTCCAGGAAGCACAGAGAGTCCCATACAGGACAAATCCAAGGTAAAATACACCAAGACACATATTAATTAACCTGTCAAAAATTAAATATGAAGAAAACATATTAAAAGCAGCAAGGGAAAAACAACAAATAACACACAAGGGAATCTCCATAAGGTTAACAGCTGATCTTTCAGCAGAAACTCTGCAAGCCAGAAGGGACTGGCAGGACATATTTAAAGTGATGAAGGAGAAAAACCTGCAACCAAGATCACTCTACCCAGCAAGGATCTCATTCAGATTTGATGGAGAAATTAAAACATTTACAGAGAAGCAAAAGTTGAGAGAGTTCAGCACCACCAAACCAGCTTTACAACAAATGCTAAACAAACTTCTCTAGGCAGGAAACACAAGAGAAAGAAAAGACCTACAATAATGAACCCAAAACAATTTAGAAAATGAGAACAGGAACATACATATCGATAATTACCTTAAATATAAATGGACTAAATGCTCCCACTTAAAGACACAGATTGGCTGAATGGATACAAAAACAAGACCCATATATATGCTGTCTACAAGAGACCCACTTCAGACCTAGAGACACATACAGAATGAAAGTAAGGGGATGGAAAAAGATATTCCATGTAAATGGAAACCCAAAGAAAGCTGGAGTAGCAATTCTCATATCAGACAAAATAGACTTTAAAGACTATTACAAGAGACAAAGAAGGACAGTACATAATGTTCAAGGGATCAATCCAAGAAGAAGATATAACAATTGTAAATATTTATGCACCCAACACAGGAGCACCTCAATACATAAGGGAAATACTAACAGCCATAAAAGGGGAAATCGACAGTAACACATTCATAGGGGAATGGGGACTTTAACGCCCCACTTTCACCAATGGACAGATCATCCAAAATGAAAATAAATAAGGAAACACAAGCTTTAAATGATACATTAAACAAGATGGACTTAATTTATATTTATAGGACACTCCATCCAAAAACAACAGAATACACATTTTTCTCAAGTGCTCATGGAACATGCTCCAGGATAGATCATATCTTGGGCCACAAATCAAGTCCTGGTAAATTTAAGAAAATTGAAATTGTATCAAGTATCTTTTCTGACCACAACGCTATGAGACTAGATATCAATTACAGGAAAATATCTGTAAAAAATACAAACACATGGAAGCTAAAGAATAAACTACTTAATAACCAAGTGATCACTGAAGAAATCAAAGAGGAAATCAAAAAAATATATAGAAACAAATGACAATGGAGACACGATGACCCAAAACCTATGGGATACAGCACAAGCAGTTCTAAGAGGGAAGTTTATAGCAATACAAGCCCACCTAAGAAACAGGAAACATCTTGAATAAACAAGCTAACCTTGCACCTAAAGCAATTAGAGAAAGAAGAACAAAAAAAAAAAAAAAAACCCAAAGTTAGCAGAAAGAAAGAAATCATAAAGGTCAGATCAGAAATAAATGAAAAAGAAATGAAGGAAACGATAGCAAAGATCAATAAAACTAAAAGCTGGTTCTTTGAGAAGATAAACAAAATAGATGAACCATTAGCCAGACTCATCAAAAAAAAATGGAGAAGACTCAAATCATTAGAGTTAGAAATGAAAAAGGAGAAGTAACAACTGACACTGCAGAAATACAAAAGATCATGAGAGATTACTACAAGCAACTCTATGCCAATAAAATGGACAACCTGGAAGAAATGGACAAATTCTTAGAAATGCACAACCTGCGAAGACTGAATCAGGAAGAAATAGAAAATACGAACAGACCAATCACAAGCACTGAAATTGAAACTGTGATTAAAAATCTTCCAACAAACAGAAGCCCAGGACCAGATGGCTTCACAGGCGAATTCTATCAAACATTTAGAGAAGAGCTAACACCTACCCTTCTCAAACTCTTCCAAAATATAGCAGAGGGAGGAACACTCTGAAATTCATTCTACGAGGCCACCATCACCTTGATACCAAAACCAGACAAGGATGTCAGAAAGAAAGAAAACTACAGGCCAATATCACTGATGAACATAGATGCAAAAATCCTTAACAAAATACTAGCAAACAGAATCCAACAGCACATTAAAAGGATCATACACCATGATCAAGTGGAATTTATTCCAGGAATGCAAGGATTCTTCAATATATGCAAATCAATCAATGTGATAAACCATATTAGTAAATTGAAGGAGAAAAACCATCTGATCATCTCAATAGATGCAGAGGAAGATTTTGACAAAATTCAACACCCGTTTATGATAAAAACCTTGCAGAAAGTAGGCATAGAGGGAAATTTCCTCAACATAATAAAGGCCATATATGACAAACCCACAGCGAACATCGTACTCAATGGTGAAAAACTGAAAGCATTTCCACTAAGATCAGGAACAAGACAAGGTTGCCCACTCTCACCACTCTTATTCAAGTTTTAGCCACAGCAATCAGAGAAGAAAAGGAAATAAAAGGAATCCAAATCGGTAAAGAAGAAGTAAAGCTGTCACTGTTTGCAGATGACATGATACTATACATAGAGAATCCTAAAGATGCTACCAGAAAACTACTAGTGCTAATCAAGAATTTGGTAATGCTGCAGGATACAAAATTAATGCACAGAAACCTCTGGCATTCCTATACACTAACGATGAAAAATTTGAAAGTGAAATCAAGAAAACACTCCCATTTACCATCGCAACAAAAAGAATAAAATATCTAGGAATAAACTTACCTAAGGAGACAAAAGACCTGTATGCAGAAAATTATAAGACACTGATGAAAGAAATTAAAGATGATACAAATAGATGGAGAGATATACCATGTTCTTGGATTGGAAGCATCAACATTGTGAAAATGACTCTACTACCCAAAGTAATATACAGATTCAATGCAATCCCTATCAAACTACCACTGGCATTTTTCACAGAACTAGAACAAAAAATTTCACAACTTGTATGGAAACACAAAAGACCCCAAATAGCCAAAGCAAACTTGAGAATGAAAAATGGAGCTGGAGGAATCAGGCTCCCTGACTTCAGACTATACTGCAAAGCTAGAGTAATCAAGACAGTATGGTACTGGCACAAAAACAGAAATATAGATCAATGGAACAGGATAGAAAGCCCAGAGATAAACCCACGCACATATGGTCACCTTATCTTTGATAAAGGAGGTAGGAATGTACAGTGGAGAAAGGACAGTCTCTTCAATAAGTGGTGCTGGAAAAACTGGACAGGTTCATGTCAAAGTATGAGATTAGATCACTCCCTAACACCATACACAAAAATAAGCTCAAAGTGGATTACAGACCTAAATGTAAGGTCAGAAACTATCAAACTCTTAGAGGAAAACATAGGCAGAACACTCTATGACATAAATCACAGCAAGATCCTTTTTGACCCACCTCCTAGAGAAATGGAAATAAAAACAAAAATAAACAAATGGGACCTAATGAAACTTCAGAACTTTTGCACAGCAAAGGAAACCATAAACAAGACGAAAAGACAACCCTCAGAATGGGAGAAAATATTTGCAAATGAAGCAACTGACAAAGGATTAATTTCCAAAATTTACAAGCAGCTCATGCAGCTCAATAACAAAAAAACAAACAACCCAATCCAAAAATGGGCAGAAGACCTAAATAGACATTTCTCTAAAGAAGATATACAGACTGTCAACAAACACATGAAAGAATGCTCAAGATCATTAATCCTTAGAGAAATGCAAATCAAAACTACAATGAGATATCATCTCACACCAGTCAGAATGGCCATCATCAAAAAATCTAGAAACAATAAATGCTGGAGATGGTGTGGACAAAAGGGAACACTCTTGCACTGCTGGTGGGAATGTGAATTGGTTCAGCCACTATGGAGAACAGTATGGAGGTTCCTTAAAAAACTACAAATAGAACTACCATATGACCCAGCAATCCCACTACTGGGCATATACCCTGAGAAAACCAAAATTCAAAAAGAGTCATGTACCACAATGTTCATTGCAGCTCTATTTACAATAGCCCAGAGATGGAAGCAACCTAAGTGCCCATCATCGGATGAATGGATAAAGAAGATGTGGCACATATATAAAATGGAATATTACTCAGCCATAAAAAGAAACAAAATTGAGCTATTTGTAATGAGGTGGATAGACCTAGAGTCTGTCATACAGAGTGAAGTAAGTCAGAAAGAGAAAGACAAATACCATATGCTAACATATATATGGAATTTAAGAAGATAAAAAAATGTCATGAAGAACCTAGGGGTAAGGCAGGAATAAAGACACAGACCTACTAGAGAATGGACTTGAGGATATGGGTATGGGGAAGGATAAGCTGTGACAAAGCAAGAGAGAGGCATGGACATATATATACTACCAAAAGTAAGGTAGATAGCAGGTGGGAAGCAGCGCATATCACAGGGAGATCAGCTCAGTGCTTTTTGACCTCCTGGAGGGGTGGCATAGGGAGGGTTGGAGGGAGGGAGACGCAAAAGCGGAGAGATATGGGAACATATGTATATGTATAACTGATTCACTTTGTTATAAAGCAGAAACTAACACAGCATTGTAAAGCAATTATACTCTAATAAAGATGTAAAAAACAAAAAGATGTAGTATACACACACACACACACACAATGGAACATTATTCATAAGAAAGAATGAAATCTTGCCATTTGCAACAACATGGATGGACTTAGAGGGCATTATGTTACTAGGTTGTTACCAGAGGAGAGAGGGTGGGGGAGGAAGGATATAGATGAGGGACATTAAGAGGTACAAATTAATAGTTGCAAAATTATTGAATCCCAGTTATGAAATGTACAGTGTATAGAATACAAGCAATATCTAAGTATTATCTTTGTATGGTGATATATCCTAACTAGAGTTATCATGTTTATCATTTTGAAATATATAGAAAAAAAATCTCTATGCTGTGTAATAGAAAAACAAAAAAGTTAGGGAAAAATCTTGAATTTAGTGAAATCTGGCAAACTTTTCCTGAAAAATTTATCCCATAATTTCAGTGTTGACTGGACAGGAGAAATCAATCAATCTAATCTTTATTCTAATTAGTTCTAACCCATGTGTTCAGGTTGAAAAATAAGACAAATAATTAAACATCTTGGAAAGTCTCAGAAATCACAGTCTTACTTCCCCCACATCACTTAGAAATACACTTAGAAACAGAGTTCATTCGATTTTGAAAATGAATTTCAGAGTGATTAAACCACTTGTTGTACCTCACATAGTAAAGCAATTATTAGAAAAGCTAAAAAATTAAACTTTGATTTGCAGTTTGAACTATACAATCACTCTGAGCTCCCACCTCTTTCCCAAAAGTATACCATTGTTTGTAAGAGAAGATTTCAGCCTAGCCCAGTCATCCAATGAGACCTGGCTACCCTGGTCCTCAGTTACTCACTCAGCTGGGGGCTCATTCTGATTCTTTTTAGGTTGTTACCAACTTAAACCTCTGAAATCAGAAATAAAAACCTTTAGCATTTTAGTGACACAATCCTCATTAATGGAAACAATATTATGAATGAAATTTCCAATATTTTCCAGGACTAATGTCCTTTTCAGTAAATGGTCTCTTGATAATTGCTCTGTGAACATTTAAGCATTATGAGTACAGTTCTTAAAATGACCAGAAGTCATTACTCAAAAGCTTCCTCGGGCTTCCCTGGTGGCGCAGTGGTTGAGAGTCCGCCTGCCGATGCAGGGGACACAGGTTCGTGCCCCGGTCCGGGAAGATCCCACATGCTGCGAAGCGGCTAGGTCCAGGAGCCATGGCCGCTGAGCCTGCGCGTCCAGAGCCTGTGCTCCGCAACGAGAGAGGCCACAACAGTGAGAGGCCCGCGTACCGCAAAAAAAAAAAAAAAAAGAAAAAGAAAAAAAGTTTCCTCACCACACAATTACTGGGTCATGTGCTTCTTTTGTGCTTCTGGGCTACTCCACCATGATTCAACTTTTGTTTGGGAAAAATAGACTTTGTGTCAGCAACAAAAAAATCAGTCTTTCATGAAAATCTAAAAAAACAAAAACTTGTATTATTTTTATGAAATCAAGCACACAGAAATAGGTATTAGAGTATTATAATTCTAGTGTCTTATTGAACACTTATTATGTGCCAAGTTTAACATTGTTACAGGGATTATTTCATAATTTAATCTGGACATCACCCCTCTGGAGTGGGTACTAAAATTAACTAAATTTTGAAGAGAAAGAAATTGTTTAATAGCAATTCCTGCATCACTCAAAGTAAATGAAGCTATTAAAGTAATTTTTGGAAAAGATAATGAAACTCCTAATAGTAGTGGTGAAGCAGGTGAGGAAGAGGCTGATTATTGCAGGGACAACTGGGAAACCCCTTGGTGGATGTACGTGGGAAAGCACCAGAGAATCAAAGGAGACTCACGTTATTTCTAAACTTTCATGAAACTAGTCTTTACTCATCAAAAATCATTTTCTACCTCAAGGTTTCTGAGTATGGATTCAAACTTCTTTGGGGGATTCAAAGGCACTGCAAGAGGTTTGGTGCTGATATCTCTAGCAAATCTCTTCTTTCCAAATCTCCAACTGGATTCTAAGGTCATCTGGGGCCTGGTACAGAGGGTCTTGTTTCTCGTCTGCCAAAGAAGAACCAGATGGAGGAGGTTACCCTAGAAAAGATCACTAAACTCCCAAGCGAAGTTTAAGAGACAGGTGATAGCAAGCAGAAATGTACAGAGGAAGACCAGGGATTACTATTTTGGATGTCAGTCACCTACTACTGTATGGCATCATCACTATAGGCTCTGTTTCAAAGTTGACTCTGTTTGTCTGACAAAGAGGAATCAAACCAATGATCTACAGAGTTTTCCAGGTTTGGTGCTCTTTATACCCCAAGTTTAGCAAGGACTAGATTCTTATAAGCTATAATTTTGTGTTTCCCAAACTAGAGAGCACAATAGATATGTTGTCTTTTGTTCTTTGCCAGTCTTGTCATACTCCAGTCTGCCCACTAGCATTAATCTTCATGGTCACTACACTTTCTATATTTGGTTACAAAAGCTCCAGGCTGCATATGTATGAACAAAACAGTAGCCAGGGAAGGACAAAATTTCATTCATGAGACAATGTCAAAGCTGCAACAGAATAGAGAGACTATTATTTTTTCCTTTTAAATGGGGATGAAACACAACCATAGATTATTCTTATTGTCTGTGCTTTCACCAGCATAGTTAGTGACAATTGCAGCTCATAATACTTTCTTTCATTCCTTCTAATAAACGTCCATTCAGACCTCAGTGCAGAGGAGGTAGGTAAGAGTTTACTTGAATATATATACAGAGGGTCAACAAATTCCCCCTTAATTTTAACTAGTTCCATTTGAAACACATCCTTTCCAAGTTGCCTTTGAATATTTAATATTAATACTAAGTTAATATATTAAAAATATAATTAACATATTAATTAAATAATATTTATTATTAAAATTGTCTTTTGATAATATTAACAATAAAATAATTATGTCGATATAAAAGGAGAGAGATTTTATATAAAACTCTCAGGCATGAAGTTAAAAGAGGCAACAGGCCCATTCTGATATAATGGCTAAGTGGTTTAAATTCCCATCCTTGTTCTGTTAGACCCAGCAATTGGATTCTAGTAACAGCTAAAGGTTTAGTTGTATGAAAAAATTATCTCAGAAATTATCAATATTCCAGTATAAGATCAGATCTGCCTGCCTTAAAATGTAATTGACCTACTTAACTACTCCATTTTACCACCATTTTTCAAATATGTCTTACCCTAAGTCTTTTCTGCAAACTGAATGACAATAAAAAATGTAGCCTTTACTAGTCCATTTATTTATTTATAAAACGCTTTCTGAGCATCTACCATGTGACAGGTACCATGCTAGGGATTGGAGATAGAGATGATTAAGTCATTCTCTCTATCCTCAAGGAACTCATAAATGTTTGGTCAGATCAGTAATGGAGGTAATCATATAGTAGCTAATATTTACTGAGCTATGTACCGGGTAGGATTCTAAGAAACTTTATAGGTAAAATATTTTTTTTTTCTAATATATAACAGTGTCCTTTTGGAGATAAACACATTATTATTCCCATTTCACAGGTGTAGAGACTGAGGCAAAGAGGGACTTGACCAAGATCATACAGGACAATAAGGCATAGAGTTAGTACTCAAGTGCAGGCCATCTGACTTTGTTCTCAGACACTATGCAGAGAGGGTGCCTTACCCAGGCTGGTGATGGAGGCAGCTCAGGGGGAAGACTTTCAGAATAAGGCAGAGCTCAGGCTGAGCTTTAAAGACTGAGTAGGAGTTAGCTAGCAAAGGGATAAAGAAAAACAAGTGGGACATCATAGAAATGAATAATGTGAGTCAAGACAAGGCTTGAGAGTGACACACAGCATCCATCGTGAAGGGGCCTATGTGCTCCTGCTGCTGCTGGGTGGGGTCCCAGGGAAATTGATGTGAAGTGGGAGGGAGATGGGGATTAGCAGTGAGGCTGGACAAAGTGTAGGGCTTCACTGGGTTAGGCCTTGCGGACTTCCTTAGGAGACTTGGATCTTATCCTGTTCCTCATATCCAACTACATTTTGTGGGGCTTTTGTTTGTATGTTTGTTTTATTGTTTGTTTATATTGCTTTGACCTACAGTTTATAAGCTGAGTAAATGTCAAGTCATTTTTCTGGGGGGCCTCAGTTTCCTCATTCTGATTTAAGATGATCACTTATCTCCCTTTTAGTTGAGCTTTCTATCTGTTTATCCCACCTCTTTAGTCTCTTGCTTGTGTGTTTAAGTTCTTTCTAAAAATAAACTTTACCAAGCTTATGTATCTCTGCCTCAGCTCAATATAGAAGCAAAGTCCAGTGAAACCCTGGGTAGTTACGGTTTAAAGGAATAATGCTCCCCTTTACTCACTTCAATATAGAAGATGGTGGTGATGTTAGGGAATGACATAGCAGTAGTAGAATTACAAGTTAGGTGTACGTGTGGGTAAAACCAAATTATATATTAGTGAAGCATGGTGCTCATAAAATGTTATTACTGTAGCGTATACTAACCCTTTGTTCTTTGGCTCTCCTGATTGCAATGAACTCTGATTCAGAGACACTGCTTTGTCCTGTCATCACTTTTCTCAGTTGCCGCATTCCAATTTCTTGTTCTGCCAAAATTATGTTGTCTGATAACCAGGTCAGCTCTCCCCTCCCAGTCTCCTGTGCTCATCTGTGACCTTACGCTCTTTGGGGTCCTTGCTGCAGAATCCACCTTTGATCTGCCCTGTTGCAAAACTATATTTTTCTCTCTTATTACAGTCAGTGAGTTTTGCTTCCCACTTCTCTTTAAATATAGCCTAATCTGTTTCATGTTCCTTGGTACACTTGAAAGAAATTTCCATTTGCCAGAAGTATCTGGAAAACTACCTGTTTGCAAAAACTTCTTGGTGATTTTTGCTTTAAGATTTTGGTTACACATAGGAAGGAGGAATCCAGAAGGCTCACAAGGAAGCTTGTGAGTCTCACAGGGTAGATTTTTCCTTCCTTCCCTCTCTCTCCTGCTTCCTTTCTCATTCCCTTCCCTTTGCCCCTTTCCTCTCCACCCAGAAAGGACACAAAACAGCTTTAACAAAGAAATACAACATGAATAGAGCAAATCAAACTAGAATTTTGTGATTGGGGAAATAAAGGTAGTAAGAGAGAAGTCACGAATGAGTTAAGTTCATAACAAATGGGATGAGGTCCTTCCTGCACATTAGTAAAAGGCAAGACTCAAGCTTGGTTCTAACCAGTGTAACAGCTAATGCCTCAGGGGAAAGCTGATCCACTGTATCCAAAGGATACAAACAAGTGGCACCAAGGCTCAGGGCAGCATTTCTCGGGGCTGAGAACTGAGAGGAATTTCTCCCATTAATCCCCCGAAGGAGACCCAACCATGTACAGCATTCTGAGTGGTATCTCTACAAAAAACAGCCACACATAAGACTTTTTTAAAGGTCTGTACTTTGGAACTTATATCATGCCGAAGCCAGTTTGGTAAAAGTAACTTTAGAGGGCTGCCATGATGTGCTGTTGTTAGTTAGTGTGGGGATGAACTGTAGAAGCTAGGGTGCAGCAGTATGTATTCCATGACTCATTAGTTACAGGAAATGTTGGCGGGAGGGATAAAACCTTCCATGACCAAATTAATTTGGATTTGCAAACTCTCTTTGAAGATTGAAAAACGCACATTGGCATATAAGGACTCTGAACAGTCCTTCAGTAAAGAAACAGTCTCACCATTGTTTAACTACTTTCCTCACAAACATGTTAAACATAGAACTGGTTTTTCTTTTCATTGGTTTGCTCTTGTCTCCCAGTTCATCACTTGGGCCACTTCACTATGTTTAAGGAACAGATTAGAGGTTAATAAAATTAATTGGATGAATCAGGGCTTCCCTGGTGGCACAGTGGTTAAGAATCTACCTGCTAATGCAGGGGACACAGGTTCGAGCCCTGGTCCAGGAAGATCCCACATGCCGTGGAGCAACAAAGCCCATGCGCCACAACCACTGAGCCCGCGTGCCACAACTACTGAAGCCCGCGTGCCTAGAGCCTGTGCTCCACAACAAGAAAAGCCACTGCAATGAGAAGTCCGCACACCACAATGAAGAGTAGCCCCTGCTCGCTACAACTAGAGAAAGCCTGCCTGCATCAACGAAGACCCAACACAGCCAAAAATAAAATAAATAAGATGAAAATATATAAAAAATAAAATTAATTGGATGAAGCAAACACAAATGTTTATCTTATTTCCTTAATGCATTTTCTTATTTTCTTAATGTATTAGAAGTTATACTAGCTTCTAGATTGTTCATAAAATCATGGTGGAAATTAGGTGAAATTGAATTAAATCTCACTAAGGAATTCAATAATATTTTACTTTGGGTCAAACAAAAGCTCTTCCTTTTGGAATACAAGAAAATGTCCATTTTAATATTAAAAAAATGACTATTTAAAATACTACTGACATCATATTAACCATACTCATGTATAAATTTTCAAAAATATTGAATATTAATTTTTTTAAAACTGCTGGTGGTTGAGGTTTTTTGAGCAGTGTTTTTTCTGTTTTAACTGAACTAGTTAATCATTTTAGGGCTACACCATGATTAAACTTAAAAGACAAACATTCCTTAGATATACACCAAACACTCTTTCCGTGAGCCTTGTGTATTTAGTCTTTAGATAGAAATGAACAATTAACAAATTCTAACTTAGGTTCCTTTTTCAGTTAAAGAGACAGGAAATTAAAGAAAGATATTTAAAGAAACACTGTTGCGAGCCTTCTGGCTCTATTATTAGATGTACAAAATCCTCCCCAGGACTATTTTTTCCCCAAGCAAACAAACAAATAAACGAGCATCAATGAATGAATTGTGTATGAGCCAGAAGTTCTCCCCCAAATATTTTCCAAGTAGCACCTTTGCAGTAGTTAGTTCTTTTCCATTCTCAGTGCATTCTCTTCTCTTTAGTCATACAAACATGCTATTTTGGGATCACTATCTAAGGTATAATGCAGATTCTAGCCTATCTTCATTTTAGAACCCACATAACAATTAAATTCTCTTACTGAGAAAATTACTAGGCACAGAGAATAAATCCTCCTTTACTAGTTAACTTTGATGGTTAGAAGTTCTGCACATCGGACATTTTTAAAAGGTTATAAACTATTAGTTGAAACTGATCTGTCTAGTGAGAGATATACAGTACTTCCCTTTTGAAAGTTATAGACAATACAAAATATCACAACTGGAAGGGTTCAACCCCATAATTTTATAGCTGCAGAGACTGAAGGTTAGGGATGGAAATGGATTTTCTCATGATTACATACAAGTTAATGGCAAAAATTAGAACAAAGCCTGGATGTTCTAATTCCCAGACCAGTAGTTTTCTCATGACAACGTGCTGATAGTTCATAGAAATCTCTATAAACCACATTTTTATTTTCTGTTGATCAAATAGGTTTTAAAAAAGCATGAAGTCATAGAGTTTATAAGTGTTTATTATGCACTGACTATATTTGTAAATAACATGGTAGCAACACACTGAGTCAGAATACCCCAAGATGTGAAGTGATCCTGGTGTTTGGGGGTAGCTCACCCACACTCATGCCACTTATTAGATTGAGAAAATACACACAATGTATTATTATCACATTGATTGTCCTTGGTCCTCTTATTCTCTAAAGCCCACAACGATCTATATGCTGGTGACATTGAAATACACATCTCTAACCCAGATCTCTGTCCTGAAGTCTAGCATCATAAATACAACAGCCTATGGGACACCTTTTCTCTTAATTTCCTTAGAGACCTGAAACTTATCATGGAGACATTTGAACTCATCATCTTGAGCCCTGAATTCTTATCTCAGGAATGTCCTCACCAACGCTTCCTAACCTGAAAGTATGTGCATCACCCTGAGTGCCTTCCTCTCCCCCAACCCTCACATCAAATCAGTCACCAAGTCCTAGAGACATTATTTCCTTCGTATCTTTTGCATCCATGACCTTCTCTCCGTCTTCCCTGCAGAGCGTTAGTTCAGGTTCTCATCATTTCCTCTGTATTGCAACAGCCTCCTAATTAATTTACCACAAATTTCCTGCATCTCCTGTCCTCTTTCAGGTCACTAGCCAATCTTTTCTATTGTTCTGGCAACAGGAAATGTCATATTTACTTGGTTACCAGAACTCTTTCAAATTCTATATAATCTAGTAGTTACCATAGATCCTTGCTTAGGAAACTGGCTTATGTTACAGGCCAAGTTATAAGCTGCTGCTTGAGTTCTCTACTCTCAATACGCTTTCTATGCCTCCTCCTTCATTAAATACCGTGGGAGAAAGGGAAGGGGAAGGTGGCATGTGTAGATTGGCCTTTCTGGACATATAATTAAATAGGTTTTGATAATTTTCTTGAAACGTATTAGTAATCTCGTCACTTACTTGGGAGCAACATTTATAGTCAGATATAGATATAAAAATACAGAAATGGCATTATCTTCTATCTTCCCCATTTAAAAATGTTTATTTAGATCTAAGAAAAGAGTGAAGTTAGCAATGTACAAGCATTTTAAAGTTTTACAAGCAAAGATTTATAAAAATTAACTCATGTTACATTCACTGGGAGAAGTTCTAGAATGTATGAGTCTAGTGTGTGTGTAGGTACGTGCATGGCCAGGCATGCATGCAACTGCATGTGTGATTATCTCATTTTCTTCCATTCATGAAAAATACAGTTCTGAGACATTACTTCATAAATATCAACACTGCAGCTGACAGCTCTGACCTCTGAAAAATGGCACAGATACTTTCTGGAGGTTAGAAGAGGGGATAAGTTTCTCACTCCCTTTATTCTCTTTTCTGTAATTTTCCTCACAGGCTCACCAATTCTATCTACCTTTTTTATAATTTCTTTGGCCACTATTTAAAAAATCCACACTTTCCTTTTATTTCAAAGAAGTTGAAGAGTCTAGTTAATGACACCTGCTATAGCTAGGCAGCCAAATAGACCACAGACATTTTATAACCCAACCATATGAGACAGTACCTGGGATTACAAAAGCACACTTGTGCTTGAATCAATAGATTCTAAATCTTTCCAACCCAATGCACTCTGATGAATAATTTGTATGATTATTATTCAAAAGAGGAATCCTAAGAAAATCCATCAACTGTCTCCATTTACTTAGTTATATTAAACAGCTCAGAATTCTTCCCATTTCTTTCATTCTTCTCTCCATCTCTAGAGTATTCTAGTTAATATACCTGGGAAGACCCACAGCACTCACATTAGCTTATGAATAAGAAAGAACATAGGCAGATATAGGGAACCATACAAAAGCAAACTAGATCCAGAAATTCATAGACTTTCAGAGTTTGATAAGAACGCACAATCCAACCTCCTCATTTTATAGATAAAAAAACTAATTTTGTCCCAAGCAGGTAATTCAGACATAAGTTACAAAGTTAGTAAATAGGCAAATTGATATTAGTACTCAAGATTGTTATTTCATCGAGGGCATGTGGAACAAGATGGGTGATGGGAGCTCTTGCGTTAAGGCTGCATGCTCTGAGCTAATATTTAAGTAATGTCTATTCCCAAGCCCATATCATCAAATTACTTTTTCAAGGTTAAGTATGTTGGAACGGAGAAAAATGCTTCTATACAGATCTGGAAATATTGTATGTATAAGAACAGAAGATGGCAAGTATTTGGGGTGAATTGGGAAAGCTTTCATCCCAAACTTCTGTTCTGTTAGTCTGCTCCCTTGCTTGTCACTTCTCACTAGAGGAATCACACAACCAGGCATGATTAGCACAAGTAGGCTATATATGGCTACATACACTGTGTCAAGTAACCGGAGGGTCACTGTCTGCTTTGTTACCCCTCTCCTTCCTCTCTCTTTTCCTTCCTCCTCTCCTTCCTCCTTTCCTTTCCTTTCCTTTCCTTTCCTTTCCTTTCCTTTCCTTTCCTTTCCTTGCCTTGCCTTGCCTTTCCTTTCCTTTCTTTTCCCTTCCTTTCCTGTCTCTTCTCCTCTCCCCCTTCTTTCCTCATATATTTATTGGTGTCTATCATGTACCAGGCACTGTAACAGTTACTGCAAATAGAAAGATTAGAAACACATGGTCATTATCAGCAAGGAGCTCAAAGTCCAGCGGGGAGGATAGATCTATAACTGCACAAGTACAAGTACAATGCAATATCATAAGTGCTAAAACAGAGTTCTACACACAGTATTATGGGAATCCAGAGAAGGGAAAACCTAACAGTGGAGTTGGGTTGAAAGGTAGAGACAGGGTGGAAAGGTCAGGAAGGGCTTCAAATATTTCAAGAGAAGAGACCATGTTCACATGGTCTAGAAGGAGAAGCTCCTCGTTTCAATCATTCAATTTACAAGCAAGTGCTGAGGATTGTTCTAGGTATTGAAGATTAAAGTAACAGACACTGTCAATGTGCCTAGGGTTTTCCTGGTTTTAAAACTGAAAGTCCCATGTCTCAGGACGTTCCTCAGTTCTGGGCGATAATGCATTTGAGGTGCTTGTGCAATATCCATTGAGAGGTATCAAGCAAGGAGTTAACTGTGTACATGTTCAGAATGCAGAAGAGAGCATGGGGGTGGGCTGTCAGCATAGAGATGGTATGTAAAGCCATGAGAGTGGATCATATTACTTGGTGAGACTGTTGAGGGTGATATGAGAAGAGGACTTAACATGAGATTTTTTTTTCCTAGGGACAGACGATAGAAGAGAGGAGAGTATTTGCAAGAGAATGATTGAACATACTGTGGAATCTGAGCCAGAGGCACTGAATACTGAAGGGGATTAATGAATAAGTAGACAGGTAGCTTCCTTGCAAAGAAGGGGTGATCAAGGCTTTAGTGAACTCAATAATGGAAAGGAACAATTGCAGTCATGAGTGGGTGAACAGGGCAGCTAGCTAGATTGTTAAGAGGAGCGTGATTTTCAATTAGTGATTTAGGAAGTCGGACTCTTTCACCTTAAAGACACGGTTCTTGGTGTAACCATGGGGAAGAGTGGCTGTGGCAGAAATGAAGGTAAATATCCATATAAAAGTTAAAGTCTTCTAGGGAGATGGCTGATGTTGGGATGGAGAAGAAGTGCTTCTCAGACTCCGAGTCTTCATTGAAGGGGATATGACTGGGAAGCCAGTGGAGGACTACAATGAGGAGGAGAGAGGATGGTTCAGCTCAGAGGTAGAAGCCTCAAAGCAGAGGTACTATTTTTCTTTTGTTTTCCCAGTTTTATTGAGATATAATTGACATACAACATTGTATTAGTCCAGAGTATATAACATGGTATATGTATATATTGCAAAATGATCCCCACAATAAGTTAACATCAACTACTTCACATAGTTACAAATTTTTTTCTTGTGATGAGAACTTTTAAGATTTACTCTTAGCAACTTTCAAATATATGATAATACAGCATTGTTAACTATAGTCACCATGCTGTACAGTACATCCCCAGAACTGATTTACTTTATAACTGGAAGTTTTTATCTTTTGACAACCTTTATCCATTTCCTCCCCCATCCACAGCCTCTGGAAACCACCAATCTGTTCTCTGTATTTGAGTTGACAGGTTGGTTTAACAAAGGAGACTTTTCATGAGTAATAACTGGTAAAAGCAGGAATAAGTGAAAGGTGGATTGATTCCCCCTTAAGGAAGGGTAAGTGTTTGGGCTTGGTAGCAATGCCAGTGGTTGTGGTGTGGAACCAGGTCTTATTTTCTTAGTGGTCCTCTCTTCTAAGGAATTCCAATGAGTGTGGCAGGTGTGGTTGGGGAAGCACTAAGAGTGGTCCTGGATGGGGCACCTTAGTGAGTCACATGATCCCAGGGCTGAGGAGAGGAAGGGCGTTGCCATGGCTGTGCTTCCAGGTGGTGGTCAACTTCCCTCTGATCTTCTCAGGATGAGTGTTGAGTGGTCCTCTAATTGAAAGGGACTGTGAAAATTTCTAAATAGCATAATGTTCCCTTTATATTTTACAGTGTGCTGGATGTCTCTTTGGAGGTCTTGATATCAAAAATAAAAGAATGATTAAATGATCCATCAATTCTAGACTCTTCCATTTCCAGAGAAAAGTCATCTTCTCTGGTTCCCATTGAACTAATCGGACCTTCCAACATTTTTGTCCTCTAATAGGTCTTCAGATTAACTCTTCGTGGTGGTGCTCTTAATTAAGTGTACTTTGATCTTTGGTTATCTATCTCTGGCCTAACATTCAATAACTGCTTTTTTCCAATGGTCCCAGCCTTATAAATTTTCTTCTGCTAGATGATAATCATTGCTGTATTTTTATCCAGCTTTGTTTTATTCATCCATTTCCTTGAATATCAGCCTCGATATTTAGAAATGCTTATTTCCTTAGGTGAGTTTCTCAGGTCATGAATAATAAAACTTAGCCCAGTGATTTATCTGGCACTCGACTGTCTCTCCATGTAACCTCCAGCAACCTCACTGCAATGTGAAAGTTCACTTAACAAAGTTTCTTGCAGAAAAAAACAAATGAACACTAGCATGCCAAGAGTCAAAGATTACTTTTGATATTTCCATGAGCTATTCCAAGGACCTCCTGCAAAATCACTAGCCATGGATTGCTTGCTGTTATTTGATAGCTATGGGATGTAGAAATCTTGAGATTATGTCAGAATTTAGCTATGGACATTAAAAGTTAAAATTAACAAATGGAAAGTCTAAGAATTTGAGATTTCCTATGCTCTGAAACCACACTCTGCGTATTGTGTTTACCCCTGAGGGTGCAATGGTTCAGCCTGCTCAGCTGGCAGCACAAAGATGTCTATTTCGAAAAACCCTCCTGGCTTGTATTTATGTAACATTCTCTCCTTGGCCTCATCACAGGTAGGCCAGAGGGCTGCAACCCTTATCTGGAAACCTTATCAGAAACTAAGTGATCCTGCCTTAGTTGCTTACTCCATTTACTTTAAGGTCTAAAGACACTAGACAGGCTTCTATTTAGAATTACCTACTGCTAGCCTAAGCTGCCTCATTCCTGTGCTTATGGTATAATCTCCAGAAAAGGAAGACATGGGCAGAGTTTTCTTGGTATATGATACCACCCTTATTTCCTGTCTTGATTGGGTCTAGGTTTGTTTCATTTTAAGTTGTGGGTTTTTTTGTTTGTTTGTTTGATTTATATATGCCTTTAATATATATTTCTTTACATGTGTGTATTTTTCTATATTTATTCTATAAATTACTATTGTTTGTGTGATCAGTAAACCTCAGGTCTCCTGCTCTATTGTCTGTTTTAAAGTAACCAACCAATGCAATTAGTGCTGTGGATGCTCAAGGAAAGATCCAGTCTGGACCACAGAACCAAGATTCCTGGAACTAATTGTGATCCCTTCTACATCCCATAAAAATATTGCACTCCTCCAAAAAGAGTCTTGTAGAAACACACAGGTGTGCTTCTTTTAGAGATGTTGACACTGCTCACAAAAATTTAGGATTAGTTTCCCAGCATTGTCTACAAAGCCACTTCATAAGTCACTCAAGAAAATATGGTTTATTATTTTGGTCAATGCCTCAAGTTTTAAAATTTAATTTTACATTTACGTATTGAGATATAATTGACATTCAGCACTATGTAAGTTTAAGGTGTCTAGCATGGTGATCTGACTTACATACATCATGAAATGGTTATCACAGTAAGTTTAGTGAACATCCATCATCTCATAGAGATACGAAATTAAAGAAATGGAAAAAATTGTGTGTGTGATGAGAACTCAGAATTTACTCTCTTAACAACTTTCATATGTAACACACAGCAGTGCTAATTATCATGTTGTACTTGACATCACTAGTACTTATTTATCTTATAACTGGAAGTTTGTACCTTTTGATTGCCTTCATCCAGTTCCCCCTCCCCCCAACCCTCCGCTTCTGGTAACCACAAATGTGATCTCTTTTTCTATAGTTTGTTTGTATGTTTGTTGAAGTATAATTGACTTACAACATTGTGTTAGTTCTTGTTACACAGCATAGTGATTTTTTTCTATACATTTCAAAATGATATGACTTATTTCATGATAAGTCTAGTTATGATATATGTCACCATACAAAGATATTACTTAGTTGTCAACTGTATTTCCCAGACTGAACATTTCATACCTGTGACTCATTTATTTTGTAACTGGAAATTTGTACCTCTTAATCTCCCACATCTTTTTCTCTCCTCCTCTTTACCCACCTCTCCTTTGGCAATCACCTGTTTGTTCTCTGTGTCTATAACTCTGCTTCTGTTTTGTTGTGTTTGTTCAGTGGTTTTGTTTTCATGTATAAGTGAAATCATACAGTATTTGTCTTTCTCTGTCTTGTTTCACTTAACATAATGCCCTCAAATTCCATTCATGCTGTCACAAATGGCAGGAATTCATTCTTTTTTATGGCTGAGTAATATTCCACTGTATATATATATATATATATATATATATATATACACACCACATCTTCTTTATCCATTTATCTGTTGATGGAAACTTAAGTTGCTTCCATATCTTGGCCACAGTTGTATTAATAAATAATGGTGCAATGAACATAGGGTGCGCATATCTTTTCTAATTAGTGTTTTTGTTTTCTTTGAATAAATACCCAGGGATGCAACTGCTAGATCATATGGTAGTTCTATTTTTAATTTTTTTGAGAAATCTCTGTACTGTTTTCCATAGTGGCTGTACCAATTTACATTCCCACCAACAATGAACAAGAACCCCCTTTTTTCCACACCCTCACCAACACTTGTTAATTCTTCTTTTGGATAATAACCATTCTGACAGGAATGAGGTGATATCTCATTGTGGTTTTGATTTGCATTTCCTTGATGATTACTGATGTTCAGCAAATTTTCATGTGTCTTTTTGGCCATCTGTATGTCTTCTTTGGAAAAATGGCTATTCAAATCCTCTGCCCATTTTTTAATCAGGTTGTTTGCTTTTTTTGATATCGCATTGTATGAGTTCTTTGTATATTTTGGATATTAACCCCTTATCAGATATATTGTTTGCAAATATCTTCTGCCATTCAGTAGGTGGCTTTTTTGTTTTGTTGATATTTTCCTTCACTGTGCAGAAGTCTTTTGTTTGTTGTAGTCTCATTAGTTTATTTTTGTTTTTGTTTCCTTTGTCTGAGGAGACATATCCTCTCAAATATTATTAAATCGATGTCAAAGTGAGTACTGTCTATGTTTTCTTCTAGAAGTTTTATGGTTTCAGGTTCACATTTAATTCTTTAATCCATTTTGAATTTATTTTTGTGCATGGTATAAGAGAGTAGTCCAGTTTGATTCTTTTGGATGTAGCTGTCCAGTTTTCCCAACACCATTTATTGAAGAGACTGTCTTTTCCCCATTGTACATTCTTGCCTCCTTTAATGCCTCAGTTTTAATAAAAACAAAGCAACCAATACAAACCCCCCACTCTTACCTAGTTTAGTTCTCCACCTTGTTTATAATAACTAGCTCTTAATGATTTTTGCATGTTTCCTAAGTACCAAACCATCTCCCAAGTCATGATTTGTCACTGTTGAAGATATAGGTGTACTGAATTTTTTAAAAACCTCTGACCCTCAATTCAGGATCAGAGGTTGAAAGTCTGGGTTCTTACACTTAGGGTGCTGACTTTGTGAAAGTCGTTTACTTTTTCAAGTCCCTGTGTCTTCAACTGTCAAGCATGGTTAACAATGATCCCTTCAAGTATGTATTGAGCCCCTGTTAGGTGTGCTCCCTTCACATATATCATGATGATGCCCTGTTCTTATAAGAATTAGACAATGTTTGTGCACTGGTTCCATGAATAAAAGGTGTTATATAACTAACCGACTGCAGGCCCTGAAAACAAATGAAAAAGAAGTTCTGAAAATGTTATCATTGGCAGCTTCACCAGAGTAAATATTTAGCTTACCAAAGTGCCTGGAACTCAGTGACTATTTATCAAATGGATAAATTTACTGAGCACTGGGACTTCAGGAAAAAATCAATAGCCTTACTCATGACCTGGCAGAATCTGTGAATAAATGAATGAATGATAATACTTACTGGTAAAATATACATTTTTATATGTTAAGGAAGGTATCTGACATTATTTAACACTTGCACTTCATACCTTAAGAAAGATTATATCTGAAGTTTAATTTCTGAGACAAAAATGTTGATTAACAATCTTCTAGAGGAACTGAAAAAGAAATATTTCTATGATTCCTTTTTCTAGCCTGATCATTGTCTCTGAGCTCCATTTAAAGATTAAAAGCCATTCCTTCATTTTTTCCTTCATTAATCACTTTATCAAGCACTTTGTGTGATGGGTGCTTGGGCAGATCCTTAATGAGACATTCCCCCAAACTTTGTGAAGCTCACATTTATACTTTACAACTTTCCCAAGTCCAAAGGTGGACAGATAATCATAGTCAACTTCAGTGCTGGGTACCACCTCACCAATTATTTCTACAATAAGAGCATCGTCTCACCCTTTTGCTGCCTGAAAAGGACTCTATAGGCAAAACAAAAAGGCAGTTACCTGGAAAATTGAAGCCCCTCAGAACAGCCTCCTACAGAGGATTTTATGACCATAAGGGTCTAGGATAATTACCCACTGTCATTTCTCAATTTTGATAATAATAACAAAATAGAAATAAATTTGTATAGTGCTTTAAGCATTATCTTCATTTTATATATAAAAACTGGAACTCAGAGATCCAAGAAAGCATAGTTTGGGGGTGACACAGCCAGGGTAAGATTTCAGCCCTCCTAATTCCCAGCCCAGAGCACATTCAAACATACTGTGATGTCCTTCTTCTGGTGACTCCTTTCCCCTTCATTTCTGCATTAAAAATTCACAAACTTCATTCTAGAATAGAGTGGAAAACATAAATGTGATCATTTCATTAACATTGGTTAATGAAGGTTTTGCTTGCAAATGAAGAAATAAACTTGATTTTAATCAGAAAATTGCTTAATTGACAGGTTCTTGATAGAAACAGTCATTATTATTGACCGAATTATGGTAATATACAGAAATGCTTTATCCTTAAAGGGTTTCTTGATAATAACAAGAAACCTCTTACATGTGCATACAATAAACATCATCTTTATCAGAAAACACAAGAAATTTATAGATGACACCTTTCTCTGTGAGAATTAATGTGATTTATTTGTTTGATTTGATTAATTTATAGATGACACCTTTCTGTGTGAGAATTAATGTGATTTATTTGTCTGATTTGATTAATTTTAATTAATCAAAATTAATTTAATTTATTTGTAATGTGATTTATTTGTTCTAAATGAACTAATCAAGTATGGTTAAGAATGGATTCACCCAAAGTTTTTTTTTTTTTTTAAATCTTGGAATTTTTACTTAATTAGCTTTATGTCAATGGAGACCCCACACAAGCCAGCATCCATAAGTAAGATGGTTTTTAGAACCAGATGTGTAGGTATGGGCTAGAACCAAAAGTGAAGGTATGAGCTAGAACCAGATGTATAGGTGTGGGATAGAACCAGAAGTGGAGGTATGGGATAGACAGCACAGCAAGTTAATGTAGGTGTTGCCTGAAGACTGAGTTTGTGAGAGGGCTTTGAGCCATTCAGTTGAACCATATTAAAGCACTGGGCCCTGGGGTGGGTCTAAACTGCCAGGGGTGATCTGAAGATAAGTAAAGCATCAGGCTTTTTATTTTAATGAAGGGTTTTGAAGTTGAAGAGCCCATGGAGAAACCTAGTTCCCCTCCTTGTCAGCTGTGTACCTCAGATGGATTCTTCTTTCCTAATTCTGTACTTCAGTTATTATCCATAATATGAAAATAATGATACCTACATCATAGAATTATTGGGAAGGTTAAATGAGATATTTGAAAAGCAGTTAGTATACTATCTGGCACATACTTGTTATTCAGTAAATAAAAACTTTTAGAGCTATAGAAAGAAAAGCTATGACATACCGACCAGTGAATTCTCAATATCTCTTCTAGTGGGAAAAAGAGAAATGTAGACAGCCCAGTGATCTGTGCACAATGAAGCAGAAGAGAGCCCAAGCAAATGCATTCCTTATCTGAATATCAGATCAGTCCTCAAAATGTAGGCTAAGTATGGGCTATGAATGGGTCCTCGTACAAAGAGCCCTGGACTTCTTAGGCATTAAGTGTTATACATTCCCAACAAAGAGAACTATAACTCTGTGTACAAAGGACATCATGTCCAAACCTAAGTCCAAGTGGAGTTAATTCTTGGGAACATGATGAAACCTACCAAAATGTTTTGCCTAAGTGATGAAGCAGCCTGCCAGGAGACTTCCTCAGAAGAGACAGCCAGCTCAGCACTTTCGCCCTAATTACAAAGCCTCTGTCAGGAGGTCATGAGTGGGAGAGCACAGGTTTGTGTTTGTCATTCAGTGCAGCTTGGATCCACTTGGTGTGGAAATTTAAAGTAGTTTGAAAGAGCTGTTGACCCATATTACTTGGGTTTAAATCTTGGGTTTATTGCTTACTGTCTGGCTTACCTTGGGTGAGTTGCCACTATTAATTTTCCGTTGTTGTGTACCAGATCATCATACTTAATGCCCTAACACACCACCCATTTATCAGCTCACAGTGCTAAGGGCAGAAGTCCAGCAAGGTGTGATTGGGCTCTCTGCTTCCTGGAGTTTCCAGGGCTGAAGTCAAGGTGTCATGTGGACTGGGCTCTTATCTGGAGGCTCTGGGGAAGAATTCACTTTCCAGGTCATTCACGTTCTTGGTAGAATTCTGTTTCTCACGACCCTACATCTAAGGTTCCATTTCATTGCTGTCAGCCTCCAGTCACTGTCTTTTCTTAGAGCTCACCTGCGTTCTTTGTCACATACCCTCCTCCACATTCAAAGCCAGCATTAAAATGTTGAGTCCTTCTCATGCTTAAAATCTCTCTGACTTCCTCTTCTTCTATCAGTTGGAGAAAACGCTCTGCTTTTAAAGAACTCATTTGATTGGATCAGACTTACCTGGGTGAATCTCTGAACCTTAAGGGAAATATATTTGGAACTTAAAGTACATCTGCAAAATCCCGTCAACAGCAGTATCTGTATTAGTCTTTGACTGAAAAATCAGGGGATGGAATCTTGGGTGTTCCTCTTTAGGATTTTGCCTCCATATACCTAACCTCTCTGTGCTCCAGGTTCCTCATCTGTAAATAGGGATAATAATAATGCCTACTTCATAAGGTCGTTTTGAGGATCAAATAATGTAATATATGTAAAGTGCCTAGAACAGTTCTACATAGGAAGAGTAAAGTGTTTATTATTATTATTGTTGGGGCCTAGTGGCCCTAATTCTGAAGATGGTACCTAGTTGACTCCATGGCCACCCCTAGGGTGAGTAGCAGAGCCTGTAGAAATGGTGTTGGTGTTGGTGACTGGGCAGAGACAGATGTACCTGGTGGGGGAGAGCAGGGATGTGGTGACGTTAAGCCTGCAGGAAGATGCCCAACAGAAGAGGGCACAACCAGAAAAGGAAGGTAGAGAGATAGAGTCCAATGGTGACTGACGAGACATAATCCTGAGCACACTGAACTCTCAGAAATGCTTAAGGGGCCACTTTTCAAGCTAAGCTCCTGCTGCACGTTAAAGTCCCTTGGGAGTTTTTCAAAGGCTCTTAGCCTGGACCTCACCCTAGATCAATTAGATTAACATTTAAGGCCTGTGTCGAAATAGATTTTTAAAAGCTCCCTCAGTATTTCCATGTACTGGGAGGATTCAAAACTACCAGGCTAAAGGGAAACACAAAATACTCCTGAAAGAGCCCAAAGAGTTGTCATTCCTTCAGCCCACATTACCCAGGGCCGAATAGGAAACAATCCATTTGGAAGTAAAATCTCTTTTTCTTTCAGGCAGAAAGCACCTGGGCTTCCAGTGAGGCAAATGGAGGTCAGTTCTGGCCTGGCTATAGCCACAGCGGGTAGTAAGGGTCGGGGGGTGGGGCGGAACCCTGTAGGGCTGACGGGTCTGGCTGGGGAGCGGCTTTGAGGAGAGGCAGGCTAGCAGTGGGAACAGCAGCGGTGCAGCAAACTTCTCCCCGTCAGTCCCACTGGGCTGACCTGGCTGCCTTGTACTGGGCCAGCCAGGTGATAGGGGCATCTAGACTCAAAATAACCAAGTTGGTGGCGCTGGAGCTAATCCCGCTGTGGTTGTTACTGAAGACCTGATTTTTCGCTGTGATTGTTCCAGTCTAAGGAAATAAGGGTTTACATGTAGGGTTAAGTTTGTTCTTTTTCAGTCGCAGACGTGTCTTGGCTGACACTAAAGCCAAGTTTTGGTGCTTAGGCACAAACTAGCTGGGTAAATTAGAAAAGATAGCTGGAAGTCGATTGAATATGGGTTGGCAATGAGGAAGGCAGCTCAGGATTTCAATTTGGACTTCGCTGATACACTGGGAGGGCAAACTACATAATGGGGAGTTAACAATATATTAATAAAATGTGAAGGGTTATCTTTTGTAATGTCTCTCTTAGAAGTGCTTTCATGAGTTCTACATAGCCTATTTGAGAGTACCTAGAATTAAAAAAATATATATTTATTCATTTACATCACATCTTTTTTTCCCCCAGTTTACACTAGATTATGGTTCCATTTATAAATTCCTATGTCAATTTTTTAAAATTTTAAATCTTTTCTTTAATTGAAGTATAGTTGATTTACAATATTGTGTTGGTATAGGTGTACAGCAAAGTGATTCAGTTATATACGTGCATTTTTTCAGATAACTTTCCATTTTAGTTGACTACAAGATATTGAATATTGTTGCCTGTGCTATTTAGTAAATCCTTGTTGCTTATTTATTTTATTATAGTAGTTTGTGTCTGTTAATTCCACACTCCTAATTTAATCCCTCCTCCCATTTCCCCTTTGGTAACCAAGTTTGTTTTCCATGTCTGTGAGTCTGTTTCTTTTTTGTATATAGATTCATTTGTGTTATTGTTTACATTCCACATATAAGTGATATCATATATTTGTTTTTCTCTGTCTGACTTACTTCACTTAGTATAATATTTTCTAGGTCCATCCATGTTGCTGCAAATGGCAATATTTCATTCTTTAAAATTTTAAATCTTGATAATTTGCACTTTAAAACATTTAATGATCTCATCTCTATTTATATAGTTTTGTAGTAAAAGTTGAACTTCTAAGCATTCCCTTGAGTGATGGTATTGCCATTAAGGTCTCTTATAGTGCTTTTAATCTTTATTTTTAAAGGACTTTCCTGAAAAGTACATTTCCTGGCAAATTACACCACCCTACTTGATTTGGGTCCCTTCGCTGGCCAGAATATTGGTGGAAGAAGTTGTATGAATCCAGGACCTCGAGCACTTTCAATTCTCTTCACAGCGAACTCGAAATCCAAGGCAATCATTTAATACTCCTTTCTATCTTTACATTGGTTTTCTCATTGTGCCAGCTTGACATGCCTTCCTGTCTTAGGGCTCAATTCAGATGTGAATTATTAAAGATCAAACTAGTAGGCTGATCTAGGGGAAACATAGATTACAGGCTGCAGGGAGCTCTTAGCCCAGAACACAAAGTGAGGGGAAGCATAGGCCTGAGGGCAAAAAGATCTAAAGTGATTCCTGAAGTAGAAAAGAGAATCCAGCACTCTTGTTTTCTAGACATATGAAAGCAAACTTGTTTCTTCTTTAAGAACTGCCATTACGACCTAAAGGCTTATCAAAACAGTCCCTAAACCAAGCAGATAGAAATATAATATGCAGGTCATTCTCACAGCTATATTCTCAAATCCAAATTGATTCCCTACTTGTGCAATATGCATGTTTTCTAAATTATGTGGAAAAGTGATTGGTCAGAATTGTTTTTAATATGTTAACTTATTATTTGTTTTATAGAATTAACTTTGGTTAAATTCATCATTCTTTGTATTTTTAATACTATTTATCGAAAAACTCATTAAATTTTTTTTTAAAATAAATATAGCAGGATAGGGTATCATCCTCTCTAGAAACCAGCCCTGGGTTGCTTCTTATAACCATTGACTCAGGGCTGGAGAGGAGAAGCAGGCTGCAACTTACCTCATTCTGAGCTCCATTACCTTTCCATCAGCATCTCTAGTTTTTAAATATAACCTATGGCTTTGTAGAAAAGCAATCAGTGATCTGAATTGTTGGATATGCAACTTAGCTATTCCAGACATTTTTTTCATTTTAAAAATGTAAAATTGCCTGAGAATGTTTAAATCCCAGCAAGTAAAGGCCAGTTCTATTTCAGGCTGTCCTGAAGACTATCATAGAGAAGGGAGGAAGGAAAACGGAGGTAGACACATCTGGGATGCTATTTTCAGGCTCCTGGATTCCAGAAAGACCCTGGAAAGCTGGAAAGAGACCAGAAGTATGAAAGGAAATGATTAATGAGTGAAGTCAGGGCAGAAGAAGTCTAAGAATGAATGTTCAGGGTGTGGCTGAGAACTTGAAACCCAGGGAGACTTGGGAAAGGCAGGAAAGAACCCCTTACTTCATCAGTTTTTGGGGGACCACACATTTAAATGAACCAGAGCTAAAGCTACGTTAAAAAAAAAAAAAAAGGCACTGTTCCTATTGGTTCTGAATCCTGCAAAGCCCTTGAGGTTGTGGATCAGACATTCTGGAGACAGCAGTGGCTCTTGGCCCCGGCTTCATATTAGCCTACCCAGGAAAGCTTTATAAAACACCCATGCCCTGGCCTCATCCACAGAGGCGTCGTGGATGCCTAAGAACAGCTTTCTACACTGCAAATACCCACAGAGATTACAATGATACTTGTAGATTACATGAAAACTTCTTGAAGTAATTGTCAAATCACAGCGACTTTTAAATAGCAGCATGGTATTATACATTTTTGTGAGGGAAATCTTAAAGTTAGTTAAACAGTTAAATATGGAAACTTATTTTTTTAAAGGCCTTCAAATGCTTGGCTATTTTTTAATTAATTAATTAATTTATTTATTTATTTTTGGCTGTGTTGGGTCTTCATTTCTGTGCGAGGGCTTTCTCCAGTTGTGGCAAGCGGGGGCCACTCTTCATCGCGGTGCGCGGACCTCTCACTATCGCGTCCTCTCTTGTTGCAGAGCACAGGCTCCAGACGCGCAGGCTCTGTAGTTGTGGCTCATGGGCCTAGTTGTTCCGCAGCATGTGGGATCTTCCCAGACCAGGGCTTGAGCCTGTGTCCCCTGCATTAGCAGGCAGATTCTCAACCACTGCACCACCAGGGAAGCCCAAATATGGAAACTTTATATTAATTTGAAGAATGGTAGTAGTAACGGAACAATTTATTATGATGTTTTGAAACCATGGAGATTATTGTGCTCTGTAGACTGGTGCTTCTCAAACGTTAATGTGTAAAGGAACCATCTAGTGGATCTTATAAGATGAAGGTTCTGATCTGATAGGTCTGAGTGGGGCTGGAGATTCTGTTTTTCTAATGAGCTGTCAGATGAGGCTGAAACTGCTGGTCCAGGCACACAAGTGGAGCAGTTGAGGCTGTAGAATGTTAAACGGCTTCCTTTCCATATTCTCAGACCTGAAAAACCTCCGGAAATGATTTCTGTGTGAGATTTGGCATACTCATTCCCAATCCAGGAGGGTGGAGCTGGAAGAAAAAAGATTTTTTTTAATACATCATGAATGACTCAGCATTTACCTTAAAGATATACAGGTCATGGGAAAGCACTTTTGGTTAAAGAAATTTCATCCCTGCCATTTCCAAAAAGTCAATTCATGCATTCCAAAATTATGTCTTGACTTCAAGTAAAATGTTAAATGCTGTAAATAAACTATGCACATACAAAAAAGCAGCAATTTCTTTCATGGTAGGAAAATAACTTTCCCCTGAAGAATCTGGCTGGGTTTTTTTGTCTTAAATGCAGTGCCTGATCTGCACTCATTGCTAACATTAGGTGGCATGTGTGTGATGAACCAGGTAAAGAAGACACTGAGAGTGCCGGGGCAGGCCAGGAAGCAAATGTACTCGGAGTTCACATTTTAAAAATTGTTTCTGATCATACACTGTACCTACGGATATTGCACATATTCTTAGGGAAATGTTTTCTTTTTTTTCTTGACACAAGTGAATTAAGTGAATTAAACAAACACAGATTCTCACCTTTTCAATAAACGACATACTACCACAGGACCGATATCTTTTTAGGAATTTGGCTCTATGCAAGGCTTTCTTTAAAATTATAAATCCTTTCCAACTTTTAGTTTAGTTGGATTTTTCCCTCCTTTAGGTTTGAATTTTTTGAGACTTTAAAATATCTGTAAAGTGTCTGGGTATTATACTTTCAAATGATTATCAATTTTTGGCTCAGGGAACAGACTGATACAAACCTCAAAGTATTTAAAATCCATGGTTACTGGGCTTATAAGTAATATTATGATGCTCTTAGAGTCCAATAGAATAAAAGAATAAGCAAAGAGTGTTTGATACGTTGGTAGAAATGAAAGAGCAGATATTGTAATTTTCCTAATGGGTATTATTTTTTTTCTATTTGTGTTCCCAAATGTTCACAGCCTTCTGTATTTCAATGGCCACAAGAGAGTTATTTAAAGGATAGTAGAAACTGTCCTGGACTTGGAGGTTGTGTTCTTTCCAAAGTTCTTTACTGAAAGGATTAAAAGTTGCTTTCCTTTCCCTGCATTTCTGTCTCAGTGGCTATTGCCTCCAACAGTCTCCAGAGAATGTCTGTATCTGTGCAACCAAAACAGCAGCCACCTGTAAGGTGTGGCTACTGAGCACTTGAAACGCTGCTTGTCCAAATCGAGGTGTCCTGTAAAGTATAAAATACGTACCCAATTTCCCAGACTTAGTATTTAAAACAGACTTAGTATTTAAAAAAGTAAACTATTTCATTAATAATTTTTTTTCTAAATTTATTTATTTATTTTGGCTGTGTTGGGCCTTGGTTGCTGCACGTGGGCTTTCTCTAGTTGCGGCGAGCGGGGGCTACTACTCTTCTTTGTGCTGCGTGGGCTTCTCATTGTCGTGGCTTCCCTTGTTGCGGAGCATGGGCTCTAGACACACAGGCTTCAGTAGTTGTGGCTCACGGGTTCAGTAGTTGTGGCTCATGGGCTCTAGAGCACAGGAACAGTAGTTGTGGCACCCGGGCTTAGTTGCTCCACAGCATGTGGGATCTTCCTGGGCCAGGGCTCGAACCCATGTCCCCTGCATTGGCAGGCAGATTCTTAACCACTGTGCCACCAGGGAAGCCCATTCATTAATAATTTTTCTATTGATTTCATGTTGAAATAATAATATTTTTGATATATTAGGATAAGCAACATAATTAAAATTACTTTCACCTTTTGCTTTTTACATTTTTAAAAGAGACTACTGGAAAATGTAAAATCACATATATGGTTTACATTCAATTTCTATTGGACAGTGTTATTGTATAGTAATTATCTAGATTGCTCATCTATGCTTTTGGAATCGTATTCTACTTATTGAATATTTGCTATCCCTAAGCTAAGCATTTTACCTGTATTAACTCAAGTTAACGATCTGCACTTTACAAATAAGGATACTGAGCTTACAGAAAGCAGGTAACTTGCTCAAGTCACACTTCTAGTAAGTACAAGAGATGGGTTCAAACCTACAGCTGAAACTAAAGTCCGTCTTTCAGCCAGGGTGACACCAGGCCAGGGTGAAGGTGAGGGGAGTGAGCCATTCACCTTCAGTGCAAAACTTGGTAATCAAGTTTTAATGGAATATTTTTTAGAAAAATCAAAATTAGTGCAAAAAATTCATAATGAACAAAATATCAAATTTTTAAATAAATACAGAATTTGTTCCTGGACTTGCACGATGTGGCCTCTGTCACCTCACCACAGTCTTGGCCCTGACATTCGGTCCACCTTGCTGAATGCCCACCCACTTCTGTATGTGTTGTATTCTCAAACATATTGTCAGAGCTTGGAGAGAGGGCCTAGACCTCACATCTCAGAGCCGCTTTTCAGGGTGCCCAGGCCTAGTGAAGTACTAAGACATGAGGGTTACTAATAAACACATGAACAACAAAAGACTAAAAGGCAATAGACCACAACGTTTAGAGATGTTTTCCCTCTGTGTGTGTGGGGGCCAGGGTGATTTCTCCATCACTTATAATATATATATATATATATATCTTACAATTAAAAAAAACCTTTTTAAATTTTTGCCGAATAAGCTCTGAACTCGATTTAAAACTGTGGAGCAAGCACATCTCCTGAGAAAGGCGCCTACAGCAGCCTTGTACAATGGATGAAAAGCCATGACTTTGACAGCCAGACTCAACAAATCAAGTGTACTGTTGGGAAATCCTTGCTTGTTCATTTAACTCCCTTTGTTCAGTGTGTGAATCACAGGGTGGGTCTTTTACAACAGGCCTTTCCAAACACGGATTGTATGATATGGGCCTGTAATCGGGGCTAAAGGACCTCAATCATTCCTCTATATTAGAGGTTCTCCATCAGCAGGCCAAAAGGAATTTCCCATAGAACTTTCAGGTCTCTCTTCCCACCTCTCCCCCACCAATTGTACACAATCTTCCTTATTTTTCTATTCTCTTTCCCAGCTAATCTGCCTGAAAAAGTAACCAACGACATTTCTACTTCTTTACCTCCTTTCCCTGTTCAACTCACTCTCTTTGTTAGGGGAACCATTGACTGAAACCGCCCACCCTGGCCAGGCACCATGATAACCATTTACATAAGTTATCTTGTGACAGGATGTTCTGGTAAAGAATGCAGAACAAGCCACGACCAACTGGTCACGACCAACTGGAAGAACATGGGAAAGGTCAAAAGGAGAGAGGAGACTCCAGTCCATATGTCCTACCAACTTCCCAGAATCCTCCTCTCTGGAATCCATCTTGGCTGAGCAATGCATGTGACACCAGGAAGGAACCTGAATCAGAATGATTGGCCAGAGACAACCCAGAAACAAACCCCATTACCATAAAACCAGAGAATGTGAGCCACGTAGCAGAGCAGTCCTCCTGGGTTCCCTTATCCTGCTGCTGTCCACCCGGGTGCCCCTTCCCAATAAAGTCTCTTGCTTTGACAGCACATGTGTATCATTGGACAATTCATTTCCGAGTGTTAGGCAAGAGCCCACTCTTGGGTCCTGGAAGGAGTTCTCCTTCCTGCAACACCTTCTGACTCTCCCCACTCTCTCTACACAGAAACTACTTTTGTGATGGTTCCTATTGACCTCACATTGTCAAACATGGACAATTTACAGTTTGCAACTTTCTTGGTTTCTTAGCTGCTCTTGACACCGTGGACTAATGTTTCCTTTAAATACCCTTTTCTCAGCTTCTTTCATTCCATTTTCTTCTGGTTTTCATCCACATTCTTGGATTCCTTCTGAGTTTCCTTCAAAGGAGTTCCCTAGAAGAAACACCCCTCTATCTCCCTCCTGTCTCCCCCCACTGTAACATCCTCCTATCACCAATGTTCCCCCTAAGCTTCACCATGTATATCTCCTTCACCTTTGGAAATCTTAACTTCCACTATGGGTTTGTATTGCTCCCCCAGAATCCATCCCCTTCCTTAAACTCAAATCATTCAATCAAGAGTAGCATCACCAGGATAACCAGAATTTGGGGATCTAATATCCATAGTCGATTATTCTACTAAAATCATCTGGTTTCTTTGTTTGCTCTCCCAGTTAGCCTGTGTCTAGCTCTTATTCACCATTGTAGCCTCAGTATCTGGAGGAGAACCTGGCACCTATCAGTATGATTTTGGCAGGAAGTAATAGAAATTCCAACCCCAAATGACCAAAACAAAAAAAGAAATGTAATCTTTCACATAACTGGAAGTCCAGCAAAGAGTATACCAGGGGCTCCATAATGCCAGCAAGAACTAAGGTTCTTTTTAGTATCACCACTTAGTTATCCTCTGGGTCATTTTCACCTGAATGCCAATTTCATTCATCAACATGAAGGGCAGTGGGAATCAAGGGAAACTACAATGTTCCCTTGTTCAAGAAGAAATTCCTGTCCTTTTGTGTTTCTGTACCTCTAATTAATAGTGAATAATCAACAAGAACTGGCCCAGTCATTTTACATGCAGGGGGCAGGAGGGAGGAACACCTATTTGGAGTACTTTACCCAGATATGAAAATTCTTGAGGTAGATAATATAATATATAAAGCCAATCAAATTTCACACATAATATAATTATATAAACCATAGTACCCTGTTTAAGAAAAAAAAAAACTTCGACATTTTACCCAGGTATGAATCTCTCTTTTTATTCCTTTAAGCCAAGCCCTTCTAGGAGTAAGTTTTCAAACTTTGCTCCAAGTAATGTGATTTTTCTTACAAATTCCATTCTGCTTTTCCACTCCACCTCGCAATCCCTGAGGAATCAAGCTTTTTTCTGTGTGATTCTCCAAGTCTTGCCCTGAATCTCAGAAAAAAAAAAAAAAAAAGAGTTTCAGAAGCCTACTGAAAATTCTATCTATTGAATAGATGGCCCTCCCAAACACCTTCAGTTTCTTCCAACTGATTCAAATTGCCCAAACTCCAAACACTAACCCAAAAGCCATTAAAGGCAAGCTAGTTTTCCTCTCTTTGGGATGCAACCTTCCAGAGACCCTAGCTTTGCTGTCACCCATTCTCTTGCTCTGTTTCAAATCTGTGTTTCCTTTCCCCTGGCTTATCTGCTATTTTTAGCCTAATGCCTATCCTTTGGATTTATCAGTCACATTTATCCCTGATTAAACCCTCAGTGTTTCCTCAAAGCTTTGCTTGAACTCTGCACTAGCTGGTTCTGTCCTCGACTGCCTTGGGCTATCAGACTCTAGGCAGCTAAATCCCTTCCATTGGCCTACATATGGATACTTCTTCCCTTTCCTATGCCCCTTTATGTTTAAATTCCATCTTTTAATCCATATTTATCAGTACTAGGCAGTCTAAGCTCTAATTTCCCCCTGTTCATCACCCATTACAGAATCATTTACATAGTGAAGCATTTGCATTTACATTATATAAAACACCCTTGGCTCTCCCAGTCCAAAGGGACAGGCTCAGCTCAGGATAAAAAAACTGGTTCATGTTAGCAGGTCCAGATCCTGTCTGGTTCCACTTGCATTATGTGATTCTTGTCTAATTGAAGATCTGGCTCACTCCATAGAGATCAATATCTGAGTTGATAATCAGTTGAAACTAATGAATTCAGGCTTGCCTGGTTTTTAATATCTGAAGGGCTTCTTTACATACGAAGTTGGGAAAGTAATAACATCAATTATTAAGAAAGAGCAACACAACAATTTAGACCAGAGGTGGGGAAACTTTTTCCATAATGAGCCAGATAGCAAATAATTTTGGCTTTGTGGGCCTTATAGTCTCATGTTGCAACTACTCTACTCTGTTTTTTAGTGTGAAAGCAGCCATAGACAATCTTAAATGAGTAGGTATGGCTGTATTCCAAAAAACTTCTATTTACAGAAACAGGTGGTGGGCCAGACTTCTCCCATGAGCAGTAGTTTGCCAACCACTGATCTAGATCAGTGGTTCCCAACCTTTTTGGCACCAGGGACCGGTTTCGTGGAAGGCAATTTTTCCATGGACCGGGGGTGTGTGGGAGGGAGGTTCAGGCGATAATGTGAGCAATAGGGGGATGGTCAGGCAGTAATACGAGCGATGTGGAGCGATGGGGAGAGGCAGATGAAGCTTCGATTGCTCGTCTGCTGTTCACCTCCTGCTGTGCAGCCCAGTTCCTAACAGGCCGTGCCCAGACTGGTACTGGTCTGTGGCCCGGGTGTTGGGGACTCCGATCTAGATGACCAGCACACAGGCTGAGGAAGGGCCTCTCCCCAGGCTATGTGTGCCAGGAGGATGAAAAGGCATGAGATCCATCTTGATGGAAGGTCAGTTTATCTGGTGGTAAATAGTATGAAAACACTGTTATATTAAAACAAACCCAGATATTTTATGGAGTAGAATATAACACTGGACGTTGTTGAGGCAGGCTCTTGGGAATACTTTTTTTTTTAATTGAAGTGTAGTTGATTTACAATATTGTGTTAGTTTCAGGAAGACAGCACAGTGATTCAGTATTTTTGCAGATCATATTCCATTCTAGGTTATTACAAGATAATGGCTACAATACCCTGTGCTATCCAGTGTATTCTTGTTGTTTATCTATTTTACACTAGTAGTTTGTATCTTTTAATCTTGTACCCCTAATTTGTTCCTCCCCCTTCCCTCTCCCCTTTGGTACCACAAGTTTGTTTCTATATCTGTGAGCCTGTTTCTGTTTTGCATGTACATTCATTTGTATTAGATTTAGATTCCACATATAAAAGTGATATCATATAATATTTGTCTTTCTCTGTCTGATTTATTTCACTAACCTAATATTCTCTATGTCCATCCATGTTGCTGCAAATGGCAGTTTTTAATTTTTTTATAGCTGAATAATTAATATTCCATTGTATCTGTATATACCACTTCTTCTTAATTGGGAATACATTTTTGACTCTCCTCTGCTATTAGAGGAACTTGGGTTGAAAGTTTGAGAAATGCTGATTGGGAGACACTTCTATAACTAATGGCTACACGGGAACACCAATGTGGTCTTGTCTAATTGCAGTGTCTTCATTTCCCCAAGGAAGCCTGAAGCGTGACTAGAGCTGCACCTATTGCACTGTCTTGAGGCTGACAAGTTTTGCATTTGGGATTTCACAGTGGTCCCTGACTGGTGGCCAGTGAGACTCACAGGCTCTCTTTGTAGTTTCCCAGAAGGATCCAATTATTTTATCATGGTGTCCTGAAATTTTCTGCTGTTGTTCTGCTGAAGTTGCTACAATTATTAGGTCTTTCTGGTTCATCACACATCTGAATATTATACAGTCAATCCTCATCATTCACAGAGTCCATATTTGTGGTTTCACCTACTCAAATAAATTTTACAAAATTTATTTGTAAGTCCCAAATCAATAGTGATGGCATTTTCATAGTCGTAGCAGACGTACAAAGAGGCGAAACATTTGAGTTACCCGATTCACACATTCCCAGCTGAGGTCAAACAAGGTGATGTTCTGCCTTCTTATTTTAGCTCTCAGACTGTAAACACATGTCTTTTTTTGCAGTGTATTTAGTGTCATATTTCACACATTTTTTTGTGCTTTTTGGGGTGACTTTGCTGTTTATAATGGCCTCCAAACAGAGTACTGTCTGTCTGAAGTATCCCTGAGTGCAAGAAGGCTGTGATGTGCTTCACAGAGAAAGTACATGTTTTAAATAAGTTGCATTCAGGCATGAGTTACAGTGCTGATGGCCATGAGTTTAATGCTAACGAATCAATAATATATATTTAATAAAGTGCCTGTAAACAGAAAAACATGTAAAACAAGGTCATGTATTGATTAGTTGGAAAAAATGCTGTGACCAGAGGCTCACAGCGATCTAGTTCTGTATTTCCCCCAGGATCAATAGTTCAGTATTTGCTAATTCAGTGTTCAGTGACTTTATAGAAGGTAACTACCACAAAGAACAAGAATCCACTACAATTCCACAAGCAGGGTCCTGCTAACTTTGTGCCCAGTGTCAGCCACTCTCAAGGGCAGCCAGTTATTTTGCCAGGCCAGGTCCTGGAGGTCTTACTACTCAGACCATGAATCAGCATCACTTAGGAGGTTGTTATACATGCAGAACCCCAGGCCCCAACCCAGATGTAATGAATCATAATTTGTATTTAAACAAGATTCCTAGGTGGTTCACATTTACACTGAAGTTTGAGAAGCACTGCTTTAAGGCACTTCCATCATGCCCATAGTTATCTCACTGGTCACTTTTTTTTTTCTTCTGGTTACACTGGAAGCATCTTAAGTGATTTTCACATGTCAAACACCTCTCATGATCAATTACACATTTCTAGTTTGGTACCATCCATCTGCCCACTCACCAATTCACTAATTTAAGCAATACGCCTTTTTTTGAGCATCCATTTTATAGCAGATATAATGCTGATAGTGAGATTACACAGAAAAAGAATCCTCAAAGACAGGGGACAGCCTGCAAACCAATGCCATAAACTACTGAGGCATGGCAGGAATAGAGCCACAAAGAAGCACAAAGGTGGCAAAGAAAGTAATACTAGATGGATGTGTCTGTGAATACTTCCTGGAGGAATTATTTTGAACACAGAACGCCTTTAATCTCTGTTAAGGTGATTTAGCAAAGGAGAAGGTGTTTCAAACCATTCATTAATCCTTTCAAATCTAATATGTAGCATTCTCTGAACATACACACCACAACTAGGTTAGAATAGTTTTCCTACACAGAGACAAAAAATGACAGTAACAGTAAAAGAAGTGTATTTAAGAAATAACAGAATATATGCAGAGAGAAGGAAGTTTTGTCATATCCACCCTTCAAGTGTCTTTTGATCCACCGTAATAATTCAGTTTCCCTTTCCTTACAGATTCTGATGATTCTGCACAATGAACATTTTGATCATTTTTCTGATCTACTTTTACTTAATGTGATATTATGTCAGAACTCAACAAAGGAAGTTAACTTTTTTCCTATATGTCTTTGAAGAAGTCTCAAGTTTATATCCCCTCTTATATTAAATTATATGATGGAATTGCAAAACAAAAATGGAAAAAATATTGAATCAAATGTCTTATTGATTTGCTGGCCTCAACAATCACTTAGACCTTTGAGAAAAGCCTTTTCCTTTGAGTACAAGCAAGCTACAATTTAGCCTGCTCTCATGTTTCACTGCTTGTCACAAAAATACCCCAAAGCTGGTCTGTATTACCTTCTCCAGTTTACAGATGAGAAACCCAAGGGACTGGAAGGTAATGTGATTTTATGTTATGAGTCAGCAGAGCCCTGGAAAGCCAGGAGGAAATAAGAGCTGCAGGCAATTTGGGGTAAGACTGTTCTTAAGTCAGTGAGTGACCTTATGAAGAGGTAAATTTGAAATTAGAAGCTATAATTAACTCTCTAAGCTGGAGCTTTGTTCCATCCTATTCATTTTGGAATAATGAAAACATTCTTATAATTTCAAGAAATAAGTTAAAGGAAGGCTGAGTGGAAATGTGGAATGTCTTTGAGTCGTGCATGTGCTATGAAGCCATGCTAATGTCCCGACTGCTGCTGAGACGCAGACACTTGTGATAGATGTATAATGATGTAAGAGAGTGTTATGGTGTGCATTAGGAGTAACTTATATATATATATTAAGGTATTCCTAGGTAAAAGAAGTCTGAATATCCAGGAAGACATAAATAAATTAATACAGGACTCTTCGCAATTCACTCCTATAGTTGTAGGAAGCTGGCACATTATCAAGTGCTGGATTTTGAAGTGTGGACTGAGAATAATAACCTAAGACAGCACTTTGAGAAGACAGAGAGTTTGAGAAGCTGGAGTGGCTGGTAGATTGAAGGGCAGGACTGTAGACTCAGAGCTGCCTCTAACTCTCTCTGAGCAAGTCTTCCCTGGCAAATCTTTTCCTGTTTCTTCATCTGCAGTGAGGAAAGGGAACTGGGCTAGGTGGTCTCCAGTGTCCCATACAGCTCTGGTGCTCTCTGGTCATCTATTTGCATGACCTGCTCTCACTGGAGTCCTGAGAGAGACCTACTGCTGCCACCACCTGCAGAACCACCTCCGGGCCAACATACCCATAGGCAGCTGATGATATCCCGCAAACTCAGTCCTCTTGTCCCTTTCCCTTCCCAGAGATGCTATGCCCTAAGGGGGAAAACTGCTCTGAGATTCCTCCCAGCATATAAGGAATGTGAAGTCTGGCAGAGTGGAGTTCAAATCCTGTTTTCTCTAATTACTGACTGTGCTGATGGTGGGGCCATGCTTGCTACCTGGGCTCTTGCTAGGCCTCAGTTTATTCATCCATAAAATGGGTCCAAAGACATTGATTTCACAGTTTTCTTGTATGGATTAAACAAATAATATCATGCTAAGTGGTTCTACCTGAAAGAATACTGGTCACATGATAGATTTCAAAAATGCTAGCTCCTTTCCCGCTTTCTCCACACTGTGCAGTGTATTAGTGCTGAAAGATAAAGGGATAGTACTCTCAAAGTCAAATTTTAGGCAGTATTCAGGGATGAGGGACAGATTTGGCTTCTCACCCTTGAAACCTCATTACGTAGCCAGGTACACATTCTGCTTAAACAGCAGGTCCAGACCTTAAATACACCACCAATTCTGTCTAACAGACAGGAGTCTCGGGGCCTGCGCCAGCCACGACTAAAGACGGAGCAATAGTGGATAACAGCGTGCAGGCACTCTGCCCGTCTGATAGTCCATATTTATACCATACCTGTGGGGCCGAAGAGCTAAAATAGAACACAGAGATCCTTCTAATGTGGGCAGTAGGGCTACTGTAATGATGCTGATGTAATGCTTGGATGAGCTGAAAGAAGCTGGCACAGCCAAATTGCAGAGAAATGAGAGGAAACAGGCAGGATCATGGCCCAGGAGAAAAGATTAAGGTGTTCATGATGTAAACCTTAATACAGACAAATCCTTAAATATACCAAAAAAAAAAAAAACCCTTCTTTTTTTGTATATTTACGTCATCCACGGTAAGGAAGAGGTAAGAAATTTACCCTCTGAACTCAGACTTTTGATAAACAACATTAATATGAAAGCTCCTAACTATCCAGTAAATCTGACAATGGCATAAAGAACACTTAAGACAAGCTGTCTTTCTGGGCAATGTCTCTTTGGACAGCTTGCTGGAAGAAACCTTTCATAGAATGCAAAGCCCTAAGGTCAAATGGTCTTGCTCCCATTTCCCAGGTTGATTCTCCCCACCCACCTCTGCCCTCACCTTTGCAACACACGTATTTCTTTTGTTCTTAGCGTAAATTCTAAGAAAATCAATCATAGTAGGAACATGGCAAGGAAACCTTAAAATGCTTTATATGGCACTTACTTAAATCTGAACCTCATTTTTAGAGAAGAAATCCACAACATAGAATGACTGTGAAATGTTGGAAGCCCCACGCTGATGCCTGCACTGTGAAGAGAAACCAAGTTACCTGTCAGAGAATCGAGGATGATTCTAAATGTATCGCCAGTTTATTTTGTACCAGGTGCAAAGCTGGAGTTGGAAGAAGTCGAAATTAAGACAGTGTGGTCACTGACTTTAAGGTGTTCACAAGTTCATGGGGTGGGGGGCAACAGACTATTTCTCCTTTCCTGTTGTTAGCAAAGCAGGAACTCAGTAATGTGAGCTTCCATTTGGAGAGGTAGATGCCCAAGGCACAAAGCTGGCAAGAGGTCTCAGACAGTGCGAACAGTGGGGCAGAAGGGTGTTAGCCTTGCCACCACATCCACGGCATGCCCTTTCTTTCCCTTCATCCTTTCTGAGCCTGAGGTATGCAGACTAACAGGTGAGAATAGTATTGATCTTCAGCGTGTGAGGAGATTTTACACCACGGAGCAGTCTCCAAGCAGCCTATTCCCATAGATTTGCAGCTCATACACCAGAGTTTGTGTATAGCTACTGCTGCCGTCATCATTTTCATACTATATAATGCTCTCTAAAAATAATGTTTCAAATTAAACAAATGCATTATCTTCAAAACAAAGGAAATCAAAGGGTTCTGCTCGTTTTGTTGTTTTTTCTAACACCTTGAGACATTAAACAGGTAAAGGACTAATTCCTGCTGTTCTTAGACAAATATATTCATAGCCTTCAAAACATAGTGCTTGTCAATCATTTCTTTAGGTATCAGTTCAGACAAAACAGTTCTTGCCATGAGTCAAGGTGACTGGGACTTTCAAAGTCAGTATCATGCTTCAAGAATTCTTGACTTTAATCCTATAAAATAAAGGACAGGATTATCGTTTGCAGGTACACAGTATATAACAAATACAGGATGCGTCTGGGACTGTATAGTTAAATGATGTCATCCTAATGAATCATTGGAATTATTGATGTTTCTTAAGCTACGCTTCTTTTCTCACATTAGTAATTCCGTGCTCATGCGTCGCTGCCAAGGTGTGCGGGTGCTGTTGCTTGTCAACCAGAATCCCAGCTCTTATTCTGTACAGCTTGACAAAATGGGCCTGAAGGGGTAATAGACATGTCTGTAGTCAGGCTTTGGCATGCACATGAAGGCGTCGAGCAAGACCAGCTCAACAACGAGTTTCAAAAGTTGGCAAGGAAATAGTAAGAACTTTTATAGGAAACAGTGAATATGGGATCTTGCTCTATTTTCCCTCCAAGAAAATGACCATTAGGTTAGACGTCTTCCTGAGAATAGCAAAGGACTGAAAGAACCATCTGTCCTCATAGTATCTTTTCTTTTACTCAAGCAAGACAGGTTAATATAGGGAAAAAGAAGAACCGAGGGCAGCAACAGAGGAGTGAGTGCTTTTACTTGAAGGGAAACATTTGAAAGTCAAATGCTTGAGATATGCAGGCTAGATTCAGTGATTCAAGAATGAGCTTACTAACTCCTATTCACTTCATCTGCTGGGTATTCCTTTCAAATTGGCCAGGTTTATATAAAATCAGAGAGTAGGATTTTCCTATTCTATATGCTCTTTCACCTCATCACATCCCACAAATCCTATGAACAACTACATGAGGATTTTGTGAAAGGAAAGTAAGTGACTTTGAAGTAGTTTGCAGCAGGTGATGACCCATAGCCCTGAACCCCAGTCCAGCCCCCTGAATCCTGAAGGGTCTACTGAAGCATGGAAAATACCCTTGTATTAGTGTGCTCCCTTTAAAAATGAATGTATTGAAAAAATAAACAAGAGAGCCAATGCGTTCTGATAAAAAAAAAAAAAGAGCAATAATGGAGCACTAGCCTGACCAAATATTAAAACATGTGAGTGTGTGTGTGTGTGTGTGTGTGTGTGTGTGTGTGTGTATAAAATAGTGAGGCAGCATTGCATGAACAGATTAAAGGAACAGGATAGAAAGTCCAGAAATGAGTAGGAAGTCCAATTCATAGAAAGTCAGATACAAGAAGGGATTCAGTATCAGATAAAGGTGGTATCTCAAATAAATGTAGGAAAGATGGATATTTTAATATATGGTGTTGGACATCTGGGTAACCATATGGGAAACACAAGGTTGTATCTATAACTCACATTATGCTAACAAGATAAATTCCACATGGATCAAAAATTTAAATGTTAAAAATGGGGAAATCCTAAAACTATTAGAAGAAAAATGTGGAGAATTTCTTTATCATCTGAAATCAAAAAGCATTAAGGAAAAATTGTTAGTCTAACTAAAATTTTATTTTAAAAGCCTGTTTAGGGGAAAAAGTGCTTTAAGCAACAACACAAAACAATTGACATATTGGAAAAATTATTTTCAACTCATATCACAAAAGACTAACCTCCCTGATATATAAAGAGCTTCTAGAAATTCATGAGAAAAAACCCAACAACCCAGAAGAAGAATGAGCAAGGGATGAACAGATGGTTCACAGGAAAGTAAATTAAAATGATTCAAACATATGAGGAGACACTCAACCTCATCAAATTAAGATGCATGCAGATTAAAACTACACTGAAACACAATTTTCCACCAATCAGTAAAAATCCAAAGTAGAGGTACTCTGTTGGTCTGACTGAAGAGAAATAGGTGCTGACATGTACTGCTAGTGGGAGGGTGAATTATTATAACTCCTACGGAGAACAATTTTGCACTATCTATCAAAATTATAAATACATATTATATTTGACCAAGCAATTCCACTTCTTGATATATATATACATTTTCTACTACAGCACTTTTAAAAATAATAGTACAAGTATCCTTCTTGTACAAGGATAGTACAAGTATCCTTCTCTTGTGAGAGAGAGGTTAAATATATATTTATGTGATGGAATACTATGCAGCTGTACACAGAAAAAAGAGGGTAACACTGTATAGACGGATATGGAAAGAGTTCTCTGTTTCATTAATAAGGAAGAAAGCGTTCAGTAAAATATGCCTCCCTTTTGGGTAAATAGATGGGAAATAAAACTCTATACTCACATTGTTGGTATACTCAAAAAGAGACTGGGGATGGACACCTAAGGTATTTCTAACACTAGCCCCCTGAGAGGTGGAGGGTTGGAGGATGAGGACAGGCAGGAGAATTTTAGTCGTCCAAAAGAGTGAGTTTCCAAAACTACAGCTGCATGGGATTAGAGGCACAGTCTGGTGTCATGGAATTGACCAGGTTTGGGGCCCAGCTCAGGATCAGACAGACGGCTTTGGCCTCATTATCCCAGAGGGCTTGCCAGCAGCACTGGCCAGCTCTCAGACTACAATACACAGCACATTCCAGAATCAAAGTTGAGAGTGAGAAGATGCCCCAGGAAGCCGTTGGACTAAGACGTGGACTCCAGCCTTCTTCATCCTTTTCCTTTCCTCATTTTGTCCTCCACTGGACCAACAGTTCTCAGCTAGGGCTAATTTTGCCCCAGGTGTCATTTTTGGTTGTCACAAATAGGAATATATATATTTGGCATAAAATGTCAATAGTATTGAAGGTGAAAAACGGCACTAGTGTAAGATACCAGGGAAAGGATGAAACCTGTGAGGCAAAACAGAGGGAAAACGAGGAATCTTGCAACATAAAGAAGATTGAAACCTTTAAACCTGCCCATGTGCCTGAGGCAATGTAGAGGGGAGAGATGGATGATTTTTCTATGCCCTGTATGACAAACACTGTGAAGCTTAATACTGAATAAGGCATAAAGCAGATCTAAAAGCACCGTGCTATAGCTCAAGAATAATAATTAAATTCCTGCACGTATGGGAAATCTCTGTTCAGTGTTGGCACGCCTTGTTATTGCCCATCTCTCTCACAATCACCACGTGGCCTGATTTGCACGAGATACTGTGTTTGGAAACCCTGTGGAGACTCAGCGAAAACAGCACTCCCACTGCAGAAGGGCTGTCTTCTCTCCAAGGTAATTCAGCAGCCGTTAAGGAGTCTTCAATTTACTGCAGAGCAGCTAAAAGGAGGAAGAGCTGTGTGCTGCCTCGCTTGCTAATCGCCAGACCTGTGGGAAGGGGTGCAGGGAAGGGAGGAGAGGGTCGGCTGGAGGAGATGCGTTGAATCACTCGGTGGTAGCGACTGCCTGGACCGAGGCTAGCATTCCAGGCTTCGTTAGCTGACGTTCGGAAGAGCAGGGAATCAATTCCAATGGCAGAAGCAACAAAAATGCATTCTCATGCCAGGGAAACAATCAGAAAGAATGATAGAAAGTAAGAAAGAATAGATAATCAGCAGAGTGGAAGAGAGAGCCCTGGGGCTCCGAGCTGGCAACCTCCTCATATGAGCAGCAGTGCTCCCAGTGCCTTAATTGGCTTCCCAGTAGTGGCACGGAGGCTGCGATGGGAGCTCAGCGCTGAGAACGAACAAGAGTAGCGCCATGCGTGGGGCATCCTGGGAGTTGGCTTCCCGCTGGGTGTGTGGTATTTATCCAGCACCTGTGGGAAACGGGGCTGCCTTTCCACTTTTCCAAGAATTTTTTTAGAAAGGAGCTAGCCTGGCCCTCTGCCCTATGGAACTTCACCTGCCTGGAGATTTGGCTTCGTGGGATTTTTCCTGGTTTTCTTTTGGAATTAGCCCAGCATTCAAAGAATTAAATAGTGGCCTTGGTGGAACCTTGCCACTCTCCTTCAGTGGGTTGTCACTGAGTCATCAAGTCGGAGTCTCTTCTTAACTAATTTTTCTGCTGTTTCCAATTATTCCCTCCCTGCACAGACTGTGAAACTCTTCCTGGTACAGAGCAAGGAAGTGGAACTTGTGCCCGGAGAGTAGGAGGATGCCCGAGGCAGGGGGGCAGTCAGTCAAACTCACAGTTCAAAGCCACTCAAACAGTATTTACTAACATATATTTTGGCCACTATTTTACGTCCATAGAGACATACCAGCAACAAAAATCCTTGAAGAATCACGGAAAACAGCACGTTCCTCAAGGAATGAAGAAAGTCTGAACGCACCTGCAATCTTTCCGTCCTTTGAAGTCTCAATGGGAAAAACTTACATGCAGAGATCGATTCAGGAATAGCTATATAAATGCCTGATTAATGAACCAGATTTCTGTTTCCTTGGAATGATCCTAAAAATCAGAAGAGCTTCCATTTGCGTCACCCTTAGTATTTTAGACTCTTGCCTTGTTTAATCCTTGCAGATTCCTATGAGATTGCTGTAGTATCGCAGTTTAAAGATCAAGAAATCATGGTCCAGAGGGATGATTATAGTTGCTTAAGATAACAGAGCCAATGACATAGATGATTTTTCTATGCCCTGGTGCTACAGACACTTTGGAGCTACCAGAATGAACCTGGGCAAGCAGCAGCAGCAGAGATCTATTTAGCATCTGCCCTGTGTTAAGCGCTTTGTTAAACATTTGTGTTCTTTACTCTCTTTAATGCAAATAACAATCTTGTAATGTGGGTACTGTCATTTTCGACATTAACTAATAACACTCTCTCTATATATACTGCAGGAAGGTGGGAGCTCATTAATGAATATTGGTACAACTTGCTTTGCCAGCTGAAAATATACATATATCTCATATTTTTTCTATTAACTGTTTAGGAATTCACATGCACTCATTAATAAAATGTCTAGGATTGTATTCATAGTGAGTCTCACAAACCTACTCAGTTCAGAAGAATCAATCCTCCCTTTGAGTGCCAGGCAGAGAGAAAACTGCAGCGTCTAGACGGTCCACTCATGTCATTGATTCTGCAACCGTCCCATAGTATCTATTACTGTCCCTCAGTGTCCTAGTGAACACTCTGATGTTCCCATGGTCCCAAGGTCCAAAGGACAATTATTCTTTCTGCCAGTGAAGCTTCTGCTGGTTTTGATTCTTGCAGAGGCTGCTGGAAAACCGACCTAGTTGGGCTGTTTAGTTTACATTCACATCCTCAACTACTGATTCCAAAACAGGAGCAACGTGCCTGAGGAGCCTGGGTCTGCAGGGGCATCAGCCTCATCTGCCCACAGCGCCCAAATCAGCTCTTGGCCATGAGTTTCTAGGCCCAAATGACCATACCGGCTCTACCTTCCTTCATGGTAGCTTCTCCTCCAAGGCCTGTGCTGTCCTTTCCTACCAGAGGACCCCTGTCATCGCAATTCCAGCATAGTAGGGAGGTTTTTCTAAGGCTGAGATTCAAAAGGGAGAGGGGTCTTTATCCCTTTACTTCCAAGAAGTTCCTTGGTGCCTGGGTAAATTTTCCTACCTTCTTTCCAGGACCAGTTCCCATTCAGGTGGTATTTAGAGGGTCACTTTTGGGAGACCACACATGGTTCTATATTTTTTCCCTCCAATAGAAAGGTACATATTGGCCTTACATTGCCATAACTAATGTAGGCCACCCTAAGTAATTTCACCTAAAATATATATATTTTTTAATTTGCTTCAAGGTGACTCTGGCTCTAGGCATAGAAGAACCTGACATAATTTTCAGAGTCCATCTCACAAGATACCCCTTTACTTCCTGTGGGAATCCATCAACTGGAAGATATTGCTAATCACACCAGTGTTATCTGTTCCTCCCAAATCTATCCAGCAGAACAGTTTATATTTCTATCTAAGCTACACCATTTTTCAGATGACTGGCATAAAACAGAAATGAAACGTAAATAATTCCAGAAATGAAACATGTAAATAAAACATGTAATAATTATTATCTTAATAACTAACCCATCACTGTGGAAGTCATAGCTCATAAATATCTTGGTTCTATCAACATATGGTTTTGAGATATTAAATGGTGCTGCTGATGCTATGTTTCCTCATGACACTTTACGAGCAAGCTAAAAATGCACAAATATGTCCAAAACAATGACAGAAAAAAGGTAAACAAATTCCAAACCACAGGAAGCAGGAGATAATCTTGTGTGAAGCTGTGAGCCATTTCACGTAATACAAAGTAACTTCTGTTACTATAGGAGGAACATTGAACGAATAAAAAATAAACAAATTACCTTACCAAATGGGCTGCATTGAACACACATGCTCTTTTCTTTTGTGCTCTTGCAACTGACCACCAAAACAAAAGACAATGGATTTTGTTTTAGAGATATAAACCCCAGAGGGACCAAGAAATGCAGAAGGGCATGACAGCATCAGAATTTTGAAAACTGGGAAGATGGAAAAGGCAGCAGGCCCGAGAAAGGTAAATTTAAAATGTGTAGTGGGAGAAGCTAAAAACCAATCTGATTTATATGATGAAACCCCAAAAGTTCTGGAGTTGACAGCACCAAGTACCCCTGGAGGGGGATAAAGAGAGATGGGCTGGCTAAAATAAGGAGAATGAATTGCAAACTAAGAAGCAGCTGGATCCTCAGATCCTTCACTCCACAAGCTGGATGACTGAGCCTCCCCACTCTGGCAGAAAACTAGAAGTTTATTCTCTGTAGAAGGTAAAGAGAGTCTTCAAACTGGGAGACATTAAACACAGTTAAGGGTAGGGATTCTCCTCACAGTAATTACTAAAGTAGACCTCATGAGTATTCATAACCAGTTCCACCTCTAGGAATACACACAACAGCCATTATTTGTAGTCAAGAATGAGAATCAACTCAAAGATTCATCAACAACAGGATGGAGAAAATAACTGTGGCATATTCTTATAACAGAAACTCACAAAAATAATGTTGAATGAAAGAAATCAGACACCAAATGTTACCTATTGTGAGTTTCTAATTATAAAAATGTTCAGAAAAAGAGGCAAACTTAATCCACGGTCTTAAAAATCAGGGTAGTGGTTAATCTGGGGGAGGTAGGAGGCCATAGGACCTGGTAGGGGACATTGGAGAACCTTTTGGGTGCTGGCAATTTTCCATTTCCTGAGCTGAGTGCAGTTATATGCGTACGTTCACTTTGTGATAATTTGTTGAGCTGTACACTTCTGAGCTTGTTGCTTTTCTGTATGAATGTAATACTTCACCAATGAAGTTTATTTAAAAAAAAATGGGCCAACTAACAGATCTATAATTGCATATCAAATTCAGAAGACTTGAAGACCCTTATTTTCATTATAGGTAGGGATTTCTTTATAAACTTGCCATCAGTGGAAAGGAAATGGGTAAGGTTGTTGGAGAGGAAATTCTCTTGGTCCAGAAACCTCTACTGAGAGACAAGTTGCACCTAGACTAGGCTGTGACTTCATCTCTTACATCCATCTGTTAGAAGAAGCTTGTTCTCTGTATATTCTAGATTTCTAGCATTAAAAAAACTCCATTTCTTCCTAGATAATTTTGATAAGTAGAATTCTAAGATGTCCCCAAGATTCCAGGCCCCTGGTATACTCACACTTTCTCCTAGTTATTCAATTAAACAACAGTTTACTGAAGTGAAGGAATTTTTCAGATATAATTAAGTTCTCAGATCATTCGATCTTAAAATTGAGAGATTATCCTGGGTGAACCTGACTTAATGAGGTGAACCCTTTAAAAACAGAGAGTTTTCTGGCTGGTCAAAAAGAGAAAATCAGAGAGATTTGTTCCCGCTAGCCTGGAAGAAAGCAAAGCAAACCTCTGTGTGTAAACTGCCTATGGGGGCCATGTGGCCAAGAACTGAGAATATTCTAGGAACTGAGAATGTTCCCTAGGTGAAAGTTAGCAGGAAAATCGGGGCCTCAGTCCTACAACCACAAGGAAGTGAACTTTTCCAACAACCAGTGAACTTGGAGGAAGACCTGAAGCCCCATATGAAAAGCATAGCTCAGGCCGACAAATTGATTTCAGCCTGGTAAGATCTTGAGCAGCAATCCAGCCACGCCACGCCTGGGCTTCTACCTGCAGAAACTGTTAGATAATAAATTTGTATTGTTTTAAGCCACTAAGTTTGTGATAATTTGTTAGAAAACAGATGATACAGTCACCTTCTCCCAATGCTATTAGCCACCATCTCATTTTCTATGTTATATAAAAGTTACTAATTACTAGTGTGAATGAAAAATATTGCCTGACATATCAGTAAACAAAGGATGTTGCAGTCATCAAACCATCACATTACAGCCTCCTTGATAGTGAGTCCTGAGGGAGCTCAGGATGGAGGCAGGATGCCTGCCATCTAGCAGTCAACTGCTGCAGCCACATTCAGTGGTACACCCTGAGGAGACTCAGGATGAGAAAGCAGGAGATACTGACCTCAAATAGCTGAGGTGCATATCAAAAGAATGATTTCAGTGAGCCCAGACTCTTGCATTTTCCCATAAATAGAAAAGCCCTAAATTCCTTAACTTGAGATATCTGGTTTTCTTTAATTGACATTAATCGTTTGATGTTCTGACTACCTGGTCTTTGTTGCAAAAACTCCTATATATCCTGGTTCCCCACCTTGCCTCTTTGGAGCAGTCTCTCAGAGTTATCTGAGATGCTGTGTCTAGAGCTTAAGTCCTCAGTTTTGTCTGACAAATAAAACATAATTCTCAAGTTTTAGGTTGTGATTTTTTTTCAGTTGACACTAGTTAAGTTGCCCTTTGAAAACTTTCTAAAATTTTCTAATACAAGAGTTGTCATGATTCCTCTTAGTAACAGATCAATGATGCCCGTATTAGCACCTTAGTAGGGTTTAGAACTCAGCCTGTAAACTCAAATATTAAGAAGGATCAAAGGTGAAATCTAGAAAACAAAAAATAGTATTAAATAAAGTGAACACAAACCTGTTGACCAGCTCTTGAAACATTTGACACGATGAGTAAACTTTGAGAGATGAGTGAGGCAAATGAATAAATAAATATAATGTGAGTACATTGTCACATAGAATGTGTTTCACCTAAGGAACTAATCATAGAATTTGTTCCCAATGAGGAATAGAGATAAGTTAGATTTTTAAAAGCTTTGCACTAATTTGTGTGTGTCAGAGGCAATAAATGGCAAAGAAGAGAAGGTGGAATCCCCTCGGTCTCTGGGAATGACAAAGTGGGGATGACCATATCCTCCTACAGTCCACTGGGGGGATTTCTTTTGGCACCAAACCATTGTCTTAGGTGAAGTTGTGGTTGGGATCATATGGCAAGTCCTTTGTCTCTGCCATGCTGATTGTGTAATTTGTGCACTAAACTATTCCAGTCTTTGCTGGATCCATACCCTTTTTCTACCACCTATAGGCTGCTTTGTATTTCTGCCCCATGGTTATGATCAATGTGATGCCATATTTCAAAGAACATTATAAGTAGTACTTGAAAACAAACTCCCTACCTGTAATCAAAATAATTTCCAGGGCTTCAAGCATACATATCCTTTATACTAAAATGGGGATTAAGTTGAGAAAAGCTGTATTTTGTAAAACATTGCCCACACAGGTGCTGGCTGAATGCTTGTGGATTTGTGAAAGTAGAGAACTCCATAGTCCTTTGTGGGCTCTGCCAGGGAATTCTGAGAAATTGCCTAAATAAATCAGCACATAATGGGAGAAGACAAAATGCCTCCAAGGCCTAAAGACACAATGTGCCTTTGACCAGTGCAGACCTTGACTATATCTAAAGAAAGTGACTGCAATTGAAGAAAGAAGGAGCCACAAGAACCACAGAGGTCACACAGGACTAGTTGAGTGAGTGAGAGAGAATGCATTTGGGAGGGAAGAGCAATCTTTTCACTAAAGAGATGGAACTTTGTGGGTGGCAGAGTTATTTCATCTAACTTCCCTAGATTTGAGAGGAGTTGTTTCCCCCAATTAAAATCCCTTCCTCGATTTTATACTCACCAAATGAAATTCTTACTTAAAAAATTTAGATTTTCATGTGTCTTTTTATGAATAAAGAATTGTGGATAAATAACTAGTGTTGCAGTTTTCATGTTTAATTGTGACTTTGGTTATCTATAGCGCTTTAAATATCTTACTTTTGCAAATTTACAAAACGATAAGGCCACACGTCAGTTCTCTGACAACTTTGTTTCAGCCTATGAGGTAGATTCTATTACTGGCACGTTTAACTGATGAGGAAATTGAGACACAGAAGTCAACTTGCCTATGTTTACCCAGTTAGCCAGTCAATAGTACAAGAGCTGGAAGAGACTTTTTAATGGGACTGCATTGAGTTCATTAATTTGGGAGGAATCAAACCTTCATATTATTGAAACTTCTAATACATGAACATGGTATATGCCTCAATTTATTCTATCTTCTTTAATTTCTCAAAAATGTTTTATTGTTTTCTTGATAGAGGTTTTACACGTCTTTAATTCATAGGTATTTGATAGGATTTTTTTGCATTTGTACCTTTAAAATTTTTAATGTCTAACTGATATTGTTGTTATGCAAAAATACAGTTGCTTTTATTTTTTTTCTTTACTACAAACTTTTAATATGCTAATATGTGTTGTGGATGATTTAAGATACATTTAACATATAGCGTTTCCCATACTTAGTTTTCCCCAGGGCTCTTCCTTTGGGAAGCAACTCCTGGAAGTATATTTGCTCACAACACACTTTTGGAAAAGTGAAATTAATCTCGCTGTCAGGGCAGGTGTTTCAAATGATTATTTTACCCAAATGAAGGCTGCAGATTTTCCTCTGATGAAATTATTTGGTTAGCCTTTACCAGCCTGCCACAATTTTTTTTTAATATGTATATATGCCAATCCCAATCTCCCAATTCACCCCCTCCCACTTTCCCCCCTTTGTGTTCATATGTTTGTTCTCTACATCTGTGTCTTTATCTCTGCCTTGCAAACTGGGTCATCTGTACTATTTTTCTAGATACCACATATATACGTTAACATACGATACTTGTTTTTCTCTTTGTGACGTACTTCACTCTGTATGACAGTCCCTAGGTCCATCCTCGTCTCTACAAGTGACCCAATTTCATTCCTTTTTATGGCTGAGTAATATTCCATTGTATATATGTACCACATCTTCTTTATCCATTTGTTTGTCAATGGGCATTTAGGTTGCTTCCATGACCTGGTAATTGTAAGTAGTGCTGCAATGAACACTGGAGTGCATGAGTCTTTTTGAATTATGGGTTTCTCTGGGCAAATGCCCAGCAATAGGATTGCTGGGTCATATGGTAATTCTATTTTTAGTTCTTAAGGAACCTCCATAGAGGCTGTATCAATTTACATTCCCACCAACAGTGCAAGAGGGTTCTCTTTTCTCCACCCCCTCTCCAGCATTTGTTGTTTGTAGATTTTCTGATGATGCATAGTCTAACTGGTGTGAGGTGATACCTCATTGTAGTTTTGATTTGCAATTCTCTAATAATTAGTGATATTGAGCAGCATTTCATGTGCCTCTTGACCTTCTGCATGTCTTCTTTGGAGAAATGTCTATTTAGGTCTTCTGCCCATTTTTGGATTGGGTTATTATTATTATTTTTTTTTATATTGAGCTGCATGAGCTGCCTGTATATTGTGGAGATTAATCCTTTGACTGTTGATTCATTTGCAAATATTTTCTCCCATTCTGACCGTTGTCTTTTCGTCTTGTTTATAATTTCCTTTGCTGTGCAAAAGCTTTGAAGTTTCATTAGGTCCCATTTGCTTATTTTTGTTTTTATTTCCATTACTCTAGGAGGTGGGTCAAAAAAGATATTGCTGTGATTTATGTCATAGAGTGTTCTTCCTATGTTTTCCTCTAAGAGTTTTATAGTGTCCGTTCTTACATTTAGATCTTTAATCCATTTTGAGTTTATTTTTCTGTATAGTGTTAGGGAGTGTTCTAATTTCATTCTTTTACAAGTAGCTGTCCACTTTTCCCAGCACCACTGATTGAAGAGACTGTCTTTTCTCCATTGTATATCCTTGCCTCCTTTGTCATAGATTAGTTGACCATATATGCGTGGGTTTATCTCTGGGTTTTCTATCCTGTTCCATTAATCTATATTTCTGTTTTTGTGCCAGTACCGTATTGTCTTGACTACTGTAGCTTTGTAGTATAGTCTGAAGTCAGGGAGTCTGATTCCTCCAGCTCCGTTTTTTTCCCTCAAGATTGCCTTCACTACTAGGGGTCTTTTGTGTCTCCATACAAATTTTAAGAGTTTTTATTCTATTTCTGTTTAAAAATGCCACTAGTAATTTGATAGGGATTGCATTGAATCTGTAGATTACTTTGGGTAATATAGTCATTTTAGCAATATTGATTCTTCCAATCCAAGAACATGGTATATCTCTCCATCTCTTTGTGTCATCTTTGACTTCTTTCATTAGTGTCTTATAGTTTTGAGTACAGGTCTTTTACCTCCTTATGTAAGTTTATTCCTAGGTATTTTACTATTTTTGTTACAATGGTGAATGGAGTTGTTTCATTAATTTCTCCTTCTGATCTTTCATTGTTAGTGTATAGAAATGCAAGATATTTCTGTGCATTAATTTTGTATCCTGAACTTTACCAACTTCAATGATTAGCTCTAGTAGTTTTCTGGTGACATCTTTAAGATTATCTATGTATAGTATCAAGTCATCTACAAACAGTGACAGTTTTACTTCTTTTCCAATTTGTATTCCTTTTATTTCTTTTTCTTTTCTGATTGCCATGGCTAGTACTTCCAAAATTGTGTTGAATAGTAACAGCGAGGGGAGATCTTTGTCTTGTCCCTGATCTTAGAAGAAATGATTTCAGTTTTTCACCATTGAGAATGGTGTTTGCTGTGGATTTGTGGTATACGGCCTTTATTATGTTGATTTAGGTTCCCTCTATGCCCACTTTGTGGAGAGTTTTTATCATAAATCTGTGTTGAATTTTGTCAAAAGCTTTTTCTGCATCTAATGAGATGATCATATGGTTTTTATTCTTCAATTTATTAATATGGTGTATCACATTGATTAATTTGCATATATTGAAGAATCCTTGCATCCCTGGGATAAATCCCACTTGATCATGGTGTATGATCCTTTTAATATGTTTTTGGATTCTGTTTGCTGGTATTTTGCTGAGAATTTTTGCAATTATATTCATCAGTGATATTGGTTTTTAATTTTCTTTTTTTGCAGTATCTTTGTCTGGTTTTGGTATGAGGGTGATGGTGGCCTCGTAGAATGAGTTTGGGAGTGTTCCTTCCTCTGCAATTTTTTGCTGTGAGGATGGGTGTTAGCTCTTTTCTAAATATTTGATAGAATTCACCTGTGAAGCCATCTCATCCTAGACTTTGGTTTGTTTTAATTGATGTTTCAATTTCATTACTTGTGATTTGTCTGTTCATATTTTCTATTTCTTCCTGGTTTTAGTCTCAGAAGGTTGTGCTTTTATAAGATAAGTCCATTTCTTCCAGGTTGTCCATTTTATTGACATATAGCTGCTTGTAGTAATCTCTCATGATTCTTTGTATTTCTACAGTGTCAGTTGTTACTTCTCCTTTTTCATTTCTAATTCTGTTGATTTGAGTCTTCTCCATTTTTTCTTGATGAGTCAGGCTAATGGTTTATCAATTATGTTTATCTTCTCAAAGAACCAGCTTTTGGTTATATTGATCTTTGCTATCATTTCTTTCATTTCTTTTTAATTTATTTCTGATCTGATCTTTATGATTTCTTTCCTTCTATTAACTTTGGAGGTTTTTTGTTTGTTTGTTTGTTCTTCTTTCTCTAATTCCTTTAGGTGTAAGGTTAGGTTGTTTATTTGAGATGTTTCCTGTTTCTTGAGGTAGGATTGTATTGCTATAAACCTCCCTCTTAGAACTGCTTCTGTTATATCCCATAGGATTTGGGTCGTCGTGTTTTCATTTGTTTCTAGGTATTTTTTGATTTCCTCTTTGATTTCTCCAATAATCTCTTGGTTATTAAGTAGTGTATTGTTTAGCCTGCATGTGTTTGTATGTTTTACAGATTTTTTCCTGTAATTGGTATCTAGTCTCAGAGCATTATGGTCAGAAAAGATACTTGACACAACTTCAATTTTCTTAAAGTTCTTAAAGCCTTGATTTTTGACCCAAGATATGATCTATCCTGGAGAATGTTCCATGAGCACTTGAGAAGAAAGTGTATTCTGTTGTTTTTCAATAGAATATCCTATATATATCAATTAAATACATCTTGCTTAATATGTCATTTAAAGCTGTGTTTCCTTATTTATTTTCATTTTGGATGATCTGTCCATTGGTGAAAGTGGGGTGTTAAAGTCCCCTACTATGATTGTATTACTGTCAATTTCCACTTTTATGGCTGTTAGCATTTGCCTTATGTATTGAGGTGCTCGTATGTTGGGTGCATACATATATATGATTGTTATATCTTCTTATTGGATTGATCTCTTGATCATAGTATAGTGTCCTCTTTGCCTCTAGTATGAGTCTTTATTTTAAAATCTATTTTGTCTGATAGGAGAATTGTTATTCCAGCTTTCTTTTGGTTTCCATTTGCATGGAATGACCTTTTCCATTTGCATGGAATGTCCTTTTCCATCCCCTCACTTTCACTCTGTATGTGTCCCTAGGTCTAAAGTGGCTCTCTTGTAGACAACATATATATGGGTCTTGTTTTTGTATATATTTAGCCAGTCTATGTCTTTTGGCTGCAGCATTTAATCCATTTATATTTAAGGTAATTATCAATATGAATGTTCCTATTATCATTTTCTTAATTGTTTTGAGTTTGTTATTGTAGGTCTTTTCCTTCTCTTGTGTTTTCTTCCTAGAGAAGTTCTTTTAGCATTTGTTGTGAAGCTGGTTTGGTGGTGCTGAATTCTCTTAGCTTTTGCATGTCTGTAAAGTTTTTAATTTCTTCATCGAATCTGAATGAGATCCTTGCTGGGTAGAGTAATCTTGGTTGTAAGGTTTCCCCTTTCATCACTTCAGATATGTCCTGCTACTACCTTCTGGCTTGCAGAGTTTCTGCTGAAAGGTCAGCTGCTAACCTTATGGGGATTCCCTTGTATATTATTTTTCCCTACTGCTTTTAATGTTTTTTCTTTATATTTAATTTTTGATAGTTTGATTAATATGTGTCTCAGCGTGTTTCTCCTTGAATGTATCCTGTATGGGACTCTCTGTGCTTCCTGGACTTGATTGACCATTTCCTTTCCCATATTAGGGAAGTTTTCAACTACAATCTCTTCAAATATTTTCTCAGTCCCTTTCTTTTTCTCTTCTTCTTCTGGGACCCCTATAATTGGAATGTTGGTGTGTTAAATAGTTTCCCAGAGGTCTCTAATGCTGTCCTCAATTCTCTCCATTCTTTTTTCTTTATTTGCCTCTACAGTAGTTATTTCCACTATTTTATCTTCCAGATCACTTATCCGTTCTTCTGCCTCAGTTATTCTGCTATTGATTCCTTCTAGAGAATTTTAAATTTCGTTTATTGTTTTGCTCATCATTGTTTGCTTGCTCTCTAGTTCTTCTAGGTCCTTGTTAAATGTTTCTTGTATTGTCTCCATTCTATTTCCAAGATTTTGGATCATCTTTACTATTATTACTCTGAATTCTTTTTCAGGTAGACTGCCTATTTCCTCTTCATTTATTTGGTCTGGTGGTTTTTACCTTGCTCCTTCATCTGCTGTGTGTTTCTCTGTCTTCTCATTTTGCTTCACTTACTGTGTTTGGGGTCTCCTTTTCACAGGCTGCACGTTCGTATTTCCCATTGTTTTTGGTGTCTGCCTCTAGTGGCTAAGTTTTGTTCAGTAGGTTGTATAGGCTTCCTGGTGGATGAGCCTGGATCTTGTCTTTCTGGTGGGCAGGACCATGTCTGATGGTGTGTTTTGGGGTGTCTCTGACCTTACTATGATTTTAGGCAGCCTCTCTCCTAATGGGTGGTGTTGTGTTGTTGTCTTGCTAGTTGTTGGGCATAGGATGTTCAGCACTTGAGCTTGTTGGTCGTTGAGTGGAGCTGGGTCTTGATGTTGAGATGGACATCTCTGGGAGAGCTTTCACTGTTTGATATTACATGGAGCCGGGAGGTCTTTGGTGGACCAATGTCCTGAACTCAGCTCTCCTACCTCAGAGGCACAGGCCTGACACCCGGCAGGAGGACCTGCCTGCCCTTCAGACACATGGCTCAGAAGAAAAGGGAGAAAAAAACAAGGGGGATTCCCTGGTGGCACAGTGGTTGAGAGTCCACCTGCCGATGCAGGGGACATAGGTTCGCGCCCTGGTCCGGGAAGATCCCACATGCCACGGAGCAGCTGGGCCCATGAGCCATGACCGTTGAGCCTGCACATCTGGAGCCTGTGCTCCACTATGGGAGAGGCCACAACAGTGAGAGGTCCGTGTACCACAAAAAAAAAAAAAAAAAAAAAAAAAAAAAAAGAAGGAAAGAAAGAAAAAAAATGAAATGAAATAAAATAAATTTATTAAAATAAAAAATAATTATTAAAAATAGAAAAACTTTAATGTAATAAAAAAAGAAAGAAAGAAAAAAGGAAAGAAGAGAGCAACTAAACCAAAAAACAAATCCACCAATGGTAACAAATGCTAAAAATTATACTAAAAAAAAATAAAACAGGCAAACAGAACCCTAGGACAAATGGTAAAAGCAAAGCTATACAGGCAAAACCACACAAAGAAGCATACAGATACACACTCACAGAAAGAGAAAAAGGAAAAAAATATCTATCTATCTATAATAAAAGGAGGAAGAGAGCAACCAAATCAATAAACAAATCTACCAATGATAATAAATGATAATAAACTCTAAATACTAAACTAAGATAAACATAAATTCAGGAACAAATTAGTTGCAGAGAGCAAATCCCAAGTCTCCAGTTGCTCCCAAAGTCCACTGGGATGATTTGTTGTCTATTCAGGTATTGCACAGATGCAAGTGTACATCAAGTTGATTGTGGAGATTTAATTCACTGCTCCTGAGGCTGCTGGGAGAATTTTCCCTTTTTCTTCTTATTTGCAGAGCTTGTGGAGTTCAGCTTTGGGTTTGGCCCCACCTCTGCATGTAGGTCACCTGTCGGCGTTTGATCTTCACTCAGACAGGATGGGGTTAGAGTAGCAGCTGATTAGGGGGCTCTGCCTCACTCAGGCCAGGGGGAGGGAGGGGTACAGAATGCAGGGCGAGCCTGCGGTGGCAGAGGCCAGCTTGACGTTGCAATAGCCTGAGGCTCGCCATGTGTTCTTCTGGGGAAGTTGTCCCTGGATCACAGGACCCTGGTAGTGGCGGACTGCAGAGGCTCCTGGGAGGGGAGGTGTGGATAGTGACCTGTGCTTGCACACAGGCTTCTTGGTGGCTGCAGCAGCAGTCTTAGTGTTTCATGCCCATCTCTGGTGTCCATGCTAATAGCCACAGCTAGTGCCCATCTCTGGAGCTCATTTAGGTGGTACTCTGAATCCCCTCTCCTCTCGCACCCCGAAAAAATGGTCTCTTGCCATTGTTCCAGACATTTTCCCAGACTCCTTTCCGGCTAGCTTTGGCACACTAGCCCCTTGAAGGCTGTGTTCACGCAGCCAAGCCCAGTCCTCTCCCTGGGATCTGACCTCCGAAGTGTGAGCCTCAGCTCCCAGCACCCACCCGTCCCAGCTGGGGAGCAGATAAGCCTCTCAGTCTTGTGAGTGCTGGTCGGCACTGATCCTCTGTGTGGGAATCTCTCCGCTTTTCCCTCTGCACCCCTGTTGCTGTGCCTCCTCCGTGACTTTGAATCTTCCCCCTCCCACCCAGCTTCTGTCTCCACCAGTGATGGGGCTTCCTAGTGTTTGGAAACTTTTCCACCTTCACAGCTCCCTCCCCAAGGTGCAGGTTCCATCCCTATTCTTTTGTCTCTGTTTTTTCTTTTTTCTTTTGCCCTACCCAGGTATGTGGGGAGTTTCTTTCCTTTTGGGAAGTCTGAGGTCTTCTGCCAGCGTTCAGTAGGTGTACTGTAGGAGTTGTTCCACATGTAGATGTATTTCTGATGTATTTGTGTGGAGGAAAGTGATATCCACATCTTACTCCTCTGCCATCTTGAAGATCTCTCTGAGAAGTTCCTTTAGCGTTTGTTGTGGAGCTGGTTTGGTGGGGCTGAATTCTCTTAGCTTTTGCATGTCTGTAAAGCTTTTGATTTCTCCATCTAATCTGAATGAGATCCTTGCTGGGTAGAGTAATCTTGGTTGTAGTTTCTTCCCTTTTATCACTTTAAGTATATCTTGCCGCACGCATCTGACTTGTAGTTTCTGCTGAGAAATCAGCTGTTAAACTTATGGGAGTTCCCTTGTATGTTTTTTGTTGTTTTTCCCTTGTTGTTTTAATAATTTTTCTTTGTCTTTAACTTTTGTCAATTTGATTACTATGTGTCTTGGCCTGTTTCTCCTTGGGTTTATCCTGCTTGGGACTCTCTGTGCTTCCTGGACTTGGGTGGCTATTTCCTTTCCCATGTTAGGGAAGTTTTTGACTATAATCTCTTCAAATATTTTCCCAGGTCCTTTTTCTCTCTTCTCCTTCTGGGACCGCTATAATGCGAATGTTGGTGTGTTTGATGTTGTCCCAGAGGTCTCTTAGGCTGTCTTCATTTCTTTTCATTGTTTTTTCTTTATTTTGTTCTGTGTCAGTGAATTCCACCATTCTGTCTTCCAGGTCACTTATCCATTCTTCTGCCTCAGTTATTCTGCTATTGATTCCTTCTAGTGTATTTTTCATTTCAGTTATTGTATTGTTCATCTCTGTTTTTTTGTTCTTTAATTCTTCTAGGTCTTTGTTAAATATTTCTTGTGTCTTTTCAATCTTTGCCTCCATTCATTTTCCAAGGTCCTGGATCATCTTCACTATCATTATTCTGAATTCTTTTTTCTGGAAGGTTGCCTATCTCATTTAATTGTTTTTCTGGGGTTTTATCTTGTTCCTTCATCTGATACATTGTCCTCTGTATTTTCATTTTGTCTGTCTTTCTGTGAATGTGGTTTTCATTCCACAGGCTGCAAAATTGTAGTTCATCTTGCTTCTGCTGTCTGCCCTCTGGTGGATGAGGTTATCTAAAAGGCTTGTGCAAGCTTCCTGATGGAAGGGACTGGTGGTGGGTAGAGCTGGGTGTTGCATTGGTGAGTGTTTCTTTAATCCACTTGTCTGCTGATGGTGGGGCTTTGTTCCCTCTCTTTTGGTTGTTTGACCCAAGGCGACACAGCACTGGAGCTTACCCAGGTCTTTGGTAGAGCTAATGGCAGACTCTGGGAGGGCTCATGCCAAGGAGTACTTCTGAGAACTTCTACTGCCTGTGCCCTTGTCCCCGCAGCAAGCCACAGCCAGTCTCTGCCTCTGTAGGAGACCCTCCAACACTAGCAGGTAGGTCTGGTTCAGTCTCCTATGGGGTCACTGCTCTTTTCCCTGAGTCCTGATGTGTACACTACTTTGTGTGCCCTCCAAGAGTGGAGTCTCTGTTTCCCCAAGTCCTATCGAATTCCTGCGGTCAAATCCTGCTAGCTTTCACCATCTGATTCTCTGAGAATTCCTCCTCCTGTTGCCAGATCCCCAGGTTGGGAAGCCTGATATGGGGTTCCAAACCTTCACTCCAGTGGGTGGACTTCTGTGGTATAAGCGTTCTCCAGTTTGTGAGTCACCCATCCAGCAGTTATGGGATTTGATTTTATTGTGATTGCACCCCTGCTGTCTCATTGCAGTGTCTCCTTTGTCTTTGGATGTGGGGTATCTTATTGGTGAGTTCCAGTATCTTCCTGTTGATGATTGTTCAGCAGTTAGTTGTGATTCCAGTGTTCTCACAAGAGGGAGTCTACAGTTGCTTTTAGATAGAGATCTTATATCCAGCAATGTTGTTATACTCCCTTACTACTTCTAATGGCCTTTGGGTAGATTTGTTTGGGTTTTCTGCATACCCAAATGAGCCACCTGTGCATAAAAATTTTACTTCTTCTTTTTTAATCCTCATCTCTTTTGTTTCTTTCTTTTGTATTGTTGCACTGGCTAAGACCTTGAGTACAATTTTGACTAACAGGCATTCCTATCTCATACCTGATCTCCCCATTAATTTTGTTGTAAGATTTTTATAAATGTCCTTTACCAGGTTAAGGAAGTTTTCTTTTTTCTTAATTTGTTAATGACTTTTATTTTGAATAAATGTTATATTTCCATAAAGGCAATTAAGCTTCCATTGAGATATTCATGTGATTTTTCTTCTCTATATGCTTAATGTCTTGAACTACACTGATTAATTTCAAAGCTTAATTTGAGACCTAGAATTCTTGGAATAAACCCAACTTGTTCATGCTACATATTATTAGATTTCATTTGCTAATACTCTGTTTAATATTATTATATTTATAATCATGAGAAATTGCAATTTTTTCTTTCTTGCAATGTCCTTGTTAGATTTCAGGATCAGAATTTTAATAGCTTCGTAAAGCAAGTTGGGAACTATCCCCTCCACTTTTATTTGCTGAAGGATTTGTGAAAGATTGATGCCCTTTCTTCATTAATTGTTTGGAAAAATATCTGGGATATTCTTTGTGTTAGGAGTAGATTTACCATAAAGCTATTATACTGCCTTACCAAGTATCCTAATACAAAGGTATACTTTGTAATCTTATCCTATGGCACCTAGCACCAAAAGGAAACAAATGTGGAACTTGAAGCTGATATGTGGAAAATTCTCCCACCATCCATCAGATACATAGATTGTAAACAGAGAATATAGTTTTTCTCAATGAGTAGTCAAAATAAAAGTCCTCCCCTGTCAGGAATATACTTGATAATGCCCTGAAATCTTATAACTCACATATTAAAGAAAGTTGGTAAAAGTTTCTCCCAAATATGACAGTAATTCTAAAAGTTTATGTGGTATTAAAATAATGAGTTATAAATATGAAACTTTACTAACCTATCAGAAATAAAATGACACAATTTGCTCAACTAGAAAAAAGACTCAAATAATCTTATTCTCAGATTACAGAAATGATATTACAAAATTATTATTATTTATAAAGGTGATCAGAGTGTTTAAGACAGATGATATAGAACAAAATTATTAGAAGTGTATCAGGCATCTAATTAGTAAAAGTAATATATTATTTTTCTAGATGTGGTTTTATTCTGATACTGGGCAGTTTCTGTAACATATATTTTCTTGTGATTTATTTTTTCATCCAAAGAAATTTTCAATTTTGTATTTCTAATTTTGTATTTTCTTCCTTAAATAAGGTCTTCAAACTTGTGTCAATATCAGGTCTCACAAAACCTAGTCCATTCTCTGATTTATGGTAATATTTAAAATGATGGATTAGCTTATTTGGTAACTATGAAATGCTTCAGATATTTTTCTTCCTATGGAAAGTTACACTTTGCTAAGAAATTGCTCATTTCATCTAAACATTTTTTGGCTCAAACTTGTTTGTAATATTATTATGATTATTATTTTTTGTTAGTTTCTGCTTTATAATAAAGTGAATCAGTTATACATATACATATGTTCCCATATCTCTTGCTTCTTGCGTTTCCCTCCGTCCCACCCTCCCTATCTCGCCCTCTAAGTGGTCACAAAGCACCGAGCTCATCTCCCTGTGATATGCGGCTGCTTCCCACTAGCTATCTATTTTACGTTTGGTAGTGTATATATGTCCATGCCACTCTCTTGCTTTGTCACAGCTTACCCTTCCCCCTCCCCATTTCCTCAAGTCCATTCTCTAGTAGGTCTGTGTCTTTATTCCTGTCTTACCCCTAGGTTCTTCGTGACATTTTTTTTCTTAAATTCCATATATATGTTTTAGCATATAGTATTTGTCTTTCTCTTTCTGACTTATTTCACTCTGTATGGCAGACTCTAGGTCCATTCACCTCATTACAAATAGCTCAATTTCGTTTCTTTTTATGGCTGAGTAATATTCCATTGTATATATGTGACACATCTTCTTTATCCATTCATCCAATGATGGACACTTAGGTTGTTTCCATCTCTGGGCTATTGTAAATAGAGCTACAATGAACATTTTGGTACATGACTCTTTTTGAATTATGGTTTTCTCAGGGTATATGTCCAGTAGTGGGATTGCTGGGTCATATGGTAGTTCTATTTGTAGTTTTTTAAGGAACCTCCATACTGTTCTCCATAGTGGCTGTACCAATTCACATTCTTACCAGCAGTGCAAGAGTGTTCCCTTTTGTCCACACCCTCTCCAGCATTTATTGTTTCTAGATCTTTTGATGATGGCCATTCTGACAGGTGTGAGATGACATCTCATTGTAGTCTTGATTTGCATTTCTCTAATGATTAATGATGTTGAGCATTCTTCCATGTGTTTGTTCGCAGTCTGTATATCTTCTTTGGAAAAATGTCTATTTAGGTCTTCTGCCCATTTTTGGATTGAGTTGTTTGTTTTTGTTATTGAGCTGCATGAGCTACTTATAAATTTTGGAGATTAATCCTTTGTCAGTTGCTTCAATTGCAAATATTTTTTTTTCCCATTCTGAGGGTTGTCTTTTGGTCTTCTTTATGGTTTCCTTTGCTGTGCAAAAGCTTTGAAGTTTCATTAGGTCCTATATGTTTATTTTTGTTTTTATTTCCATTTCTCTAGGAGGTGGGTTAAAAAGGATCTTGCTGTGATTTATGTCATAGAGTGTTCTGCCTATGTTTTCCTCTAAGAGTTTGATAGTTTCTGACCTTACATTTAGGTCTTTAATCCATTTTGAGCTTATTATTGTGTATGGTGTTAGGGAGTGATCTAATCTCATACTTTGACATGTACCTGTCCAGTTTTTCCAGCACCACTTATTGAAGGGGCTGTCCTTTCTCCACTGTACATTCCTGCCTCCTTTATCAAAGATAAGATGACCATATGTGTGTGGGTTTATCTCTGGGCTTTCTATCCTGTTCCATTTATCTATGTTTCTGTTTTTGTGCCAGTACCATACTGTCTTGATTACTCTAGCTTTGTAGTATAATCTGAAGTCAGGGAGCATGATTCCTCTAGCTCCGTTTTTCATTCTCAAGATTGCTTTGGCTATTCGGGGTCTTCTGTGTTTCCATACAAGTTGTGAAATTTTTTGTTCTAGTTCTGTGAAAAATACCAGTGGTAGTTTGATAGGGATTGCATTGGATCTGTAGATTGCTTTGGGTAGTAGAGTCATTTTCACAATGTTGATTCTTCCAATCCAAGAACATGGTATATCTCTCCATCTATTTGTATCATCTTTAATTTCTTTCATCACTGTCTTATAATTTTCTGCATACAGATCTTTTGTCTCCTTAGGTAGGTTTATTCCTAGATATTTTATTCTTATTGTTGCAATGGTAAACGGGAGTGTTTTCTTGATTTCACTTTCAGATTTTTTTATCAGTAGTGTATAGAAATGCCAGAGATTTCTGTGCATTAATTTTGTATCCTGCTACTTTACCAAATTCATTGATTAACTCTAGTAGTTTTCTGGTAGCATCATTAGGATTCTCTATGTAGAGTATCATGTCATCTGCAAACAGTGACAGCTTTACTTCTTCTTTTCTGATTTGGATTCCTTTTATTTCCTTTTCTCCTATGATTGCTGTGGATAAAACGTCCAAAACTATGTTGAATAAGAATGGTGAGAGTGGGCAATCTTGTCTTGTTCCTGATCTTAATGGAAATGCTTTCAGTTTTTCAACATTGAGGATGATGTTGGCTGTAGGTTTGTCATATATGGCCTTTATTATGTTGGGGAAGGTTCCCTCTATGCCTAGTTTCTGCAGGGTGTTTATCATAAATGGGTGTTGAATTTTGTCGAAAGCTTTCTCTGCATCTATTGAGATGATCATATGGTTTTTCTCCTTCAATTTGTTAATATGATGTATCACATTGATTGATTTGCATATATTGAAGAATCCTTGCATTCCTGGAATAAACCCCACTCGCTCATGATGTATGATCCTTTTAATGTGCTGCTGCATCCTGTTTGTTAGTATTTTGTTGAGGATTTTTGCATCTATGTTCATCAGTGATATTGGCCTGTAGTTTTCTTTCTTTCTGACCTCCTTTTCTGGTTTTGCTATCAGGGTGATGGTGGCCTCATAGAATGAGTTTGGGAGTGTTCCTCCCTCTGCTATATTTTGGAAGAGAAGGATAGGTGTTAGCTCTTCTCTAAATGTTTGATAGAATTCGCCTGTGAAGCCATCTGGTCCTGAGCTTTTGTTTCTTGGAAGATTTTTAATCACAGTTTCAATTTCAGTGCTTGTGATTGGTCTGTTCATATTTTCTATTTCTTCCTGATTCAGTCTTGGCACGTTGTGCATTTCTAAGTATTTGCCCATTTCTTCCATGTTGTCCATTTTATTGGCATAGAGTTGCTTGTAGTAATCTCTCATGATCTTTTGTATTTCTGTAGTGTCAGTTGTTACTTCTCCTTTTTCATTTCTAATTCTATTGATTTGAGTCTTCTCCCTTTTTTTCTTGATGAGTCTGGCTAATGTTTTATCAGTTTTGTTTATCTTCTCAAAGAATCAGATTTTGGTTTTATTGATCTTTGCTATCGTTTCCTTTATTTCTTTTTCATTTATTTCTGATCTGACCTTTATGATTTCTTTCCTTCTGCTAACTTTGGGTTTTTTTGGTTCTTCTTTCTCTAATTGCTTTAGGCGCAAGGTTAGGTTGTTTATTCGAGATGTTTCCTGTTTCTTAAGGTAGGATTGTATTGCTATAAACTTCCCTCTTAGGACTGCTTTTGTTGCATCCCATGGGTTTTGAGTCATCGTGTCTCCATTGTCATTAGTTTTTAGGTATTTTTTTATTTCCTCTTTGATTTCTTTAGTGATCACTTCATTATTAAGTAGTGTATTGTTTAGCCTCCATGTGTTTGTATTTTTTACAGATCTTTTCTTGTAATTGATATCTTGTCTCATAGTGTTGTGGTCGGAAAAGTTACTTGATACAATTTCAATTTTCTTAAATTTACTAAGGCTTGATTTGTGACCCAAGATATGATCTATCCTGGAGAATATTCCATGAGCAAAATGTGTATTCTGTTGTTTTTGGTTGGAATGTCCTATAAATATCAATTAAGTCCATTTTGTTTAATGTATCATTTAAAGCTTGTGTTTCCTTATTTATTTTCATTTTGGATGATCTATCTAATGGTGAAAATGGGATGTTAAAGTCCCCTACTATGAATGTGTTACTGTCAATTTCCTCTTTTATGGCTGCTAGTATTTGCCTTATGTATTGAGGTGATCCTATGTTGGGTGCATAAATATTTACAATGTTATATCCTTTTCTTGGATTGATCCCTTGTTCATTATGTAGTGTCCTTCTTTGTCTCTTCTAATAGTCTTTATTTTAAAGTCTATTTTGTCTGATATGAGAATTGCTACTCTAGCGTTATTTTGGTTTCCATTTGTATGGAATATCTTTTTCCATCCCTTTACTTTCAGTCTGTATGTGTCTCTAGGTCTGAAGTGGGTCTCTTGTAGACAGCATATATATGGTTCTTGTTTTTGTATCCATTCAGCCAATCTGTGTCTTTTTGTGGGAGCATTTACTCCATTTACACTTAAGGTAATTATCAATATGTATGTTCCTATTCCCATTTTCTTAATTGTTTTGGGTTCGTTATTGTAGGTCTTTTCCTTCTCTTGTGTTTCTTGCCTAGAGAAGTTCCTTTAGCATTTGTTGTAAAGCTGGTTTGGTGGTTCTGAACTCTCTCAGCTTGTCTGCAAAGGTTTTAATTTCTCCATCAAATCTGAATGAGATCCCTGCTGGGTAGAGTGATCTTGGTTGCAGGTTTTTCTCCTTCATCACTTTAAATATGTCCTGCCAGTCCCTTCTGGCTTGCAGAGTTTCTGCTGAAAGATCAGCTGTTAACTTTATGGGGACTCCCTTGTGTGTTATTTGTTGTTTTTCCCTTGCTGCTTTTAATATGTTTTCTTTGTATTTTATTTTTGATAGTTTGATTAATATGTGTCTTTTTGTATTTCTCCTTGGATTTTTCCTGTATGGGACTCTCTGTGCTTCCTGGACTTGATTAAGTGTTTCCTTTCCCATATTAGGGAAGTTTTCAACTATAATCTCTTCAAATATTTTCTCAGTCCCTTTATTTTTCTCTTCTTCTTCTGGGACCCCTATAATTGGAATATTGGTGTGTTAAATAGTTTCCCAGACGTCTCTGAGACTGTCCTCAGTTCTTTTCATTCTTTTTTCTTTATTCTGCTCTGCAGTAGTTATTTCCACTATTTTATCTTCCAGGTCACTTATCCGTTCTTCTGCCTCAGTTATTCTGCTATTGATCCCATCTAGAGTATTTTTCATTTCATTTATTGTGTTCTTCATCATTGCTTGTTTCATCTTTAGTTATTCTAGGTCTTTGTTAAATGTTTCTTGCATTTTGTCTATTCTATTTCCAAGATTTTGGATCATATTTACTCTCATTATTCTGAATTCTTTTTCAGGGAGACTGCGTATTTCCTCTTTGTTTGTTAGGTCTGGTGGGTTTTTATCTTGCTCCTTCATCTGCTGTGTGTTTCTCTGTCTTCTAATTTTGCTTATCTTACTGTGTTTGGGATCTCCTTTTGGCAGCCTTCAGGTTCGTAGTTCCCGTTGTTTTTGGTGTCTGTCCCCAGTGGTGAAAGTTGGTTCAGTGGGTTGTGTAGGCTTCCTGGTGGAGGGGACTAGTGCCTGTGTTCTGGTGGATGAGGCTGGATCTTGTCTCTCTAGTGGGCAGGTCCATGTCTGGTGGTGTGTTTTGGGGTGTCTGTGCACTTATTATGATTTTAGGTAGCCTCTCTGCTAATGGGTGGTGTTGTGTTCCTGTCTTGCTAGTTGTTTGGCATAGGGTTTCCAGCACTGTAGCTTGCTGGTCGTTGAGTAAAGCTGGGTGTTGGTGTTGAGAGGGAGATTTCTGTGAGATTTTCGCCATTTGATATAATGTGGAGCTGGGAGGTCTCTTGTGGACCAGTGTCCTGAAGTTGGCTCTCCCACCTCAGAGGCACAGCACTGACTCCTGGCTGGAGCACCAAGAGCCTTTCGTCCACACGGCTCAGAATAAAAGGGACAAAGTGTAGAAAGAAAGAAAGAAAGAAAGAAAGAAAGAAAGAAAGAAAGAAAGAAAGAAAGAAAGAAAGAAAGAAAGAAAGAAAGAAAGAAAGGAGGGAGGGGGAAGAAGGAAGGAAGGAAAGAAAGAAAGAATTTAAAATAAAATAAAGTAAGATAAAAAGAAAAATAATTATTACAAAAAAAATTTTTTTAAAGAACAAGAAAAACAAAAAACGGACGGAAAGAACCCTAGGATAAATGGTGAAAGCAAAGCTATACAGACAAAATCTCACGCAAAAGCATACACATACACACTCACAAAAAGAGGAAAAGAGGAAAAAAATCATAAATCTTGCTCTCAAAGTCCACCTCCTCAATTTGGGATGATTCGTTGTCTATTCAGGTATTCCACAGATGCAGGGTACATCATGTTGATTGTGGAGCTTTAATCCGCTGCTTCTGAGGCTGCTGGGAGAGATTTCCCTTTCTCTTCTTTGTTTGCACAGCTCCGGTGGCTCAGCTTTGGATTTGGCCCCGCCTCTGCGTGTAGGTCGCTGGAGGGCGTCTGTTCTTCGCTCAGACAGGAAGGGGTTAAAAGAGCAGCTGCTTCGGGGACTCTGGCTCAGTCAGGCTTTGGGAAGGGTGGTGTACGGAATGAGGGGCGAGCCTCCGGCGGCAGAGGCTGACATGACGTTGCACCAGCCTGAGGCATGCCGTGTGTTCTCCCAGGGAAGTTGTCCCTGGATCCCGGGACCCTGGCAGTAGCGGGCTGCACAGGCTCCCCAGAAGCGGGGTGTGGATAGTGACCTGTGCTCGCACACAGGCTTCTTGGTGGTGGCAGCAGCCTTAGCGTCTCATGCCCGTCTCTGGGGTCTGCTCTTTTAGCCGCAGCTTGCGCCCATCTCTGGAGCTCCTTTAAGCAGCGTTCTTAATCCCCTCTCCTCGCGCACCAGGAAACAAAGAGGGAAGAAAAAGTCTCTTGCCTCTTTGGCAGGTCCAGACTTTTCCCCGGACTCCCCCCCGGCTAGCCGTAGTGCACTAACCCCCTGCAAGGTGTGTTCAAGCCGCCAACCCCAGTCCTCTCCCTGAGCTCCGAGGGAAGCCCAAGCCTCAGCTCCCAGCCCCGCCCGCCCCAGCGGGTGAGCAGACAAGCCTCTCGGGCTGGTGAGTGCCGGTTGGCACCGATCCTCTGTGAGGGAATCTCTCCTATTTGCCCTCCGCACCCCTGTTGCTGTGCTCTCCTCTGTGGCTCCGAAGCTTTCTCCCTCCGCCACCCGCAGTCTCTGCCCGTGAAGGGGCTCCTAGTGTGTGAAATCCTTTCCTCCTTCACAGCTCCCTCCCATTGGTGCAGGTCCCGTCCCTATCCTTTTGTCTCTGTTTATTCTTTTTTCTTTTGCCCTACCCAGGTGCGTGGGGACTTTCGTGCCTTTTGGGATGTCTGAGGTCTTCTGCCAGCGTTCAGTAGGTGTTCTGTTGGAGTTGTTCTACGTTTAGATGTATTTCTGGTGTATCAGTGGGGAGGAAGGTGATCTCCGCGTCTTACTCTTCCGCCATCTTCCCCTCTCTATCTGTACTATTATTATTGTTTTGATTTTTGTAGGATATACAGTGATGACATTTTTATTCTTGACAATTGTTATTTGTTTTTCCTCTCTTTTTTTTTTCTTGTTAAGTATTCCTTGGGGTTTGTAACATTTTAGTTTTCTCTCCAAAACAACCAACTTTTGCCTTGTTGATCTCTCCTGTAAATGTTTGTTTTCTACGTCAATTTCTGCTCAAAATTCTATTTTCCTCTTTTTACTTTCTGTGACTTAATTCACTGATCTTACATCTTGAAATGGACGCTTAGACCATTGATTTTCAGTGTTTCTTCTTTCTAATGTATCTTTTTGATGTTATAGAAGGGTTAGACAGTAATGATAAGGAAATATCCCAGGAAGTAAGGTAAAAACAGAGATGGAAAATTTAGAAAGAAAAGATAAAAGAATTAGGGGATAATTCAAGGAAGTTCAACAGCTAAATAATAAGAGGTCTAGAATGAGAAAAACAAGGAAATAAATAACAAATAAAGTAATTCAAGACACATTCCCAGACTTGAAAGACATTGATTTGTGAATTAAAAAGTCTGACCAAATTTTGAGCACAATAGATGAAGATAAATCCACAGTAAGTGAAAATTCAGACAACTGGGGATAGAGAGAAGATATGACAGAAGAAAGAAGAAGAAGAAAGAAAGAAGGAAAGAAAGAAAGAAAGAAAGAAAGAAAAAGAAAGAAAGAAAGAAAGAAAGAAAGAAAGAAGAAGGACGGAAGGGAGAGAGAAAGGAAAAAAGGAAGAATTGGAGAAAGTCTATTATTAAAGAGTAAAGGGTAAAGAATTCCTTTGATGAACGACAAAGAGTATCTCTAAAACTACATTGGAAAATACAAGACAGTAGAACAATATCTTCAATATTCTGAAAAATATATACTTCCAAATATTTTAAGCCAAACTATTAATTATGTGTGAATGTTGATATTCCCAGATATGCAGTATGTCAATAATTTACATTCTATATACCACTTATAAGGAATCTACTAGAAGATGTATTTCATCAAAAGAGGAAATGAACCTAGGAAGAGGTAGACATGGAATTCAGGAATCAAGGGATCTAACATAAGAGAGGCAAAGGGGATTTCCAGGATTATAGTGAAGGGAGATTCCAAAATTATAGCTGTCAGTGATCCCACACAACTCCATTCTAAACTGGAGAAGGTCAGAAGGCTCTAGCAGAGTCTTCTGTTTGAAATACTCAAATGTTTGATGATATTCAGTGCTTGGGAACAGGGCAAGTGTTGTGGAAAGGAGTGTGGAGGGAATAAACAAGAGCCAATCCTTATATTTCATAGGGGAGAGTCCATAATAATGAACCAATATGAAAAATTAAGAAGAAAGTTTGTCAGCATTTATTAAGAGAAGTGGTGGTAAATCTCCAAATAATTAACTTAAAAAGTTGAAAATGGTTGCTTTTGGATAGCAAAAGAAATTGCAGTGAAGTTGATTACCTTCAAGAAAGTGCTCCATTTTTTCACAGCTTGTGGGAAAAAAATGCAGGTTAAAAAATTGACTCTGTGTGTGTTTGTGTGTGTGTATGTAAAAATTTAATAGAAATAAAAACTAAATTTAAAAAACCCATAAAAATGTAAAATGTTTTCCAAAGTGTTATATTCTTTATGTAATAGGAAATCAATTCTGGCTATATTGGGTAGGGAACTCATTCTACTTAATTGACTTCAAATTTTATTTCTTTGAATGTTCAGGGGAAGGGGAGATTTAAGAGAAATTGTGATATAAATTATAATACTTGAAGCAACTGAAAGTAAATCACGTTGTTAAACATAAGGATAAAACAGTTATTAGGTAAGTTTTCTAACTGGAATTACAGTTCCTTTTCCTTGCTCTCCTCTATTCTGTCCAGGGATCAACTTACAAAAGGGACTTTTCTGCCTGTCCTCTTACTGGTCTGTACCCTAAATGCACTGCTCATTCCCATTCATTCATTTAATAAATATTTATTAAATACCTGCTGTGCTTATCACCATGATGCTTATCACCAAATATGTCACGTTTAGCAAGATGGGAGTGGTCTCTGTTCTCATAAAGTCTGATGAAGACACACATTAAACTAGCAATATAGTAATATGATCCCCTCACCTTGCCTTATGAGCGCTATTTCTCTACCTGTAGAGACTTTCCATTTCTTCCAAAATCCAAGTCCTACACTTCACAAAATGCTTATCTCAAGCTTTATCTGACTTGTCCAAGCTCAGTCTTTCCAAAGGACTTGAGATTTCTCTTCAATGTTTTTGTGTGTTGGTGTCTGTAAAATGTTATTTCTTCAGTGTTTTCATAGTGGTAAAGACATACTGAAGGAAGTACGTGTAGATGAATGACTGAATGAGATAATTACTGGTTGACTGTTTAGGGAATATGGTAGATGGCCATACCATAACCTAAGTCACAACCTTCCTTATTATTTCATACTACAGCCAGTCAACCTTCATAGAGTGTGAGTAATTTTCGTGTACAAAATTGGAGCTAATGTCTATCTTACAGCTTCATTATAGTAACCAGTGTTGGAGAAAAAGAAAACTTTCCTCTACTTGTTTTTTCTGGCTGTACTAAGAATTAAATTGACATGAGACAGATTAATAGGAGAAAATCAAATTTAGCTTTTGCATATACAGGAACCCCACGTATATGAGAGGTTCAGAAACAGTAGGGTAAAATGAGGTGTATATGCCATCCTGAGCTAAGGAATGGGATATGGGCCTGGGGCATCCAAGGACAGGAGGGTCATTCACAGAATGACAAGAAGAGTAGATGTTTGGTAATTAGATATGTGCCCTGCCTTATAGATTCAGCCACTTAGGTAAAATTTACCTCCAGTGATAACTCTTTTTCTGGGAAAAATACTCAATTAAAATTTCTCTAGGTAGGTAAAGGAGGGGTGGTAGTTTCTCTTGAAACTACAGGGTCTCAATTGCCCTTATCTCAAAATAATCCTCATGCAAAAGTAACAAAATTCTTTTCTTGGGGGAGCTCATTCTGAACCACTATACCATAAGGCATTGTATTCAGTTCTGACCATCATAATAATAGCTAACATTTACAGAGTACTTACTATGTGCCAGGCATTGTTCTATGTTCTTTAATAATTTAACTACCTTAATCCTCAAAGAGATCCTATGAGATATATATTATTATTTGTCCCATTTTATGAAGGACAAAATTAAGGCTTAGCAAGATTAAAGAATTTGCCTTCTGTCACAGAGCTTGCCCGATGCAAAGCCAAGCAAACTGGCTCCAGTGTCCACTCTGTTAGCCACTAGGTGATACTTCTGATCAAAGGAATGTTCAATAATGAATATTAAATTATGAAAACTAGTCAATTTAATGAACTTATCCTATACCAAATGTCATTGACTTTTCCATGGTTGTTAATTATAATTCCTCACTATTTTATGATCTTGGTGTTTTGACTTCAAAGTGAGAAACGCCAATAAAAAATAATGAAAGAAAAAAAGATCAGAATTTAAAATACTTGAGTAATAGGGATCATCTCATAGTATTAGAATAATAAAAAAGAGAGAATCCATAGATGAAAGCTTAAGAAAAAAACACTTTCCTCTATGACTATTTTATTGATGCTATACATTGTATCTTTGCTGTTTCCATTTTTCTTGTAGAGGGGCACAAAAACTGCCCTTTCCCTATAAGAGCAAAGTATGAACAGCTGATTTCAGAAGTCATGAGACTAGGTGTTGTTTCTGAAAAATTAAGGGCATTACCTTCTGTACTGTGGTTAATTGCCTTCCATATTTAGGGACCTATAATCAAAATCTGAAATGAGAAAGGACAAGATCAGATTAATCATAAAGCCCAGGCTGAAAATAAAACTCCTTAAAATTAAATTATTTGAGGAAATAAAATTACAACAATCATTTACCCAAGTTTTCTAGGCATATCTATAAAGGGTAACAGGGTTTAAAGACACTCAGACTAAAGACTAAAACATTTTTTGTTTTTTACCATTTCCCAAATGAAGTTACAAAACTAATGCAGTTTCTGACAGAGAACTTTGAAAATGTAAAAGCAACAAAGAAGAAAAAAAAATTTTAATTCTTTATTTCATTGCTAAGTACAACCATCACCTCCACTGGTGCTCATCCTAGCCTGGCCCCCACAGGATCAGCGGTTATGGCTCCTTTAGGGAGAAAACAAAGGATTTGTGAGATTCAGTAATTTGTAGCACTTCCCCCATCCTTTCTATCCCCTTCATCACTTTTTCTGCAGAAGAACCGAAAGTGGAATGGGCAGAAGTTGTGTTAAACTGACATTGTATAGACTTTGAGGCAGGAAAGTGTCTGGCTCCTGCAGTTACTAAGAGTTTCCCTTAAATGGATGCAAAAGACAATGTAAAGCTTTTCATGATTTGTTAGCTGCATCCTTTGAGCAAACCACTTAATCCCACTGAGTCCTTGTTTTCTTGTATATTAAAAAGAAGATAAAATTACTTTCCCTATCTACCTAATCTTCTTCTTATAAAGCACAAACCATATACATATTTATATACATACAAATATATATTTACATATATTATATATTTACTTATATACTACATATTTAATATATTATACATTAAAGTGTTTTGTAAAAGGAGAAAGCATTATACAAATTTTGGTAACTGTAGTGATAAAAGCAGACTTTTTAAGTTATATACTATTATGTGAAGAGAGAGGTAAGACCTCTAAATTCTTCTTCATTATGTGCCATTATATGCTTATTTATAAGTTACTTAGATCTTCTTTTTCCTCATTTACATGAAAGAATAATAATAATGACGGCTACCACTTAACAAGCTACTGGCAAAGCAAAGTATTTTACATGCATCATCTAAAGCCTACAAAGACTCAGAGATACGTAATTCAAGGCCATGGACCAGGGTAAAACAAGAAGGCACTCACTTCAGGTACAAAATTAAGGGGACAACAAAAAGTTCAATTATCAAGATAAATAATGCAATATTTTAAAAAATAAGAAGTAACACAAATAAATCCATGGTGAAGAAAATATCAATATTTGAAATAAAGATGAGACAGTTATCTGGTATAACCCTGAGTAAATCTTTGTGCTTCCATTTCTTTATCTAAAATGGGGGAAATAATAATACTACCTATTTCCTAGGGCTGTGGTGAGGATTAAGTGAGTTAACGTATGTAAAGTGATTAAAACAGTGCCTGGCACATTTGAACTGCTTAGAACATATTAGTGAAAAATCATCATAGTTACTAGTTTTTCAGTTTTAAATATGAGAAAACTGAGACTCAAAGAATTTAAATGGCTTGCCCAAGTTTACAAAGGTGGTCACAGGATTCACATTCAGGAAGTGGTACTCCAGACTATATGTTTCTCGCAAGGATGCTATGAAAACCACATGCTCTTAAAGTACAGTGAGTGCATGTCTGTGTACACTTCACTGGTAGGTGAGTGAGCTGTACAGTGAGACGTTTTAAAATCTCTCAAAATTCTACCTAAAGTTAATGTATTGACTGAGAGGAATTTAATTAGATAGGCATTGTTTAGCAAAGGAGCACAAAAGGAAACAGAAGAAATACTCTACATTCTGACGGTGGGATTGTGACAACAGGGTCTGTCTACCCTTCACTAAAGAGGATAAAACAAATCATATAACCAGTCCTTTTCAGATTAGAGAGCAATCTATCTTCATGAGGAGATATATCAAGAGTTAGGATTCAGTATGTGGCTTTACCTTGTTTAATTTGTTCGTTTGAATTTAGCTATAGACAGATTTTTTTTTAATGAAAATATTTGGAGCTATTTGTTAACAGGATGGGTGGGAAATAAGATACACATGCGAATACAACTGTATCCACAACATACAGTTCATGTTGTGAGTTCATGGCACAGAAAAATAGCACTCCATTATTTAAAGAGCTTATGGCTTTAATTATATTTCTTAGTAAAGCCAGGGATTATTAGTACAGATTTTGAGTTGCTTACAGTCATGCTTTCTAAGAATAAAGCTTAGTTGTTTAAACCTGTGACTCAGTGCTATCTATCCTGACCAAATCTGTGTTACTGATATTATATGTTATCCTTCATCCAGATTTTGGAAGACAACTTAATTTTCCTTGAGAAAGAACAGGGGCAAATTAGAGAGTTAATTTGTATGCTGTTTCTTTTGAATATGTCTTCACTGAATTCTAGAATAATTAGAAGTGTAAAGCCCTGGCTTCTAGTCTTCAGTGTAATCCTATTTAGCAAAACGTGATACACACACTCATGCATAAATAAGACAAAGCAGGCAGGAATAGATTTATATGATATTTGAGAAAAGAACCTCTCTTTTACAAAACACTGAAGTTTGCATGATACCTTTTTCACAACCTGCATATATTTCACAACTTCACAACATATTTATAAGCAACTGGTTCAGCAAATTGAGAACATGCATTTACCACCCTTTTATCAGGCCTCTGACAATAAGTTACCCTGTAACTCCCTGTACGTACCTCGATTCTTTACCTGCAAATGAAGCTAATAATGACATCCTTCTAACAAACCTGTTGTGAGGATGAAATAAAACATACAAAGTGCTTATAAGAGGGCATGACACTAAGTAATCAAAATGTTACTTCTTCCAATATCAGACTTAACTTAGGAAAAGTCTTGTAACAGATGAAAATACTTACAAAACATCTAATAGTAAGTGTGGCTATTTAACTCCTGGAACCTCATTTCACTAGGCTTTCTAAAACACAATTACATCACTGTAAAATAGCAAACATTCCTCCTTCCTTTCTCTTTTTCCAGCAGCTTCCATGTCCTTGATTATCTGTAAAAGGGCATCAGGATGGGAAATGCAAAAAAATTTTTGACAATATGCATTACAAGTAAAATTATTCTGCGATTTTTTCTTATACAGTGTTTTTTGTTTTTTTAAATTTTGTTTGGCCACACTGCACAGCTTGCAGGATCGTGGTTCCCGGAACAGGGATAAAACCCGTGCCCCCTGCAGTCGAAACAGCAGAGTCTTCACCACTGGACTGCCAGGGAAGTCCCTCTGATACAGTGTTTATTGACCATTTCCTTTCTCATCTCATTGTAAAAAGTGGGATAAAATCGGGAGTATCATTCTCTGTTTTCACTGAGATAGCTAAAGCTCTATTTCCTGTTTTTTGTTCCATTAGTTACCAAATGAAGTCTTCCTTAGAACTGGTCTGTGAGCTTGGTGATCCAGCTACAGCACGGCTGTGTCTTGCTTTCCTATACAGTAGAGTATAACATTAAACTGAGCACTATGTATAGAGGATGTAAGGTATATGTTGAATCTGAAGAGCAAACATATCTAGTGTACATTCATGCTTACAACCATAGTAGCTTTTACCCCTTAAAAAAATAAATTTCAGCCCAAGGATTTCCCTAACCAAGTAGAGAAACCCTTGTATCAATAATAGGACACAAGGATACAATGATTTTGAATAACAATTACCTAATGAAAGGTAAACACACAGCTTTAAGAATCTGATGGTGGTTTTCAAAAGCAATAAGCTTTATTCAACAGCCACTGGAGTATATTATTTCACAGAATCAATGTCATAGCTTCTCTCAGCCTGCTCAATAGGTACACGTTCCCACCATGTTCTAACTGACAAAAAATAAAAAAGCAAAGAGGATGACTTCCTTTGTGGGGAAAAAACAGAAACTTAGTGAACCTTTTAAAAATACCATCAGGGCTTCTCTGGTGGTGCAGTGGTTGAGTGTCCGCCTGCCGATGCAGGGGACATGGGTTTGTACCCCGGTCCGGGAAGATCCCACATGCCGTGGAGCGGCTAGGCCCGTGAGCTGAGCCTGCGCATCTGGAGCCTGTGCTCCGCAACGGGAGAGGCCACAACAGTGAGAGGCCCGCGTACCGCAAAAAAAAAAAAAAAAAAAAAATTATGTCATTTAAGTGGATACTTAAAGAGTTCTTTTGCACAATTGATTTTTGAAAGCTTTGAAATTGAGTAATTTGCCATTTCTTAGTGCTCTCTGAGTAAATACATGTATATTTTTTTCGGAGTTTTCACAGCTGCTAGAAACACCAGAAAGTGTATTTCTAACCAGACGACAGAGAGAGAGAGAGAGAGAGAGAGAGAGAGAGATGTGTATGGTGCAGGGAAAATGGGTGATGTTAATTTTAATTTTGTTAGTTGAAAATATTCCCCAATATAAAAATATTTTAAAAATCAAGTAAAAAAGTGTCTGCCTTAAAATTATTTAAGATAGCTAAGTCACAATATATAGGACTTAGAAATTATACCGGTAATAAATTTAATGCTCTCAACATTTTATTTTTTAATTTCTGTACGCTAAGTTTGTTTTAAAGTACCAACATATTTCGACGTTACTTGATCCAAATAACACTAAACTGATCTAAATATATGAAAGGTGAAAGCCTTAACCAGCCTTCCCTTAGGAGAAGACTTGAGAGCTCAGAGACAAGGAGGTATAAAGCACAGCATTTGGCACAGTGGTTATTCCCCATGGGAGCCTGAAAGGCAAACTCAGCGCCTGACATCTTCATGTCTGAACCAATGTGCTTTGCTCTGTTTCTTGGACACAGATGATACATGTAAGCCTGTGTTTCTCAATCCACATGATAACATGGCAAATGAGTGTCTGATCAGCACAAATGCCCTCCAACTGCTAGAAAAAGTGTCTACTGCACACACTCTAGTGAGGCCTGGCCAATGGCTTTTTTATTCTTCTGTGAGAAACACTAATGTTTGTGCTTCAGTAGAGATTACATAAAATCCTGGCGATTTGCCTCCTGAATGTGCCCATCTACTTTATTCCTTCTCCACCACTACTTCTCTATTCTAAAGTATTCTGTTCTCTCACCTACCTGGGAACAGCTTCCTAACTGATCCACCTGCCTCAACGCTGCATCCTCCCCCATTGTTTCTTTACCCTGTAGGTAGCTTTGATCTTTTAGAATGCACACCATACCTTATTCAGGTCAGTATGCATTGCTCCCCTCCCACCCCTACTGCCACATCCAACCTAAGGTTTCCCACTGCTTTTAGTGTAAAATACAATAATCAGCAACATGGCTTTCATGTAGATCTGGGTCATCCTTACCTCTCTGGCCTCATCTGGAAGCCCCTTTCTTCTTGCTTTCTTTGTTCCATCCACAAAAGTCTCTTTCCCTTCTACTTGCCATGCTCCCTTCCACCACAGGGCCTTTTCACATGCCACTCCCTTTACCCAGAAGGTAGCTCACCCTCCCCCCTCCTCCCTCCTAATACTTCACACCTCACAGTACCACTTCCTTAGAGAAGCCTTCCTTGACCTCTATGAGTCCAGCCACTCATCGTAACACTCGAAAGAGTGACAATTTTACACTTTTTCTGTGATAATTTGATTAAGGAAGCACTTTGAGAGCAAGTGCCACCTCTCACAGCTGGGATATTTTAAATTTAATAAAGAAATACTTGGTTGTGAGCTAAAAATAAGCAATCATCAAAGCACTTGTGTCAGAGAACAGCAAGTACCAAATATCATCTAAATGAATTTAAGATTTTAAATCCTTTTTTTAAATAAATTTATTTATTTATTTTTGGCTGCGTTGGGTCTTTGTTGCTGCGTGCAGGCCTTCTCTAGCTGCGGTGAGCAGGGGCTACTCTTCGTTGCAGTGCGTGAGCTTCTCACTGTGGTGGCTTCTCTTGTTGTGCAGCACAGGCTCTAGGCGTGTGGGCTTCAGTAGTTGTGGCTCTCAGGCTCTAGAGCCCAGGCTCAGTAGTTGCGGCGCTCAGGCTTCGTTGCTCCACTGCACGTGGGATCTTCCTGGACCAGGGCTCAAACCCATGTTCCCTGCATTGGCAAGCGGATTCTTAACCACTGTGCCACCAGGGAAGCCCTAAATCCTTTTAAATTCAATTTTTAGAAAGACTTTTATTGAATTTTAAAGTCAGAGAAGTATCAACATTCATTTCTTAGCCTCCTGCATTTGAACACAGTTGCCTAGAGTTGCCCCTACAACACCAGGACCGTATTCTTTGCAGTAGCTCTGGTGATAGTTCTATTCCAGAACAGATCCTTTCTCTAAACTCTTTTTGTTTTGTTCTGTTTTTTAATTATTTTTTATTGAGATATAGTTGGTTTATAACATTGTGTTAGTTTCGGGTCTACTAGGCAGCTAAAGGAGAGGTAAAAAGAAAGATTTACGGAGTCTTCTGTTTCTTAATTGTTTTCAGCTCAAAATCACATACAAAAGAGATATTTTGGGTGGCTAATTTCACTCCCCTACAATCTCAAGAGCATAGATAATAGTGAAATGTTGTAAAATAATTAGGAATTGATGAGTTAGGAGCATTTAATGCCTTTGTTTTCAATATAACATTTAATTACAGGTTTATGTAATTTAATTTTGAATAATGGCTGTTTAACTCAGAAAATTTCTGGAAATTTAACAATTGACTCTCAGAAGCCAGTATAGGACTGCTTCAGAACATCACTAAACTGAGTCGCCAAAAGGGAAGTCACAAAAGTGCTATGAAGCAAAACACCTGGCTAAGGAGGTTACAGAGCATTGCAAATCTTATCTCCCTTCAAATCCAGGTGGTACATTTGAAGTCAATCAATTTGTGGGGATTGGGAGAGCTAAATGTCAGAAAATATTTGTTTTAAACTAAGTTTTTTAAAACACTAGCAATGTTGAAGTAGTAATAACAGAGTGATTAAGAGCATGGGCCTTGGAATCTGACAGTCTTATATCTGATGTCCAACCCTGTTATTTCATGACTTGTTCAACCGAGCAAGAATTCCAATCATTCTGAAATTAACTATATATCTACAAATGAGGATAATAATGTCTAACTTCCCAGTTTTCTATAAAAAAGAATTGACACAATATTGCCTTTTGCAAGGAGTGTACCACAAGACACTGGTTTTGAGATGTTGATAGGTACTAATTTGAGAAAATTCTGGTTTAAAAAATTAGGAAATATAAAATGTGGAATCTAAAAAATGATATAAATGAACTTATTTATGAAACAGATTTACAGACATAGAAAACAAACTTATGGTTACCAAGGGGGATGGGGGAGGGGCATAAATTAGGAGTTTGGGATTAATTTATACACACTACTATACAAGGACCTACTGTATACCATAGTGAACCATATTAAATATCCTATAATAGAAAAGAATCTGAAAAAGAATCTATATATCTACCTGTCTATCTGAATTATATCTACCTATCTATCTGATTACTTTGCTGCACAGCTGAAACTACACAACGTTGTAAATTAACTATACTTCAATTTTTAAAAAATCGTTTAAAAAAACTACAAAAAAATTTCAGAGTGTTTAAGTAGTTAAGCAAGGTATATAATAAGGAACATTTTTGAAATGTATTTGCCTAATCACCTCTATTTGTACAGAGTGTTTTGAGGATCTATTTACTGTATTCCGAGGAACACACTGATAAGTATTTACGAAGTGCTCTTCACAGGGCTCATAAATGACTATGTGCTTGATAAAGGAAACAACAATAGTATTATTACCACAATTTTTTTTTTTTTTTTAGATGTTGGAGGTAGGAGTTTATTTATTTATTTATGCTGTGTTGTGTCTTCATTTCTGTGCGAGCGCTTTCTCTAGTTGTGGCAAGCGGGGGCCACTCTTCGTTGTGGTGCACGGGCCTCTCACTATCACGGCCTCTCTTGTTGCAGAGCACAGGCTCCAGATGCGCAGGCTCAGTAGTTGTGGCTCACGGGCCTAGTTGCTCCGCGGCATGTAGGATCCTCCCAGACCAGGGCTCGAACCCGTGTCTGCATTAGCAGGCAGATTCTCAACCACTGCGCCACCAGGGAAGGTCCCACAATTATTAAAAATAATATTCTGATACATGATGAAATATCTAGCAAAGATATGGTAGTTAGTCCAATGGGGAAACAAATCTTCCTGCACAGCCAGGGCCAAAGACATTAAAGACAGCAACTTCCTGAACACTTAGTGGGTTTTTGTGGATTCAGATAGAATAAAAACCAAAGTGAATTAAAAGAGAATTGAAAGGCTAGGACTATTAGCCAGAAAGAAACTGTATGATGATCAATCTGGTTTCTTAAGAAACACTTAATAAAAAAACAAACAGGGCTTCCCTGGTGGTGCAGTGGTTGAGAGTCCGCCTGCCGATGCAGGGGACGTAGGTTCGTGCCCCGGTCCGGGAAGATCCCACATGCCGTGCAGTGGCTGGGCCTGTGACCCATGGCCGCTGAGCCCGCGCGTCCGGAGCCTGTGCTCCGCAACGGGAGAGGCCACAACAGTGAGAGGTCCGCGTACCGAAAAAATAAAAAAAGAAAAAACAAACAAACAAAAACAACAAAGTAGTGCCTTTTGGGAAGAAGGTATCACAATTAATTAGCAATTCTGTGTAATGATTATGAGAACCCAAGAATCAAGGTTAATCCCTCTTATCCTTCTAAGATATTCCTTTGATCTACAGTTCAGGATTTGTTTCTGACCCTGTCACTAAATTGTACTGTAAGACATTGTGATGACAGATAATCTTTCCAAATAAAGATCTAGTGAGCACTGACCTTTACGGAGTGTGAAGCATCAGCACTGCAATGCCCAGACTAAAATGTGTTGAAAGAAAAGCAAGGTGGCTGGTTGTGCTTATTTCACTCGATCAAGGGCATTTGTGGGATCTCCTCAATTCGAAGTCTTTTGATATTTAAGAGTTCACAACACAGTCCCTTTAAAAGTAAAAATTACTCCATTATATACTCTCTGAGTTTTTAGGTGCAGCTTTTATAAAACATCCCTACTACACTGTCTTGTTTCTGCCAAGGAGGCCATCTTGCCTCTGGCATTCAGCACTGACCCAGTCTGACAGATGCAGGGCAGGCTGAAAATAGAAGCAACAAAGCCAGCCAGGGCTCCCCTGATGCTCTGAGGATGCTTTTCATTTTTTCTTTCTTTCCTTCCTTCCTCCGTTCCTTCCTTCCTTCCTTCCTCCCTCCCTCTTTTCTTTCTTTCTTTCTTTCTCTCTCTCTCTCTCTTTTTTCTTTCTATGAGACAATGAAGCTTTATTGGAAGTCTAAAAAATGAACTTTTGATAGGAAATACACATCTAAGAGGTATGCTACATATGTCATAGTACTGCTCAACCCGCTCTGCTCCCCTTAGCTTAAAAATATACACACACAAATCACACACAAATATATATGATTAATCATAAGCAATAAAAGTGCATTTTCTAGTTCCATATCTTGAACTGTCAGCAGGTATTCTACACTCAGATCGGGTATAAGTAGTTGCCCTTTTACTCTACCTCATTTGCTTTCCTCTGACAACATCTTGGCACCTCAGGTGCCTGGCATATGGCAATTATTTAATAAGTGTTACATCAACTAGTTAATGAATATATATTGTATCAGTCAGCATAGCCTAAGTTATGTTATAGTAACAAATGACTCCAAATGTTTATTTCTTGCTCATGCTTTATGTTTATTAACCTCAGCTGTTGCTCTATTCATTTCACTTCTTTCATTGGCTGAGGAAAGTCACATGTATAAGCCTGACATCTGTGGGTTGGGATAGTATAACCTGATTCTAGGGAGGGACATTAAATATCACAAATATTCACTTCTCTCAACTCCCACATACAGACCACACTTACCCACTGCCCATCGGAGATAATCCTACTAGTCATGGCATCACGCTCAAAATCCAGGGGCTCATGATGGTTTTTACATTGGTCTGAAGGCCTATTAATAAATTCTCAACCCCATGGACATCCAATATACAACGGCTGAGCAGGATCAGGATAATTGCAATAAGTATTCTGAATCAGAAGAGGGAAGAATGGGAGCTACAGCAGTCAATGGTCTATGAAAGTCTGAAGTCACCTAAAGGTAGAAATGTTCCTTGATAATTCTCTGATTCCACCCCTGGGAATAGCTCTGAAGTTCATTATTTTCCGCAGGCTCTAACTGCCCTCTGAGAGGTCTTCCTTTCTATTATTTTCTTTGGTTACACCTGAAAGAAATATTGGAGATCATGCTCATTGGGGGCTGAGATGCATTCTCAGTCTGCTTTCTACCCATGGAAGTTTAGGGGCCCAAGTTTCAAGAAATCACAGTCTCTTTTAGTCCATGGGGTATTTTTTGATGGTACCACTCACTCAGAAACATAACTGGCCTCTTGCCTATTTGATTCCAACAACTCTTATTTGCCAGTCGACATGCCCCTCTACCTGCACTTAATTCAGGTATGTTGAGCCTATCATGCCTCCTTAGCAGTGCCACACTATTAGTCTCTTTCCTCTGAGCCCTTTGCTCAATGCAAGATGTACTGTGTATCGCATTGATCAATTCAAGGGTTTTAACAAAGGATGTGATAGCCATATGCTTGATTTGTTCTTGGCTGAATCTTAATTGGCTCCCCTCGTCATACCAAAGCTGTCTCAGTTTTAGCGTTCATGGGTTATAGTTGAGAATAGGTAGCATCTTCCAACCCAAAGTTGAAATTCAAAGTTCCCTTTGGGAACTTTGCAAGTTCCCAAAACTCTTGACTTTCTCTATTTCCTTCATTCCTTCTTGCAAACTGGCCAATGTTTTTCTAGCTCTTCTCTGTCAAGTGTACCTTATCAAATGCAGTCAGCAGCAACTAAGACACACAACACTGTTTCCCAACTTTTTGGCCTACAGCAACAAGCCCATTAGGAGCATTATTGCTCTTTAAGTTATTAGAGGCCACAGTTTTATGAACTATTTCACCATTTCACACCATGAATTACCATTTGACCAACCTCAAGTAACTGCTCCTTTCTACTCACAACCTGGCTTTGTTTTTGTGGGCACCAATTTCTGTAAGTGTCAGTGTAGGCTAGTTAAATTATACTACATTAATAATAACTCCACAGCTCCAAAATTTCAGTGACTTACAACAGCAAAGGTGTATTTATTATAGTTCCTGCTGCATGTGCATTATGGGTTGATCATGGCTGTGCTCCCTATTTTCATGTTCACTTCAGGACCTGTTCTGATGGAACAGTTCCTCTCTGGGCCATGGCTACTCCTGTGGCCAAGGAGAATAAGAGTATGGCAAACCAGGTGCTGGCTCTTAAAGCTGCTACTGGGAAATAGAACATTTCATTGACCAAAAAAAAAATCACAGGGCCAAACCTGACATCAATGAGGCCAGGAAGTAAAATCTTTCCCCTGGGAAGGGCAGTGAATATTTAGGAACAATAATACAATCTACTCTAATTATACGGGATTTTTTTCATAATATTTTTCTATAATATTAAACATAGTATGAAAAACAAAGGGAAAATTAGTGTGAGCTCTGGAGTCAAATTACCTTCATATCCTTGCCCTGATACATACCACAAGCAAATTAATTTCTTATGCTCAGTTTCCTCTCTATAAAATTAAGATAAAAATATACCTTCACCTCCTGTAGAGGTGAAGTAAGATGATTAATGTAATATTTTACATACATCACAGTGAAAGCTTATTAATATGACACCATTATTATTTGGCATAGTATTACTATTCCTATTAGTATTATTAAAATATTGCTTTATCCACACAATCAGTCATTAAATTAATAATGTTTGTTCTCTCATTTTATCTACAGCTTGGATCACTTTTGTAATTGTTAAGTAAAAGTAGTGAGAAGGGGCTTCCCTGGTGGCGCAGTGGTTGAGAGTCCACCTGCCGATGCAGGGGACACGGGTTCGTGCCCCAGTCCGGGAAGATCCCACATGCCGCGGAGCGGCTGGGCCCGTGAGCCATGACCGCTGAGCCTGCGTGTCCGGAGCCTGTGCTCCGCAACTGGAGAGGCCACAACAGTGAGAGGCCCGCATACCACAAAAAAAAAAAAAAAAAAAAAAAGTAGTGAGAAGAAAATCCTAAAGTTAATGGAGCTCCCAACAAAATCTGCAATATGGGAGAGGTAGGTTCCATAATATCCCTAAGATACAATCTCATTTTCACCATCTATTTCTGCATGGAAAATTTGAATTTTAATTAAAGTCATTTTAAATCTCATCATTGAATTCTATATTCACAGACACATGTACACAGAACACACACAAAAATGATTCAAGAAACCAATTGTGCATATAATTCTATGTGGTGAGACTGTTTCAGGTGGTGTTATATATAGTGCTAAAATAGACGAAAAACCAGTTAATTGTATTTCCAAAAACTATGTAATCCAACATTTTACCTTTTTAAATCAGGTTGCCACATTTGTAGAAAGATCTGTAGCTTTTAGAAAGATAAAGTTTCTCATTTAATTCATAAAATACCCAACTACAGTTAAGACAAACTTAAATGATTTTTTAAGATATAATAACATATAATATTTAGCCTGAAAATCTTTTCAGAGCCTAGTCTAGGCTGATATGGCATCCTAGCATTGGGTATTAGTTGGTCCTTTGTTTGTTTTGAAGTGTGCCTTACCTTTTTCTGGGCAAGTTTTTAATGGCCAAGCAAAAATAGCACAATTACCTTGCTCTACCTAGATAACAATGGCATCTTTTAAATATGCACCACTTTTCCAAAATGGAGTGAATTATGTAGACATTAGCCCACTAATGCTCACAACTAAAGTATAAATTAGGACATGTTTGACTAATATCCCCACTTAACAAACCCAGAGTATACAATATACTGCAAAGTCCTTGGTTCAGTGTGTATATCCAGAACCTGAATTTAAAGGGCCATTATTAGTAGACCATTAGAATTAGAACTGAAAGCTGATAATATCTATAAGATAATCCACAATGTTTATTCAAAACATCGTTTTCTTGTCCTTGTGATTAGCCAATGTTTTAATGTATTTATTTGATTTCTAATTAGGTGCTTGTACAATCACATTGAATTTAAGAAATTGATAAATGAATATATGTGAATATGAGGTGGTATATGAATATATATAGGCTATAGAGTTTATAAAGAGATCTTATGGCTTTTGACCACAACAATTATAATGAAGGCAATATATAGGCAAAATGTATTCAAAAAAAGAACAGATATGTCTCACTTTACTTTCAATTTCATGCTTTCAGTTGTCAGAAGCAACTGGGATCAAATGGAAGGTGGCTGCTTTACCTCAGTTGACCCTGGAAATAAAAACACATAATGTGTGTTTCAATATTTCAAAATTCTTACATTTCAATATTTCAAAATTCTTACATTTCTTTTATTTTCAGAATTTTACTTATGAATGACTACATAATATCTGAAGTACAGGAAGTGCATTTAATAAATGACCACTTAAATTTAGAGTGTTTGCATTTTTCACAAAATGTTTTCTTTCCTCAAGAAGGTACAAATCTGAACCCTGACTTTTACATATTAATCTTTCTCCATTTATGTTATTATTCTGTTTTATTAACTGATTTGAATTTTTTAATTATAACTAATTCATTCAGTCATCAAAATTTATGGGACACATATTATGTACAAGTCTCAATTAGGTGTTCAGTAAATATTTTTAAAGATGAGGAAGTAATTCCTAAATAAAGATTACCCCCAAAAGTTTTTTTTTTACAAGAGTAAAGACCTATTTTTTAAGAATAAAATTAGTCATTCATTTAATTAGGGAAAACTTTGACAACTTTAATTTGGCTAATATTAAACTGAAGATATAATTTATAATCCTAACTTTAGGTTAGGTAGACTTGAAATCTTGTTAGATGGAAGAAGCATTTTGTAATGTGTTTTCCTCTAAGCTATTACAAATGTCTCAAAAATGCCAAATGCTGCAAAAATTGTAATACAGGGGATTGCTGTCTTCATGTTTATTATAATCAAATCTTTTTATGTAATTGTATTATCACTGATTTGATTCTTGCCTGCCCGCATTTATTACTGATTCCTCCAAAAACCACTCAGCATTTTTTATGCTTGGCTTTCTAAAGCAAGGCCTTCTTTTCTCACATTTGATTCAAAATATTGGAAACATTTTACTTTTACAAAGTAAGATGTCGATTAATTATAAGTCGTCTTTTTCTTTCCTCTGGAGGAAAGAACAGATGCATTTTAGGTAAGCTTAGCTTTCTATATTTATTTTCACAGATAATAATTCTACATTTCTTCTATCATCGGTCCCAGTAGATATTTTTATCATGACCTAGTCCTACTGGTTTCTATTTCTTAATCTGCTTCAAGAGGGCCTAAGTACAGTCCCATGCCCCACAGTTCAAGTTCAGGTTCAGTGGGAACAAACCACAATGAACTGGAGCCAATTGAAGATTCATCTTCTTGAGCAGCTGTGATTTCCTATATTGTTTTTGATGTGCCCCTTCTCCTTTCCTTTTATTTTACCCACTAGATTTAAGCCCATGTTTTAGATTTAAATGTGTTCTGAACCATGGCAACACTTCAGTACTACTTGGTTTCCCTATGAAATTATTAGAAATTCATTGGGTCTCTTGCCTGATCAGTAATTCATTACATAATTTTGATTTAGATTGATCACTGATTATACAACTGAATTCCAGCTACTGACAAAACATAGTTCTGTCTCATGTCCAAGACTCTCATTTGCAAAATTTATTTGCCAAGATAATAAAAATCATCTTTGAAAGTTGCTACATTTTGGGCACATGTTGTTTATTGTTATTTAATATTTCCCAAATAATGTTTTATATTGTCAAGTACTACATTTGTTGTCTCATATTTTAGTAGAAAAATCTAAAAATAATTGTCATCAATAATTTTTTAGGATCTGAAAAGCAGAAAATTATTTCAGGATTTAAAATAAACACATCTATTAAATATGCTGCTATACTTGCTACTCTTAATTGTTAAAGCACTTGCTTTTAAGGTGTTATAGGAAAGGGATTTGTGTTGTTTTGCTTCTAAAATTGTACCTTGAATATGAAACAAAATATTTTACAGAAAAGGGAGGATATAAGACCATTGATACAACAATTCACCTCATTTGAGAGGATATTTTCAAACTCTATTCAGTTCCATCAGAATTCATTGAATGCCTTCTTTGTGCAAAAATCCTTCCCTAGGCTATGAGGAAAGAAACCAAGATGACAAAGCCATGCTTCCTGGTTTTAGATTTACAAAGTTCTTCAAAGTAAATATTATTGTGATTTTATAGATGAGAAAACTGCGGTTCAGAGAGTATAAGTAATTTGACCAAGTGAAACAGCTCAAGTAGTCAAACCAGGTTTCCATTCTCACACCTGATGACCACAAACCACTTGCTTTGCTCATTACCCCAGGATTCATGCTGTAGGACTGCAGTGACCAGTGGGGTAGCCACTAGCCACATGTCTCTGTTGAACACTTGAAATGTGGTTAGTCCAAATTGAGATACGCTGTAAGTGTAAAACACGTGAAAATATCACAATAATTTTTATATTGATTACATGTTGAAATTATGTAAGTATTTCAAACAGCATTTTGGACATACAAGATTAAGTAAAATATGTTACTCAAATTAGTTTTACTTTTTTCCATTTTTAATGTGGCCACTAGAAAATTTTAAATTATATGTGTCTCACATTTGTAGCTTACATTGTAGTTCTCCTGGACAGCACTGTTTTAGAAAGTGCTATAAATTTCTTACTCAGTGTGTTTCAAATTTACTTTTATTTTGCTTTCACTTACTCCTTTTATCCTCCTAAAATCTATGAAGCTGCATGAACGTGGTCATTAACAAGATTCAGAAAAATTTTATTGGACTCATCAGCAAAGTCTTTTTCCCGAAGGGCTTGAATTAGATTTCTAACTTCCTGAATACTCCTGAAAAGCTTTTTGGCTTCTGCAGAATTTTACTGCTGCCTGAATAGAATTTAAGTGCATTCAAACAAGGTCCAATTTTTGCTTTCTATTTTGTACTACTGTCAACATTGTAAATGGTTGGTACGGATGGGTTAACAAGTGAGGGAGCTAAAGGCTTGAGGGTGAGAGAGAACATTAACCAACTCTATTCAATGACAAGAGAGGCAAAGCAATTTTTTGTTGTTGTTGTTGCGGTATGCAGGCCTCTCACTGCTGTGGCCTCTCCCGTTGCAGAGCACAAGCTCCGGACGCGCAGGCTCAGCGGCCATGGCTCACGGGCCCAGCCGCTCCGCGGCACGTGGGATCTTCCCGGACCGGGGCACGAACCCGTGTCCCCTACATCGGCAGGCGGACTCTCAACCATTGTGCCACCAGGGAAGCCCAAAAGCAAATTATTGTCATTAAGACTTAGACCTGCCAAACTATTTTTAACCTGAAAAAAAAAAAAGTTTATTTCCACTTCCTTTATAGTTATCTCCAGCACTCTGTCTCTCTTCCTGCCCCTTGCCCTCTGAGATTCTCTTTATCTGTAGCCTAAAGGGACACAAATATCTGGTTAAAATCAAAATCTCCCTTTTTTCCCCCTAAATCTCAACAACTTAGGCCAAAATTTTATCAAAATAACAATTTAAAAAGGAAAATAAACTGAGAGGCGAAACATAGCCTTAGTTTCTTTGATTTCCAAATTAGGATATTGTTAAAAACAAGACAACTGGCCCCAAATGGAGTTGCTTATGCTAAGTCCCACGGCACCAAACAGACTTAATTATAGTTTTGGCTTTCCCAGAAGTGGAATCTTAAACCAGTCAATCAGGAATTGCATGATTCAGCACTGTTACATAATCTGCCTGATAGACCCCTACCATCCCCCAAAGGACAGTAACCTTGGAATAACCAACCCGCTTTTTTTTCCTAGTGTAAGTTCCTTGTTCCTGCTCCCTTCTGCCTCTACAAGTCTTTCATTTTGTACAGGTCCTTGGAGCTCTTTTCTTTTCTTAATATAAATTTATTTATTTAGCTATTTTTGGCTGCGTTGGGTCTTCTTTGCTGCGCGCAGGCTTTCTCTCCACTTGCTGCCAGCGGGGGCTACTCTTCCTTGCGGTGCGCGGGCGTCTCATTTCGGTGGCTTCTCTTTGTTGTGGAGCTCTAGGTGCACAGGCTTCAGTAGTTGTAGCACGCGGGCTATAGAGCACAGGATCAGTAGTTGTGCCCGGGTTTAGTTGCTCTGCGGCATGTGGGATCTTCCCGGACCAGGGCTTGAACCTCTGTCCCCTGCATTGGCAGGTAGATTCTTAACCACTGCACCACAGGGAAGTCCTACAGAGCTCTTGTCTATCTGCTAGATTGGTTGCTGCCCAATTTGAATTGATTTTTGCTCAATAAATGGTTAAAATTTTTAATATGCCTCAGTTTTTCTTTTGGCAATATATTTGTCTTTAACTTTTCTTGAACTCATTTCTGTTTTAGTCCATCATCCTGAATGATAAAAGATCTACAGTATCCTTTTTCTCCTCCTCTCCTATTTGTTGAGGAAACCACCTAGGCAGAAATCTGAACCGATTTAGGGAATAGCCCATAGGGATTTGCATACCAAGATTTTCAATAAACAGTTTTAAGGATCCAAATGCTCATTTAACTAGTGAAAGTTAAGATTTGATTTTTTTTCAGATCTAGAGACAAAATTAAAAGAGTCTAAGACTAAAAAATACTCCTAAAGTATAAATTTTAATCTCTTTCCTCAGAGTATCAGAAGGGGAGGGACTACCAGGCTGTAATGGAAACATGAAGTTCATGTTGACCCTGATGATCTCTCAGTGAGTTCTGAAGAAGGTCTTAGGGTTTGGTTTGCTTTTTCCTTGCTTGTTTTTAAGTCTATACTGTTCTCCCTTGAAGCATTACTAAAGTGTATGATTTCAAATATTTTGCTTGCAGCTTTATGATTTGACATCCCACCTCTGCAAAGGACTTTGTGGCACGTATTTTTAATTCAAAATTCAAATAAATCAATTAACTCGGTTTTAGGACTTTTCTATGTTGTCACCAGTGACAACCAGACTTACTCATGGCCTTTATAAAAATCACCCAAGGGCAGCATAGGGGCTCAAGAGACTTCTAACTTTTAAACAACAAATTTAACAATATAACTTATTTTTATTTAACATAAATTGGTTATTAAATATTTTACATTAATTTGTTCATTCAGATAACATCTCAAAAATCAAGTTGTGTATATCTTCAAGGACTGACCCAGAGTACCAAGACAAGTAGACTTAACAACAAATAATAGATTTCTATTAATTTCCAAACCCATTGGCAAGTAATAATTTTTTCTTTATCATTAAAATAAATCAAGGTTCTCAGACCTAGGGGTACCTCATATTATAATGTCAATGCTCTAATTTGGCATTTAGAAACTAGATAGCATTATACTTAGATGGTGTTGCATATATATATCTTAGTCTGTTTGTGCTGCTATAATAGCATAACACAGTCTGGGTGCCTTATAAACAACTGAAATTTATTACTCACAATTCTGGAAGTTGGGAAGCTCATCAGCAAAGTGCTGGCAGATTCAGTGTCTGGTGAGGACCTGCTTCCTGGGTTCATGGTTGGCTGACTTCTTGCTGTGTCCCCTTATGGTGGAAGGGATGAAGGAGCTCCTTGTGGGTCTCTTTTAGGAGTACTAAACCCATAGGATCCCTCATTATCCAATCGCCTCGCAAAGGCCCCATCTACAAATATCATCACACTAGGAGTTAGGATTTCAACATATGAATTTTAGAGGGAAGACACAAGCATTACATACACACACTCACACACACACACACACACACACACACACACACACACATATATAAAGCATATATATAAAGAGATGTATTATAAGGAAAAATAAAAAAGAACTTTATTATAAAAAGTTAGCTTACATGATTGTGGAGGCTGACAAGTCCCAAGATCTGCATTCAATAAGCTGAAGACCCAAGAGGATTGATAGCGCAGTACCAGTCCAAAGGCCAGCAAGGTTGAAACCCAGGAAGAGCTGATGTTTCAGTTCAAGTCAGAAGGCAGGAAAAAGCCAATGCCCTGTTTGAAGGCAATCAGGCAGGAGAAATCCCTCTTGCTCACAACAGGTTCAGCCCTTTTGTGCAATTCAGGCCTTCAACTGATTGGATGAGGCCCACCCAGATTAGGGAGAGCAATCTGCTTTATTCAGTCTACCCATTCAAACATTAATCTCATCCAGAAACACCCTCACAAACACGTCCAGAATAATGTTTGACTAAATGATGTCTGGCTACCCCATGGCCCAGTTAGTTGACACATACAACTAACCATCAATATGTGTATGTGTGTGTGTGTGTGTGTGTGTGTGTGTATAATCTTTCAGAAAGATTACACTAGGCACTAATAACACATAATAAAATTGTCAAGAAAGGGAGAAATATTGAGTACTCATCCTATGGCATTTCTATATGCATTATATTTCCAAATAACTGAATAATCCTATTTGATAAGGGAAACATTTTTCTTTATGAAATAATTCCAGCTTAGTAAATGTTAAAGGGATATTAGAATTGGAAATCAACATTTTGCAATCTCTAAGACAATCAATTCAGAAGAAAGACACCAATAGATGTAATCATTAAGTAGAATATCGATGGGGATCTTTACAAAGGAAACATCAGGGAGTTATCTCCTAAATCCACTAATCAATCTCAGCATCTCTAAATGTGAGAAATAGAAGATTGTATGATCTTCAGTGTGAGGCACTATGTAGTATATAGCACTGCCTATGAAGTATTCTTACAAAAGAGATGAACCAAAATTTAATCAAGCCCATTTACAGGAAATGTAAAGGACAAATCAAAATTGTGGAACGTTCTATCCCACAATTGACTTGGTTTTTTATGCACCAATATCATGTACAAGGGAAGAAAGATTAGGGATAGCTTTAAATAAGAGACTTAAAGAGTTAAGGCAGACCTAACAGAGCTCATCTAGTTATTAATAATAACTAACAAAATATAAAAAAGACTTTTTCAGCCAATCAGAGAGATCAGCAGTTATTAGGTGATACCGAGGAATTAGTGACAATTATTAGGTGTCACACATGGAATTTCTTTATAGTATTCTCTTTATTCTTATGTGCATTTGAAATTTTTCATAAGAAAAAACTTTTAAATTAAGAAAAATGAGGTTACACTATTTTATGTTTACCCTCACTGTGTGAGGGTGCCCATTTCTTCTTACCTTTAACAATATTTAAACACTTTCTGTTATTCTGACAAATGGAAATAATTTGTTCTTACCATTTTAATTTGCAGTTCTTTAACCGTGAGTGAAGTTGAGCATCTCTCATGTTTATTTTACATTTTTATTTCTTTTAAGAATTCTGTTTCTATTGCTTGCTACTTGTGAAACTGAGTGGTTTGTCTTTTCAGCTGTATTGTGATGTTAAAAACCACATCCAAAGTCACACAACCAGTCAGTGTTAGAGTCTGGCTTAGAACCTATCTCCACTGGCCTTTCAAATGCATCATATGGCCTTCACTATCCCTGCTTCACAAAAGGAATTCATTTCTTCCCATTTTTTCCAGTTTTATTAAAAATAATTGACATACCTCATGGTATAAGTTTAAAGTACACAGCATGATTGTTTGAATTACATATATTGTGAAGTGATTACCAATATAGGTTTAGCTAACATTCATCTTCTCATATAGATACAATAAAAAGAAAAGAAGAAAAGCACAAAGGAAAATAATTTTTCTACTTGTGATGAGGTCTCTTAGGACTTACTATCTTAACAACTTTCCAGTATATCAAACAGTGGTGTTAACTATAGTCATCATGTTGTATATTATATTCCTAGTATTTATTTATCTTATAACTGGAAGTTTGTGCCTTTTGACTACCTTCCTCTCATCTCTCCCCTTCCCCACCTTTAGTAACTACAAGTCTGATCTCTTTTTCTATTAGTTTGTGTTTTTTTAGATTCCACATATAAGTGAGATCATGCAGTATTTGTCTTTCTCCATCTGATTTATTTCACTCAGCATGGTTGTCACAAATGGTAGAATTTCCTCATTTTTTAATGGCTGAATAATATTTTATTGCACACACACACACACACACACACATATATGCCACAACTTCTTTCTTTGTACATTCATCCACCCATCCACCTATGAACACTTAGGTTGTTTCCATGTCTTGGCTACTGTAAACAATGCTGCTGTGAACAAGGGGATGTGGGTATCTTTTCAAGTTAATGTTTTCATTACCTTTGAATATATTCCCAGAAGTGGAATTGCTGGATCATATGGTAGTCCTATTTTTAATTTTTGAGGACCCTCCAAACTATTCTCCATAGTGGCTGTACCAATTTATAATCTCACCAACAGTGCCCAAAGCTTCCCTTTTCTCCACATCCATGCCAGCATTTGTTATCTCACATCATTTTGATGATGGCCATTCTAATAGATGAGAGGTGATATCTCATTGTGGTTTTAATTTGCATTTCCCCAATGGCTAGTGACGTTGAGCATCTTTTCATGAACCTGTTGGCCTTTTGTGCATCTTCTTTGGAGAAAAGTCTATTCAGGTTCTTTGCCAATTTTTTAATTAGGTTATTTGATTTTTTGCTATTGAGTTGTATAGGTTCTTTTTTTTTTTCTTTTTTTTTTTTTTGCGGTACGTGGGCCTCTCACTGTTGTGGCCTCTCTCATTGTGGAGCACAGGCTCCGGACGCGCAGGCTCAGCGGCCATGGCTCACGGGCCCAGCGGCTCCGCGGCATGTGGGATCTTCCTGGACCGGGGCACGAACCCGTGTCCCCTGCATCGGCAGGCGGACTCTCAACCACTGCGCCACCAGGGAAGCCCAAGTTGTATAGGTTCTTTATATGTTTTGGATATTAACCCCTTATCAGATACATGGTGTGCAGTTTCTTTCCATTTTTAATCTTTCCCCCCCCAAAATGGAGTTATATTACTTAAAATTCCTATTCCTCCTCCTACAGTCTGTCTCTCTCTATATATATCTATATATATATAAATGTAATTTCAACCTGACAACTCTTTTCTCTGTGCCTGATAGTGATAGGTAAAACTACTAAATCTTGATGCATAGGCAATCTGGAATCCAGTTGAATATTTCTCAAGGCTTACATCCCTAGTAATAATTGTAGGACTTCACACGAAAACCATTTAGCCAAATTTACTAAAAATTTTGCCAAATGAATAAATATTTCTCCTTTCACTTTAATATGTTACATAAAGACAGCTCTTCGTAGCTTAATACTATGGCAAAGTTTTTTTTTTTTTTTTTTTTTTTTTTTTGCGGTACGCGGGCCTCTCACTGCTGTGGCCTCTCCCGTTGTGGAGCACAGGCTCCGGACGCGCAGGCTCAGCGGCCATGGCTCACGGGCCCAGCCCCTCTGCGGCATATAGGATCTTCGCAGACCAGGACACTAACCCGTGTCCCCTGCATCAGCAGGCGGACTCTCAACCACTGAGCCACCAGAGAAGCCCAAATGACAAAGAATTTTTGATGGTCTTGAAAGTGAACATTCTACTCTCATACTACTTTTCTATGAAGCAGCCCTTAAGCTTGCTTAAATGTATTAGTGGGACCACCAAAACTCGGGAGTTAGGAAACCTAATATACATTTTGTTGACCAAAACATTTTATATTCATCTCTAATTGCTTCTTGAAATAGTCACCTCCTCATAATTCACGTTAACCAGTGAATACCTGAAGTCAGACCTGGCTATTGCATGTATTAACAAACATGGGCCTTATATCTCTTATCCTTATATTGATAATAATTTCTGAGAAGCAAATTTAATGCCTGACTAGATTAGTAAGCCATATAGCAGGAGGACTACCAATGGGCTACATAATTCATTATGTAAAAATCCTATTATAAATCTATAAATCCTATATTAGCAAAAAATGATAATGGCACATAAAACTTGGGGAAACTCTTTGCCATTGACTCCTTATTCTAATAATAATGATCACATTTTTAAAATAATGTATTATGGCTCAGAGTAGAGAAGATTCAGAGGCACATGTCACTCTACATGTTTAGGAGCCCTATTTTTTTTCAGCTAAGTAGCCCTAGATAACCGTGTAGATCCCTTTACCTTTCTCCACCTGGGACTGAATAAGCTATAACCTTCTTGATTGGCAAATTTAGATTTTAGATAGTTCCCCTTGGAGATGTCTTGTACCAGCCTTAAATGGCTCTTTATGTTGAGTTAACTAATGTACCCATCAGAGCTCTACCAAGCTAAGGAAGCAATCAGCCTATTCTAAAATCCTCATTTCTGGAAGCAGGTGGAAATATGTCAGACACTGGCTGACAGGACTGTTTATTCTGTAAACATTAACATTTTTTCTGACTCATAAGCTACTCTTTTTTTTTCTGAAATTCCTTAAATATGATTCTCCCTAGATGGTTTTAAAATAAAGTTTATTCCCTTTAAAAAAAAAGTTAAATTCATCCTGCTAAATTATTTGCCTATTGTAATGTTCAAGGTTCATTTAAACTTTATCATGGCTTCCTTCTTAATAACAAATAATTTCAAGCATAAAACTCCAGTCTTGATGATAGTAATATATGCTTGATTCATATAGAAATTGTCAAAACACATAAGGTTATGGCTTTTATTGACTTCTACCAGTCTTTAACATATAGACATTTTGGTGGGTTATGGGTTTGAGCTTAAGACACATCAGAGTCATTAGTAAAAGAGTCTTTGTATTCTGGGGAGCAGAAGTCTTTCCAGATATAAGAGATTATATGTCTCACTCACATCTTTGGTGGGGTATCGATTAAATGTAAGTAAATGTTACTGTGGGGAGAGGTCCACGAAATCTCTTTAAAAGGGAATGAACTAATCTGGGAGGCACACTCAACTTTTCTTTCATCACTTTCTTTTTGATATAGTATGGCTAGAGCAACAGTGGTTACTTTGTGAGCATGAAGCTACCTTGGGGTTGGAAGCTGGATGTTAAGATTGTCAAAGCAGGCAGATAGAAGAAGCCTGAGACAATGCTGACCTTATGGAACCCTCAGACCATTCTAGGAAGCTCCAAGAATGTGCTTTGCCATAATGGGAAACAAGCCTCTATTTTGGAAAAGCCATTTTAGGTCCTAGCAATTGAATACAATTCCTAATTGAGAAAACTATTTTAGCAAAATCTGTATTCTAATAACACACCCAGAATCAGAATGAGGGTCTTTTTTTTTTTCATTTTTTACTTCTTTTTCTTCCAGTATTATTGAGTTATAATTGACACACAGCGCTGTATACATTGAAGGTGTACATGGATGATCACAATAAGTTTAGTGATCATCCATCATCTCATATAAACACAAAATTAAAGAAATAGAAAAAAATTGTTTTCCTTGTGTTGAGAATTCTTAAGATTTCCTCCCTTGACAACCTTCATGTATAACATACAGCAGTGTTAATTATATTCATCATGTTGTACATGACATCCTTAGTACTTATCTTGTAACTGGACATTTGTACCTTTCAATTGCCTTCATCCAATTCCCCCTTGCCCACACCCCTGCCTTTGGTAACTGCAAATCTGATCTCTTTTTTTTTTTATGAGTTTGTTTGTTTGTTTTTGAAGAATAATTGGCCTACAATACTATGGTAGTTTGAGAGTGATGATCTTTTGAAAGAACATACAATAATATTAAATGGTATAAACATAGGATGTATTTTAGACCCTCTATATTTAAATGTGCATCTTAATGGGATGATGATTTAGATGAAGTTGGTATTTCTCTCCTGTCACCCTGTCCTAGTGAATATAAGGAGCAATGTCCTATCTACCAATGATATGATTTTATCATCATAAATGAAATGTTGATATCATTAAAACATATTGCTATCAATTAGAATGCTTTCAATTGCAAGAATATAACATAAATTGAGTATGTAACAACATCTCAGTAAATTATTTTATCTTTCAGAATAACTTGGTATAATCCAGACTTTATATAGACAAAGAATACTTCTCACACATTTATTAATCTGCACATAGTGAGCATATGTTGTTTTTGCTATGCACAAATCACCTCCCACTACTTCTGGGATCAGACCTCCTCTTTCCTGAGAAAATTCATTCCATACTGTTCAGTTGGGGCCCACTCTACCTCCTATCTCAAGCTATAGGGTCTGGATCTATCCAGTCCTGACCAATCAAATTATCTCTTATTCTTGGTCACAATAAGTGATTCTGAAATGACAGTTGACACAAGCTGGACTAATCAGATCTTCTTAGGATGTTTTATCAACACTACCAAATGTAAAATAGATAGCCAGTGGGAAGCAGCTGCACAGCACAGGGAGATCAGCTCGGTGCTTTGTGACCCCCAGAGGGGTAGGATAGGGAGGGTGGGAGGCAGATGCAAGAGGGAGGTGATAGGGGGATACATGTATACATATAGCTGATTCACTTTGTTATGCAGCAGAAATTAACACAACATTGTAAAGCAACTATACTCCAAAAAAGACATTAAAAAAGAAAGCAAACTATTGGGGCTTCCCTGGTGGCGCAGTGGTTGAGAATCTGCCTGCTAATGCAGGGGACACGGGTTCGAGCCCTGGTCTGGGAGGATCCCATATGCCGCGGAGCGGCTGGGCCCATGAGCCACAACTACTAAGCCTGTGCATCTGGAGCCTGTGCTCTGCAACAAGAGAGGCCGCAACGGTGAGAGGCCCGTGCACTGCGATGAAGGGTGGTCCCCGCTTGCCACAATTAGAGAAAGCCCTCACACAGAAACGAAGATCCAACACAGCAAAAATAAATAAATTAATTAATAAACTCCTACTCCCAACATCTTCTTGAAAAAAAAAAAAAAAGCAAACTATTGAGAAAGACTTTTTGCAGATAGGAAGTGAGCCTATGAGATGCTGGTGGCCATTGGGGACCTAACTGAAGAATACAGAGTTAGCAACCTAATAACCTGACATTATTTGAGGCCCTAGATTCAACTGTGTCTGAAGCCACTCGTGTCCTGTTACATATGTTCATGTTTCCTTTTCTGTAGAAATGTGTAAAAAAAGGAATACAAATAGAATGAAAAACCTACTCTAATCTCACCATGAGAGATATCTGTGCTTCTGTGCCTACTTCTATAAGCTCTTTACTTACATTTCCTTTGTTTTTAAACTTTATTAATGCTGCAAAAAATCAAAGAATACCTATAAGTAACATGATTTTATGTATTAACAATTTGAAGATATATAGTCCTATAGCCGTGTCTCCATATTTATACTCTTGCAAAAGAAGAAATCGGAAAAGTCTGTGACCCTAATCTATCACCAAATATGAGTTTTCACCAAAGTAAAACACACACACACACACACACACACACACACACACACACACACACACACACACACACACAAATTCCAGGCCTACTTTTGGATACTCTTCTGTGACCATGCTAAACTGGGAGCAGTGGCACCAGAACCAAACCGTCTTGGTGACAGTGAGGAACCTGCTGCAGTCCTGTGATGCTGTGCTCTCTTGGGAGCCACTGCAGTCAGGAAGCTGCTGTTTCTGCAGCTGCTGTTTCCAGACCATGCAGTGCCTGCTGCATTCTGTGCCAGAAAAATAGATGTCCACATCCTGCCCCTCAACCCCCATCTACTCCGCAGACCTTGTACTATTGCTACGGCTGCCATGGGAAAACCAAACAGCTCTACAAACAGCAGAAGCAGAAGTAGAGAAGCATGGTTTCTGCCTCCTTTCTGCTTTTCAATAGGGTGAACCTAATCACATCCAGGAACCTGGTTACAAGCGTTCCTTCAAACTGTAATTTTAGTTTTTCAGCGTCTGCTGTGCAGAAAGGCCCAGGAGAAGGAGGGTAGGCTAGACGCCATGTGCAAATCCACCACATCCATGACAGAGAACACAAGCCACTGGTTTGTAAATTGGGAGGAAAAAATCCTGGTTCGAAAAAATCATGTTTCAGAAAGTTTCTTTGGTATTTAGAAGATTTTGCATGTCTGCTTTGGGCTACTGATTTTTTTTTTTTTTACTTTTTTTAAAGATTGAAGTATAGTTAATTTACAAAGTTGTGTTAATTTCTTCTGTACAGCAAGTGACTCAGTTATACATATATATACATTCTTTTTTAGATTCTTTTCCATTATGGTTTATCACAGGACATTGAATATAGTTCCCTGTGCTATACAGTAGGACCTCGTTGTCCAACCATTCTATATGTAATAATTTGCATCTACTAACCCCAAACTCCCATACTGATGTTTTTTAAAAGCCAAAGTGGTAGTTTTCTGTCCCCTACAGATTTTTAAATTTTTTGAACAGAAAGATTATGGGGCCCCTAGTTATTTATTATTTAATTGACATAATAGCCACTCATCTCAATGCAAGACTTCAAGGGCCAAATAGAGTTGGTAATTGGTACTATCTTTTGCTGTAGCTAATTAATTAAAAGAGATAAAATTCCATTGTGAAAAAAGATAAAATATAGCAATAAGCAACTTACCAACATTATTATGTATACCTAAAATCATTAAAAGTGAAATGAAAAAATGCAAGTCTACTGTATTGTCAGGCCACTCAAGGTGGCTGTTCTCTTGCTCTCCGTACATCGCCTCTCAACCAGTGCCTGCTTCACCTATACCCTGCTCACATGACTGACCTTCCTACATCCTTGCCTCAGGCCCCAGCTAATGACTCCTTATCAAAGTGGCGGTGCGGGATGTGTCCCTCTGCTACTTTCCCAGGTAGCCCAATGAGCCAATCTGATATGAATTCCCCTATAACTGGTAACATACCCCCCTCCCCCACTGCAGAGTGAAGACTGCTGCCATGTCCTGCTCACCGTTGGCCACACATGGTGGGGTGTCGCTCCAGGACCTTGCTTCAGACATGTAAGCTCCCTCATCCATTAAACCCTTGATGTCTCTGTTGCTCACTCCAGGCTCTTTCTCCAGTTTGAAGGTGGGCAAGTACAGGTCTTGTAGGCCTGTGGGGTGCAGCCCAACTTCTACTCTCAGGTTTTCCACCATTGCCATAAAACGACACGACAATAACTCTCTCAGAAATGTGGATTTTTTGGACAATTACATGTTTATATCTATAAGAGGAAAATTTTCCTTCAAATTAAAACAAATTTGAGAACACCATTTTTTTTGCAGAATAGAATTACTCTACATAAAAGCTTTAGTAGTTGACAAATTGCTTATATTAATGCCAAATCACACCAGAGAACTTTTCAAATTTTGTGGTTTTCTGGACTGGTTTTATTTTGATGTTTTTTTATATGAGAGAATTACCATTTAAAAGCTTCTAACAGTCTCTATTTTGAGAGATGTAGAAATTAAGTCACATTTTTCATAGATTTTACTTGCTCAGTGATAGTCAACAAATGGACCTTTTAATTAAAAAAAAAAGGATAAGGTAAATATCCTAAGGATAAGAGAATAATAGAGTACTTTTGCAAGGATCTGGGTTATAAATGCTGGTGGTGGGTGAAATTAACTGCATTCCACAAACTTCTATTCAAACTTTTGGTTTTACTTTGGGGCCAAAGAACCATTCAAAGGAAAAGCTGCAGATCCCAAAGCCTTTCCTTGAAAGTTCAAAGTAGTTTGAGAATATCTGATGGGCTGGTATGTTCCTGAGAGAGGCAGTTGGTCTCCAAGGTTAACAGTATCCCAGAAAAGAGTCATCACAGAAAAGGGTCTTGTCTGGACTGACCTGAGGTCAATGAAAACACCTTGGGCCCAGAGAGGAGGACTGGAAGAGAGCTGTGGCTTCATGTGACTCAGCCTGCCTGGAATAAAATGTGTTTGAAGTACAGAGCTGAGCACTAAGAGCAATTCCAGGTAGGAATTTCAACCTACTTTGATGTGAAATATCATAGTTCAAGTGTTACACTGGGAGTAGAGGACCCCTGTGTGCCCTGAGAAAGTATTGTGACTTTAGAAACAGATCTTGGCTAGTGGACTGACCGTAGTTTCCTGTTTCTTGTTCTTTGAAACTGTTGAATTGGACCATTTGATCTAAGTAAGAACTTTGGAAAGAGAAGATATGCAAGTATCTCAGAGAAATGCCTGGTCCAGTTTTGGAGAGATGTGGATTAAAACATTATTTTTTCAAAGTACCCCTGGTGCAGCCATGGTTAATAACTGATTGGGTTAGTTCATCATAAACTAAGACAGCATTATATCCTTTCATATCTTGTATTTTCTCTACAACCATCAAATCCTTCTCAAGTGCTGGATGAACTATGGGTTTTGTCAGTGAATGTGTACTGAGAATTTAGCTTCCTTCATTTATTTGTTTATATTCATTTACCTTTTCGCTGAACATTCGGTAAACGTGAACACTTATCCTATACCCTCCAGTTAGATGCTTAAAATAGAGTGACACCAAGAATACAGTCTCTTGCCCTCTAGGAATGGAGTAGGTTGCTCCAACCTACCACCAGTGCTGGATGGAACCAAACGCCCATTCAGCTCCCTCAAACAGATGGACTCAGTTATCTCAGCACTGTGTGTAACTCTAAAAAAGAAAATCAATTGATGTCAAGTTTATTCCCCAATGCTTTTTCTTCAACAAATATAACTGATTTCTCATAAGATTTCTAGCATTTCCTGTGTCAGCCAAGTTTAGAATAGCTTGAACTCAGATGATCCTTATATCTCAGTGTATTCTCATTTGTCCATCTCAGTTCAGAATAACCAGAAAGGCAAACAAGAGGAAAACAAACATGCTCTTCATATTTCTTCCAATCTAAAATAATATTGAGGATAAATTTCTTTATGAAAAAGCAGCTCACTGCTCATTGTTAGGTGACTGAATTATATTAATTATGTTTAGGACTCAAAAAGGGAGAAAAGTGATTTCTAGAGCTTTTGGTTTAAAAGCTATTGTTTGCAGATGATATTAAAATGTATTTTTAAAAGCCCCATTATGTTTTACTAAGGACAGTTTCCCTGGTTTCCATAGTGATAGCCAAAATGAGTGTAGGTGCAATCAAAGAGAGTCATTGCATTAATAGCTGGTTTAGCATTTCTGTTGAATATGAAGGTTGCCCAATGTTTTAATATAATTGAGCTATTTTTTAAGTTCTTATTCCTTAATGAATGCATTTAACATCAGATGTCTTCTTATGAAATGAGTAATGAAGCCCACTTTACTTGAAATTTAACACAGTTTCAAAGATACTGAAAGTTATTCTGGTCATATCTTGCTTTTATAAAGATTATATGAATAAATTACTTCAGGCAATTACTCAGAAAGCACTTTTTAAATAACCTTCAACACCATGTAAAGAAGAGGGACAGGGAGAAGATGTGTGAGCAGGTACAAAATGAGTAGATTCCTGCCCTCAAGGAGCTTACATCATTTTCAATCTATTAAGGACCCTAGTCTCGTTCTGTTTGGAAGTTAATTTCCACTATGGTAAAAACTGTAGTCAACATATTTGTACCCAATGAAAAAGGGGGTAAAAAATACTTGAAGTAACTCACAAAAACGCCCTTAGGATGCTCTTTTCTCTGCCTTGTACTATGTAGAACTGATTCACTTAGAAGCCAGACACTTGTTGGGTCTAATGAATAGTTATCAAATCATTTTAAAAACAAACAGAATTAGCAAGATATTTTGTGACATTTATTCAGCAAACAATTATTTTCCCAGCTATTCTCCTAGGATTCTCATGAATTACATGAATGATGGAACTTAAGAGAAAATTCACTTCAACAGTCAATCAAACAAACAAACAACCAAAACCCAACAGCCTATACTAGCCAACTGTGAAAACAAAGCTTAGCAGACTATCAGAAGAATCTAATTCAAGTTTGGAGGTAAGACCCTCCAAAATGTTTTGGTTATATGTTAATAACATACTTTAGCTGTTATTTAGATGTTGATGGCAATCTTTTAGTGCTCTGGGTTGAGCATTTAGTTATGAAGTGTGCTCAAGGAAGATTAAGACTGGAGCATCAGTATGGTTCTCAAGGGTTAAAGATATATCTATATCTATCTATCATCTATCTATCTATCATCTATTTATCTATCTATCTATCAATCTATCTATCTACCAACCTACCTATTTATTCAGTTGAATATTTACTGAGTGCAATATTTATTGAGTGTTGCATGCTTTAGCTGTGTTTAGCATAATGGAGAGGAAAAAAATAGACATGGTCTCCATTGTTCTCTCATGTAACAATAGACCTAGGTCAAACACTATTAATCACTATAAACGTTTGCTACTAGGGGGAGTAGGTATTAATAGTGATAGTGAGTCTATGATAGGGAGGAATTTAATGGGACAAGAGGTAAGAGAAGACTCTCAGAAGAAGGAATGTATAAGACAAAATCTAAAGGAGGAGTAGGAGTTAAATGGAAAGATGGCCAGTTCGTCCAGAGAGCAAGAGGAACCAAAAATAAAGGTAATGGTAGACCCATGCAAGCCCTTGTGATCCATATTAAGAAGTTCCTATCATTGTCTCAAGAGCCATCAGTATTAAGGGCCATTGAAACTCTACAGGGATGTGGGTGGATATTGTCAGATATTTGTGTCAACGAGTTACAGTTGTGGACAACAGGGACACAACAGGGACAGTTGAGTTTATTTTCTTTAAGAAGTAGTAGAAAAATAACACAGAAAGTCAGGTTTTTAACTCTGTTAACTCTAATTGGGCTATTTAAAATTAGTAGTTCAGAGCCTTATAAGAGCACATTATTCAGCCCATTGCACACACTTATTTGATACCTAATAAGAGTCTGAGGCCTATAGAGTGCCAATGTAAAGCTGCCAGATTGTGAAATCTATGTAGCCTCAAACCATCACTGCAGAAAAATATGAAAATATGATGAATAACAGACAGAAGTCTAGACTGCCTTATTTTAAGTTTTGTGTGTTCTGACTGATGAAAACAATAATTGAAAGCGTTGAGTAACTGCATCAAGTAGCAATAAATTCAAGGTCATTTATTCAATGCACGAAAAGGAAACTTTCAATATCCTTCTAGTATTTGAAGATACTAAAATTGGTGAAATATATGAGGAAGGCATTCCCAAAATTTAGGCAAACTTTTCCTTTTTTCTTTTTCTTGAGTATGAAAGAGGTGGGGGAGATGCCTCACATAGTGAAGAATTTGTCTGAGAAGTATTTTCAGAAATAAAGACATGAAAAGAAGGAATGACAAAAAATTAATGATGAGGGAAGGAGATAGAGAAAGGGGAGAAGAAGTAAGGAAGTGGAAGAGGAGAAAAAAAAGAAAGAGAAAGAAAGAAAAATAAAAGAAGTAAAGAAGGAAATGTTTTGAGATGGGTATCAGACTAGCCCTTCTGTAAACAAATATATGGAGAAACTGTTTTCCGGTTTTAGATAATAACCATAACAAAACTGTGACCCTTGGGGGAAAAAAGGAAATAACCTGAGGTAGGCCCAACAATTGTCCAAGGCTTTAAGTTGGAGGCATTTTTGGACTGTGCCAGGGGATGTGGATCCCAAGCAGAACACTGAAGTCTTACTGACCAGAAGAGGCAGAGATTGGTGTTCAGGGCTTCTGAAGAAGCTGGAATTTGTGGAACACACAATACAGGAGAAGAGAGAGTTATGCAGAGAAGGGGCTTGAAAAATCTGCATAGAAATCCCCTTAAGTCTTTGGCCAAATAATAAACTGCATGTAGAGCAAAATCTTACAAGGCCTGGTGCAGAATAGCTATTGGGGAGCTATGAGCTGAATGTAGATTCTGGAGGCCACATAGTGTTTGGAAACATTGGACCAATGGAGAGTATAGAGATCTTAGTAAACACCCTAGATATTCAGTTGAAACCCTAGAAAAGCCATGCTTCAGTGTAAAGTCTACTCTCAACTAGTAGTCAGCCAACTTTTCCTGTAAAGGACGAAAGAGTAAATATTTTAGGTTTGCAGGCCACATAATCTCTGTTTCAACTATGTGATTCTGCCATTCTAGAATGAAAGCATCCATAAGTAATAGATAAAGAAATGAGCATGGATGTTTTCCAATAAAACATTATTTACAAAAATATTTGGTGAGTCAGATTGTGCCTGTGGGTGTAATTTGCTGACCCTTGCTCTAGACCTTCCGTATCAAGGCCTAAAATATCAGTATGCTCCATCAGCAAACTAACTGTCAGCCAGATGTAAATCCAAAACTCTTTAAAGACAACAAAATCCTGAGAATCTACAACATAATATCCAAAATGTCCTCTATACCAGAATATTACTAGATATTAAATAAAATAAGCAGTCAATAAAAAGAGCCAGAAATAGCAATGATATTAGGATTAAGAGACAAAAACTTTAAAAGAGTTATTGGTACTATATGCAAGAATTTAAAGAAATGTTTGCATAATAAATAGAGTTTCAACAGAAATAAAAACTATGAAAAATACAAATTCTAGAACTAAAAAATATAATGCATAAAGTTTAAAATTCAGAGCAATTTACAAATGAAAAGATCAGTGACTTGATGAAGGGATAATAGGAACTATCTAAACCAAAGCAAAGAAAAAAAAATCCAAGAAAAAATAAACAGAGCCTCTGTGACCAGTGGGAAATATCAAGTGGTTTAAATTCTTATGGTTGAAGTACGAGGGGAGAGGAAAGAGAGAATGGGGCAGAAAAATACTTGAAAAAGCAATGGTCAAATTTATTACAAATTTGAGAGAAAATATTAACACATAGGTTCAAGCTCAACAATCTCCAAACACACTTCACATACAGAGGCTCAATGACAAAAGGGAACACTCTTGCACTGCTGGTGGGAATGTGGATTGGTTCAGCCACTATGGAGAACAGTATGGAGGTTCCTTAAAAAACTACAAGTAGAACTACCATATGACCCAGCAATCCCACTACTGGGCATATACCCTGAGAAAACCAAAATTCAAAAAGAGTCATGTACCAAAATGTTCATTGCAGCTCTATTTACAATAGCCCAGAGATGGAAACAGCCTAAGTGCCCATCATCGGATGAATGGATAAAGAAGATGTGGGACATATATACAATGGAATATTACTCAGCCATAAAAAGAAACGAAATTGAGCTATTTGTAATGAGGTGGATAGACCTAGAGTCTGTCATACAGCGTGAGGTAAGTCAGAAAGAAAAAGACAAATACTGTATGCTAACACATATATATGGAATTTAAGAAGATAAAAAAATGTCATGAAGAACCTAGAGGTAAGACAGGAATAAAGACACAGACCTACTGGAGAACGGACTTGAGGATATGGGGAGGGGGAAGGGTGAGCTGTGACAGGGTGAGAGAGAGTCATGGACATATACACACTAACAAACGTAAGGTAGATAGCTAGTGGGAAGCAGCCGCATGGCACAGGGATATCGTCTCGGTGCTTTGTGACGGCCTGGAGGGGTGGGATAGGGAGGGTGGGAGGGAGGGAGACACAAGAGGGAAGAGATATGGGAACATATGTATATGTATAACTGATTCAATTTGTTATGGGGCAGAAACTAACACACCATTGTAAAGCAATTATACCCCAATAAAGATGTTAAAAAAATTATTACTTTCTTCTCATCAGAAATAATGCAAGCCTAAATACAGTAGAATAATTTTTTAAAGTACTGAAAGTACAGGAAACTATTAACCTTAAATTCTACATCTAGTGAAAATATCTTTCAAAAATAAAAGTGAAACATATTTTTAGACAAATAAAAGCTGAGAGAATTTGTTGCCTGCAGACTTGTAGTATAAGAAATAGGTTGTTGCTCTTCTTTAATCTTCAAAATAAAGGAAAATGAAACCATTTACAAACCCAGGTATATACAATGGAATAAAGAATGCCCCAAATAGTAGATGTATAAGAATTACAGATTTTTTTCTATGTTTTAATTTCTTTAAAATATAATTGATTTTTATGAAAAAATAATAACAATGCATTGTGATGTTTATTACAAAAGTGGAAGTAAAATAGCGCAAAGAATAAGAAAGGGCAAATGAAAGTATATTTTTGTAAAGTTCTTATACTTAATATGAAGTGTATTAATTTATGGTAGACTGTGACAAATAAAGGTTACCTTTTAAATCACTAGTACAACAACAAAAAGTATACCTAAAAGCCAGTAGATGAGGAAACTGCAAGAGTAAAATATATACAATTAATCCAAGAATGATAGGACAAAATAATAAATAAAGTACAGATGGAACAAATAGAAAACAAATAGCAATATGATAAAATTGACCCCAGACGTATCAATAATACTAACATTCCAATCAAAAAGCAGAAATTGTCAGATTACATAAAAAAGCAAGAACAACTCCATGTTGTTACAAAAGATGTCCTTTAAATATAAATATGCAGATAAGAAGCAAAATTATAGAATATATATATAGAGAGATAATGAAAACATCAAATAAAACAAAGTTGAGTAGCTATAATATCTGAAACTGTAGATCTCAAGATCAGGAGTATTACTAGAGATTAAAAAGGAACATTTATTAATGATAAATTGGTCAATTCATTAGGAAGGTATACTAACACTTAATGGGTATGTACATAATTATAGATGTTTAAAATGTATAAAGCACTTACAAAATTGAATTGAGAAATGGATAAATCCACAATTATAGTTCAAAATTTTAACTTTCTTTATTCAATAATTGGTAGAAAATGGTGATCAAAAAATGAGGTTAGGATATAGAAGAGGTGAACAACACTACCAACTAACTTGACCTCACAGCCTTTATAGAAACTACACTCAACAATGCAAAATACACATTCTGTTAAAGGGCATATGAAACAAATACCAGATTATATTTTGAGCCATAAATTAAATCCTAATATTTAAAAAGATGAATATCATATAGAGCACAGTCTCTTACCATAACAGAATTAAATAAGAAATCAATAACAAAAAGTATTTGGAAAATACTGAAATATTTGGAAATCTAATAACCCATGGGTCAAAGAATAAATCACAAGGAACATTAGAGAATATTTTCAACTACTGAAAACAAAAATACAATATATCAAAACGCATGAGATATAGCTAAAACAGTGCTTAGAAGGACATTTACAGCTTTAAATGCTTATATTAAAAAAGAAGAAAGGTCTAGAATCAGTCACTGATGTTTCCACCTTAAGAATATTTAAAAAGCAAAAAAAAGAGGGACTTCTGGTTTCCAGTCCAATATGTAAGAAGCTGGAAGCCACCACTCTGTCCTAAAAACAAATTAAAAGTTGATCAGACTGAAAAATCAACAATTCTTCTTAGATCCATGGACACAAATTACTAGAATCAGAAGTGAAAGAGGGGGATCACTAACGATCCCATGGACATTAAAATGATAATCTATAAGTATTTTTATAGTATTTTAAGAATACTATAAACAATCCTATACCCACAAACTTGATCACCTAGATGAAATGGACTAATTCTTTGAGGGACACATCTGCTGAAACTCACACAAGAAGAAATAGACAATCTGAATAGACCTATATCAATTAAAGAAATCAATAGTTAATAACCTTCCAAAATAGAAAGCACCAAGTCTAGATGAGTTCACTTGTGAATTCTACCAAATATTTAAGGAAGAAATTATACCTATTTTTTTACAATCTCCTTCAAAGTATAGAAGCAGGGGTATTACTTCCTAATTCATTCTATGAGGCCAGCATCACCCTAATATCAAAACCAGAAACAGATATTACAAGAAAAGAAAATTACAGACTAATATTTCTCATAACATGATGTAAAAATCCTCAACAAAATATCATCAAAATGAAACAAAAAATGTATAAAAAGAATTATACAGCACAACAAAGTGAGATTTATTCCCCAGTATGCAAGGCTGTTTCAACATTTGAAAATTAATTAATTAACATTATCTATTACATCAACAGACTAAAGAAGAAAGATCACATGGTCATATAAATAGATTCAGAAAAAGCATTTGACAAAATCCAACACCTATTTATGATGAAAGCTCTCAGCAAATTAGAAACAGAAGAGAACATCTTCAACTTGATAATAAATATCTACAAATAACCTACAGCTAGCATCATACTCAATGGTGAGAAATTTCCCACTAAGGCCAGGCTCAAGGCAAGGTTATCTATCCCCTATCACCACTGCTTTTTAATATTGTATCAGAAGTCTTAGCTAAAACAGTAGGACAAGAAAAGGAAATTAAACATATACAGATTTGGAAGGTAGAAATAAAACTGTCTTTGTTTGCCAATGGCATGATTATCTTTTTAGAAAATCCAAAGGAATTGATTTTTAAAACTCCTGGATTAATAAGCAACTACAGCAGGGTTGCAGGATACTTAGTTAATATACAAAAGTCACTTGTATTCAGCAATGAACAAGTGAAATCCAAAATTAAATACACAGTACTATTTGCATTAGACTTCAGAAAATGAAGTAGTTACAAATCTAACAAAATATGTACAAATCGCTATGAGGAAAACCACAGAACTGTGATGAATAGAATCAAATCAGAACTAAATAAATCAAGAGAGAGTCCATGTTCAAGGATAGGAAGACTCAATAGTGTCAAGATGTCTCTTCATTTCAGCATGATTTATAGATTCAACACAATTTTAGTTAAAATCCCAGAAAGTTATTTTGTGGATATTGACAAACTGATTCTAAAGTTTATTTGGAAAGGCAAAAGATGCAGAATAGCCAGCACAATATGGAAGGAAAAGAACAGAGTTGAAAGACTGACATTACCTGATTCCAAGACTTACTATAAAACTACAGCAATCAAGACATTGCCATATTGGTGAAAGGATGCAGAAATAGATCAGTGGTACAAAATAGAGAGCCAACAAATAGACCCACATAAATATAGTCAACTAGTCTTTGAGAAAGGATCAAAGACCATACAATGGATAAAAAATAGACTTTTCAAAAAATAGTGGGGGAAGAACTATAGGTTCACATACAAAAAAAAAAAAATCTAGACACAGACCTAACACCCTTCACAAAATTAATTCACAATGGAAGATAGACCTAAAAGTAAAGCACAAACTATAAAGCTCCTAGAAAATAACAGGAGAAAATCTAGATGACTTTGGGTATGGTGATGACTTATTAGATACAACACCGAAGGCATGATATTTGAATGAAAGAATTGATAAGCTGGAGTTCATTAAAGGTAAACATTTCTGCTTTGTGAAAGACACTGTCAAAAGAATGAAAAGACAAGCCACAGACTGGGAGAAAATATTTGCAAATGACAAATGATAAAATACTGTTATCCAGAGGGCAGACAGCAGAAGCAAGAAGAACTACAATTCTGCAGCCTGTGGAAGGAGAACCACATTCACAGAAAGATAGACAAAATGAAAAGGCAGAGGACTTTGTCCCAGATGAAGGAACAAGATAAAATCCCAGAAAAACAACTCAATGAAGTGGAGATAGGCAACCTTCAGAAAAAGAATTCAGAATAATGATAGTGAAGATGATCCAGGACTTCGGAAAAAAAATGGAGGCAAAGATCAAGAAGATGAAGAAATGTTTAACAAAGACCTAGAAGAATTAAAGAACAAAAAAACAGAGATGAACACTAAAATAACTGAAATGGAAAATACACTAGAAGGAATCAATAGCAGAAAAACTGAGGCAGAAGAACGGATAAGTGACCTGGAAGACACAATGGTGGAATTCACTGCTGTGGAACAGAATAAAGAAAAAAGAAAGAAAAGAAATGAAGACAGCCTAAGAGACCTGTGGAACACAGCAACAACATTCACATTATAGGGGTCCCAGAAGGAGAAGAGAGAGAGAAAGGACCCGAGAAGATATTTAAAGAGTTTATAGTCGAAAACTTCCCTAACATGGGAAAGGAAATAGCCATGCAAGTTCAAGAAGTGCAGAGAGTCCCAGGCAGGATAAACCCAAGGAGAAACACACTGAGACACATAGTAATCAAACTGACAAAAATTAAAGGCAAAGAAAAATTATTGAAAGCAACAAGGGAAAAATGACAAATAACATACAAGGGAATTCCCATAAGGTCAACAGCTGATTTCTCAGCAGAAACTCTACAAGCCAGAAGGGAGTGGCACGAAATATTTAAAGTGATGGAAGGGACGAACCTACAACCAAGATTACTCAACCTGGCAAGGATTTCATTCAGATTCAATGGAGAAATCAAAAGGTTTACAGACAAACAAAAGCTAAGAGAATTCAGTACCACCAAACCAGCTTTACAACAAATGCTAAAGGAACTTCTATAAGCAGGAAACACAAGAGAAGAAAAAGACCCACAAAAACAAACCCAAAACAATTAAGAAAATGGTAATAGGAACATACATATCAATAATAACCTTGAATATAAATGGATTAAATGCCCCAACCAAAAGACGCAGACTGACTGAGTGGATACATAAAACAAGACCCATATATATGCTGTCTACAAGGGACCCACTTCAGACCTAGGGAAACATACAGACTGAAAGTGAGGGGATGGAAAAAGATATTCCATGCAAATTTAAATCAAAAGAAAGCTGGAGTAGGAATACCCATATCAGATAAAACAGACATTAAAATAAAGAATGTTACAAGAGACAAGGAAGTACACTACATAATAATCAAAGGATCAGTCCAAGAGGAAGATACATCAATTATAAATATATATGCACCCAACATAGGAGCACTTCAATATATAAGGCAACTGCTAACAGCTATAAAAGAGGAAATCGACAATAACACAGTAATAGTGGAGGACTTTAACACCTCACTTACACCAATGGACAGATCATCCAAACAGAAAATTAATGAGGTAACACAAGGTTTAAAAGACACAGTAGACCAGATAGATTTAATTCATATTTATAGGACATTCCATCCAAAAACAGCATTTTACACTTTCTTCTCAAGTGCACATGGAAATTTCTACAGGATAGATCACATCTTGGATCACAAATCAAGCCTGGGTAAATTTAAGAAAATTGAGATAATATCAAGCATTGTTTCTGACCACAATGCTATGAGATTAGAAATCAATTACAGGGGAAAAAAAGTTAAAAACATAAACATATGGGGGCTTCCCTGGTGGTGCAGTGGTTGAGAATCTGCCTGCTAATGCAGGGGACACGGGTTCGAGCCTTGGTCTAGGAGGATCCCACATGCCACGGAGCAACTAGACCCATGAGCCGCAACTACTGAGCCTGTGTGTCTGAAGCTTGTGCTCCACAACAAGAGAGGCTGCGACAGTGAGAGGCCTGTGTACCGTGATGAAGAGTGGCCCCTGTTTGCCACAACTAGAGAAAGCCCTCACAGAGAAATGAAGACCCAACACAGCAAAAATAAATTAATTAATTAGTAAACTCCTACCCCCAACGTCTTCTAAAAAAACAAAAAATACACATGGAGGCTAAACAATAGGTTACTAAATAACCAAGAGATCACTGAAGAAATCAAAGAGGAAATCAAAAAAATACCTCAAGACAAATTACAATGAAAACACAACAATCCAAAACCTGTGGGATGTGGCAAAAACAGTTCTAAGAGGGAAGTTTATAACAATACAAGACTACCTCAAGAAACAGGAAAAATCTCAAATTAACAATCTAACTTTACACCTAATGGAACTAGAGAAAGAAAAACAAACAAAACCCAAAGTTAGTAGAAGGAAAGAAATCATAAAGATCAGAACAGAAATAAATGAAATAGAAACACTGAAAACAATAAGAAAGATGAATAAAACTAAAAGCTGGTTCTTCGAGAAGATAAACAAAATTGGTAAACCTTTATCCAGACTCATCAAGAAAAAGAAGGAGAGGACTCAAATCAATAAAATTAGAAATGAAAAAGGAGAAGTTACAATGGACACTGCAGAAATACAAAGCATCATAAGACTACTACAAGCAACTCTATGCCAATAAAATGGACAACCTGGGAAAAATGGACAAATTCTTAGAAAGGTATAACCTGCCAAGACGGAAACAGGAAGAAACAGAAAATATGAACAGACAAATCACAAGTAATGAAATTGAAACTGTGATGAAAAATCTTCCAACAAACAAGAGTGCAGGACCAGATGGCTTCACAGGTGAATTCTATCAAACATTTAGAGAAGAGCTAACACTCATCCTTCTCAAACTCTTCCAAAAAATTGCAGAGGAAGGACCACTCCCAAACTCATTCTATGAGGACACCATCACCCTGATACCAAAACCAGACAAAGATACTACAAAAAAAGAAAATTACAGACCAATATCACTCATGAATATAGATGCAAAAATCCTCAACAAAATAGTAGCAAACAGAATCCAACAACACATTAAAAGGATCATACACCATGATAAAGAGGGATTTATCCCAGGGATGCAAGGATTCTTCAGTATATGCAAATCAATCAATGTGATACACCATATTAACAAATTGAAGAATAAAAACCATATGATCATCTCAATAGATGCAGAAAAAGCTTTTGACAGAATTCAGCACCTGTTTATGATAAAAACTCTCCACAAAGTGGATATAGAGGGAACTACCTCAACATAGTAAAGGCCAAATACCACAAACCGACAGCAAACATCATTCTCAATGATGAAAAACTGAAAGCATTTCCTCTAAGATTAGGAACAAGAAAAGGATGCCCCTTCTCACCACTATGATTCAACATAGTTTTGTAAGTCCTAGCCATGGAAATCAGAGAAGAAAAAGAAAGAAAAGTAATACAAATTGGGAAAAAAGAAGTAAAACTGTCACTGTTTGCAGATGACATGACAGTATACGTTGAGAATCCTAAGATGCCACCAGAAAACTACTGGAGCTAACCAATGAATTTGGCAAAGTTGCAGGATACAAAATTAATGCACAGAAATCTCTTGTATTTCTATATACTAATAACGAAAGATCAGAAAGAGAAATTAAGGAAACCATTGCATTCACCACTGCAACAAAAAGAATAAAATACCTAGGAATAAACCTGCCTAAGGAGGTAAAAACCTATATGCAGAAAACTATAAGACATTGATGAAAGAGATCAAAGATGATACCAACAGATGGAGAGGTATACCATGTTCTTGGATTGGAAGAATCAATATTGTGAAAATGACTCTACTACCCAAAGCAATCTACAGATTCAAAGAAATCCCTATCAAATTACCAGTGGCATATTTTACAGAACTAGAACAAAATATCTTAAAATTTGTATGGAGACACAAAAGACCCTGAATAGCCAAAGCAATCTTGAGGGGAAGAAAATGGAGCTGGAGGAATCAGACTTCCTGACTTCAGACTATACTACAAAGCTACAGTAATCAAGACAATATGGTACTGGCACAAAAACAGAAATATAGATCAATGGAACAGGATAGAAAGCCCAGAGATAAACCCACACACCAATGGTCAACTAATCTATGACAAAGGAGGCAAGAATATACAACAGAGAAAAAACAGTCTCTTCAATAAATGGTGCTGGGAAACTGGACAGCTCCATGTAAAAGAATGAAATTAGAACACTCCCTAACACTATACACAAATATAAACTCAAAATGTATTAGAGACCTAAATATAAGACTGGACACTACAAAACTCTTAGAGGAAAACACAGGAAGAACACTCTATGATATAAATCACAGCAAGATCCTTTTTGATCCACCTCTTAAAGTAATGGAAATAAAAACAGAAGTAAACAAATGGAAACTAATGAAACTTAAAAGCTTTTGAAAAGCAAAGGAAACTATAAACAAAACAAAAAGACAACTCTCAGAATGGGAGAAAATATTTGCAAATGAATCGATGGACAAAGGATTAATCTCCCAAATATATAAACAGCTCAAGGAGCTTAATATTAAAAAAACAAACAACACCATCAAAAAATAGGCAGACCTAAATAGATATTTCTCCAAAGAAGACATACAGATAGACAAGAAGCACACAAAAAGCTGCTCAGCATCACTAATTAGTAGAGAATTGAAAATCAAAACTACAATGAGGTATCACCTCACACCAGTTAGAATGGGCATCATCAGAAAATCTACAAAGAACAAATGCTGGAGAAGGTGTGGAGAAAAGGGAACCCTCTTGCACTGTTGGTGGTAATGTAAATCGATAAAGCCACTATGGGAACTGTATGGAGGTTCCTTAAAAAACTAAAAATAGAATTACTATATGACCCAGCAATCCCACTACTGGGCATATAACCAGAAAAAAACATAATTCAAAAAGACACATACACCCCAATGTTTGTTGCAGCACTATTTACAATAGCCAGGTCATGGAAGCAACCTAAGTGTCCAATGACAGATTAATGGATAAAGAAGATGTGGTACGTACATACAATGGAATATTACTCAGCCATAAAAAGGAACGAAATTTGGTCATTTGTAGAGACTTGGCTGGATCTAGACACTGCCATACACAGTGAAGTAAGTCAGAGAGAGAAAAACAAATATCGTATATAAGCGCATATATGTGGAATCTAGAAAAATGGTACAGATGAACCAGTTTGCAGGGCAGAAGTAGAGACACAGATGTAGAGAACAAACATATGGACACCAAGGGGGGAAAGTGGTGGGGTGGGGGGTCGGGGATGGGATGAATTGGGAGATTGAAATTGACATGTATACACTAATATGTATAAAATAGATAACTAATAAGAACCTGCTGTATAAAAATAAATAAAATAAAATTCAAAAAATAAAGTAAACACATTTATACATTAAAAATATTTTTTAAAAAGACTGTTATCCAACTGTTATCCAAAATATATAAAGAACTTTTAAAATTCAACAGTAAGAAAACAAATATCCCAATTAAAAAGTCATCTACAACCTTAATAGACACCTTACCAAGGAAGATATACAGATGACAAGTAAGCATATGAAAAGATGCTCCATATTATATGTCATCAGCAAAATGAAAACTACAGCAATAAAGAGATACCACTATACACTTATTAGAATGACCACAATCCAAAACACAACACCAAATTCTGGCAAGGATGTGGAGCAACAGGAACTCTCATTCTTCGCTGGTGGGAATGTAAAATGGTACAGCCACTTTGGAAGACAGTTTAGCTGCTTCTCACAAAACTAGACACACTCTTACCATATGATCCAGCGATCAAATTTCTTGGTATTTACTCCAAAGAGTTGAAAGCTTGTATTCACACAAATGTCTGCACACAGGTAATAAACAGATATTTATAGCAACTTTATTCATAAATCCCCTAATTAAAAGCTTTCCTAGAGTAGTGGAAATAAAAACAAAAATAAACAAATGGGACCTAATTAAACTTAAACGTTTTTGCACAGCAAAGGAAACCATAAATAAAACAAAAAGACAACCTACAGACTGAGAGAAAATATTGCAAATGATGCTACCCACAAGGGATTCATCTCCAAAATATACAAACTGCTCATACACCTTAATATCAAAACAACAAACAATCAAAAAATGGACAGAAGACCTAAATAAACATTTCTCCAAAGAAGACAATGATGGTCAACAGTCACATGAAAAGATGCTCAATATCACTAATTATTAGAGAATTAGGTATCACTGCATACCGCTCAGAATGGCCACCATTAAAAATTCTACAAATAAATGCTGGTGAAGGTGTGGAGAAAAGGGAACCCTCCTACACTGCTGGTAGGAATGTAAATTGGTACAGCTGCTATGGAGAACAGTATGAAGAGTCCTTAAAAACTAAAAATAGAGTTACCATATGATTCTGTAATTCCTCTCCTGGGGATATATCCAGAGAAAATTCTAATTCAAAAAGATACATGCACCCCAATATTCATAGCAGCACTATTTACAAGAGTCAAGACATAGAAGCAACTTAAATGTCCATAAACAGATACAGCTAAAAAAGATGTGGTATATATACATACAATGGAATATTCCTCAGCCATAAAAAAGAATGAAATAATGCGATTCGCAGTAACATGGTTGGACCTAGAGATTATCATATTAAGTGAGGTAAGTCAGACCGAGGAAGACAAGTATCCCATAATATCGTTTATATGTGAAATCTAAGGTATGGTACAAATGAACCTATTTACAAAGCAGAAATAGACTCACAGACATAGAAAACTAACTTATGGTTACCAAAAGGAGGTGGGAGATAAATTAGGAGTTTGGAATTGACATATATATTACTATATATAAAATAGATAAACAACAAGGACTACTGTACAGTATAGGGAACTATATTCAATATCTTATAATAATACATAATGGAAAGAATCTGAAATATATATATATATATATATATATATATAACTGAATCACTTTCCTGAAACTAACAAAACATTGTAAATTAACTATACTTCAATAAAAAAAAAGTTTAAAAAATTCCCAAACTTGGAAACAACCAAGATATCCTTAAGTAGGTGAATGGATAAATAACTGTGGTACATCCAGACAATGGAATATTATTTAGCACTAAAATGAAATGAGCTATCAAGCCATGAAAAGACATTGAGGAAACTTAAATGCATATTACTAAGTAGAAGAAGCCAATCGGGAAAAGATACATACTGTTTTATCCAACTATATAACATTCTGGAAAAGGCAAACTGTGGAGACAGTAAAAATGTTCATGGTTGCAAGGGTTTGGGGAAGAGGGAGTGTTGAATTGGCACAACACAGAGGACTTTTAGAGCGGTGAAATTATTCTGTGTGATACTGTAGTGGTGTTAGGGGAACCACAGACTGAAACCACCCGCCCTGGCCAAGCAAGATAGTAACCACTTGCATGAGTTATCTTACAACAGGAGGTCCTGAGAAGGAACACAGAACTAACAAGTTACCACCAACTGGAAAGATTCGGGAAAGGTCAAAAGGAGAGAGGAGACTCCAGTCCATACAACCTACCAAACTGCCAGAATCCTCCTCACTGGAATCTATCTTGGCTGAGTGATGAGCTCACTATCAGGAAGGACCCTGAGTCAGTGTGACCCGTCAGAGACAACTCGGAAACTAACCCCATTACCATAAAACCTGACACCATGAGCCATGTGGCAGAGCAGTTCTCCTGTGTTCCCTTACCTTACTGCTCTCTGCCCAGGCACCACTTCCCAATAAAGTCTCTTGCTTTGTCAGCATGTGTGTCTCATCAGACAATTTATTTCCAAATGTTAGACAAGAGCCCACTCTCAGGCCCTGGAAGGGGTCCCCCTTCCTGCAACAGTGGTGGATACATGTCATTATACATTTGTCTAAACCTATAGAATATACAGCACCATGAGTGAACCCTAGTGTAAACTGCAGACACTGAATGTTAATGATATGTCAATGTAGGTTTATAAATTGCAACAAAAGTACTATTCCAGTGGTGGATATTTATAATGAGGAGGCTATTCATGTGTGGGGGCAGGGAGTATATGGGAAATCTCTCTACCTTCTGCTCAATGATGCACTGAATCCAAAACTACTCTAAAAAAAAAAAAATCTGTTACAAGAAAAAGCAAGAGAAAATTAAACCCAAAGTAAGAAAAAAGAAGGAAATAATGAAGATAAAAGCAAAAGCCAATAGAAAATAAAGTTAACAAAGCCCTATAATGTGTTTTTGGTCTGTTTTTTTTGTTGTTTCTTTTTGAAAATATCAATTAGGTTGAAAATATTGGGATGGCATTTTTATATTTGAATTTTTAAAAATCTTCAGCTATTTTAATTTTTATGTGTGATGGTTAATTTTTGGTGTCAACTTGACTTAACAAAGGGATGCCCAGATAGCTGGTAAAATATTATTTCTGGGTGTGTCTATGAGGGTGTTTCTAAAAGAGATTAATATTTGAATCAGTAGACTGAATAAAGAAATTTACTTTCACTGATGTAGGTGGGCTGGATCATCCAATCCCTTGAGACTTGGGTGGAGGAAGGGCAAATTCACTCTGAGCTTGAGCTGGATATCGTTGCTCTTGGTTCTTAGATTTTTTCAACAAATGGTGCTGGAACAACTATGTATTCACATACAAAAATAATTGAATCTAGATACAGACTTTACCCCTTCACAAAAGTTAAATCACAATGGATCATAGACCTAAATGTAAAACACAAAACTATAAAGAGCCTAGAGGATAACATAGGAGAAAGTCTAGATAACCTTGGGTTTGGTGATGACTTTTTAGGTACAACAGCAAAGGCATAATCTTTGAATGAAAGAATTGATAAGCTAGACTTCAATTAAAATTAAAAATTTCTGCTTTGTGAAAGACACTGTCAAGAGAATGAAAAGAGAAGCCACAGACTGGGAGAAAATATTTGCAAAAGACATATCTGCTAAAAGGTTCACATGGCTGAGAGAGATCATCTCTCTCATGTCTTTTATTTTAAGGACATGGATCCTATTCATGAGGGCTCCACCGTCATGACCTAATTATCTTCCAAAGGTCCAGTCTCCTAATACCATCACCTGGGGTTGAGGACTTCAACATATGAACTTTGGTGGTGGTGGTGGTGGACAAAAACATTCAGTCCATGGCACACATACTTTCCTGAAAGAGAAAAAAAGGATGACACCTTAAGGTATACTTTGAGAATTATAATAGCCATAAGTGTCTCCATGAGAATGTGTCCTAAATTTGAACATCACTAACATACTTGTTGAGGTAGGGGAGAAAAAAGTTAAGATTTGCTGAACTAGCCCAACTAATGAAATCTCTATCTTAGAACATGAAAAGTTATCAAAACAACATTACTTGGAATAAAATCACAGAAGAATGATCACAGAACATGATCAAAGGATTGAAGAAAACCAAGAGTCCAGGTCTGTTGGCATTCACATCTTTTCCTGTGCAAGAATCCATTAGATCCTAGGCCCAAGCTTGTAAAAAGTTCTTCCTAAAAATAAACTCCACCCTTTAAGTTGAGAGAAATGTTTTGTGTTTTATGTGAGTCTTTCTGAAAACTTCAGATAGCAAATTTAAAAGCAGTGTCAAAATCTTTCAGGGTAATGAAAGTTAAACAGAATTACATTTCTTAAATAAATATTTCCTTTGCTTTATTCTGACCATCCTACATTTATTTCTGGTTTATTCCTTGGAAAGAGAAAAGACCAGGAGGATGTTACCTATCCAATGCAGGAGTATGGAGTAAAATTAGTCCTGTGTTTGGGCAATGATTTGGTAAAACATATTATCAGAAGAAATTGCCAGTCCATATAACTCCATGGTTACTTTCTAGATCATACGTATCTTCTATTCATTCAACAGCAAATTTATGTTTGCCATTTGCAGCAACGTGGATGGAATTGCAAGGCATTATGCTAAGTGAAATAAGTCAGACAGAGGAAGACCAGTACTGTATGATATCACTTATATGTGGAATCTAAAAAAAATACAACAAACTAGTGAATATAACGAAGAAGAAGCAGGCTCACAGGTACAGAGAACAGACTAGTGGTTACAAGTAGGGAGAGGGAAGGGGGAAGGGGCAATAGAGGAGTGGCGATTAAGAGGTACAAACTATCAGTTATAAAATAAACTACAACGATATATTGTACAACATGGGGAATTTAGCCAATATTTTACAATAAACATAAATGGAGTATATCCTTTAAAAATTGTAAATCACTATATTGTACACCTGTAACTTATATAATATTGTACAGAAACTATACTTCAAAAAAAAAAAAAAGCCCAGCAAATTTATGATGTACCTACTATGTGCCAGACACTGTGCTAGATGCTGGGGAGGTAAAGACAGTTTTCTCTTGTTTCTACTTGTTGAAATAGAAAAAAGCAATGCTTGGATTTGAGCACCAAATACAAGTAAAACTTGGATGAGGGTGAAATAGAAAAACGTCACTCAAATGTCCCTCTGTCTAGTTATGGGCCATTGTTAAGCTACAAATTCCAAGAGAGCAGGGGTCATGTGTGCTGTTCACTTATTTTTTAATCTCCAGTGCCTAAAAATTTCCTGGTATATGACTGATGCTCAATTAATAATTGTTGAATGAGTGAATGAAAACTAGCAATAAGACCAAAAATCACTTTAGAAGAATAGTAGCAGAAGATGACAAAATATTTGAACTGCCCAAGATCTATGGAGAGTAGAAACTTGGAAGCCCTGGAGAAAGAATGATAACACCAGTGGAAATCTGACTTTTAAATACTGTTGGACTGTATTTACCCACCTTTGAACTCACCCCAAGCTTGTTAAGGTATGGTAAAGAAAAACATATTTATTTTAGAGATATGTTTCTTGAATCCAAGGCCAATAAAAACATATATCTTTTCAGATATATGTTAGGGCTTCTACTTCCTAGCTTCCTTTGTGAACACAAAAAAATGAAAATGTCTGAGTTTAAATGTCCTTATTGCTAAAATGAGAATACTGATAGTATCCATGTCATAAGATTTCATGAGGAAAATTAAAAAACTCACCTGACACAAAACAAAATCTGGCATGTAATTGAAGTCAATAGGTATTGGCCCTTCTGGTAGTGAAGAAGTACATACCTCTTGGAGTTCACAGTCTAGCAGGAGTCAGAGAAAGAGAGATGTAACAAATAATTACAATATACATGTAAGTGCTGATAGACATAACTATAATGTGTAATGGGAGTATGAGCCAGGCTTGTTTATGTAGAACACTAAATAAATGATCACCTAATTGATAGAGTTAGCAAAATATATTTACTTGGGTACATTATAATCACTTAATTACTTGATGGGAATAACAAATATTAACAAAGAAGAAGAAACCCCATTAGAGAAAATAAGCATTCCCTTAATGGGATGGCTTGTTTTGATCATAAATGAGTTAGATGCATTTTATTTATTCTAGGTTTTGTAAAAAAATTGTAATAAAAGCGAATCTGGCTCTTACTTCATAAAAGCAGAAAATATGCTTAATTAAGATTGCAAATCAACACAGTCCCCCTGTAAATGTGCTATTTTCACAGCTTGCCTCACACCTCTTCCACCAGCACCTAGTAATTCTTTGTGTATTTTTGTCCTCAGAGGAAATTGCTGCCATTATCTTAGGCTGCGTCTAAGTAAGTTGCATACACTCCACATTTCTGTGCTATTTTCTTCACACTCACCAACCCCATCTGCCTACCCTGGTCCTTTTGTTCTTTCCATTTGGATTTTTTTTCTATGACTACACTGAGAAAAATCCAAGAACGATACCCATTCTTTAGGAGTGTATTATCAGGATGTAAGTTAGGAATGTTTAAACTGAAGTCATCAGAGCCAAAGTAAGCTTGATACATGTTGGAGGTCTTACAGTAGTGGTTCACGATTGTAATTACATAAAGTAATAATTACTGCACTTGGCTCTGTAGACATGCCGATTGGTGGAATGTTCTGGTTAATGGAAATCCGAGCATTTGAAAATGTAAAAGACTGTGCTTGTTTTTTCTGTTGTTCTGTTTGTTCCTTAGCTTTTCTGTTGTTTTTCAATTCACGTGTGCTTTGAAATATTTTCTCCTTGCCCTTTTTTCCCCTTAAGAGAGGAATGTAAAAGTTTATAGTCACTATCCATGTGTGTGATGAAGGTATAATCTCCAAGCAAATCACACAGAAATTTCTTTCTCTGTGAGATAACAGATGACCTTGAAGACTTCATGTGCCAGAAACATCTTGCCAAAACTAAAGGACTGTTCCTGAATCTCAGGGAAGAAAAGACTTACTTTCTTAAAGAGCTTAACAATAATCAATTTTGTATCATTCATGAAGAGAGGTCTTGAGAACATGCTTATTCTTAAGCTTAAGTAACACTGAATAAAAAATAAGTCACATGGTTATAATTTCTCTATTGTATTAGTTGGAGTCTTTTTCCATCCCTCTGCACTTCTCTCCACTGGCTTCAATATCAGGGTCCGTGTGGTAATACGACACCTGCCAGCAGCTGCAGCCCCACAGCCTTCCAAGTGCAAATGCAGTAGAATTTCAGTCTCCTCATTGACCTGAGTTGAGTCAAGAGGTTAGGTTGGGAGAATGCCCACTTGACTTAGGCATAGATGATGTGCTCTTCTCTGAGCCTTAAGGGCTGAACACTGGGGAAGGATGGCTTACATGGGAAATTTATGGCATTATTAACAAAGAAGCAAAAAGATGAAATTGGATAGTAGGCACTCATCACAAAACAAATGTCATCTATTGATAAGTGATAACCTGTCACTTAACAATCAGTTAACATGTTAAGCCCTTACTATTTGCCAAGTAATGTTCTATGAATGTATTGGCTCTCAAGAAAATAATTTTCTGTGTTTCTCTGTTACAGTAACCAATATAATTAAATAAATTTGGTTTTTTTTCTCCCACTCTTAATTCAGACCCATACTTAAAAACTCAGTATACTTGACAAAAAATTAAAATAATAAAATATTGGAGCCTGAAAGAGTCTAGAGCTTTTTTATAGAGATAAATACCATAGTGCAGAATTCTCCAAACCATTTTGACCAAGGTCTTCTATGAATAGAAAATTGATGTGTATTACTAATGAACTATATTCCTCTACGACTGTTTTAATATATTGCACATCTTATAAAATGTACACCTAAACTAGAATTATAGAAGAACATTTTAAAGATGAAGTAGGTAATATTTTATAATGTCTTATTAACCATGAATGCTTCATGTCATCATTTGCAAAATATTCACTTTGCAAGAGTCATCACTAACAACAGTGGGTGAAAATCCATAGTCTAGATATCCTTTTGATAATTTCACATATTTGGCCAACTTATTCCCAGTATTGCTTAAATAGATTTTTTAAAAATTCATGTAACATTGCTAATAGAAGGTTAGTAATAATTCAGAGAAAGGGTCAGTTCTGCCATTTTCTTATTTGTTTTTGCCTGAGTTATTAACATTTGCTTCAGTTTGCTAAAGCAAATTGTTCTGTTTTGTTTCTCAAAGAAATCTTTATAAACCAATTGTCCTTTCTTTATTACTTTATGTAAAATAAAACAAATAATAATAAACCCATAAAACTTGACTGGGCACTCATCATATGTACTGAGAGCAACATTTCTCTGTTGAGGACAACCCACTTTTTCCTCAGGACCCATCTCACAACTTAAGTGGTTCAATGAAGGGCAAGCATCCATTTATGTATTAAATATTTTAAAGGCTGATTTTTTTTCATTTTTTAGATAAAGATGAAAACAAGTCCTAATGTTCTTTCTCCCCTGACCTGTGAACTATTCGGGCTGTCTCTGGAATATACCAATTCTACATGGGAGGCCAAAGGCTAGTAGCACAGAAAGAGGAGAGGCAACCATGGTGCATATTCTGCTCATCCAAAAAGTGAGGATTATGAGGTTGTCCTCCCAGAATTTTTGAGAGGATTACATGAGAAAATTATTTCAGTGCTGAGAAACCTTTCCTGAAGGTAGAATAATGTATCTTGATTAGGATCTGGTGTAGTCTGGAGTCAGACTACCTAAACACAAGTGCCAAATCTAGAATTTGCCAGTGGTGTAACCTTGGGCAGGTCACTTATGCCCTCCAATGCCTAGTTTCACTTGTTCAGTGAAAGAATAATTTTAGTGGCACAGTCTTCCAGTATTGTTTTGAGGATTAAATGAAATGACATTTGCAAAGCTCTTAGTACAGTTCCTCATATGAGGAGTGCTTTATAAGTGTTAGGTCTTGTTGTCATTGTTATTCTAAGGATCAATTCAGAAAAAAAAAGAAGCTCTACTGACAGTTATTTTCATTCATAGTGAACATAACTATATAATTCCTTGGTATAAAAATATATTTATATATATGGGAATTCCCTGGTGGTCCAGTGGTTAGAACTCCACACTCTCACTGCCAAGGACCCGGGTTCGATCCCTGGTCTGGAAACTAAGGTCCTGCATGCTGTGCAGTGCGACTAAAAAAATAAAATAAAATAAATTTATATATATATATCATTATGTATATTATTTCTTTATATATATGTAAAGTAAATCCTTATAATTTAGAGTGACTACTCCATCATACAGAACAGCAGTTACAAAGGGAAGTTTGGGACTCTTGGGGTCTCCAAAACCCTTTCAGGGGCTCTGAGAGGTCAAAGCATTTTCATACACCACTAAGAAGTTATTTTTCTTTTTCATTTTTGTTCTTTCGTGAGTTTAGAGTGGCATTTTTCAGAAGGTCCATATATAAGATTACAACAGACCAAATAAGCAGACATGAGAATCTAGTTATTACCTACTGAGCCAGATGTTACAGAGATTTGTAAAAATCTCCTTTACACTTTTCTCACTGGAAGTTTTTTCAATTGGAAAATCATTTTTCATAAAAATATGTCATTTATATAATGGACCTTTTATTTTTAAACAAATTAATAAATACATAATTTAAAAGTTCTGGGCTTCCCTGGTGGCGCAGTGGTTGAGAGTCCACCTGCCGATGCAGGGGACACGGGTTCGTGCCCCGGTCCGGGAGGATCCCACATGCCGCGGAGCAACTAGGCCCGTGAGCCATGGCCGCTGAGCCTGCGCGTCCGGAGCCTGTGCTCCACAAAGGGAGAGGCCGCAACAGTGAGAGGCCTGCGTACCGCAAAAAAAAAAAAAAAAAAAGAAGTTCTCAGCTTTAATTTCCAGTAAGGTAAATTTTGATAGGTATAACCCATGTAACAAAATATGTGAGAGGTTCCTTTTTTCTTGATGTATAGTTGTACAATATTATATAGGTTACAGTTGTACAATATAGTGATTTACAATTTTTAAAGGTTATACTCTATTTATAGTTATTATAACTATTGGCTATATTCCCCATGTTGTACAATATATCCTTGTAGCTTACTTTATACCTAACAGTTTGTACCTCTTAATCCCCTACTCCTGTATTTCTGCTCCCTACTTCCCTCTCCCCACTGGTAACTACTAGTTTGTTCTCTATACCTGTGAGTCTGCTTCTTTTTTGTTATATTCACTAGTTTGTTGTATTTTTTTATATTCCACATATAAGTGATATCATACAGTATTGGTCTTTCTCTGTCTGACTTATTTCACTTAGCATAATACCTTCCCAAGTCTATCCATGTTGTTGCAAATGGCAAAATGTCACTCTTTTTTTATGTCTGAGTAGTATTCCATTGTATATATGCACCACACCTTCGTTATCCAATTATCTGTTGATGGACACTTAGGTTGTTTTCATATCTTAGCAATGGTAAATAATGCTGTTATGAACATTGTGGTGCATGTATCTTTTCAAATTACTGTTTCTGTTTTTTTCAGATATATACCCAGGAGTGGAATTGCTGGATCATATGGTAGCTCTATTTTTAGTTTTTTGAGAAACCTCCACACTGTTTTCCACAGTGGCTACACCAGTTTACATTCCCACCAACCATGTATGAGGGTTCTCTTTTCTCCAGATCCTCTCTATTTGTTATTTGTGTTATTTTTGATGATAGCCATACTGACAGGTGTGAGGTGATATTTTGTTGTGGTTTTGATTTGCATTTCTTTGATGATTAATGATATTGAACATCTTTTCATGTTCCTATTGGCCATCTGCGTTTCCTCTTTGGAAAAAAAGTCTATTCAGTTCTTCTGCCCTTTATTTTTTTTGACCACACCATGAAACTTGCAAGACCTTAGTTCCTCAACCAAGGATTGAACACAGGCCCATGGCAGTGAAAGTGCTGAGTTCTAACCATTAGACCACCAGGGAAATCCCTTCTGCCCATTTTAAAATCAGATTATTTGTTTTTTGATGTTGAGTTGTATGAGCCATTTACATAGGTTGGATATTAATTATGTGGGGTGTTCTTAATAATTTTTGTGTAAATATAGTCCTAAAACCAAAAAGCTTGAGAGTTGCTGATACAGAAGTTGTGGATGAAAAAGCTGACATCATTTTTAGCCACTAAAATTAGTGACACATTCGATTCTTTCAGCCTGAAAGTAAACTCCAGGCTGTAGCATAAGGTTAAGCTGGATGCACAGAGCCTGCTAGGTGAGGTGGCTCTGGGATGCTGTGTAAAACACTGAGCATGCTGCCTGCTAAGTACCAAGGGATCTGTAAAAGGTAGATTGTGGTATAGAATCATGGGGATTGAAAAGTGACACAGCTTTATTAAATATCTTGCTTAAGGCTACAGACCACAAGCAATGGAGCCAGAATACTAAATGGAACGTTTGTTCCTCCTCCAAATTTTTTATCTGAAGGTGAGATTTCAGATATAAAGATTTCAGAGGTTCTCAAGATTCTATTCCTGTCTTACCAGTTCCTCTGAGATGTAGTGGAAATAATAGAAAAAAATTATTATGAAACATTTGTTTATCAAATGGTAATTTCATTTGAATCTTACCATGCATCTGGTTTACCATCATTCATTTGACTAGATCTACCAGAGGCACGTTATTGGCTTTCCAGTAGTAAACTATGCAACTTAAAGACATTATTTGTCATATTTTATAGGTCTCCTTACAGAATTGCTCAACCTAGAATCTGGATTTTCCCCATAGAATGTCTTATAAAAATGTCACATCGCTCTTTTCCTTCTACATCTAGCGATATTATTGTCAACTACAAATTGGCACTTGCCATCTACCTCTACAAGATTAACTTATGAGCTGTTGTAGCCGCTGACTTTCAACACCCCTGAAAGGCATTTAGGGTGGAGATCAGGAATGAAGCACCCTGTGCTCTGGGAAAAACTGGGAGAACAGGCCTTCAGATAGATATTTTCAGGAGCAGATTTTATGAGCCCAGTTCTTGCATCTCCTCGTATCTAGAAAAGCACTAACATCCTTCATGGTGACCTCCACTCCTCCGCATGACTAGCAGTAGCACTCATGACACTAGCGTCAACCTTCTGCAAAAAATATGTGCATGATTGTGTGTTTCTTAGAGCTATCTGAGATGCTGTCTTCCAGGCTATAGTCCTCATTTTACCCCAAATAAAACTTAACTCACAACTTTCACGTTGTGCATTTTTTTTCACTCAACAACATTTCGGCTTCTTATTTATTTATTTATTTATTTATTTATTTACTTACTTACTTACTTACCTACTTACTTACTTATTTATTTATTTATTTTGAGAGCGAGAGATTGTTAAATACATCCACATAGGAACAACGGCGTATTGGAAGCTGACTGTAACCCATCAACTAGTGAAAATTAACAGCTAAGGAGTCTCCATTCTGATTGTAATCTCTACATGTTAAAATGCATGCTGGGAGTTAAACACTCAATTCTGTTTGAAATCAGCTTTTCAAGGTGATTTGTGACTGTGTATTACTTCAAGCTGGTGGGGGAGGGCAATAATTTGTTTATTTTGGTCATTTTTCTTTAATAGTAGTAGAAACTGTGTTTGAGTTTTCACTGCCCCCCTTAGCTCCCATGAATTCTAAGGATATTTAAATAATAACAGCTATCAGAGCTTCATAGGAAACTTTGAGATAGCTTAATCCTTTGCCAGTGCAGGCAGTTCCAAAGCAGCTAATAATTTAATAATGTTTTTGTCTTGCAAAAGTGGTCTGTAGGCTTAATTTGCTTGCAGCAACAGAAAGTGAATGCTTTCACTTGTCCCCTGTAGCTTTCCTCCAGGTTATAGTTGTGGCAATGATTTACAGAAAATATTTTTCAAGATGCAATTTCCATCTGCAATGCTTTATGCAGAAAGTCTCAGCCACAAAAGTATGGGTTGTAGGAGAGGAAAAATAATTTTCTGTCCAGCCTTCCCAGTTCTTGGGTGAGACTCCCCTGTAACAAAAGAGAGATTAACAGAAGAAAAAAAAAATTAATTATGTACGGACATACGGGAGCCCCTCAAAGATATGAGACTCAAAATGTGGCCAAACATTTGAGGCTTATATGCCATCCAGGACTAAGGAAAGGGATAGGGGCCTGGAGCTGCAAAGCAAGGAAGACAATTCACCTGGAAGGTTAGAAGAGGAAATGTTTGGTAAACAAAGTTTGCCCTGGCCTGCAGATAAGTCTCTCAGGGATAAAAGTTATCTCCAGTAATGGCGCTCTTCTGGGACAGGAGTCCCTTCTAACATAAATTTCTTTTACAAATGTAAATTTCCCTTACAAAAGGATAAGTTTTACTCTGTTTTCAGAGCTCGTCTGTCTGCAGTTTCTTAAAAATTATCAGCTCAAAATAATCCTTATGCCAAAGAGGCGTATTGCGAGGGGCACCTCCTGCTACCCTGTACTGTAAAGTCTGCAGAAGAGCAGAGTGTAGGATTAGTTAGTAGTCAGACAAGCCTGTGTGGTCTCAGTCCCACTGACCCCATGCCATCTGGGGCAGGTCACTCCACTGCCCTCAAACTACAAACTATAAATTAGGCCTGTAAATAGTTTCTACATGCTTTGCTATGCAGATTAAATAAGGCCAGGTTTGTTAACACCTACTACAATTTTCAACACCTAATTAGCACTACCTACATATTCACCACTTTTATTATTTCATAGGATATGGGTTCTGAGGGCAGAGAGAGAGAGAAGGGTAGGAAAAGGATGAAGAGAGAAAAAAAGAAAGTTTAATGTGACAAGAGAAAATAATGAGTTTTTCTTTCTTTTTTTTTTTTTTTAAGAAGAGATAGTTTGGTAAACATAGGAATAGGAAGAGGTCTTTTGACTGTGACAATTGAGAAAAAAAAATAATGAAAAACTTAAATCAGTTACCAAAACCTATATTGGGCTTAGAACCCAAGTCAGAGATTTCTTGTCAAAACTGTACGGGGACAAGCACAGATAAAATTATTTAGATCTATATTTTTCTATAAAGTCTCGAAGAACCAATTGCTTCTAGAGAGTTGGGTTTCTCTGGAGGCTGGAAGTATGAAGGGCTCCTGGAATCTGCCTTGAGGTTTGGCCTCTTGGGAATTTGGCTATCTAGCTTTTTGGAAATGTTCCACCCCCAGATTCTTTCAGAAACACCGAAGCTATTTTATATTATGGTAACGAAGTCGAAACAGATCTGTTACCATAAACTGTGCCCAGAGAAGAATATGATTTCCAGGATTTTCAGCAAACAACCTTGATCTAAGTCATCTCCTTCTATCACCACCTCCCAAAGCACGTACTTAATTCTTAAGATGTTTTTTAGAGTCCTGATAAATACCAGGGTATTTATTCTTCCTTTGAAAAAAAGGAAAAGAAAATTGTCCTCCTGTGCTATTTTGTATTTCAGGTTTGAGGAGCTTGGGAAAAAGAGTACAATACAGAAGTTTGAATTATATTTGGATTAAACTCATGGAGCTTTACACATTCTACAAGTAAACTCTAAAACAAAAAAACCAAAAGCTAAAAACAAATCTGACTGTCCAACTGTGGGATATTGGAGAAATGAAAGGGCTTGCTTTTATATTTAGCAGTTAGTACTACAGTTCAAATTGAGCACATAAGCATACCTCTCTGATTGATATTCCAGTTGACTGGGCAGTGCACCTTTCACATATTTAAATTCTTCATTATAAAGTGGCTCATTTTCTTTCACCTCTATTAAATAATGCATATGGTTGAGAGTTCTACCAGCTGGCTGTAAGCAGCTATGGGTTGAATTATAATTGCAAGCAACTGCTGTGTAAAATCAGATAAGTTGGCTTCTCACTGTCATCTGGGTGCCTTAAAGATAAAGCAAGAAGGCCTTATTTGAGCTTAGAAAACCCTCAAGGAAAACTTATTTTTCCTGGAAAAAAAAAAGTAAAGGGAATCAAAATGCCTCCTGTGGAAACCTGAAGTAAATCAACAGACAGACATTTTCCAATGATGAATGAACTAGGATTCCTTTACGTCACCTCAGCCATTTGTAAAGAATGGTGGGTCTGAAAATATTCATCTACTGATCTTTCATGAACCATTGTCTTGTACTGTTTGGCTCAAACTCTAAGAAAGTAATTTAAGGTCAAGAAGACATGGTAAATACACCATCTCTGGCTTAGAAGTCACCCAATAACATGTCAATGCTTATACTGTAACATGTCTCTACTCCCAGATTTAGTCATGCTTACAAAGAGATTTACGTGGACGACTCCATTCTGATTTAGGCTTAGTAAGGCCTATAAAATCCCTTTATGTATAATTATACAGCATCCACTCATTCATTCAACAAATATTTATTGAGTTGTTTACTCTCTGCCTAGTGCTGTTCTATGTGCATTGAATTCTGCTCCCCAGATATCGCTAACAAACCTGCTGACAAGACCAAACTGAGTGTATTGAGTTCATTGGTAAGAGGCATCACCAGCTTGACCAAGCAGCAGCAGCACTTCTAATGGGATTTACTGAGAATTGGAAGCTTGATTTAAGGCAGGTATTTCCGTGGGAGGAGGGGCCTTGATTAGGATTGGGTAAGGATTATGATTTAACAGTTTATAATTGGTGGAAAGAGTAAGGTGAGGATTTCTGAGGCAAGGGATTCAAAGACTCTTCAGCAGTTAACTGTCTTGTGTTTTCTAGTGAACAGTTTGTAGGGGTTCAAAATAATCACTCTAAAGTATGACACTTTGGTATATTGATTATTTTAAATTAAAGGTACTTGAGAAATAGCCAATGCAAAAATAACACTCTGACCCTTCCTTTGACCTCCTAGGAAGCAGGTGATAAATCTCCAATGTGAAAGTTACCTTCCCTGTACCAAGAGAGTAGAAGGCATCCTTATCACCAAAGGCAGGGAATTTAGGGCCAAAGAGGCCATATAAACAAATCTTGTTATTCCTTCACCATTTTACTACCCCAGGCCCATATCCCCTTGTTTAGTCAATTTTCACAAATTTATTGTTTCTTTGTCTAAAAGGTATAAAAGCTGCCTTCTCTAGTCACTTTGAGTCTCATTTTTGTGGGGCTCCTGCATGAATGTAAGTAATTGAATTTGGTTTCCTCTGTTAACCTGCCTTTAAAAAAAATTTACTGGCGGGCCTCAGCCAAGAACCTAGAAATGAAGAGAGAAGATTATTTTTCCTCCCCTACAAGATGAGAGGTCTTTCTGGAAGTTAATGGAATGAATAATCAAGTTATGTGCCTGAGCAAGAGTCTCCTCAAGTGGGAGGAGAATGAAGACAATGGGGTGGTGAGGTCGTGTGACTATAGTCAGGAAGCTATGTGTGGGAGTGAGGATGGGCGTAGGTAATTCCTGGCACTTGGGATCCACCAGCGGACAAAATGGTAAAAGTCCTCACATTTTGGAGTTTACATTCTAGAAATTCAATCAACTTCACATTGTGAATAAAACTGAATAGCTTAAATTGTGTGCCAGTTACTGATTTATTCTTTCACACTTCAAATTTAGAATTAGCCAGACACTATTTCTTCATTAGATCACTCAACAAGGCTTTTTGTACTCTACCAAATAAATGCCTGGCCTTGGACTAGGTGTGATGGAGAGACTGTCCTCAAAAATTTCATTGTCTAGTGGGTGACACCAACTTATAGATAGATGCCTATAAAAATGAGCTAGTAAGTGATGCCTAAGAAAGAGTTATTTATCTGATAAAATTAGTATTTGTTCTAGCATAGTAGTACTTAGAAAAGTACTAACCTTACAATGGCAATGCATGAAAAGGAAGTGAATGGGGCAAAAAGTGAATCCACAGGCTGCTTTATAACTGTTGTAAGATTGATAAATCTGTTTCAAAGGGACTATGCCTTTGAATAAGACCCAAGGTCATTGCATTTACTTGTTCTTATGACTAAGCATGAATAAATTGCTGCTGTGTCTCCTCTTCCATTTCCCCACACCGCTATGTTATTATGCAGGTGGTTTTAACACGTAAAGGATTTACAAAAGTCACAGGACTTCTACAGCCTGGCAGACAGGGTGATAAGTAAAGTGACTAGCCAACCAGCCAGCCTAGGGCAAACAGAAGGTGGGAGCTGAGTTTAAATGGAGAGTGTGTGCACACCCTGCCTAAAGGGATTCACATCGCCTTGGGGGGAAAATGTGCAGACCTGCCAAAGAAAGGTCTGTAGCCCTGATTCTGCCTGCCGGTGACCAGCTTCTTAGCCCTGATTAATCAGTAAATAAGTGTCACAGGGTTTCCCACTCAGTGCACTGGGATCTCCCAGTAGACTGAGATGCCTGTCTTGGTAGATGGGAAGCTGCCATGTGCTTCCCTGCTCCACCAGGGACTTGACCATTTGCCATCTTTCCTTCTTTTTCAGAATTCCCCTATGCTGGGAGATCTCAAAATATAAGGCAAGTAAAGGTATTATAGGTTTTGATTTTACATAAAAGTTATGCAGTAATCATTTCACCAGGAACAATTCATCTAGAGAATAAAGATAAAACAAACCTTTTGGTTTCAAATATTGGTCACTATGCTATCATTGAGATATATTTAATACTTATGCATCTTGTTTAATGTACCTCTTCCAAATGTCATTCTAACTTCAAAATTGTGTTTGTGCATATCATAAAACCTAAAACTAAAAAGATCTGTGTTCATAAACTATTGAAACTGAAAGGGACATTAATGCCCATACAGCTCTAATCCCCCATTTTCAGATGAACAGTCACAGAGAGGGATCTATGTAATCCAAGTTATCAAGCATGTTAGAGGTGCAGCCAAAGTCAAACCTAGAGGTCTTTGGCCAATGTGTACCTTTCTGCCTTTCCTAAGGAGTTTTTCTTCTAAGGAGACAGTGTAACAAAGTAGATAGAACTATCTTCTTTTTGAAATTGCTTTTACAAACTAACAAAGTAATATACAGAAATCTATAAGGTAAAATATAAAAGCTCTAAGCTTTCCTTTCCTCACTCTTAATTTATTATTCTTACAGCTATCTTTTCATGCATGTATATAGCATATACAATACATGTATACTTATTTAATTTTTGTTTGTTGTTGCCAAAATGGGGTTATACTTTTGTAATTTGATTTTTTTCCAATAATATATCATAGGTATCTTTCCATACACAGACAACTTATTATTTCTTTATCTGCAGAGAATTCCATGGAGAGCAGGCCATAACTTATTCTCAACACTCCCTTATTTATGGATAGTTAGATTGTCATCAGTTTGGGGCTAGTATAAAAAATGTTTCAATGTACACGTTTGTCATATATTCTTTAAGGGGGTTGCTAATATTTCTATGGTAGAGATTCCTGAACATGGAATCTCTGAGACACAGTGTTTTACCATTGTAAATTTTGGTAGGTACTACCAAATTGCCATGCCAAAAAAAAAAAAAAAAAAAAAGCCTACACCCAGCAGCAGCAGTGAATGTGAGAGCTCTCTCCAACACTGTCAAGGATAGCATTTGCACTACTCTATTTACAGGAAGCAAGTTCCTGAGTCTTAATAGAAGCTAAAATAAACATAACAGGAGGAATTTACTGAGCCAAATTTGAGAAGGCAGGGGTAATACCGGTTTTAGGGTGGTCTATAATTGGAGACTTTAATGTCATCACCAGAGTGCACTCGTATCTCCCCCCCCCCCCCCCCCCCCCCCCCCCGCCCACCCCATGACCTTCTGCGTGAAGCGCTATCTTAGCCGGCTTCTCCAGGAGACCTCCCCTCAGTTTCTGAGAAACAACATGTTTCTGACTTCATATTCTAACAGTTCCGTAAATTAGGAGGAAAAGAGGCTTCTTTCTCCTAACTTCAGTTTGAAAAACTCTAGGGAAGATTCACATTGGCCCAGTTTACATGACACAAGCTCCCGACTTGGACCGATTACTGAGGTGGGGGAAGGGAAGTGTTCTAATGGGATCGCCTGGAGGCAGGTACCCTGCCCACTCCTGTGCTTGATAGCTTCAAAAGGGGCAAAGGAAGTGTTGGACAGTCAGTATGTAGGTGTATATGTATATACACATACAGCCATGACTAAATTTAATTGATACCTATAATTAATTGATACCTGTTTGAGATCATGGTCCAGATTTTTACAGGTAAAATAATTTTCAAGTTGTTCAGATGTTTAAACAACCGCCATGGACACCATCTGTTAGCCTAGAATGTCTGTTCCCTAAAGGTTTGTTTAACAAACCTTTGTTTGTTGTAACAAGTTCAGAGTGATTTCTATTAACACCCTTTTTATTATATCTCCACAGAACACGTCTGAGCTATAAAGAAATATAAAATGTCAGGAATGGTAAAATTCATCATAAATGCCTTTTTGTTTTGGCCTCACTTCAGTTCCTTAAAACTTTTCTGACAGAGTGGAAATCCAGGGTTTTACTAAGTTCTTGCACAGTTGATCAAAATTGGCTAGTGTCTAATCACTCAATAAAGACTCACAAAATAAGAACATGGATGCAGAGAGTCATGATGGTTACTTCTCTTTTGGACCCCAGTTTACTGACTGTTCTGACAGTGGAATCACTGGATCTGCGTGGGAGGATCCCCTTTGGCTCTTACTGTCTATGCACCTTCATCCAGGGCAACAGAGGAACAAGGGGTGGGGGAGAGCAGCCCGGGTTTGTATTGTGGCCCTGACTCTTACTAGTTGTGCCACCTTGAGTCAGTTGTGTGAATCATCCCCCAGATGACTTGTGACGATGCCCTCACAAACTCCTGAAATTAAGTATGATTCACATTCCAAGATTCCTTCACACAATATTGGGCATTTAATAGGATGGAGCACAGAGAGTGCTGTGCTGGAGGACAGGTAGTATGGCCAGGGGTGGTGGGGGACTCTTCAGAGGAGAAGAACCGGGGGTGCCAGGGCTATGGAGGAGAAGGAGGGACGATTCTGGCACTCGGTTAACTTTATTTCATTAAATCCACTTGACAACCTATGAGGAAGATTTTTTTGTTCTGAAACTATGAATGGAGGAACAGCTATCTCTAAAAACAAATGCAGCATTTTAGGATTGGAATAGCTTTGAATCCACACATGAATTTGGGAGAGATTTTTTTGCCATAAGGCACCTTATACCTTACCATAAACAACATTCTAAAATTGCTTTGCAAAGCAAATGGATTATGTGTGTCCAGCAAGAAAAAGAGCAGAAAGAAAATCTGTTACTTAATAGCTTGTTGCCATCAGTGATGAAGGTGTACATCTCATTACTTTTCCCTCTGCATTTTGCCTGTCAGCTTCCCCACACTCAGCCCAATCACCCAAGCTCAGTGCTTCTCACCAAGCCTCTTAGGGCGACCAGCCTGTCTTGAAGCCCTGCCTCTGGTGTGCCAGGGAGTCACATCTGCCTGCCATTCCAACTTGAGTAACCCTGGGTGGACTGCCACCCTACACGTAGGTGATCAACAGCTAGCAAGGTTAGGTCCTCCCTTCATCAATGTTTCCACCTGATCCTTCCTCCTCCTGCAGTAGCCCTCTTCCTTCCTTATTTGAACCTAAGAAGTGCTTATAGTATTTTTCAAACATCTCTTTCCCTGGATGGTCTCTATCAACATCCTGCCATTCTAATTTCAACAGAAGCATTTAGTCAGTCTGTTCTAAGATGGTGAACTACCTGTAGGCATTCATAAGTATACTTGAAAATAAAAAATGGTATATACTACTTTATCTTACTTATTAAATACAGAGTTCCTAACTTAGTATTTGTTAGTATTTTATTTTATTTTTAAATAGGTAATCACAAAATCCAAGAGGCTCAAAGAGTATGTATAAGAGATGTGCATGCTCTCACCTTGTGCCCGATGACCAAGGTCTCTTCCCTAGAAGTTCTCAAAGTTTTCAGTGTCTCGAATATTAGTCTAAACATATTTTATATTTATAAAAGCAGGTAACTAAAGTAGGAGAATTAGGCTCTACCTTTTCAAGGGAACATGGTCAAAGAATTTGTCTATATACTTTCAAACCCTCCTATATATACAATCTATTTTTATTAACACAAATTTAGTACAAAAAGTACTCTTCTTAATTTGTTTTACTTAATACATTTTGGAGATAATTCCAAATCAACACATGTAAGTTTTCCTTCATTTGTTTTGTTGTGCTTTAGTTACATAGTATTGTCTTGTAAGGATGGATATACCATAATTTATTTAAACCAGCCTCTTAATATGGGCTATTAAGTTGCTTCTAATCTTTCATTCTGAAATATATTATCATTTCACACATGTATGTATCTATGTAGAATAAATTCCTTGAAGTAGAATTGCTGGATCAAAAGTTCTGTGCATTTGTGATTTTGATATATACTGAAAATTTTTCCTTCATAGAGGATATTCTGAGTTATACCGCTACAAGCAGTATATAGTAGGAAAAGCATAATTTAGCTGAAAAAAAAGAAGCATTTTCTCTGCATCTCACTTCAAAGGATCTGAAATTGCAGTCATTATCTTCTTCTGTAATGACAATGGAGTAAAAACACAAGATGATAAATTACCTTCATGTATTTTCCTGTCATAAGCAGAGACTAGAGTTAAAACTATGCAAAGAAATCATTGTAAGGAAGCATAGATGAGTAAATTCCCCTGTGCTGGAGGAATTTGTACATCCAACGCATCACCAGCTCCCACACTCCTTCCACACTCCATGCTACCAGCTGTGAGAGCAGCACGTCTCTCAGTGGCAAAGATGGAATGTGCAACCACGCTTTGATCCGTGCATTTAAGAGATATCTATTTCATACCTGCCATGTGCCTGGTGATACATACCCTCAGGCAGTTCAGAGAGAGGTTACTATATCTACAGACCAAGACCAAAGTCAAGTCAAACCCCAGCATGGATGGGAGCAGGCCCTGTTATGGAAAGGAAAAACATTTTGTTCTTGCAAACCCAGTGATGTTGGAAGATAGAAGTTACTTTTTTTGTCTTTGCAATCTTACAGCACAATTTTCAGAGTATGGACTTTGGATTCAAATCTTGCCTCTGTATGTCTCAATACTTCTGTTTCCTCATCTATGAAATGCAAATAAATGTATTAACTCTCTCATGGGTTATGAGATTAAATAAAGTAACATATGCAAAATTCTTAGAATAGTGATTTCCACATTTGAAATTCACTAGTAATAAGCTTTCTAACATTATATTATTATAATTAACATTGCATTCTTTTATATTATTGTTAATATAATTTTAATAGTTTAAATTATTAATATTATACTGATGATAATTTGATATTATTAATATTAATATTATTACCCAATTCCTTATTCGCTGTATTACTTATCCATTGTTGCATAACAAATTACCCCAAAACCTGGTGGTTTAAAATAACAACACTTATTATCTCAGCTTCCATAGGTCAGGAATCTGGGTATGGTTTAGCTGGGTGCTCTGCTTCAGGGTGTCTCTCAAGGCTGAAATCAAGGTGTTTAACTGGGACTACATCATCTCAAGATTCAACGGGGATAAGATACATTTCCAAGCTCACTCGTGTGCTTGTTGGCAGGATTCAGTTCCCTGTAATCTGTTGGCTGAAGGCTACCCTTATTTCCTTTCAGCATAGGCTTTTCCATCATGGCAGCTTGCCTCACCAAAGCGAGCAAGACAAGACAGCAAGAGAAAGAGAGCACCAGGCAGACCAAAGTCTCAGTTTTTACACTTTAACTTCAGAAGTAACATAACTATCTCTTCTGCCACATTCTATTCATTAGAAAAAGTTACTAGGTCCATCCCACGCCCAAGGGGAGTGAACACCAGTAGGGAGGTTCATTAGGGGTCATTTTAAAAGCAGCCTTCCACAATTGTTCTTCCCTGTGTCTTTGTGGCTTGGGAGAGAAAGATAAAATAGAGACATTTACAAGCACTATCTAACTGAGTTAAAGACCATACTGGTTATAAATTATGTTATAGTTTGACATGAAGATAAATATCCTGTTTGCCTGATTTTCTTTACAGAAAAAAATAAAGTTCAAGCTAACAATATAAAGAGCACACTTGAGGCTGATCCAGATATGTAGGAAGACTATGATGTAGATGTCAGCTTAGCTATAAATGACAACCACAAAATTGCACAAGCAGTTTCGATTCTCAAGAGCACTATGGTTTGGTTAATTGCCAGCATGATGTGGCTGGATTGTTCCTGGGAGAGGAAAGAAAACATTTTATAAAAGTTAAAAATGGTTTCAATCTGGGTAAATAAATGGCAACACGACTAAATCAGCTTCAGTGACTACTTGGTACTCTTCTGTCTTTTGGAAATATGCTAAAAAGACAGCACCCATTTATTCAGTGGAGGAAGAACTAATGGTTTTGATACAGTGAAGACCTCTGGAAAAAATAAAATAAAATTCCTACTTTCTTTCTTATACCAAAACAAAATTTGAAATTGTTCTATTTCAATGGAAATAAAGTAAATAAATTCACCAAGGGAAAATGTTTTTTTAGCTTTGGAGTAGAGAATGCATTTCTGTGTCCTAACCAAACTTAGAATTCAGAAAATAAAAGAATCATAAGTTTTAATATGTAAAAATTAAAAATTTCTGATTGGTGAAAAATGGCAGGATAAGTGTATAATGCTAAATGATATAAAACAAGCTGGAACAAATATTTGCAACATATATTATTGCCAAGTTGATAATTTCCTGTATATAAAATCTTTAATAATCAATAAGAAAAACTCCAAAAAGACCAAAGTATATTCCAAGATATCCATTAAAGCATTATTTAAAACACAAAATATTGGAAATAACCATAAATATAAACTCTTAATGAGACTCATGAAAAAAATTATAGTGTGTAAGTATGATGGAATGTTCTTTGGCCACTAAAAGGAATGAGGTAAATCTCAGTAAATTAATAAAGAATGACATACTGTTAACTTAAAAAAAAAACTAAGATGTAGAACAGTATGTGAAGTATGACTTCATTTGTGTTTAAAAAGTAATACAAAGGATACAGAAACACACACATACACGTATAAATATATATTTGTATAGGCATAGACTATCTCTGGGATGATACACAGAAGCAGAAAACAATGATTTGCTTTTCATTGTATACGCTTATGCCTTTTCTTTTAACTATTTGTACGCTTTTCCTATTCAAAATATAAAAATCATTTCAAAATATTTTTAAATGTGATCCCAACAAACACAAGCAGTAGCAAGGGAAAGGCAATCCAATATCAAAATTGCTCAAGTTAGCTTAGGCACCTTTCAAAAAATGGTGATTTAGATACAGAGTCTCACATTTAGCTTTGTTGGAATTTGGTGGTGAATTCTGAACCAAATTAATTAAGTCAGAAAATGTCGTGGAATCATTTAACTAATCCTACTATTAAACCTACTTTTGTTACATTAGTTTTAAGTTAATTTATTTTTTTTTTCAATTAACATCTATTGCACACCCAGCATGAGTCAGGCAGAGTGCTAGAGTATAACACAAGTTAAAGCACAACGCTGGTCATGGAGAACATTTACACTGGAGAAACCTGGCAGACACTGTCATAACCCAATGATTAAAGTCAACATCACCAGTAAGAAGACCTGTCAGTATTCTGTACCTCCTGATGATACGATGCACCAGGAAGCACTCAATACCACTTCTGTGATAATATTGTCCAAAATGCATAACCTCGATCTAATCAAAAAAAGCTCAGACGAATCCAATTCGGAGGTCGTTCTACAAAATAAAGAATCGGTATCTTTTTTAAAAGGGTCAAAGTCATGAAAGACAAATAGAAACTGTCACAGATTGAAGTGCCTAAGGAGACATGACACCTCAATGCAGTGTGTGGACCCTGGATTAGATTCTGTAACAGAAACAGAACATGAGCATGAAAGCTGGGGAACGTCTAACCAAGTGTGTAGATGAGTTAATAGTGTTGTATTTAGTGAATAGTATTAATTTCCTGGTTTCAGTAACTGTACTATGTTCATGTAAGATGTTAACATCTGATGAAACTGGGTGAAGGATATGCAAGAACACTTTATACTATTTTTGAAACTTTTGTGTAAGTTTAAAATTATTTCAAACTTAAAAACAAAAAAACCTGGGGAATGCCATTCCTTACCCTAGGTTTGGTCAAAACAGAGCACTATAATAATTGTCAGAGCAACTTGGTTGTTTCTCTTGCAGGGAAGATTCAGCTTTGCTTATTTTATGGAAAACACGCTGAGCCCAACTTATGAAAATAAATGGTTTATCTTTAGGTAACTTATTTCCTCGTAATATTAGATGTGTTAGAGTGTTTTACCAAATAACTCCCAGAACTTTGAGATATACCCATAAACAAACACTCTTAAGATAAGAGACTAATATAGAGAAAAATTATTAATGTTTATTTTTTCCATATCTTCAGATTTCTCTCTCTCTCTCTTAGATGATAAGTGGCTACAGTCTCCCTACAATCCCTGGCCAGTTTATAATGGCATGAAAGGGCCAGTCCTAGAGACTGAGGGATAAGATTCGAAGGTGGTACAGAAGAATAACCTCTCTGAAGTTATTGTCTAGGGTAAACCACAATATGAAAAGTTGACTCTTTTAGCCCTAGACTGTGAGCCCTTCTAGGATCTAAGAGCTCCAAGAGAATAGGAAAAAGAATTGAAGACTATTTGTGATATTGATCGTATATTATCTAACCGGGACAAGAAAAATATCCATGTGAAAGGACTTAAGAATTAAATACAAAACAGTATATTACAGTTCCACCTCAATTAAATAGAATTCAGCTTGCCAGAACCCTTAATTAACATTGTGTTTTCCTTTCCAGTTTCTTCTTATAGGAGAATGACAACAAGATAACAAAATAGGAGAGTGAGGAGAGAAAATGTGTTGGGCTTGGGGGCTTGCATAGCACAAAGCGTTCAAGACCCTTCTGGACCTGCCCTTGCCTGTTCTAGGATTCTGAACCCCTCTCCTCTTGCCAACCCCCAGACCTACCCTGTTGAACCCCACTGGCCTCCTTGCTCTACCTCAAACACTACCAAGAAGTTCCAGAAGCTCTGAGAATTTTGCATCTTAGGACTTCTGTTCCTGTTTCCTCTTCCTGGATCACTCTTTCCTTTTTTACTCACATGATCACCCCTTCCTTTGGGTCTCTGCTCAAACAACACCATAACTCAGGTCTTCCTTGAGCATCTAGTGTCAACAAGCAGCTCACCCTCACCCCACAGTCCCTATTGCACTTCCTCAGCTCTATCTTTCTGCATAGCTTTCACTACCACTTAACATCTATGCATTTAGGTATGTTTGTTGATGGTCTATCCCCCACCTCTCAGGAAAGTCATCCCCATGTATCTGTATCTCAGGGCTTGAAATTGCCCAGTTATTGTTTGTTGAATGAATGGATGGACATGGTTCATTAGTTATGCCAATACCTTATAACCTCTGTAGTTCCTATACTTAGAAAAATCACGTTTCTCTGATAAGGCACTTAGTACATTCTGTTCTGCATGAATGTTACTCTATATGAGGATTATGTTCCCCTGTTGGACTCTAAGATTTCTTAAGGCAGAACCTATTCATCATTAAGGACATTGTACTTGGTAAACATTGAAAGAATGAATACATTTGACCTTAATGATCCAGTGCCTTAAAACAGAGCAAGAACTGAAATCCTCCAAATAAGAGTCAATCCACTTATCATACAGTAGTTACCCCTTATTTGTGAGGATAAGTTCCAAGATTCCCAGTGGATGCCTGAAACCACAGTTAGTACCTAACCCTATATATATATATATATATATATATATTTTTTTTTTTCCTATCTTAATGGGTAGGTAGTATATACAGGGTAGATATACTGGACAGAGGAATGTTTCACATCCCTGGCAGGACCCAGCAAGACAGCACAGGAGGACATGGGATTTCATCACACTACTCAGAACAGCCCGGGGCATACACTTTAAAATTTATGAATTGTTTATTTCTGGAATTTTCCATTTAATACTTTTGGACTGCGTTTGACTATGAGTAACTGAAACTGTGAAAAATGAAACTGCAGATAAGGGGGTACTACTCTATTTTGTTTACTAAGGCAAAAAATATCTATTATACCTTAGAAATGTTTCTACAAGAGGACAAGTAAAAGGGTGTTTTTTTCAGACTTAATTTCACTATGAAATCCAATTACCTGATATAATGCCTTTTGTGAACACTCTGACTTAGCTGAGATAAAGGCTCATTGGAAAAAAGAAAGAAATGAATATTACTTTCATTAACCAGGGAAATGAAACAAAACATACAAATGAGCACCGAGCACATTAAAGATATTCAGCTGAAAATAAAATTCAACTCCTTTGGGTGCAGAAAGAAGCATTGCTTCCTTTGGCAGGGTAGTATGTATGCATTGTGATTTTTAGTTTCCTGTAAAATTTGTGACTGTATTTCTACTGACTTATAGAGCCATGAATATGATACACATAACCACTGGTTACTTGAATGAGGCCTTAGTGAGCCAAAAATGGACAGAGCAAGTAAAGTCAGACCAGAGCTTATAGAGGCCCAGCAGAGAAAAGTCTGGATAGGTAGATGATGCTTACTGGAGTCTGACAGAAGGAAAAAGGAAGCCATCTGGGGAATATAACATCAGAAGTCCAAATGAAGATGGATGTTTCTAGGCTTATTGCTGAGACGGGCAGAGCACAAAAGCAAGGAGCTCAGATTTAGCATTCAAGAACAAGACTTGTCCCTGGGAGGATTGTTTCAAACTTTAAACTTCACAGCAAGACAAATCATTAGTCACAGAGAAAATCAGTCTGTGGCTTGGTAATCTACCCAGTGCCTCAGGCATGGAGGAATAAGGCCATTGAGAATTGGTAGTAAAGAGTAGCAAAGCAAGAGCCAATTTCCTAGTAACTGTACCTAAAGTCAGATTTGACTTGATGACTCAAGGCCTACAACTGAGAAGTGTAATTGATCTCAGTGGATAGAAGAGTGTTAGGAGGTAGATGGTATGGATCTGGGGATCTGTCCTTCCAGGAGATCCTCATGCATCTTTCTCACCACAGGGATTATTTTAGGTTTAGAGGCACTTCATTTATCTTGTATACCCAGAACCATTGCGACTATCTATCTTTGGAAAAAAATAAAATAGGACAAGAGCCTGGACAATGGAATTCTCTTACCTAACATTTGGTTTCTTCATTTTTAATGGGTAAGCATTGGAGCCAATATGGAGAAGCCACTAATTCAGGAAATGAAAGATTTTGGGTAGAATTATTTCGATAGACTGTGCTTTAAGATAATTGTACAAGACTCTGCTTTACTTAAGCATTGCCCACACAGACTATGTAATGTCATCTGCTACGAGAAAACTGTCCCTTCTCCCACAACAGGGTGATTACAGAGTTCTGGAAATAAACTCTGTATCAATGTGAGGGGAGAGGAAGAAAAAGGAAAGCAGAGACATTGAGATCGGTTGCAAATATAAGATCACAGGTATGCAATTTTTATGTTATTTTTTTAAATAAAGGAACTGTTATGAGGAATATAGTTATCTGCAGGTGTGGGCATAGCTAGAATTCTGCTTCTGATTCAGGAGCGATTAAAATATGAGTGCTAAAGTATTTCAAAACTAGAGGACCAAAATAGGGGAAAACGTGAAGGAAAACCTGAAAAAAAACCCCAAAAGGAAGCCAGAAAAGAAAACAAGGGAGACAAGGAAGGGAGATTCCAGGACCGTGGACTGAGGGGTCGAGACAAAGACCAAGTGGATGGATGAGGCCATGACACAGGTGGGGACAATTCTAAGCCAGCGAGTGAGCAGACTGCCCAGAGTGCGACTGAGCTCAATTCACACAGAACATGATGTGATAACCTGTGGGTGAGACAAACCACAGATCAGTGATACTCTGAGAGCCCCTCACACTGCAGTATCCCTAAATTGTGTGGGAAACAGTGCTGCGGTCCTGGGTCAGAGTGGACCAAGATGAGAGTAGATCTTATGCACCCTCGTAATGACAATAAAGACTTATAATACCCATTTTCTGCTCAAAATTATAAGCAAGAAGAATTTATTGCAACTATTTCCAATTGTTTCCTTTTGTCATTCATAATGCCTAGATCGTTTCTGTCTTTTTCAAAGCACATTAGAGGAAATAAGACAGAAGTAATTATTTGTAGAAAACTCTGCCATATTTGCAAGATCGTTGAGACAAACTCTGTGTTTTACTCATTTCTTTTAATACTTACATGCCTCCCTCAGTGCAAGGCACATAGGGGGACTTAAAAATTACTGACTGATTTCCTTTTAATTGAGGAAACTGAAATTATGTTGTGTCCAAGCTGTGGTGCTCTCAGGGTTAGTTATGAGAGCCAGTTCCTGACTCCCAACAAAGTCACTGGATCCATACTCTTCTTTTTTTTTTTTTAAATCTTTATTGGAGTATAATTGCTTTACAATGGTGTGTTAGTTTCTGCTTTATAACAAAGTGAATCAGTTATACATATACATATGTTCCAATATCTCTTCCCTCTTGCATCTCCCTCCCTCCCACCCTCCCTATCCCACCCCTCTAGGTGGTCACAAAGCACCAAGCTCATCTCCCTGTGCTATGCGGCTGCTTCCCACTGGCTATCTATTTTAAGTTTGGTAGTGTATATATGTCCATGCCACTCTCTCACTTTATCACAACTTACCCTTCCCCCTCCCCATATCCTCAAGTCCATTCTCTAGTAGGTCTGTGTCTTTATTCCCGTCTTACCCCTAGGTTCTTCATGACCTTTTTTTTCCTTAGATTCCATATATATGTGTTAGCATATGGTATTTGTCTTTCTCTTTCTGACTTACTTCATCCTGTATGACAGACTCCAGGTCGACCCACCTCACTACAAATAACTCAATATCTTTTCTTTTTATGGCTGAGTAATATTCCATTGTATATATGTGCCACATCTTCTTTATCCATTCATCCGATGATGGGCACTTAGGTTGTTTCCATCTCCTGGCTATTGTAATTACAGCTACAATGAACATTTTGGTACATGACTCTTTTTGAATTATGGTTTTCTCAGGGTATATGCCCAGTAGTGGGATTGCTGGGTCATATGGTAGTTCTATTTGTAGTTTTTTAAGGAACCTCCATACTGTTCTCCATAGTGGCTGTACCAATTCACATTCCCACCAGCAGTACAAGAGTGTTCCCTTTTCTCCACACCCTCTCCAGAATTTACTGTTTCCAGATTTTTTGATGATGGCCATTCTGACCGGTGTGAGATGATATCTCATTGTAGTTTTGATTTGCATTTCTCTAATGATTAATGATGTTGAGCATTCTTTCATGTGTTTGTTGGCAATCTGTATATCTTCTTTGGAGAAATGTCTATTTAGGTCTTCTGCCCATTTTTGGATTGGAGTGTTTGTTTTTTTTTGTTATTGAGCTGCATGAGCTGCTTGTAAATTTTGGAGATTAATCCTTTGTCAGTTGATTCATTTGCAAATATTTTCTCCCATTCTGAGGGTTGTCTTTTGGTCTTGTTTATGGTTTCCTTTGCTGTGCAAAAGCTTTGAAGTTTCATTAGGCCCCATTTGTTTATTTTTGTTTTTATTTCCATTTCTCTAGGAGGTGGGTCAAAAAGGATCTTGCTGTGATTTATGTCATAAAGTGTTCTGCCTATGTTTTCCTCTAAGAGTTTGATAATTTCTGGCCTTACATTTAAGTCTTTAATCCATTTTGAGCTTATTTTTGTGTATGGTATTAGGGAGTGTTCTAATCTCATACTTTTACATGTACCTGTCCAGCTTTCCCAGCACCATTTATTGAAGAGGCTGTCCTTTCTCCACTGCACATTACTGCCTCCTTAATCAGAGATAAGTTGACCATATGTGCGTGGGTTTATCTCTGGGTTTCTATCCTGCTCCATTGATCTATCTTTCTGTTTTTGTGCCAGTACCATACTGTCTTGATTACTGTAGATTTGTAGTATAGTCTGAAGTCAGGGAGCCTGATTCTCCAGCTCTGTTTTTAGCTCTCAAGATTGCTTTGGTTGGGCTTCCCTGGTGGCACAGTGGTTGATAGTCTGCCTGCCGATGCAGGGGACACGGGTTCGTGCCCCGGTCTGGGAAGACCCCACATGCTGCAGAGCTGCTGGGTCTGTGAACTATGGCTGCTGAGCCTGCGCATTCAGAGCCTGTGCTACGCAACGGGAGAGGCCAAAACAGTGAGAGGCCCGCATAACGCAAAAAAAAAAAAAAAAAAAGATTGCTTTGGCTATTTGGGGTCTTTTGTGTTTCCACACAAATTGTGAAATTTTTTGTTCTAGTTCTGTGAAAAATGCCAGTGGTAGTTTGATAGGGATTGCATTGCGTCTGTAGATTTCTTTGGGTAGTAGAGTCATTTTCACAATGTTTATTCCTCCAATCCAAGAACATGGTATAGCTCTCCATCTATTTGTATCATCTTTAATTTCTTTTATCAGTGTCTTATAATTTTCTGCATACAGGTCTTTTGTCTCCTTAGGTAGGTTTATTCCTAGATATTTTATTCTTTTTGTTGCAATGGTAAATGGGAGTGTTTTCTTGATTTCACTTTCAGATTTTTCATCATTAGTGTATAGGAATGCCAGAGATTTCTGTGAATTAATTTTGTATGCTGCTACTTTACCAAATTCATTGATTAGCTCTAGTAGTTTTCTGGTAGCATCTTTAGGATTCTCTATGTATAGTATCATGTCATCTACAAACAGTGACAGCTTTACTTCTTCTTTTCTGATTTGGATTCCTTTTATTTCCTTTTCTTCTCTGATTGCTGTGGCTAAAACTTCCAAAACTATGTAGAATAAGAGTGGTGAGTGTGGGCAACTGTGTCTTTTTCCTGATCTTAGTGGAAATGCTTTCAGTTTTTCACCATTGAGGATGATGTTGGCTGTGGGTTTGTCATATATGGCCTTTATTATGTTGAGAAAAGTTCCCTTTATGCCTACTTTCTGGAGGGTTTTTATCATAAATGGGTGTTGAATTTTGTCAAATGCTTTCTCTGCATCTATTGAGATGACCATATGGTTTTTCTCCTTCAGTTTGTTAATATGGTGTATCACATTGATTGATTTGCATATATTGAAGAATCCTTACCTTCCTGGAATAAACCCCACTTGTCCATGATGTATGATCCTTTGAATGTGCTGTTGGATTCTGTTTGCTAGTGTTTTGTTGAGGATTTTTGCATCTATGTTCATCAGTGACATTGGCAGTTTTCTTTCTTTCTGACATCCTTTTCTGGTTTTCCTATCAAGGTGATGGTGGCCTCGTAGAATGAGTTTGGGAGTGTTCCTCCCTCTGCTATATTTTGGAAGAGTTTGAGAAGAATAGGTGTTAGCTCTTCTCTAAATGTTTCATGGAATTCGCCTGTGAAGTCATCTGGTCCTGGGCTTTTGTTTGTTGGAAGATTTTTAATCACAGTTTCAATTTCAGTGCTTGTGATTGGTCTGTTCATATTTTCTATTTCTTCCTGATTCAGTCTTGGTACGTTGTGCGTTTCTAAGAATTTGTCCATTTCTTCCAGGTTGTCCATTTTATTGGCATAGAGTTGCTTGTAGTAATCTCTCATGATCTTTTGTATTTCTGCAGTGTCTGTTGTTACTTCTCCTTTTTCATTTCTAATTCTATTGATTTGAGTCTTCTCCCTTTTTTTCTTGAGTAGTCTGGCTAATAGTTTATCAAAAAAGGTGAAAGTGGTGTGGTAAAGTTCCCTACTATGATTGTGTTACTGTCTATTTCCCCTTATTTGGCTGTTAGCATTTGCCTCATGTACTGTGGTGCTCCTATGTTGGGTGCATAAATATTTACAATTGTTATATCTTCTTCTTGGATCGATCCCTTGATCATTATGTAGTGTCCTTCTTTGTCTCTTCTAACAGTCTTTATTTTAAAGTCTATTTTGTCTGATATGAGAATTGCTACTCCAGCTTTCTTTTGGTTTCCATTTGTATGGAATATCTTTTTCCATCCCCTCACTTTCAGTCTGTATGTGTCCCTAGGTCTGAAGTGGGTCTCTTGTAGACAGCATATATATATATATATATATACACATATATATATCCTGTTGTTGTATCCATTCAGCCAGTCTGTGTCTTTTGGTGGGACCATTTAGTCCATTTACATATAAGGTAATTATCGATATGTATGTTCCTATTACCATTTTCTTAATTGTTTTGGGTTTTTTATTGTAGGTCCTTTCCTTCTCTTGTGTTTCTTGCCTAGAGATGTTCCTTTAGCATTTGTTGTAAAGCTGGTTTGGTGGTGCTGAACTCTCTCAACTTTTGCTTGCCTGTAAATGTTTTAATTTCTCTATCAAATTTGAATGAGATCCTTGCTGGGTAGAGTAATCTTGGTTGCAGGTTTTTCTCCTTCATCACTTTAAATATGTCCTGCCAGTCGCTTCTGGCTTGCAGAGTTTCTGCTGAAAGATCAGCTGTTAACCTTACAGGGATTCCCTTGTGTGTTATTTGTTGTTTTTCCCTTGCTGCTTTTAATATGTTTTCTTTGTATTTAATTTTTGATAGTTTGATTAATATGTGTCTTGGCGTGTTTCTCCTTGGAGTTATCCTGTATGGGACTCTTTGTGCTTCCTGGACTTGATTAAGTATTTCCTTTCCCATATTAGGGAAGTTTTCAACTATAATCTTTTCAAATACTTTCTCAGTCCCTTTCTTTTTCTCTTCTTCTTCTGGGACCCCTGTAATTCAAATGTTGGTGAGTTTAATGTTGTCCCAAAGGTCTCTGAGACTGTCCTCAATTCTTTTCATTCTTTTTTCTTTATTCTGCTCTGCCGTAGTTATTTCTACTATTTTATCTTCCAGGTCACTTATCCATTCTTCTGCCTCAGTTATTCTGCTATTGATCCCATCTAGAGTATTTTTAATTTCATTTATTGTGTTGTTCATCATTGTTTGTTTCATCTTTAGTTCTTCTAGGTCCTTGTTAAATGTTTCTTGCATGTTGTCTATTCTATTTCCAAGATTTTGGATCATCTTTACTATGATTATTCTGAATTCTTTTTCAGGGAGACTGCCTATTTCCTCTTCATTCGTTAGGTCTGGTGGATTTTTATCTTGCTCCTTCATCTGCTGTGTGTTTTTCTGTCTTCTCATTTTGCTTATCTTACTGTGTTTGGGGTCTCCTTTTTGCAGGCTGCAGGTTCATAGTTTCTGTTGTTTTTGGTGTCTGTCCCCAGAGGCAAGAGTTGGTTCAGTGGGTTGTGTCGGCTTCCTGGTGGAGGGGACTAGTGCCTGTGTTCTGGTGGATGAGGGTGGATCTTGTCTTTCTGGTGGGCAGGTTCACATCTGCTTGTGTGTTTTGGGGATGTCTGTGGACTTATTATGATTTTAGGCAGCTTCTCTGCTAATGGGTGGTGTTGTGTTCCTGTCTTGCTAGTTGTTTGGCATAGGGTGTCCAGCACTGTAGCTTGCTGATCATTGAGTGAAGCTGGGTGTTGGTGTTGAGATGGAGATCTCTGGGAGATTTTTGCCATTTGATATTACGTGGAACTGGGAGCTCTCTTGTGGACCAACGTCCTGTATTCGGCTCTCCCTCCTCAGAGGCACAGGCCTGAGACAGGCTTGACCTGTGGAGCACCAAGACCCTGTCAGCCACATGGCTACTGACCACTTGTCTGAGAGTTCACTAGCCCTCTCTGATTCTCAGTTTTTCCATCTAGAAATTTCCAAAGAAATGACTCACTCTCGAATGCTACACGCTCTCTTAAGTGTCTCCCAAGATGCACGTGTTGCATATTTGGGTCAGGATATTTCTCCCTCTGTTCTCAGACCACTTCCATGCCCAGATCTGACATCAGCCTGACTTTAGAGATGGCCCGTGGCTGCAGGCTGCCACCACTGGAGAAGCAGGGAGCAGGGCTGCAGAGAGGCAAGGAGCCACACCTGTGGCTACTCGGGCTCTTGGTGGCCTTAGATATATTCTATGTTTGCCACCCTAACAAATAGAGAATGTAAACTTTCCCTAAGAAATTATCCTGTGTGTTTCAGCACTTTATACAAATTTTGCTGAGATTAAGGAAAATTATAGTTTCCATTTCTTTGTCTTTGATCTACAAAAGTACAGAAAAGTACTAGGTTTAGTTGGTCACCAGAAAATGGTTTAGGCAGTTACAATTGACAATGAATTACTCCTTTAAAGTAGATCTTAAATAATGGAAATGTTCTTTTCTTTTTGGAAGCTGGTTATCAACTAAGACGAATCACTAGTAATGTTTACTTCTTTGTGAATCAACAGGAAAACCATAAACAAGTCTCAAAGGGGACTGATGAACAAGGTTTCAAGGACATTACTGCTCCTGCCTGAAACCATAACCAACTGAACACCTGAAAATATGGAATTCAGAATTTCAGTGTTTCCTCAAATACAAAGTGCTCACAAAACAACTTAAGGCAGTTGCAATAAGTCAGTAATATAACAAATCTTGAAAGCAAAACTAACATCTCAAAAAAGAAAGGTGACAGTCCCTGTTATGGATTGAATTGTGTCCCCTCCTCCCAAATTCATGTGGTAAATCCTAACACCCATATCTCAGGATGTGACTGTATTTGGAGATAGGGACTTTAAAGAGGTAATTAAGATAAATGTGGTCATTGGGGTGAGCTCAAATCCAATGTGGCTGGTGTCCTTACAAGAAAAGGGGATTATGACACAGACATACACAGAGGGAAGAAAGTGAGAGGGCAAAGGGAGAAAATGGCAAATCTACAAGCCAATGAGAGAAGCCACAGTATGACATCTCTCCCTGCTGACACCTTGATCTTGGACTTCTGGCCTCCAGAATTGTGAAGAAATAAATTTCTGTTGTTTAAGTCACTCAGTCTGTAGTATTTGTTATGACAGCACTAGCAAATGAATACAGTCTCCTATACCAAAAACCTTCCCAAAAAGTTCATACAAAGGAAGGAGAACCATGACTCTTTCTCTTGGATCCATGAATTCTATTTGATTGTGCTTATAATTTTCAAAGCATCTTCATGTCTGTCATCTCCTGTGTGCCTCCCAACAAACTCATTTAATGGGAGGAGAGGTTGAGACTGAGAGGAGAGCCTAGACTTGCTCAATGACAGACTAAATCAGCACCAAGCCTCTTGATTAACTTGCAAGGGCAGCAGCTAAGGTTGAGGAGGATAGGTAGACCAGTACTCCACATTACTGATTAGTGAGGGAGGGTGAGGCACCAGGTGACTGGGTGACCTGCCCAAGGCCTCTCCAGCAGGAAGAGGCTGCTGGGGCCTGAAGCCAGGTCTTCAGACTTGACCTTGTGACATTCCCACTGCCCTATAAGAAGAAGATATTCACTTCCTGTGCAGTCCCCAAATGATTCCTAGCTTCCTTCTTCTCTTTCCTTCCTCCTACCTTACCAATGAAATGTCAGCTCTCAGGACTACAGGGAGGACAACTGGGTAGGCATATACTTTATAAGTTTTGACAGAAGTCTTTAATACCACAAAGAAAAATTTGTATATCCATACATGTATAACTTTTGTTCCTAATGAGAAAGAAAGGGTCAATCTCTATGTGATAAAAACAAAAATAAGTAATAATAACACATAACACCCCCCCCTTCCGAAACACACACATGCTGTTATGCCTTTTTAGGGAGGGAATAGATTGCTCTGCATCTAAAAGTTCATCTAAAAAGACAGGCTTATAATGGGGTTGAGGGTATCCAGAGATTTGAATAACCACAGAGAATTTGCAGGAGAGAAAGGGATATCTAATAAAGAACTTTAAGAAGTATAGTTTATAATGTACTATGTAAACTCCATTGTGTAATTCCCATTTGTATGTCTTCAAATACTTTTCAGTAAGGGACTACATTACTTTTCAATAACTTTTGGAGCTGGAATTGTTTTTCTTTCTTTCCTTCTTTCTTTCTTTCCTTCCTTCTTTCTTTCTTTCCTTGTTTTCACGTGTAATACCAAACTCGGACCAGTCTTAAAATGGGCCAATTTTATTTGAATCACAATTCTTTTCCCTTAGGTTCACTGAGGAGTGACTGAGAGTAAGGATTCAAGCATGCAAGATACTGGTAACCAATCAGAAAGATCTGGAACTCTTCAGATCCCAAGATGTGATTCCTGCACAAAGTCTTCTGGATCAGCTAATACTTCTTAACAAAAGTCACTTTTAGGACTAAAAAGAAGTATTAGTCTGTCTGTCTTTCTTTCTCTCTCTCTACCTCTCTCCTTTCTCTTTTACCATCTATCACTCTATCCATTCATCCAACCATCCATCCATCTGTCTGCTTTCATATCTGTCTATATATTCAATTGAGACATTTTTCTTCATTGACTTTTTTTTAATTTATTTATTTTATTTTATTTTTTTATTTTTGGCTGCATTGTGTCTTTGTTGCTGTGCACAGGCTTTCTCTAGTTGTGGCAAGCAGGGCCTACTCTTGGTTGCGGGCTTCTCATTGCAGTGGCTTCTCTTGTTGCGGAGCACAGGCTCTAGGCACGTGGGCTTCAGTAGTTGTGGCTCACGGGCTCTAGAGAGCAGGCTCAGTAGTTGTGGCGCACGGGCTCAGTTGCTCCACGGCATGTGGGATCTTCCCAGACCAGGGCTTGAACCCGTGTCTCCTGCATTGGCAGGCGGACTCCCAACCACTGCACCACCAAGGAAGCCCTTCATTGACTTTTGGTTTACAAAAGTTTCCCCCATGAAAGTTCCAAATGAGAAAAACTATCCATAATTAAAATAAGACAGTGTAAAAATCAGAGCTCCTGTTTATATCTCAACTTTCCCCACTTGCTGATAAGTGACTCACTGTCTCTCACCTACATGAAATAGAGCCAAGGGGTGAAGGAGCTAAGGATGACACAATCTTTAACCAAAACGGAAAAAAAAAAAAAGAAAGAAAGCTTTAAAAAGAAGTTCCCAACTATCCTAAATGTTTTATCAGAATCTTCTTTTAGTCTTTTTAATATGGTTCATTCCCATTTATAAAATGAAACCATTCAGAAAGCCATCAAATCCAGCCAGAGATTCCAAGAGAGGATGGGGAGGGTCTCGGTTGAAAGGATGCTTCTGAAGACTCCTTCAGCAAGTCCCTAGGTAATTGTCTGAGAATCTAACATGCTATTTGCATGAGACTCGAGGGCATTCCAGGTGATCTCCAGAGACTACACTGAGATCCCACGTGACCTTCATCAGTTAAGGAGTCCAGCAAGAAGGCCATAGCCTAGAGTTAGAGTGCACCTGCATGATAATGCTTAGGAAGTGACAGACTTGGGACTCTAATGTCAGACACTAGTCAGCAGGTCTTTCAAAGCGAGAAGCAGACCTCAAGGAAAAAGCCCCTGAAGAGGAGTCAGAATTTCCCAGCCAGTAAGACCCTTAGATTAGGCCGTTTTCCTATTGTGTAGCTGTGAGAGAGCGAGATCACCCTCTGAGCATGGGAAGGGAGGCTCCCCTTTCCAGCAAGGTCACTCGTTCTAGCTAGCCCAAGAGCTGTGGGCACCTGTTCATTCTTTATTTAGTAATAGTCCACTTTGCAATCTACTTGCTATTCTAAACTGTCTCCTCTATTTTTATCCCTGACTGGATTCCCTGACTCATGCTGCCTCCATCCTGACCCTCTCATCCACTCCACCCTACTCTGAACATGCTTCCATCAATAAATACAAATATTTTAGTAGAATAGCTGGTTGTCCTTGGCTGAATTCCCCTCATACTTAGACCCTGTGGCTACCCTTGAATTCCTCCCTGGTTTGACTTAATCATGTAGAGGGCTTTTTCTAGAGCACTTTCCTCAGACACATCCTTCTTTGGAAAATGTTAGTCTTAAAATAATTCCCAGTTCATTGCTCATCTTTTCCTGAAAATAGATCCTCTCCTAAGTCTCTAAGGTGTTTTTGGTCTTTAAAAGTATCTAATGCTTGTTAAAAGCATTTTAATCATCAAACAATTGAAACAAGACCCTATGGATTCTTGATGCCAAATAATGGGCTAATGACTCTCACATCAGTATTTTTAGCTCATAGTTCTCTCCTGAACTTCAGACCATATAGACAAGGAAGCATTCCATCCTAGTTATTAGCCATGCCCTTCATATTCCACATGTCCCAAGCCCACCTCCTTTTTCTCCTCCAAGTCTTCCAATATTCCTTCTTGCTCCAATGGAAGCTATATATCCTATTTTTTATATTTCACTTTAGGTATAAGTAATGAACATATAAACATGTATTGTTTACAATATAAATACATTATATCAGATGGTGAGAAGTACCAAGAAAGCAGCATATGGTGGCAGGGGAAAGGGGAGCTGTCAGTGGTAGAAAGCCTCACTGCTAACTGACATTTGAGCAGAGACCTGCAAGACCTGAAAGCCCGGTGGCCTTTGGGAAAAACCCAAAAGAGAGTGGCTGTTGGGAAAAGGGAATTTTTCATACAGAAGAAAAAACAACTGCAAATGCCCTGAGAAAAGGGGTGGAAGCAAAGAGGAGTGGGGAGGTCATATATTGACTTTGGGATGTCAATTATTACATGACATTAGAGATAATGGCCAATAATATAAGAGAAAGGAATATGTTGCTTAAGAATTGAAAAGTAAGGAATAACCCAGTAGAACTAATAAGGCTTCAGAATAACTGCAGAATTCAAGGCTAACATTTTCCTCTCCCCTATGGGTTGGCACACTTTTTCTGTAAAAAAGCAAGTTAGTAAATATCTTCACCTTTGCAGACCTTAAGGTCAAAATGCCATTGTGGCATGAAAACAATCATAGACAGTATGTAAATGAATGGACAAGACAATGTTTCAATAATACTTTACTTACAAAAACAGGTGGTAGATCAGATTTGGCCCCTAGGTCATAGTTTGCCAACCTCTTCTCTACATCAACAACTACCAAGCAGAAAATGGTATAGAAATGAAATTATTTTCACAATAACAATGAAACTATAAAATTTCTAGGAAATAATTAAAATGATACAGTACAATACCTTTTCAGAGAACATTTTAAAAGGCTTGTAAAGACATTAAGAAAGATGTGAATAAGTGGAGAAATATATCATGTTCACAAATGGGCAAATTTCATAGTAAAGTTGTCAGTATTCCTCCAAAATAATCTCTGAATTTATTGTAATCCAAATAAAAATTTTAGCAACATTTTTCAAAATATGTAAACACTTACTCTAGAATTAATATGGAATATAAAATCTATGAATAGCTCAGCAAGGCTAAAATAAGAGCAAAGAGAGGTGCTATTTCTGCTAGATATTAAAGTAACAATGCCTTAGTAATAAAAAGAAAATGATATTGATGGAAAACAGACAAATAAATCAATGAAAGTGAAAAGAGAGCTAATATGTATGCATATATATTATATATATTGTATAGATATATAATTTTATATGTATATAAACTTAATATATGATAAAAGGAGCATCAAAACCATTGGAGAACAATTCATTGTTTAGTAGATTATGTTGGGAAATCTCACTCAGTATATATAGATAAATAAACTGAATCTTTACTTATATAAAGATGAACACTAGATTAAATATATAAATATAAAATTATGAAGTCAATATAATAAATGCAGAGGTTATATCTTTGTGATCTTGTGGTAGAAAAAATATGTAGTTAAACAAGACATACAAGATATGCTTATCAAATTAATAAATTGGACTATATCAAAATGAGGGATCTCTCTTTTATAAAAATACTATAGGAAAAGTTAAAAGATTACAGAATGGCAGAGATACCAATAATATCTAAAACTGCCAAAGGATTAATATCTTAAAAATAGGAAACCTTTGCAAATCAAAAGAAACAGAAAATGGACAAGCACTAGAATAAGAATCATACAAAAAGGAAACTGAATGGGTAAGAAATCCTCAAACTCATCAGTAACAAAAGAAATGCAGATTAAACAATGAGACACCATTTCAGAGCCATCAAAATAGAAAAATTTTAAAATTTGGATGCTGCCCAATACAGATGAGAACATGTGTAAACTGGAAGCCTCATGCATTACAGATGAGAGCAGAAGATTCCTATTGCCCTGAAGAACAATCTGATGGTACTTAATGAAACCCATCATGCAAAAATCCCAGAGGCCCAGCAGTCTCACACTTGGCTATAAATCTCAGGGAAATGCTCTCAAAGTCCACTATGTAACATTTGCAAGTGTATTCATTGCAACATTATTTGATTCCTGGAAATTGGAGGCAATTTAGTTGTCTACCACAAAATGCCACATATGCACATTAAAACTCTTACAAATATTATATTTTAGAAGGATAAAAACATATCCAAAAATTAGATGTCCATCAGAGAAGAGAATGTGCTTGGGGGGATCAGGAAAATGTGGATAAAGAAAAGGAGACCGGAAAGGTCTGTATTGCACTGAGCATGAGGGGGTGTCATCAACTGAGGGCATGATCAACTCTTCACATGAGGTTCAATGACAGAAAATGTATGACTTCTGTATAACAAAAAAGGAATATTAAAAATTATAGGTAAGAATTATGCAGAAATGTAGGCATGCAGAAAGATAATGGAGAAAAAAGTAAAGATTGCTGTGTCTGAGTGACAAAAGCATGTGAAAAAAATTTTCCTTTATTGTTTTATGTTGTTAGTGTTAACAAGACTTTTCTTTAAAAAGTAAACATAATATGAGAAGCACCCTAACACTGATAATTTTTATGAGTGCTTAAAACTTTTACAGGGCAGTGGGTAAGCAAAATTGATAGTCTGACTAAAATGACTGCTTAGCTGTCTATCGGACTTTCTTAAATGTTTTGCTTCATAATACTTATCATGATAAGTATTTTGGCTCTTTCTAATATGTCATAATAATTTTATTTTATTCATTCGTTTAGCAAAGTTTTATTCACTTTTGAATTCTGGGCATGGTAACCCCCAGTAATGAGCCTTGGGATTGAGGAAGGCTCTAGGCTCTGCTTCAACACCTACACCCATAGAGCCTGGCAGTGTGAAGGCTTAAGATCTTTTGTGCAACCTCCTGCCCCCTACATCAAGAGTTACAAACCTTTAGCCTTATTTTTTCTTGAGAAACCCCCAAACATAAATGGACTAACTCAAGCCTGCTAAGGCCCATTTTTCTTGTTAAATGCACACAGAATGGTCTTGCTTATCCTTAGCCATTTATGTTGGAGAACATCTGCCTCACTCTCTGTCACATTTTTTGTTTCTTTGTTCTTTTCTCCTGGTCAGCTTCAGTTCCTATAACATATAAAATCTCTGTTCATTACCAGACATGCTGTCCCACTTTTAGAATGCCATCCCTCCTAGCAGCAAAACAAACGTTTTCTGGTGGTTGCTGCACTTTGATAGCCTTGAGTTCAGGAACTTTCTAAAGTTTAAGCTCTGGAGTTCAGCTCTGCACATGGTGGCATCGGACAAGCATTGGGTGGGCACATTTTCATAAAGCTCTGGAGTCTACTCTTAGGACCAATAGATTTAGGACCACTAGGTCTTCAGTACACCTGCTGTTCTTTGGCTTTCAAGTATTGAAGAAAAGCAGATGTTGCTTTTCTTAAAGGGAGAGAAAGTGATTCTCAGGCCCATTGCTTTCTTCACTCCTTCACTCTCCTCCTTTCTAAACTAATGGGTGTTCAAGGTCTTGAAGCCAGATACCTGAGTTGGAACACTGTCTCCACTGCTTAAGATCTGTGTTCCCTTGGGCAAGTTACTTAATTTTTTTGTCTCAGTTTCCTCATCTGTAAATTGGGGGAAACACCAGTAATAATCTCATAAATTTGACGTGAGGGTTCATTGAAAAGCTTTTCATGGTCACTGCATGTCAAACCCTGTAGGCTTTGCTCTTGGGTTGCCATGCTGAACAAGACAGACATAATCCCTGTCCTCATGTTGCATCTGGCTTACTGAGAGTCATTGATCTGTTATTTAACAACAAATTTACAATGACTAAAAGGCAAACGTCTTAGATCCATATTCCAAACATTACGATTCTTTATGCTTCTACTACATCCTCCACTCTATGAGCTGGCACCAGGGCTTTTGGAGATCCCTGCCCACTAATTTCTCATGTATCTTTTCTCAACTCCCTCACCTCTGGATGTTCTTGAATATCACAGCCATTTGTTCCGATATCACCAAACTCTAGAAGGGCACAAGAAAGAGAACACCAGGCAGGAGGTTGTGAGTCCAGTTGTAAACAGCAAAAACAACATCCTTATAAGCCCCTGGAATGGTAAGGTTACAATTGATGTTGTAATTGGAGTCTTATTCATTAGATTTTTATTAATATATCAATGAGGAAAGATACTAAGTGTAGTACCACTGGTTGAATTAAGTGTGGGAAACTTTTATGAGAAGTTACAAAACTAAATTTGGGTCAAGAAAAGCTGAAAGACAATTCATTCACAATTTATGGCTTATGTAAGAATCCACCTGGTTTATATGAATCCAGGTGTAAATCTGGTATCAAATGATAAAACTAAGGAACATAGGGTAACTGATAAGAAAACAGCCTCATCACAGGTGAGGTGCAGAAAAGAAAATAGATTATTTGAAGGAAGACACTGAATAATTCCAATGAAGCCTTGATTGCTGCAAAGGTTGATGTAATCCCTTCTGGACTCAGGAAAGTAAAGTTCTAAGGCATACTATTAACAATTCAACCCAAATGGACCTTACCTACCTGCTGTTCACCAACCCTTGAAAACTATGCAGAACAGGTGTAATATGAATGAGAGTGTTGTGTGTATATAAACCAAGTAATTAAATAGTAAAACAATCAAAGTAATGCAATTAATATTTTAACATTTGGAACTTGGATCTCTTGGAGAGTCATATTAAACTTTATCCACCTTTGATGTCTTATATTTAAACATAAAATTTACCTTTTACTTTCCAAGTTTGTAGCTAAAATCCCAGCCATGGGCAGTCCTTTGCCACCAGATGTTGAAGAGGATGAAATATGGGGTATTGGGTTTCCTGATGCAGAGAGGGAGTAGAGAAGATCTAGAGAGACTGAGAGGTTGGCCTGTCCTTAGCAGAGAAGGACTCAGGTCCTGAGATTAGAATTTTATTTTCAGCAGTCCATGTTCTGGAACAAATCTTATCTAAAACATAAAAATATTTGTTATCATTTGAATCTGGAATCTGCTAAGATGGATAGGTCTGGTGGAATGGGAGAAGCCCCAAAATATTCAACTCATTTATTTTATTCATGGGGTACTGACAGCTGAATGCCATCCTACAATCATGAGTCTCCAATCTTGCTTAGGGGCTAGGCTTTTAGAGGCTAATGTACATCTAGTCCCTCATGCATGCATACACTGTCCAATGAACAACCAAACCAAACTGCTAGATTTAAGTCCATCACTAACCTCTGCAGATATGCAAATTAACATACACTGATACTCAAATATTTATTGTTATTAAGAATAAATTACAAAATATGAACCAGCTAGAGAGACTCTATTTAGAGAAATTCCAAGACAATACCACTGAACCTCTTACAAATATATGTGTTTCTTTACATTGTTGATCAATTTGATCAGGAATTTTAGGTTCCACAGCTGTGATCTCTTTCTGCCAGGCCAAATTTCCTTTTACTGACTTAAATATTGGCTACAGAGGGGAAAAGCATAAGAAATATAATGATATGACCCTATAGGTGGTTCAAAAAAAGAGAGGCATAGTCCTGCCTGAATCAGTATCACTAATGTAGCTTAACCATACCAAGAGGGCAAGGATTTGTGTCTGGAGATACTAAATATAGATGTTTTTGCATGAATGGATTCCAGTTTTTAAAAATCCTTTTTCATTTAAAAATATAAACTCCACATCTCATTTTCTGACTTATTTTATTTTCTCTTTTCCTTGGTATTCCTCCAGTATCTCTCTAACAACATCTTTGTCTGCCCCCAATATACACACCAATAACAAAAGCAGCTGATTTCTCTCATCCTTAAGCTCAGCCTGATTTGCTGAAAATGCATCACAGAGGAATTTTCTAGAGAGAGAGAGACTTTGGAGTCTTGGAGGATCAGTTCTTGTTCTTTAGAAATGAAAACTGTAGAGATGAAAATATATCCACAAAAATCAGACATTCACTCTTTAGAATCATTTTCTACCCTGGAAGATAGCAAGGAGCAAGCACTGAGCAAAGATACAAGCATCTTTGTTGAACATATTTTATTTAACCAGTAATTTTGTGATCATTAAAATAACAACAACAACAATCAGTGATCTTGTGAACTTTAATCAACTCCCAGGACAAGCCCATAATTTTTAATTAGCTCAGAGTACGCTGACCTATATAGAAAATGTGTCCATCTAAAACTCTTTACTGTGTGGAAATCTATTTCATAACAGCAAGCTCAAACACTAATGGAACCTCCAGTGTACCACGATTACCTTTTGGAGTGTGCCACCGTTGGCAAAATCAAGGAACTCTTGAAAACCTAGAAAGGACAAGCAAATAAGAAACTTCAAGAGATCATACTACATATTTAAGTCAACCAAACAAAGCTTCTTTATACCTAAACAAAATCCCGGTGCATCAGAAATCATGATACCTTTTTAAAAAGTGTCAGTTAACATTTTTGGTGATCTTTTGAAATTGTTTTATGACGTTTTTTTTTAACATCTTTATTGGGGTATAATTACTTTACAATGGTGTGTTAGTTTCTGCTTTATAACAAAGTGAATCAGTTATACATATACATATGTTCCCATATCTCTTCCCTCTTGCATCTCCCTCCCTCCCACCCTCCCTATCCCACCCCTCCAGGCTGTCACAAAGCACCGAGCCAATATCCCTGTGCCATGCGGCTGCTTCCCACTAGCTATCTACCTTACTACGTTTGTTAGTGTGTATATGTCCATGACTCTCTCTCGCTTTTATGACATTTTTAAGAAATCACCATAGACCAGTAATTAGCTCAACTAGCTCTCTGACAAACATACATTCAAGCTATTCAACATTAAAATTCTCTGAATTATTTAAATATGTTGAGGTCACTTCCAGTATTTGCCTAGAAGTCATAAAATTACATATATGTATGTTTGCATATTTTCATGTGGGTATATATGTGTATATACCCACATAAAAATATGCAAACATACATATATGTAATTTCATATATATGTGTATATATATGAACATAGTATGTATATATATGTATATATGTGCGTTAATGTATAGGTATATTTATGTGTGTATGTATATATATGTGTGCGTACATATTTAATGTTTAAAATATCTTTAACTGCAAAAACAGCAACAAAAAAGTCAAATCCAATGTTTGTTTAGGGCAAAGTTAAATCCAGACTCCCAAGCCTTAGCATATTAATGCTTTCCAGCTAGAAAGATCACATGTCAGAAGAATTAAGCGTCCACAGTTCTTGCAGGTGTATTAAGGCAAAATGAAACAAGAATTCTTACTGTTGTCTGTGTTGGATGCCTCTCCTTATAGCAACTCTTTTTCAGGCAACTATCCCTTAGCTCATTATTTAGATTTGCCACCTAAGAGATTTCTTTCCCCCTCTCCAAGTGTCTGATTGCATTTGTTCTAGCAACTTAACTGCAGTGTCATTATTACATGATTCTTCACATAGCCAAAGGTTAAACATGCTTTAAAGTCTACAGTAGGTTTCAACTCTGTGGGCAGCATAATAAAAGAGATCCAAATAGACAAATGTGCTATCAATATTTTATATTTGTGAAGGAAATGGTAGTCGCTCTTGGCTTTCTCTGAGTCCGTCTGAAAGGATGTGGTTTTTAAACAAGAGAGCCATTTCACAACCAAACTCTAATTTTAATTCAGAGTGTGCCACTCAGTGTTCCACCCCTGTACTACTTTTGTTGGTGTGTAATTCCTAATAAAATTTCTAGGTGAAGGACATTCCTGACACTGCAAATTGTCATAGGTAATTCAGACTCAACGTGCACAGATCCAAGGTCCCCACAGTCCACAAAATCTGTTCATTGACCTCCTGTGTTCCTTGCCTCAGTGAATGACTCCACAGCAGGCAGTGGTCCAAGACAGAAACAAGGATGCCACTGTTGCTTCTACTGTTCCTGTTTCCAACATCAGTTTGATTACCAAGTTTCTCAGTCACTCTCAGCCCCTCACTAGCCTTCTAATTCAGGTGGTCATCATCAGCATGATGTCACCATCATTTCTCACTTCCTTAACGACAGTCTCCTATCAGGTTTCCCATTCTTGGTTCCCTCACATCCATCCTCTATTCTATTGCCAGTCATCTTTCTTACATGTGAATCTAGTCAGTTATTCTTCAGCTTTAAACCCTTCACTAGTCTCCATTGCTTCAGGATATAATACATACTTCTTATCATGAGTTGCAGCGTACTTTATGATCTCTTATCTTTTATAAACTCTTCCCTTGAATTCCATTCTCTGTGGAAGATATTATCACACTTAATATAAAGATAATCAAATTAGGTTTCCATAATGTTGGAAACCCAGATTTGGGTCACACAGCCAGGAATTATTGGTGTTAGAGCTGAATTGACATTAGAAGTCTGAATAAAGTCTTTAGAAATGCAATTCAGTTTGAATTTGTTTTTCCTCAAGAGGTCATGCATTCTAGGGTTCCATTTAACATACCTCTGATCTCATATACAGAACAACATGGGTCAATTTCATTAGAATGTTACCTGTGTATGAATTATTAGAGCACCCTTACCTGTTATCTTAGTTCTGTTTTCAGGAGAACCTGATGAAGGATTTGTGTGCAGGAAATTTATTTGGGAGGTGAGCCCAGGGAGCAGGGGTGGGGAGGGGCATGAGGCACAGAAGGAGGACAAGCCAATAGAAGTATGTGTTAACAATCCTGTCATCAAAAAACCTACCAACAATAAATGCTGGAGAGGGTGTGGAGAAGAGGGAACCCTCTTGCACTGTTGGTGGGAGTGTAAATTGATACAGCCACTATGGAGAACAGTATGGAGGTTCTTTAAAAAACTAAAAATAGGGCTTCCCTGGTGGCGCAGTGGTTGAGAGTCTGCCTGCCGATGCAGGGGACACGGGTTCGTGCCCCAGTCCGGGAAGATCCCACATGCTGCAGAGTGGCTGGGCCCATGAGCCATGGCCGCTGAGCCTGCGTGTCCGGAGCCTGTGCTCCGCAACGGGAGAGGCCACAACAGTGAGAGGCCCGCGTACCGCAAAAAAAAACAAAAACAAAAAAAAACAAACAAACAAAAAACTAAAAATAGACCTACCATATGACCCAGCAATCCCACTCCTGGGCATATACCCTGAGAAAACCATAATTCAAAAAGAGTCATGTACCACAATGTTCATTGCAGCTCTATTTACAATAGCCAGGACATGGAAACAACCTAAGTGTCCATCGACAGATGAATGGATAAAGAAGATGTGGCACATATATACAATGGAATATTACTCAGCCATAAAAAGAAACAAAATTGAGTTATTTGTAGTGAGGTGGATGGACCTAGAGTCTGTCATACAGAGTGAAGTAAGACAGAAAGAGAAAAACAAATACAGTATGTTAACACATATATATTGAATCTAAAAAAAAAAAATGTCATGAAGAACCTAGGGACAAGAAGACGGAAATAAAGACACAGACCTACTAGAGAATGGACTTGAGGACACGGGGAGAGGAAAGGGTAAGCTGGGACAAAGTGAGAGAGTGGCATGGACATATATACACTACCAAATATAAGATAGATAGCTAGTGAGAAGCAGCCACATAGCACAGGGAGATCATCTCGGTGCTTTGTGAGCACCCAGAGGGGTGAGATAGGGAGGGTGGGAGGGAGGGAGATGCAAGAAGGAAGAGATATGGGGATATATGTATATGTATAACTGATTCACTTTGCTATAAAGCAGAAACTAACACACCATTGTAAAGCAATTATACTCCAATAAAGATAAAAAAAGATAAAGTCATGTAATAATGATATATATATATAAAAAAAAATTCCCATGCTATGACAATGGGTCTCAGTTCTCACAGGAGAACGTACTGGATACCTCCTAGAATTGCTACCTGATGGGGGAAAGACAGAAGGAATTTTCCATTAACTTCTGGCCCCATTGGTTGAGAGTTGCCCTCAGGAGTGTTAATTGCCCCAAGGTTCCGAGTTGTAACATATGTGATAACCAAGCAAGACCCTGCCAGTTCCTGAGCTCCGCAGAGCCCTAGGGCAGGAAGCAGAAACAGGCAGCACATACATGAAGCCTCTGCTCAAGGGTTTCTCCCTCCCTTCTGTGAGTCAAGCCTGCATAGACCTGTGTACAATACACAGCTGAAGTCGGAGATGGTGGCAGCCAGGATGAATCTGGGCAACAGAGGCATCTAAGACACCCATTCCCAGAACATGAAACAATTAAGAAATAGAATGACATTCTATTCACTAATATTTTTAGACTCACACAAATTTCAAGTAATAGGTTATAGATTAGTACAAATACCGTTTTCACTGATTTTTCTCTGCAGAAAACAAAGACTATTGAATTATGTGTAGGTGGTTCTATTAAGTGACTCATTTGTTGCAAATAAGTACCAGGTGCTTAGTTGAAAAACTAGAGCTAATCAATAAATAATTCTCTCTGGAAAGGAGGCAGAATTCTCTATTTCAATAATAGTCCATTTATAGATACGTTAAATATTAAAAACTCTGGACCCAAAATTAATCATACAGGAAATGATTTTAGCCATATTTTAGAACATTGGAAATCATATGACTGATATTTTCACTACTCTTTATTCTATGTCAATTCTTAAGCTACTTTGCTTATTTACATAGGGCACAAGAATATGCCAGCATAAACTGTAACTTTCAAAAATGAAATCCTTCATATATTTTTGGACCATGAAGTCTTTATATCTATTTCACCTCATTCTAAAATGTACGTTAATATATCCATAAACTAAAGATAAAGGTAAGATATAATTAAAATGTTAACAATAGTTATTGCCTTGGGATGAAATTAAAAGTTTTAATTTCTTCTTTGTGTTTTTTGGAATTTTCTATAATTCTTTCATGTTATTTTTGTAGTAAGAAACAATCTTACACTATACATCATTTTTTAAAGGTCAAATTAAAAAGACAACACTTTGGTAGCGATTTTTAACTCAAATGTGGCCAAAGATGTTTTTTATGAAAAATTGTTACAACATAGCTCATGCATGTAGAGAATTTTCCATCACAATGAAAAAGAATCAACCATTTGATTTTACCCTAAGTTAACTTCTTTCCAGGGATATTAATACCTTAGGTTTAGAGAGAGTCCAGGAGATGCTGAACTACATGTACAAAGAAAGGGGGAAAAGACAACATTTTCCTTTTTCCAGGATAACTTTCAGACAGGAATGTGGCATGAATTACAAAATTCCACTGATCTTACTTTTGACTATATAGGGACAAAGATATCACTTGTCATTTCATGTCTGGATTGATGATGACCTCCTAGTTTCTGGGTAGATTTATACCATATTCTCCTGTTAGGAATGTTCTTCTGGCTCTACTCCTCCACATTTCTCCTCCTGTACAGATGGAAAATTCCAGAAATGTACCAGAAACGTCTTACATGAGGGGTTGGTGAACTCATTAATCATTAACCACTGTAACCTCACCAAACCAGCTAGAAAGAGACAAGGCTGATAGGCAGAGCTGATAATTTCATCAGGCTCACTGCTTACCACCAGCAAATCCTAGGTAGATCTGTAGGTAGTTAATCCTGCATCAATTCCCAGGCCTTTCTCCTTTTCCAGAAACTCCTGGCATTTGTCAGCTGTCATTGCACTTGTAGAGCTGCAGCTCTTTAATGTCGTGCTCTTCCCCAGCTCTGGCTGCAGACTGGAACTCAGCCTACCTGGCTCCCCTGTGCCATGCTGCTTTCAACGTCAACCATGTAGGCCCTTTTGGTTTGTCAGGGTTTGGGGAGGGGGGCGATTTGCTTTTTTTGCTTTGTTTTGTTTTACTTTTAATCTTGAGAAAATTAGGGGCAAGAGAAATAAATAAGAAACAAAGTCAAATTTCTGATAATCATGATTCTTACCTTACAAGGCTGATTATATTACTGAGATGGTCTTGTTCCATCTTCTGCCTTCATTCCTCAAGTTGGGGCTCTCCAAATATCCTCTCATTTTTTGACTCTCTCATTAGAGAAGGAAACGAAGAACCTTCTCTATTTGAAGTCTACACTTCTGTGTATGTTGGCAAGCAAAGAAATCAGGACAGAACAAGTATGCCCTTTGTCTTTGGTGAGTAATTTACCTTTCTGTGAACTTCCGTACTGGATAGCAGAGGCCTTACCTAAATTCCCAACCCCCTTATCACTATATGCTTCTAAATACTCTATATTTTTCCTTTATAGTAGGGTTCCTCAACCTTGGCATTACTGACAGTTTGGGCTGGGTGTTTCTTTGTGTGGGGAAGGGGGCTGTCCTATATATTGTAGGATGCTGAGCAACACCTCTGGCCTCTACCACTAGATACCAATAGCACCCTAGTCATTTGTGACAACAGTGTCTCCAGGCATTACCAAATGTCTTCTTGGGGGCAAAACTACCCCTGATTGAGATCATAAACCACTTCTCTAGAGAACTCAATTAATCTGTAATTATATGTTTATTTGTGTGATTATAAATTATTTTCTCTTCCACTAGACTGTAAATTCCACAGCGGCAGGGATCATCTCTATTCTAAATTCTGTCCAACTTCTTTTCCTGGCACATAGTAGCCCCTCATTAAATATATATTGATTTAATTAATGAACAAATGATGTGGGTAGTTTTATGAGCTATTACAATAATTTCAAGAATTCCAGGGTTAATTAGTATCAGGAGAAAAATGATTATTCTGGCTATACAACAAAATGATATTTACAATTTGTAACAATATCTAAAAGACATGACATTTTGGAAAACATGTCATAACGTTTTTCTTATAATTTACAAACTTAAAATTCAGTTACATAAGATTTTTATATTATTTCAAAAACTGATTTGAACTTTAATCTTTGTTATATTTTTCCATAAACTATATCCTAATGTTTGTGGATGGGAGAGTACATTTATTAATACTCATGGCAGATTGATAGCTCAGTTCTCTTAAGGCATTTCATTCTTAAATTTAATATAATTTTTTAAAATTTTGATTACCAAATTAATATTTACTCTAGAAAATAAAGAATTCAAATCATACAAAATAAAGCTCCTGACTTTTCCATAAACCTGTGCTCTCCCCTGATTGCTTTAGAGTTTATATAGGCATTCATGAATAAATACATATATGTATTTGTTTCGTTGTTTTGTTTAAAAAAATGTTTTTACTTAAATGGTATGGTACCATACTTATTTTTCGGCAGCTTGCTTTCTTACTTAACAATATTTCCAGGATCCACATAGGTTTACCTCACTATTTTTGCCTGATGCCTACTAGTTTATAGTATGGACTCACCATAGTTTATTTTTTAAAACAGCAATAAGATCAAGCATTAAGATGGTCATAAAGTTTATTTCCTCCATAGACATTTATCCCCTGACCCTTTCTTCTGTTTAGTTAGCAGCATTCATTGCTTCAGAGTGCTAACACACCCAAATGACCCAGTTAGTTCATTTCTTAACTTTTAAGCTTCTAAGTAAGCTTTGGAGAATCATGGCCAAAAATAGTCTTGAAAGTCATTTTTTCTTTTGACAAAAAGTTGTTTTTGTTTTTGCTTTTGTGCTTAGTTTTGATACTCAAAATTAAAATTCAGGCAGAGCTGAAAAAATTAAAATCCATAAACAATAGCTTGGAAAGAGAATAGCTGAAGAGGCAGAATAACTATGTCTCCTCCATCCCCACCCGCACAGGCACACCAGTTAATGTTGCTGGTCCTGGGGATGGAAGGGATTGGAAGGTCAGGTGTCCACTTGGGTCTTTGGGGATAGAACATTTTGACCAGGTACCATTAAATTAATAGAGGGAGGGAGGTCCCAGTGATCTACTACCTCATAACAAATTACCACAAAACCTTAGTGGCTTAAAACAGAATCAATTCTCTTATTACTTCTCAAATTTTCTTCAAGTCAGAAATTCAAGAGAGGTTTGGCTGGCCAGTCTTGGCTCAGGGTCCTCCCATTCAGCAGCAGCCAGACAGTGGCTTGAGCAGAACAGCAGTGGTGGCAGCTGGGGCTGGCCGGGCATCGGTCCCTCTTCACCAAGTCTCAGGGCCACCCGTGTGGTCTCTGTTACACACGTGCTAGTCTGGGCTTCCTCAGAGCAGAGTGACTTCAGTTCAGCCAGTCTCCTTACATGCCAGCTCAGAACTCCAAAGCCAAGTGTCCCAAGAGAAGGAGGCAGAGTGCGTGACTTTTTTACGACCTTGCTTGGAAGTCGCATAGCGTCATTTGTACCACACACGACCGGTTGAGGCAGTCATGAAGTCCTGCCTAGGTTCAAGGGAAGAGGACATAGACCCACCCGACCTGTGGTGAGAGGAATGTCAAAGTCTCATTGTAAGAAAAGCATGTGAATTGGGAGATATGCCTGTGGCTATCTTTTGAAAATACAGTCTGCCTCAGGGAAGAACAATAGAACTGCAGACCCTCAGATAAGTTTTGTGTTATCTGAGTGTAGAGAGAACTCATTCCCTGCTTCCTGTCTGGGACCCTGACAGGCAGTAGGCCCCTCACAGCTCTCTTCACTATCACAGCAAATGCAGTAGCAGTTGGCTAAAAATGACAAGTGTAGTTCCAAGAAGGGAGGGGCCCTGAGGCAGCCCTGTCAGACCTCTTGCTGCCCATAGCCAGGAGGGAGAAGAGCTGGATTTTCCCATACCCCCCAGAAGATGGGAAAATACACTAAGAGAGAGAGCATGGGTACAAGACAGCCTGCATAGTATGAAGGGACATTTTGGTTGTGAAGAGGGAATGGCTTTCTCCACAGGAAAGCCATGCCATCCTTGAACCGGAAGCAGATAGGGTGGCAGCCATCTAGGGAAGGCTGGGAGTGGGCTGGTGGGTGTGGTGAGAAGGGAGTGAATTCCCAGAAGAAGGTATAGCAGATGTCTATGCCTTGAAAATGGTATCACACCCTTCAGCAGATGCCAGTGTGGCCGACACCAAGCAATGCCTCCCTAACCCCAAGTCTGAAGCTCTCTTAGTACCTGGGATTTACCAGGCATTCCAGGGGGAAGGAAAGAGGAAGAAAGTCCTGAATCGACCAAGTTTGTCTGAAGTGATCAGAGTAAGTTTTCTGCCATCAGACTAAATGGGAACTTAACATTTTTATCTTCAGTTACAGAAAAATAAAGAACATTACCAATTTTGTTTTCATACCTGAGGTTTTGACTCGTAACAATCATACAAACTATATAACGATTCCTCATCAATGGATATTTTTAAATGTTTCAAATTTTTCACGTAAAAATTATGCTGCAATGACAATTTATATGTGCTTACTTATATACAGGTCTATTTCTCTAGGAAAGATGCCTAGAAGTAAAAATTCAAATGATTCTTTGCGCTTTTCTACAAAGAGCTGTCCCACCCAACCATTTGCTTAGAACAACCTTTATTGTATTATTAGAATGTGAGTTTCTTGAAGACAGGGGCTTTTGTTTGTTCTGTAGTATTTGCACAATAAATATTTGTTGAACAAACAATTCACATTTTTGTGTCAAATAACTCTATGCTCTCTTTTCAAAATGTTTATTTTTGAGATAATCTCATGAGCCACTTTTTCTCAAGACAGTATCCTATTTCCTGAGTAAAACTAATTCCACTGCAATTTTTACAGCATGTTGCTGGGAGTCTTGAAGAAGTCTGGTTTTCTAATAAGTCCTCTCAGCAGGTAACATATCTGCCTCCCCCACCCATCACCACCAATAAATTTTGCAGTAGTCATCACTGATAATTTAAACAGGGATTGTTTGGAACAAACTCTATCCACTTTAACTGAGAGGCAGAGGAGTAAGGCGGCCAGAAGGGAAGAAGGGACACCAAGGATATAATCTCGCCTAACTTCATTTTGCCGGGGGCGCACCTTGCGTGAGATTAGAGATGACAGAGTTCAGATTTACAGAACTTCCGTTACTTGACAGATCTCATCTGTGAATATCATTAATTGTCTACTTCTCAGGTTTTAGTTTGCCAATCTGTCAGTCCAGGTGAAATAAATCCACCAGACAAGTGCTCTACCTAATTCTACTTGATATATAAAGCCTGCTACATTATTAGATGTCAGTAAGAGCTAAGTAATACCATGATGTTGTCATCAACATGTTCAGTTTTCACTTCGTTTTTAATCCAGGTCAGCCTAGGTGATTAGAACAGTGTTTGCCCTCTCAGTCACAGTGGAAACTGACTTTTAAAAATCTCCAACAAATGACTGTAAAAAAAAAACAATGAAAATGCAGACCAGGCCATTTCTCAAATAAATATTAAAAATCTAGATAATTTTTTCAGTCAGTTTGTGATTTAAACTTTGAGCTAGATATAATTATGGAATAGATAGACCTTGGGGGGAAAAGAGGTGGTAGGGGAAAATACATTGCAAGAGTATACTTGAGGCTGTTCTTGAGATTTTTGGTCTACAAATATGTTCTGTTTCTCTAAATCAATAAATATAGCAAAGGTCTCACACTAATATTCTCAGAGAAGAAAAATGCAAGGTTAGTGAAATAAATAAAAGGAAAATCTATATGAAAACTTAAATTGTTTTTCATTCTTATTTATTTCACTTTGTCAATTGACAAATCAATAGCAGATGAGTATATTTTAGCTTTGCCTGCAGACTAGTAATTTATTTTTTTCTAGATTTGGATTACAGGTGTGTTTCTAGTGAGGGAGGCCCTTAGCATTTCAAAAGGGTATTAGTAAAGCAAGATGTTATCAGATTGAACTGACCTAGATGATCCCTTCTATTCACAGGGCTCATTCTTTGACAATCTCCAGGTCTCAGTTTAGATGCCATTCAATAATGACTCGATGTCAATGTGTACTGAGTGCTCGCTAGGTGCCTCACAATTTACACGTGCTAACACATTTCATTCTAGTAACAACTTTATGAGTTAACCCCATTTTAGAGTGGAGGAAATTGAGGCACAATGTATATGTCCTTAGCTATTACACTGTATGTATGGAACGATAATAGAGGTAGCCTGGCTCCAAGGCTTATGCTTAACCATGGTGCAGTTAATCCCTCTAAGGTAATGATAGTGAAGAACGTTAAAAACAAGACTACCTTGATTCAAATCTTGGCACTGATACTTGCTGTGTGATTGTAGGCAAATAATTAAGCTCTTGGTAGCTGTTGGCTCAGGAATAGCAATAGTACCTGCTTCACAGGTTGTTGTACAGACTAAATGTTGGAAGAGGAGAGCTTCAACAGTGCCTGGTGTTTGGAAACAATTTAATGAGGAATCCAACTCACAGATGTATTTCTTGAATGAAGAAGGCAATACACCAATATAAAAAAAAATTTTAAACAATTACTAAATGTCTATGCAGATTCAAAAGAAGATCACATGTTAATACATGAAAGAAAAGAATGACATCTTACATAACAGATGAGTATTCTTCACAATTTACTGCTAAGTAGAATTTTACATATTTGACAAATATTATCCTCTGCTACACCTTGTGCTTTGGAATCATGATTAATGATGTCAGAAGAAGCTACCTATAAATCTCAAAGTACTACCTCTGACAGTGGCTCCTCAAAGTGGCTGAATTACCTACGAGCTCTTTAAAATCATGTATACCCTGGCCTTACTCCCAGAGACTCTGATTCTTCAGAACTGAAGGGGAAGCACCAAGGAATTTGCTCTTGGTGTTTTGTTGTGTTGCTTTTTTTTCTTTTTAATCTGCAAGTCACTGATTTAAGAGAGTTGGACACCACTTAGCTGCATTATGCTCCAGTCCCTCCCCTATTTTTCGAGTAATGCCAGGGAAAATCAGGCCACAGCTGCGCGATCACCGTACTACTGACTCTGTCCTGGGCTTTATTGATGTCGTTGCTCTTCTGTTCATGGATTTCCCACCAACTTTAGCCCTTTCTGCTGGGGATTAATAATATTGGAGATTTAAAAAAAATACCAGATTAGAAACATATTAGGAACCTAGTATTTAATTTTATTGGTGACTAAAACTGTGGTTGAGGTTATTGACAAAAAAAGAGAAATGTTTTGGTAAGCACTAGTTTTTTAAGCAATTAAAGCAGGTAAATTATTCATTTCCACTAAATAATGTAGATACTACTCTGTTTCAGACACTGCTTATTTTTTTCTTACATTAATTATTTTCTCTTCATAATAATCCTGTGAGGTAAGCATTATTTCACCATTGTGTTGATTAGGAAACTGACATTCATGATAACTTATTCAAGGTCCTGGCCAGTAAAGGCAGAGCTCAGATTCATGTCCAGATTTCTGAGTCCATGTTCAGAGCTGTTTTCCCTTCGCTAGATGAACAGGGGGTCATTTTTCTCTTCTGTGGTGAGAAATATATTAAACTAGGGTTTTTTCTAATGCATTATCAATTTTTATATTTCTTGTAACCTTACTTTTCAATAGACAGTCTTTTTTAGAATTACTCCACAACCCCCACAAGGAGTAGGCAGTGAAAATTGGCAGTACAGTCCAGAGTCTGATTTAGTCAAACATCAATCCACTTGCAAAAGTCCTTGGAAAAGAAAAAGTGTCTTTTAACACTTTGCCAAGCACTGGAGAGGAGGCTGGTTTGAAGGTTATACGAGAGTTTTCTTCCCACAGTTCAGAACATTCTACTTCACAGCTTCAAACGTCACTACATAATTTTTTTCTCTTTTTTTCTCTTTTTTGATTGCTTTTTAATACACATGGAGATGAAATTTTCCCCATAAGACACAGAAAACTGCTGGGTAGCCCTCCAGGTGGACCTAGTTGCTTGTGACCCTTCATTTTGGGTTAGGTGCCCTCCCACCTTGTTCTCAGAGGGACAGCAGTCTTGAAGCAGGATGTTATTTCTGTGCTCAGGAATTGAATTCAGCCACTAGTCCACCAGGGGCTAGAGGCTACAAGCAAAGTTCCCTGGCTCTTGCCCCATTTGATCACAAAATGTATTTCAAGGAGGCAAAAACAGGTACAAAGTATATTATTAGAGACATGGCACAAAGTATGGGAGAGAACACAGAGGAACTATTTATTTAAGTCAGAAGCAAGGCAGAAATAAACACCCGGAGAGGAGTGCCAACGTCCTGAATGAGGAACGCAGTAAAGAGGTGATTTAAATCATCAGTCCCCAACCTTTTGGCACCAGGGATTGTTATCGTGGAAGACAACTTTTCCAAGGACCGGAGGTGGTGGGGTGGGGATGGTTTCGGGATGATCAAGCGGATTACATCTATTGTGTACTTTATTTCTATTATTATTACATTATAATATACAATTAAATTATTATACAACTCACCATAATGCAGAATCAGTGGGAGCCCTGAGCTTGTTTTCACTTGACACCCACTGATAGGGTTTTGATATGAGTCTGCAAGCAGTTGATTTTTTATGGTCTCTGTGCAGTCAAACCTCTCTGCTAATGATAATCTGTATTTGCAGCCACTCCTCAGTGCTAGCATCACTGCCTCAGCTCCAACTCAGATCATCAGGCATTAGATTCTCTTAAGGAGTGTGCAACCTAGATCCCTCACGTGTGCAGTTCACAGTAGGGTTCGCACTTCTATGAGAATCTAATGCTGCTGCTGATCTAAAAGGAGGCAGAGCTCAGGCAGTAATGGGAATGATGGGGAGCGGCTGTAAATACAGATAAAGCTTCGCTCACTCACCTGCCACTCACCTCCTGCTGTGTGGCCTGGTTCCTAACCAGCCACAGACCACTACCGGTCTGTGGTCCAGGGGTTGGGGACCCCTGATTTAATTCACTTATGTAAGACAGTCCTTCCAGGTCTTTGTTTACATTTGGCCAATTACCTTGTTTCTTTTTTCACACCTGACCAGTCCTAGGACCCTTCCCAGCATGTGTGAGCAACATTTTGCTAAGATGGATTCCATCGCAGAGGCCTGTGGGTTCATGTCCACACTTATTATGGGGTGGTGCCCCCTCCTGTTTTGACCCCCAAGCCTTCCTGTACATGTGCAGACAGGGAAGTTTTCCTTGACTTCAGGAGTGGTCATCTTATCTCTTTACTTCAGCAGAGCTCAGCTTCTGCCATTAGCTTCGTCTTGGAGTGTCTGGGGGAAAACAAAGCTTCAATATTGCTTCACTTGACAAATACCAGCTGTCTGGCCCAGGGGCCCATCTATCTCCTACCTCAACCTGACTCGGGATGCAGTCACCAAAGAGGGGAACATTTGTAGTCTCTGACCAGGCGGCTTCTCTCCTGACAGCTACTGCTCCCCACACCTGCTCCAGTTCCTCTGACTCTGCTCATCCATGGGGTCTCTTGGCTGAGCAGATTGAAAATTATTCTTAAAATATATGATGAAGCACTTCTGACCCATTAATAAAATCTAGATGAGATGAGGTGGCTTAGTGACTGCGGTCAGTTTCCAGCTTCACCCCATTTTCCATTTTCATTCCTTAATTTATTCACTCATTCATTTATTCAGTACATACTTTCTAAGGGGAGCTGTGTGCCAAGTACTCTGTTAAGCACTAGGAATGATTAAGTATCTACTGTCTACCCTCAAGAAGCTGACCAAGAAGTGATTTATAAAAGCAGACTGATAGATCCAGTAACGGTGCCTGTGAAGGGTACTGGGGAGCGGAGGCCCACAGAAGAGGTGCATCTCTCCCAGCCTGGGGCTGGACAGACGGTTACAGGGCAAAGTAGAGATTCAGGGGGAGGTTACCCCATAGTTCATTCTAGTAAGATGTGTGTGAGGAATTGGATTGAGGTGAGAAAGAGCAGTGGAATGGGATTTGATGAGGCACATTCTAGACGATGGAGACATTTTGAGCAAAGGCTTTGGAGAAGGAAAGTCATGTGTGTGTGTGTGTGTGTGTGTGTGTGTGTGTGTGTGCATGTAAGTATGTGTGTGTGTGTGTAAGTATGTGTGAGTGTGGGGGTGAAAGTGAGTGTGTATATGAGTGTATGTATGTGAGTGTGTGGGGATGTGTGTGTGAGATAGTTACTGAAATCAGTTCATTGTGTTATCAGGGAGCAGAACAGAAAAGTACAGAATGGAGGAATACATTCATAGCTGCCGTTTACTTCTACTTACTGATCAGAAATCCTGAGGTGTACAAAGAGCTACCTAAAGCCTGAAAATAAAGACCAGCACTCCTCAGATGCCTTGGCAACCGTTCCCCAAAGGCTTTTTCTTTGAGCTTTAGTTTCTTAAGTTGTGAAATGAAAAGCTGTGTCTCTGGAGTGATCAAGCATGAAGGTTCTGAGATTGGCTGCCTGGGTCTGAATCCTGACTCCAATTGTGAGTTCTAAACTGAGGTCAATTACTTAACTCTCTGGTGGGATGGAGAGCTGACTGGTGGACCATTACTGATGTCATCAACCAGAGGGCACCAGGTATTTACTGGGGCAGCTCTGAAACCTCCCATCCTCTTCCTTTTCAAGACCTACATCTTGCTTCCACATGTAACAGAACATTTGATGCTGTAAACCAAAGATTATATTTCTTAAATCTGAGCATAGTACCTTGTATTCCATGATTATTCAGAAATTTGTATAGATGACATGTGTTATGGGTTGAATTTCCCCCCCACACACACACAAAAAAAGATATGTTGAAATCTTAACCTCACAATATGGCCTTATGTGGAAATAGGATCTTTACACAGGTAATCAAGTTTAAATGAGGTCATTAGGGTGGATCCTGATCAAATATGACTGGTGTCAGAATAAAAAGGGGAAATTTGGACAGAGAAATAGATACACAGGAAGGATGATGCAAAGACACACAGGGAGAATGTCACGTGAATACAGAGGGTCTGAGTGATAGATCTACAAACCAAGGAACACTACAGATTCCTGGGAAACCTCCAGAAGCTAGGAAGAAGCAAAGAAGGATTCTTCCTTCTGGGTGTCAGAGGGAGCATGGCCATGCTGATGCCTTGATTTCAGACTTCCAGACTCCATAACTGCGAGACAACAAATTTCTGTTGTTTTAAGCCACCCATTTTGTGGTACTTTGCTATGGCAGCCCTAGGAGACTAATACAGCATGGTACAATTTCTTTTATTTAGTGGGTTCTTAGGAATGATCAAATGCCAACACTTCATTACTTGCTCAAAATATTTTTCATCATAGGGGAAAAATGTGGAAAGGAAGAGTCAAAATATATCTATTTTTTATAGGCTATAAGAGCCCCCAAAATGCAATAGAGAGTAACATTTTTGTCTGTGCTTAATTTCCAGTAGCTATCATAGGAAGTTCTGATGTAAATTTGGCTAAGTGGCTGTTTCCCACTGGAATGTGATCACACAAAAATAATGCAGGATCTCAGGGCTGTTCCAGTTTTTCCAAGGGAGAAAGTTGATAAGTACCCTAGTGGTTAACAGACTGTTTCAAACTTATGTGATTGTTACAGGCAAAGAAAAGATCATAGTCATGTAAGAAGTTCCAGTGTTCCAGAATCCTGCATGTGGCTGTCTGTTGGCCTGCAAGAGATAAAATAGTTTTTAAATTGAAAAGCTTGTGGCCAAAACAAAACACCCAGAACCTAAAGCTAATGGTTTTCTTCTTATGGTATTTGTGCCCTATTATGTACTCAAAAACTTTTAAAGCCTCCAAAATCAACTCAAAACTCATTAAACATTTCTATCCTCCAAAGAAACACAAAATCTGAGACCTATAGTTTGCAAATCACGATCAAGCTCTGTATCACTTAAAACACACTCAAAATATAAAGTTTCACCTTAACCCAAAGATCAATGTTTCCAATGAATGTATCAAGATTTATTGATTCATACACTCACCTTTTCATAATACCAAGGATCAACTGAGCACCAGTTTCTTCTTTAAAAGGAAAATTATCATTCAAATATTTGTTAAGATGACATTTTAATCAGACCTCCTGAAAAGTATCCCAGGGTCAGACTTTATTTATTACCTGACATTTTAAAATAGAAATGTATTTTATTGTTACATGGAATAAAGCCTCCATTTTTAAATTTTCTTTAAAAAATAAAGCATTATTTGACTTTTTGAGTATCGAGAACAATGTAAGGAATAATTCTCTAAAGGGTTTAATAAAATGCTAAACAAAGCTTAGTTTGCATTTTAATCCTGATTAAAAGCAAAGTGGCAGACTGTCTATAATGGCCCCAATCCAGAGCCCCTTCTGGTTCCCCTGGGATTTGTCACTATTTGGGAAATAATAGCTTTCATTTTCTGTTCTATTCTCACCTAAAAACTCTCCTGTACTTTTTTTGGTCACTATTACCTTTGACTCCAAATCCTTTGTCCATTAACATATTTGCCTTTGCTTCACAAATCCCTCATGACATGGAAGTCACCTAAGAGTCTTAGACGTGGCTAAAAGGGATCAAAATATACTGTAAATTTTTAACAGGTAGTAACAAAGTCTTCTTGATTCAAAATTGCCCTCTTACCCCCAAAAAGCTCTGGTTAAAAGATCTTGTAAACTAACTGAGGCAACGTGCTGCTGTTTGGCCTTGTGTTTTCTTACAGCTCTACTAAATATTACAGTGATGCAGAGGAAGGGAGTGTAATTGCTTTTGCTTTCTTTTTATGAGCTAGTTTGTAGGTCCTCCTTCTGTGCTAAATACCTTTCAATGAATATTGCAAGAGCTGTGCACAGGTTTGTACCCCTAATGAAATCAGTTTGTTAATTTTCAGTTCTTTCTCAAAGGATGAAAAAATCGCTCCGAGAGACCCCTCCAATCTGAGCACCAGATTACCTGTGCCATTAAAATATAGAGAGCACTTTCAAAGTCACTGACTTGAATTTTTAAAGGCCATTGGATGGGCTTTAATTTTCATGACTTTTAAAGTCAATTAATTGCAAGTAACTCAGATGGGTTCTGTCCCGAGACTGTTTCCACTTTTGTTAAAACTGAGTCTCCCTCTGGGTCAGGTTAGTACTTGCTTTGTTCCTACTGAAACCAACATTTTGAACTCAATGGGTTTTCTTTTACCTTATTTTCAGAAACTTTGCTACAAAAGAATTGCCTGCTCTGTCCCTGGTGTGAGATTGTGTATAACTCTTGCTTACATTCATCTACTCAAGTCAGGATTAAAGCTGGAATCTGAAACTCCTATCACAGTTTAAAATGGTGGTTTTCCCCAGAAGAAGACCTTAGAGTCATGGGCTCAGAGAGATGTGCACAAGGAAGGCAGAGAACTAGGAAACAAAGGTCAAAGATCTTCTCCAGAGGTCCCAAGTTTTATTCCAACAATTGCCTGGACATGTGGGTAATGTTGACTGAAAACTGGAATAAAGAACTTTTGGCCACTTATCCTTCCTTTATAAGTGCCTCTATATTCAAGCCCTTTATATAGACTGTCCATAAGGACAAAAAATATCAAACAAATGAATACTGATCTTTACACAGCCCATGTTAGAATGTAATTTAAGAGAACTGAAAATTGTTCTGCTGTATTATGACAGAAGTGAAATAAATTGATTTTTTAACTCTCCTGAGACAAAGTTTTATATAACAGCTCTATTTATAAATAATTCACGTACCATAAAATTCTCTCTTTGAAAGTGTACAATTCAGTGTTTTTTAGTTTATTCAAATGATTGTGAAACCATCAACACTATCTAATTTCAGGACATTTTTATCAGCCCAAGAAGAAACCCTGTACTCATTAGCAATTACTCCCCATTCCTCCATCTCCCAAGACCCTAGCAACCACTTATGTACTTTCAGTCTCTATAGATTCGCCTCTTTTGGACATTCCATATAAATGCAATCATACAATATGTGGTCTTTTGTGACTGGTATATTTCACCTAGCATCATGTTTTCAAGGTTCATTCACGTTGTACTTCACTCCCTCAGTATCAGTACTTCATTCCTTTTTATTGCTAAATTGCTGAACTGAGAAGATCAAGCTCAGTAGCCCAAGAAAAATTATTTGTTATATGTTTATTACCTAGAGAAGCCTTTTCACATTAGCCTGATGAGATTTGCTCTATTTCTGAGTTAAGACACAAGAGCAACTTGGTAAGTATTATCTCACTTCTGCCAGAGTCTTGACTGGAAACAGTCATGGACCAATTATGTAATTTGATGAGAGTTTAATAAAGGGACTCTTCAGAAAGTATGGGTGAGATGTGGACTCTCCATGGGGTAGTGTAACACCCCAGAGCCAGTAGGAGCAAGGGACTCTTACCATGCCTGGACCTGAAGGGCAAGGAATTGAGGCAGCAATGAGATCCCAGAGAGGGAGCTGTGGGGAGAGGACCACCTGGCAGGAGCTGGATGGTAGGAGGAGAGAGAATCGAGAGGGCCGGGAAGTTAAGGTGCTGGCAGTACCGCTCTGCCTGATCAATTGTGGCACTTCCTGGGGATCCATGTGTCCAGAGAGAAAGCTCTGCAGAGGGAGCAGATTGTGAAGAGTGAGCCAGGGAGGTGAGAGTGTGTGATTCATCCCTCTCCAGTGATGCCTCTAGAGCTTCAGGAAAGCTATGAGCACCACAAGATGCTTGCCAAGAGTGTCTTTTTACTTTTCCTTTTTCATGGAAACCAGAATAAGGCTGAAATGAGAGAGCAGATTTGGGTGCAGGAATACAAAGTGAAAGGAAAAAGAGAAATCAAAAATCCACAATCATGGAGAAGGGCTTATTATTTTTCCAGACCCATGCAGATCTCCAAAAGATAAGAGGGACTGAATGGTATCAAGTGCGACCTGGGTGCATTTACATCCAAGAATAGAGAACTACTTATTTCTAGATAAAAATTATTCATAATAATAAAAGTTAGCCTTACTATGATCTCAACAAAAGATGATCCTTTAATGAAAAAAAATTTTTAACATCTTTATTAGAGTATAATTGCTTTACAATGGTGTGTTAGTTTCTGCCTTACAACAAAATGAATCAGTTATATATATACATATGTTCCCATATCTCTTCCCGCTTGCATCTCCCTCCCTCCCACCTTCCCTATCCCACCCCTCCAGGCGGTCACAAAGCACCGAGCTGATCTCCTGGTGCTATGCGGCTGCTTCCCACTAGTTATCCACCTTACGTTTGGTAATGTATATATATCCATGCCTCTCTCTCGCTTTGCCACAGCTTACCCTTCCCCCTCCCCATATCCTCAAGTGCATTCTCTAGTAGGTCTGTGTCTTTATTCCTGTCTTACCCCTAGGCTCTTCATGACATTTTTTTCCTTAAATTCCATATATATGTGTTAGCATACGGTATTTGTCTCTCTCTTTCTGACTTACTTCACTCTGTATGACAGACTCTAGGTCTATCCACCTCATTACAAATAGCTCAATTTCATTTCTTTTTAAATGCATGTATCATTATTTATTATTCAATGTCATTAGTTTTTTCCTCTTAGTTATTCCTTTAGTTTAATACTGCAATAATATTGCCTTATTCTCCCATTCATTATAAATGAACAGTACCACACCTATATTAGAGATTAAGTAAATTTTTGCTTGCTAGTTTGGAAAACCAACCACCACTTTTATAAATTTTGTTAGACTGTACATTATGATTCCAAGTAACAAACATTAAAATAATCTTTCATAATATGCCTATTTTTGAACTGGGGACTATTGATCTTAACAGCTGAATTGAAGAGGCTTGCCAGAAGAAGAGGGTCAGAAGGAAGAATGTGGGGAGATGCAGTGATTAACTTTTTATAGGGAGATAAGAAATTTAGAAAGGCAGTAAATCAGTGAGGAAAGTTTGAGTAGTGATGGTCAAAAAAGAAACTTATTGTATTGAAGGAGGGCAACATACTAGATTATATATGTCTTGTCACTGAATTTTGAAGTATCTATTTTTCAGCAAGGCATTGAGACAAACTAGATAAGAGATCATAGAATATTTACATTCTTGCAACCAACCAAAGTGAGGTTGGCCAAGTTCATAGGTGAAATTAGTCCAAATGGAGAGAGGGCTCAGCTAAATTAATTGCGTCTGCACCTTTCCCATTTACTCAAGTTACTGAGCCCCTCCTATTCTTAATTATTTTATAATAAGTAAGGCTACACCTTCTCCAAGCTTCCAAGAGCCAAACCAGCTGCAGGAAAGTGTCCTTTCCCCCAGTATCTTAGGCATCTGAACTATGCCAGTTCTCTGCAAATGGCATAATATTTTATGTAGAAAATCCTAAAGTCATCAAACAAAAACCTGTTAGAACTAATAAATGAATTCAGAAACAACCATCCTTTGAGCACTTATTCCATGCCCTGTGCTAAGACATTTACCTAATTGTGTGTTTATAGCCATGTCATGTGTAGCTATTAATTATCTTCATAATTAATATGAACACACTAGTCTTCACATCAGTGTGTCTGATCCCAAAGTGAGTGCTCTTTATCATCATAGTAAAGTTCTCTTATCAGAGAACTACATGCTTAAATTGTATTGCTTTAGACCTTTATGAATTATTTGTACTTAAATATGCAAAACTGGCAATGTTGATGATGGTTGTTGCATTAATGAAGACACATCAGAAATGATTGGACACCAAATTGCATTTATTTGATCCTGTTTTCTTCTTTGATTTGGCCTCTAGGAAGCACAGAGAAAACCATTGCCAACCTTTCACAACAAAACATATGCATTTCTGTATGCCAATTTTACCATAGATTTATTATTTTCTGGTCCATATTTTTCCTTTGCCCTAATTCTCTCATTTATTTACTTTAGTTACTTTTCATTTTGTGTATTTTTTAAACCTACTCAAATCCTTGGTAAAAAAGTATATTGGGACTTCCCTGGTGTTGCAGTGGTTAAGAATCCACCTGCCAATGCAGGGCACATGGGTTCGGGCCCTGGTCCAGGAAGATCCCACATGCCATGGAGTAACTAAGCCCGTGTGCCACAACTGCTGAGCCTGCACTCTAGAGCCCGCGAGCCACAACTACTGAGCCCACATACCACAACAACTGAAACCCATGCGCCTAGAGCCTGTGCTCTGCAACAGCAGAAGCCACAGCAATGAGAAGTCCACACACCACAAAAAAAGAGTAGCCCCTACTCACTGCAACTAAAAGAAAGCCCAAGCGCAGCAACAAAGACCCAACACAGGCAAAAATTAATAAATAAATTAATAAATATATTAATTAAAAAATAAAGTATATTAAGTAAGTAAATACAGTATATTTAATGTGATTCTTTTTTTAATGTAATATTTATTTTATATTGGAGTATAATTGATTTATAGTGTTGTGGTAGTTTCAGGTGTACAGCAAAGTGGCTCAGTTATACATATACATATATCCATTCTTTTTCAAATTCTTTTCCTATAGAGGTTATTACACAATATTGAGTAGATTTCCCTGTGCTATACAGTAGGTCCTTGTTGATTATCCATCTTATATACAGTAGTGTGCATGTGTTAATCCCAAACTCCTAATTTATCCCTCTTCTCCATATTTCCCCTTTGGTAACCATAAATTTGTTTTCTATGTCTGTGAGTCTATTTCTGT